>NC_080024.1:85423044-86163276 GCF_030020395.1 Manis pentadactyla
TTATAATGCCTCCTAAAATTCCCTGTTTTCACATGCTCTTTCAGTTCAGTTCCTCACAAGTAACTGGCAGCATCCCTCTTTGTTTCTCCGTCCTTTCCCTCAGTATTTCCCAAGAGAGGAAATTTAATTTATCCAACTCCCTCAGTCCAAGTCATAGTATCCTTTCTGATCCAGCAATCTTTTGGCTACAAGTAATAAAAGCCTGACTCAAATTGGTATAAAAATGAAGAAATATATTATCTCCTATAACAGGAAGTCAGGATGAAGGGCAGCCTTTAATGTTGATTGATTAGAGGTTCAACATTGTCATCAGAAATTTCAAGTTCTGTGCATCCCTTCACTCTACCATACTTGGGATTGGCTTTATCCTTTGTAAAGTGGCTACAGCCATTCCAGGCATCACATCCAGAAAAAAACATTCAGAGAAAAAGTGGCCATTTCTTCCTGTGGCTTATTCTTAGAAGTGAAAGAAAAATTCCTAAAATATGGAGATGAGCAGATGCCCCTTCATGTTTTATTGGCCAGATTTGCAGGTAGAGATTTCTTTTGGTTAATAAACTCTATTGGTAAGAAAGAGAAGCCATCGGAAGATACCATTGCTAAACCCATCACTGCTAAGCTGAATGAGATTACTGAAAGACTAAATCAGACCCACATCTGGAGTTGGGATTTCACTCTGGTCATTTTGTTCTGGTAAATTAAGCCTTATATCTGGAGAGTAGAAATGAGTGGCAGTATATTAATAGGAACCCAGAAAAGTCCTTCTGTTCAAAGGTATATGAATGTACACATTGGTTCTTCTTTTAAAATGAAAATTAGTCCTGGAAAATTACCTGAAGAAGTCAGAGTTCTATCAAGATCAGAGTTTACTGCAATTACCTCTGGGACAGGTACGTACCCTTTTCCAGGTTAGCTATGGCCTGGAGAGGGAGGTTTGTTATAAAATATATACATAATACAAAAGAATGCTACTTTCTATTATGAGGGTCTAGTCTCCCTAAAGGGCATGGCAGACAGGTACCCTGAAATATATCTGGCATATACTGCTTTGGGTCCACTCTCTGAATCCTTATAGACACAGGTCTTCCACAGAGATTTTCAGTAACAAACACACTTGCAATGAAATAGTGCTTCTTACTATTATCAGAAAAAACATTGAGTATTCAGTCATAAAACTTCCACAAACTTTGAAATATAATTTAGAGAAAGTACTTTGTTCACAATGAGCATACCATATAAGATTATAGTGCCAGTCACTGAACAACATATTAGAACAGATGGACCTAACAGACAGACATCTACAGAACACTCCATCCAAAAGCAGCAGGATACACATTCTTCTCAAGTGCCCATGGAACATTTTCAAGAATAGATCATATACTAGGCCACAAGAAGAGCCTCAGTAAATTCAAAAAGACTGACATTGTACCAACCAGCTTCTCAGACCACAAAGGTATGAAACTAGAAGTAAATTATGCAAAGAAAATGAAAAAGCCCACAAACATGGAGGCTTCAAAACATGCTCCTAAATAGTCAATGGATCAATGACCAAATAAAAACAGAGATCAAGCAATATATGGAGACAAGTGACAACAATAATTCAACACCGTAAAATCTGTGGTATGCAGCAAAGGCCGTGCTAAGAGGGAAGAATATTACAATACAGGCCTACCTCAGGAAAGAAGAACAATCCCATATGAACAGTCTAAACTCACAATTAACAAAACTAGACAAAGAAGAACAAATGAGGCCCAAAGTCAGTAGAAGGAAGGATGTAATAAAGATTAGAGCAGAAATAAATAATATCGAGAAAAATAAAACAAAAGAAAGAATCAATGAAAGCAGGAGCTGGTTCTTCAAGAAAATAAACAAAATAGATAAACTGCTAGCCAGACTTATCAAGAAAAAAATAGAGTCTACACACGTAAACAGAATCAAAAATGAGAAAGGAAATATCACTACAGAAATACAAAGAATTATGAGAGAATACTATGAAAAATTATATGGTAACAAACTGGATAACCTAGAAGAAATGGACAACTTCCTAGAAAAATACAACCTTCCAAGGCTGACCCAATAAGAAACAAAAAATCTGAACACACCAATCACTAGTAATGAGGTTGAACTGGTGATCAAAAAACTACCTAAGAACAAAATTCCTGAACCAGATGGCTTCACTGCTGAATTTTATCAAACATTAAGTGAAGATCTAATACCCATTCTCTTTTAAGTTTTCCAAAAAGTAGAAGAGGAGGGAATACTCCCAAATTCATTCTATGAGGCCAGCATCACCCTAATACCAAAACCAGGCAAAGACACCACAAAAAAGAAAATTACAGACCAGTATCCTTGATGAACACAGATGCAAAAATACTCAACAAAATATTAGCAAACAGAATTCAAAAATACATCAAAAAGATCATCCATCATGATCAAGTGGGATTTATTCCGGGGATGCAAAGATGGTACAACATTCGAAAATCTATCAACATCATTCACCACATCAACAAAAAAGACAAAAACAACATGATTATCTCCATGGATGCTGGAAAAGCATTCAACAAAATTCAAGATCCATTCATGATAAAAACTCTCAACAAAATGGGTATAGAGGGCAACTACCTCAAAATAATAAAGACCATATATGACAGACCCATAGCCACCATCATACTTAAGAGTGAGAAGCTGAACGATTTTCCTTTAAGATCGGGAACAAACAAGGATGTCCACTCTCCTTACTTTTATTCAACATAGTTCTGGAGGTAGTAGCCACAGCAATGAGACAACACGAAGAAATAAAATGCATCTAGATTGGCAAGGAAAACATTAAACTGTCCCTGTTTGCAGATGACATGATATTGTACATAAAAAACCCTAAAGAATCCACCCCAAAACTACTAGAACCAGTATCTGAATTCAGCAAAGTTGCAGGATACAAAATTAATATACAGAAATCTGTTTGCATTCCTACACACTAACGAGGAACTGGCAGAAATTGAAGTCAGGAAAACAATTTATTCACAATTTCATCAAAAAGAATAGAATACCTAGGAATAAAGCTAACCAAGGAAGTGAAAGACCTATACTCTGAAAAGTACAAGACACTCATAAGAGAAATTAAAGAAGATACCAATAAATAGAAACACATCCCTTGCTCATGGATGGGAAGAACTAATATTGTCAAAATGGCCATCCTGCCTAAAGCAATCTGCAGATTCAAGGAAATCCCTATCAAAATACCAATGGAATTCCTCAACAAACTAAAGCAAATCGTTCTATAATTCATTTGGAACCACAAAAGACCCTGAAGAGCCAAAGCAATCCTGATAAGGAAGAATAAAGTGGGAGGGATTATGCTCCCTGACTTCAAGCTTTACTACAAAGCCACAGTAATCAAGACAACTTGGTAGTGGCACAAGGACAGACCCATAGACCAATGGAACAGACTAGAGAGCCTGATATAAACCAAGCACATATGGTCAATTAATATATGGCAAAGGAGCCATATACATTTACAATGGGGAAATGACAGTGCATCAACAACTAGTGTTGGAAAAACTGGACAGCTACATGCAAGAAAATGAAGCTGGACTATTGTCTAGCCCCATGCCAAAAAGTAAACTCAAAATGGATCCAAGACCTGAATGTAAGTCATGAAACCATAAAACTCTTAAAAGAAAACATAGGCAAAAATCTCCTGAATGTAAACATGAGCAACAACTTTTTCCTGAACACATCTCTTCGGGTAAGGGAAACAAAGTAAAAAAAATGAACAAATGGGACTGCATCAAGCTAAAAAGCTTCTGTACAGGAAAGGACACCATCAGCAGAACAAAAAGGCATCCTACTTTATGGGAGAATATATTTGTAAATAACATATCCGAGGGGTTAACATCCAAAATATATAAAGAACTCAAGCGTCTCAACCCCCAACAAGCAAACAACCCAATAAAAAATGGGCAGAGGATGTGAACAGACATTTATCCAAAGAAGTAATTCAGATGGCCAACAGGCACATGAAAAGATGCTTCTTAACATCACTAATTATCAGGGAAATGCAAATTAAAACCACAATGGGTTATCACCTCACACCAGTTAGGATGGCCAACATAGAAAAAACTAGGAACAAAAATGCTGGCGAAGATGTGGAGAAAGGGGAACCCTCCTACACTGCTGGTGGAGATGTAACCTACTTCAACCATTGTGGAAAGCAGTATGGAGGTTCCTCAAAATGCTCAAAATAGACTTACCATTTGACCCAGGAATTCCACGTCTAGGAATTTACCCTAAGAATGCAGCACTCCAGTTTGAAAAAGACAGATTCACCCCTATGTTTATCACTGCACTATTTACAATAGCCAAGAAATGGAAGTGTGTTCTTCCTTTTCTAAGTGTCCATCAGTAGATGAATGGATAAAGAAGATGTGGTACATATACACAATGGAATATTATTCAGCCATAAGAAGAAAACAAATCCTACAATTTGCAACAACATGGATGGAGCTAGAGGGTATTATGCTCAGTAAAATAAGCCAAGTGGAGAAAGACAAATACCAAATAATTTCACTCATCTGTGGAGTATAAGAACAAAGGAAAAACTGAAGGAACAAAACAGCAGCAGAATCACAGAACCCAATAATGGACTAACAGTTACCAAAGGTAAAGAGACTGGGGAGGATGGGAGGGTAGGGAGGGATAAGGGTGGGGAAGAAGAAAGGGGGTATTATGATTAGTATGTATAATGTGGGGGGTGGGGGAAAGGGGAGAGCTGTGCAACACAGAGAAGACAAGTAGTGATTCTACAACGTCATACTATGCTGATGGATAGTGACTGTAATGGGGTTTGTGGGGGGGACTTGGGGTAGGGGAGAGCCTAGTAAACAATGTTCTTCATGTAATTGTAGATTAATGACAACAAAATTAAAATATAAATTAAAATTTTTAAAAGTTAGATTTAGTTGTGGATAGAAATTACAGCTATTCAGAATATATAATATTGTACTAGATATTTGTGCCTTCAGGGGGCATCTTTTAAAATACTCATTGAAGGCTCTTGTTAGTAATTTTAATAGAGAAGTATTATTTTTTTTAATGATGAGATAGACCCAGGTTATGGTTGTGAGCTGGGTAAATAAGGAGGGAAATGTATAAAATGAAGTTTGGAAGAGAGTAAGAACTGCAGTTAACTCCTTTATTATCACTCACATACATGGTCCTTTTCTCTCCACTTCCACATGGGTCTCATTTTGACTGGAATAGAACTCAACTGGCAAGAGTCTGGAAAGGTGTGCTCATACAGAAGACATGACAGTCCACAGAAAAATAGTCACTATTCATAATCTGAACAGATATTCTAGCTTTATGGAATTGCTATGTTTTATCAAAATGATTATAAATAAAATGTCTTTTCATTTTGACCTTCATATAATATTAGAAATCATTTCCCACACATACACAAAAAAATTAATGACAAACTGAGTTGGAAAACTTCTTAGTAAACTAGCAGTGCAGATGTTAATCACTTGGTGGTGTTCAGGCTATGGTGATTTTCCTAGCTGTAATGACTTTATGGTCCTTATACTTTAATTTTGGTTTGCCTTTGAATGCATCATTCTTTGGCCCCGTAGCATCACCTATGATCTTGGCTGTCCCTTTTTCACTGACCATAAACTACAGTTCCAAATCTTGCTCCACAATTTCAGTTCCTAAGTGTTTCTCTACTTTTTATCTGTTTGTTGTAAAGCCCACATTTGATAAAGCTCCTTTCATTCATGGCACAAGCCACAACCTAATTATAAAATTTTAAGTGCTGTGAATTAAGTCTTTGTCATTCATCTTCATGATGGAATTTTCTTCAGAAAACATAAATCCAGAAACTCTGTGCATGTGAGTGATAAAATCATGTTAGGAGAGGGTGGAGCCAACATGGTGGCATGAGAAGGACAGTGGGAATCTCCTCCCAAAAACATATATATTTTTGAAAATACAACAAATACAACTAATCCTAAAAGAAAGACCAGAAGACACAGGACAACAGCCAGACTACATCCACACGTGCTAGAGCCCAGCACCTGGTGAAAGGGTTAAGATACAAACCCGGCCCGGCGGGACCCGAGAACACCTCCCCCCAGCTCCTGGCAGGAGGGAGAGGGAACCCAGGACTGATAAACACCCAGCCCCAGCCACCCGCACCAGAGCACAGACACAGTGCATGCGTGGAGGGCTGGAAACTAGGGAAATAGTGCAGCAAGACCTCTGAGCGGGTTCCGAAGCTGATGCCCCTATGACAAAGAAAAGCGAGTGCTTTTTGAAAGTCTTAAAGGGGCAGGGACTTAACAGCTAGACGGAAACAACACAGGTCACAGCCCAGTGGCTGGAAATTACAGGGAAATCCAGGCGCACTAACCCCCTGGGCAACAGCTCTGAGACCCCTCATGGAGGTAAACAGCCAAGCAGCCCCCTCCCGTCCATTACCCCTCCAGGCACTGCAAAAGCAGAGAAAAAGCCTAAGGCAAACCACGCCCACAGAAAGGGAGATCCCTCCACTCCAGCCGGGCAAGACACAAAGACACAGCCTACATGCAATTGCCCAACACAAGCCAGTAGGGGTCGCAGTTGTCCCAGTAAAGAAAGGCCAGTAGCAAGTGAAAAGTTTGGCCCTCCCAGCTGACTGTCAATAGCACCTGTAAACATGAAAAGACAAAAAAATATGATCCAGACAAGACTAACCCAGACAGCTTGGGCATCTACTACATCTTCCCCTGAGAAGGAACCTGGGGAGATAGATTTAACCAGTCTTCCTGAAAAAGAATTCAAAACAAAAGTCATAACCATGCTGATGGACTTGCAGAGAAATATGCAAGAACTAAGGAAGGAGAAAACAGAAATAAAACAAGCTCTGGAAGGACTTCAAAACAGAATGGATGAGATGCAAGAGACCATTAATGGACTAGAAAACAGAACAGGAACACAGAGAAGCTGATGCAGAGAGAGATAATAGGATCTCCAGGAATGAAAAAATTTTAAGAGAGCTGAGTCACCAATCGAAATGGAACAATATCCGCATTATAGGGGTACCAGACGAAGAAGAGAGAGAAAAAGGGATAGACAGTGTCTTTGAAGAAATAATTGCCGAAAACTTCCCCAAACTAGGGGAAGAAATGGCCTCTCAGACCACAGAGGTACACAGAACTCCCATGACAAGGGATCCAAGGAGGGCAACACCAAGACACATAATAACTAAAATGGCAAAGATCAAAGACAAGGACAAAGTATTAAAGGCAGCCAGAGAGAAAAGAAAGGTTACCTACAAAGGAAAACCCATCAGGCTATCATCAGACTTCTCAACAGAAACCCTACAGGCCAGAAGAGAATGGCATGATATACTTAATGCAAAGAACAGAAGGGCCTCGAACCAAGACTACTGTATCCAGCATGAATATCATTTAAATATAAAAGAGGGATTAAACAATTCCCAGACAAGCAAAAGTTGAGGGAATTTGCCTCCCACAAATCACCTCTACAGGGAATCCTACAGGGACTGCTCTAGATGTGAGCACTCCTAAAAAGAGCACAGAACAAAACACCCAAGATATGAAGAAGGGAGGAAGAGGAATAAGGAGGGAGAGAAATAAAGAATCATCAGACCGCATTTATAATAGCTCAACAAGCGAGTTAAATTAGACAGCAAGGTAGTAAAGAAGCTAACCCTGAACCTTTGGTAACCACAAACTTAAAGCCTGCAATGGCAATAAGTTCAAACCTTTCAATAATCACCCTAAATGTAAATGGACTGAATGCACCAATCAAAAGACACAGAGTAATAGAATGGATAAAAAAGCAAGGTCCATCCATATGCTGCTGACAAGAGGCTCACCTCAAACCCAAAGACATGCACAGACTTAAAGTCAAGAGATGGTAAAAGATATTTCACGCAAACAACAGAGAGAAGAAAGCAGGTGTTGCAATTCTGGTATCAGACAAAACAGACTTCAAAATTAAGAAAGTAACAAAAGACAAAGAAGGACATTACATAATGATAAAGGGCTCAGTCCAAGAAGAGGATATAACCATTATAAATATATATGTACCCAATACAGGAGCACCAACATACCTGAAACAAATACTAACTGAACTAAAGGAGGAAATAGAATGCAATACATTCATTTGGGGAGACTTCAACACACCACTCACTCCAAAGGACAGATCCACCAAACAGAAAATAAGTAAGGACACAGAGGACTGAACAACACGCTAGAACAAATGGACCTAATAGACATCTACAGAACTCTACATCCAAAAGCAACAGGATACACATTCTTCTCAAGTGCAACTGGAACATTCTCCAGAATAGACCACATACTAGGCCACAAAAAGAGCCTCAGTAAATTCCAAAAGATTGAAATCCTAGCAACCAACTTTTCAGACGACAAAGGCATAAAACTGGAAATAAACTGTACAAAGAAACCAAAAAGGCTCACAAACACACGGAGGCTTAACAACACGCTCCTAAATAATCAATGGATCAATGACCAAATCAAAATGGAGATCCATCAACATATGGAAACGAACGACAACAACAACACTAAGCCCCAACTTCTGTGGGACACAGCAAAAGCAGTCTTAAGAGGAAAGTATGTAGCAATCCAAGCATATTTAAAAAAGGAAGAACAATCCCAAATGAATGGTCTAATGTCAAAATTATCGAAATTGGAAGAAGAAGAACAAATGAGGCCTAAGGTCAGCAGAAGGAGGGACATAATAAAGATCAGAGAAGAAATAAATAGAATTGAGAAGAATAAAACAATAGCAAAAATCAATGAAACCAAGAGCTGGCTCTTTGAGAAAATAAACAAAATAGATAAACCTCTAGCCAGACTTATTAAGAGGAAAAGAGAGTCAACACAAATCAACAGTATCAGAAAGAAGAAAGGAAAAATCACAACGGACCCCACAGAAATACAAAGAATTATTAGAGAATACTATGAAAACCTATATGCTAACAAGCTGGGAAACCTAGGAGAAATGGACAACATCCTAGGAATATACAACCTTGAAAGACTGACCCAGAAAGAAACAGAAAAATCTAAACAGACCAATTACCAGCAATGAAATTGAAGCGGTAATCAAAAAACTACCAAAGAACAAAACCCCCGGGCCAGATGGATATACCTCAGAATTTTATCAGACATAAAGGGAAGACATAATACCAATTCTCCTTAAAGTTTTCCAAAAAGTAGAAGAGGAGGGGATACTCCCAAACTCATTCTATGGAGCTAACATCACCCTAATACCAAAACCTGGCAAATACCCCACCAAAAAAGAAAACTACAGACCAATATCCTTGATGAATGTAGATGCAAAAATACACAACAAAATATTAGCAAACCGAATTCAAATATACATCAAAAGGATCGTACAAAATGACCAAGTGGGATTCATCCCAGGGATGCAAGGATGGTACAACATTCGAAAGCCCATCAACATCATCCACCACATCAACAAAAAGAAAGACGAAATTCACATGATCATCTCCATAGATGCTGAAAAAGCATTTGACAAAGTTCAACATCCATTCATGATAAAAACTCTCAGCAAAATGGGAATAGAGGGGAAGTATCTTAACATAATAAAGGCCATCTATGATAAACCCACAGCCCATATTATATTGAACAGCAAGAAGATGAAAGCTTTTCCTCTGAGATCGGGAACTAGACACTGATGCCCACTCTCCCCACTGTTATTTAACATAGTACTGGAGGTCCGAGGCACGGCAATCAGACAAAACAAAAACATACAAGGAATCCAGATTGGTAAAGAAGAAGTTAAACTGTCGCTATTTGCAGATGACATGATACTGTACATAAATATCTCTAAAGACTCCACCCCAAAACTACTAGAACTGGTATCGGAATACAGCAAAGTAGCAGGATACAAAATCAACACACAGAAATCTGTGGCTTTCCTATACACTAACAATGAACCAACAGAAAGAGAAATCAGGAAAACAACTCTATCACAATTGCATCAAAAAAAAAACAAAAAACCTAGGAATAAACCTAACCAAAGAAGTGAAAGACTTATACTCTGAAAACTACAAGTCACTCTTAAGAGAAATTAAAGGTGACACTAACAAATGGAAACTCATCCCATGCTCTTGGCTAGGAAGAAATAATATCGTCAAAATGGCCATCCTGCCCAAAGCAATATACAGATTTGATGCAATCCCTATGAAACTACCAGCAACATTCTTCAATGAACTGGAACAAATAATTCAAAAATTCATATGGAAACACCAAAGACCCCAAATAGCCAAAGCAATCTTGAGAAAGAAGAATAAAGTAGGGGGGATCTGACTCCCCAACTTCAAGCTCTACTATAAAGCCATAGTAATCAAGACAATTTGGTACTGGCACAAGAACAGCGCCACAGACCAATGGAACAGACTAGAGAATCCAGACATTAACCCAGACATATATCATCAATTAATATTTGATAAAGGAGCCAAGGACATACAATGGCGAAATGACAGTCTCTTCAACAGATGGTGCTGGCCAAACTGGACAGCTACATGTAGGAGAATGAAACTGGACCATTGTCTAACCCCATATACAAAAGTAAATTCAAAATGGATAAAGACCTGAATGTAAGTCATGAAACCATTAAACTCTTGGAAGAAAACATATTCAGAAACCTCTTAGACATAAACATGGGTGACCTCTTCTTGAACATATCTCCCTGGGCAAGGAAAACCAGAGCAAAAATGTACAAGTGGGACTATATTAAGCTGAAAAGCTTCTGAACAGCAGAAGACGCCGTCAATAGAACAAAAAGGAACCCTACAGTATGGGAGAATGTATTTGAAAATGACAGATCCGATAAAGGCTTGACATCCAGAATATATAAAGAGCTCACATGCCTCAACAAACAAAAAACAAATAACCAAATCAAAAAATGTGCAGAGGAACTGAACAGTTCTCCAAAAAAGAAATATAGATGGCCAGGAGACACATGAAAAGATGCTCCACATCGCTAATTATCAGAGAAATGCAAATTAAAACTACAATGAAGTATCACCTCACACCAGTAAGGATGGCTGCCATCCAAAAGACAAACAACAACAAATGTTGGCGAAGCTGTGGAGAAAGGGGAACCCTCCTACACTGCTGGTGGGAATGTAAATTAGTTCAACCATTGTGGAGAGCAGTATGGAGGTACATCAAAATGCTCAAAACAGACTTACCATTTGACCCAGGAATTGCACTCCTAGGAATTTACCCTAAGAATGCAGCAATCAAGTTTGAGAAAGACCAATGCACCCCTATGTTTATCGCAGCACTATTTACAATAGCCAAGAATTGGAAGCAACCTAAATGTCCATCGATAGATGAATAGATAAAGAAGATGTGGTACATATACACAATGGAATACTACTCAGCCATAAGAAAAGGGCAAATCCTACCATTTGCAGTAACATGGATGGAGCTGGAGGGTATTATGCTCAGTGAAACAAGCCAAGCGGAGAAAGAGAAATACCAAATGATTTCACTCATCTGTGGATTATAAGATCAAAGGAAAAACTGAAGGAACAAAACAACAGCAGAACCACAGAACTCAAGAATGGACTAACAGGTAACAAAGGGAAAGGGTCTGGGGAGGATGGGTGGGTAGAGAGGGATAAGGGGTGGAATAAGAAGGGGGTATTAAGATTAGCATGCATGGAGGGTGGGAGAAAGGGGAAGGCTGTGCAACACAGAAAACAAGCAGTGATTCTACAACATTTTGCTATGCTTATGGCCAGTGACCGTAAAGGGGCTTATAGGGGGGCCCTGGTATAGGGGAGAGCCTAGTAAACATAATATTCATCATGTAAGTGTAGATTAATGATAACAACAAAAAAAAGCAGTTCCTGTGTGTTGACCTCCAATGTGTTCTACACAATGGTATAAATTGCATATAAAAGTGTAGGCAAAGGGTCTGTTTGTGTTTATACAGAGGATCAAAGCCTAATTTGTCTACCCCAAAAATGAACTAAGATATGATATGAAAAAGAACTTCCAACATCAGCACTCTCTGGAAGACTCATGCCAGAAGATGATCATCAAAAAACCCCAACAAAGATCCATGCACTGCTACAGCTGTAGATGCACTCATCCCACCAGCTCCTGGACTTGCCATGGGAATGAGGAAGGAGATATCTAAGCTGGCCTGTGCATACAGTAAAACAACAAATTTGACTGGATCTATACTGTTGGAAGTCAACCAAGAATTAGGAGAAGTGCAAATTGTAGCGCTCCAAAATCTTACAACTACAGACTATTTACTGTAAAAAGAACATAAGGGATGTAAACATTCCCCAGGAATGGGTTGTTTTAATTTGTCTGATTTCTCTCAGACTGTTCAAGTTCAGTTGGACAATATCCACCATATCATAGATAAGTTTTCACAAATGCCTAAAGTGCCTAACTGGTTTTCTTGGTTTCACTGGAGATGGCTGGTAATTACAGGTATGCTTTGGTTATGTAACTATACTCCTATTATGTTAATATGTGTGTGCAATTTAATTAGTAGTTTAAAACCTATACATGCTGAAGTTACTCTACAAGAAGATATGTCAAAGAAATAATCAATCTTCCCATGTTTTCTTTCGCCTGCTACTTCTATAGCTTTTCTTCTTCCTACCTAATTACAAGCCCTAAATAGAATTCGAGCCACATATCGAATTTACCAAGTATCATAATTCTTCCAAGTGGTAAAGATACCTCAAGACAAATGCTGGGCATAGAAGCCACAGGACATAAATATGCAAAGAAGGAAAAAGCTAACCTTTTCACACAATAAGGCTTCTCTCTCACTTACCAACTTCACATTTCCCTGTATGGCCCCGGAAGATGACTGGTTAGCCAGAGACGGGTAAGATTTCTCAAGGGAGGAACAACCTAAGACAGGCACAGTCGCAGGGGGGTCATCAGGTGAGAAATTGGGGATCAACAGAGGTGAGGCTTAGAACCTCACCCCCCCGTTCTGAGAGAAATCTTCTGCATAGGTGAATGTTTTATTGCCCTTGTCTAGCTTGGATTAACACTTAGTCTACAGGCACACACCTGATCATCTGCGTTTGCTCTCTTAAAACACTAAACTACGTTTTCTACCTTTATCTTGTATCTACCTACCACTTCAGCATTTTATTAAAAACAATAATAACAAAGAGTGAAATGTGGTATCCACATATAAATCAAGTATAAAAATCAAATGAATATTCATATTTGAACTGACTGTTTATAGTTCATAATGCATGAGCAAAACCGAAAGTTTCTGTGATGACTGCCCTTGTACTGTTCACCATGTAACTTATTCACTGTGTAAGAATTTGTTCTCCATGTGAGAACTTGTTCGTTATGCTTCAGAAGATGGGAGACTGATGAAAATTAGGCTTGGGGTGTATTAATGATTGTGCATTGAGCATTGACTCCCCTATACAGAATTTTATTGTTGTTAACAACCGTTTGATCAATAAATATGAGAGATGCCCTCACCAAAAAAAAAAGTACACACTTCCAATTGTAAAATTAATAAGTAACCAGGATGTAATGTATTCCATAAGGAATATAGTCAAAATATTGTAACAACTTGGTATGGTGATAGCTGGTACATAGAATTATCATGTATATAAATCTTTAATCACTGTGTTGTACACCTGAAACTAATGTAATACTGTGTGTCAACCACCCTTCAATAAAAAATTATTATCTACAAAAAAAAACCATGTTAGCATTGATTTCTGTCAGTACAAAAGCACTGACAGATCTGTTCTTTCCAATTTGCTTGGTTAATGGACATCCTTATTTGTAGATAAGCTTAGTAGTCCACACATTTTTGACTAGTTCTACTTAAACTGTGGGTAATACTAGTACATGGTAATTTAAATTAAAAACAGGGCAAGCTCGGAATTTCCCCAAGGCTTTTGATATAGCTCCTCTTGGAGTTACACAGCCCTACAAGTGTGTTACACTCTGATAGAACATTCTTTGATTGTGCCTATGATGTTGAGTAAACCTTAGAGTGATGATTTTTTTAGTGCACAATCAAAATTATACAGAAATCAATTTTTTATTGTTAACATTCTTGTTATATTTGGCCAGTTAAACAGTGATTAGATTTATAGCAAGACTTAATAAATTCCTAGAAAGTAAAGTGGGTTTATGATTTAATTTTTTCTCCTTCTTCTCAAAGAGGAAGGATAAAGAGAACAGAAAAGATTGATTAGAAGGGCAAGCAGAGACTGTTGAGAAACTGCTAATTATGCAACAAAATAGAAAATTCTTGCTCTGAAATCTACAGAAAACAACACCTTTAAGAGGATACAAGACTTAAAATTTTTAATGTCTTTTAAGTCATAGAGCTCTGTTCTACCTTTGGTGAATATGAAGCTTTCAGTAAGGATGCAGATACTTACTAAACCCTGTAGATCTGACTACTGTTACTTTAGACACTGGCCTTATCAAAATTTAGGGATTAGTGCAAAAGGTACCCAACTCTATCTTAGAGTGCTTTAAGTTCCTGTGTGTCAGCAGTTTGTGGTAATAGTGTATTTTGTATTCCAAAGAATAATGATTAGAAACTCATGCCAATCTCTTTCCTGTTTACCCACACCACGTCTGTAAACCAACATCAGCCATTTAAACCATCTGGAGACATCAACAAAGACATACACAAACTGAAAGTAAAGGAATGGAAAAAGACATTTCATGCAATTAATAGGGACAATAAAAGCAGGAGTTGCAGTACTTGTATCAGACAAAATAGATTTCCAAACAAAGAAAGTAACAAGAGATAAAGAAAGACATTACATAATGATGAAGGAGTCAGTCCAACAAGAGGATATAACTATTAAAAATATCTATGCACTTAACACAGGAACACCTACATATGTGAAACAAACACTAACAGAATTAAAGGGGGAAAAATAATGAAATGCATTCATTTTAGGAGACTTCAACATACCACTGACTCCAAAGGACAGATCAACCAGACAGAAAATAAGTAAGGAGACAGAGACACCGAACAACATGTTAGAATGGATGGATCTAATGGACATCTACAGAACACTCCATCCAAAAGCAACAGGGTACACATTCTTCTCAAGTGCCCATGGGACATTTTCAAGAATAGATCATATACTAGGCCACAAAAAGAGCCTCAGTAAATTCAAACAGACAGACATTATACCAACCAGCTTCTCAGACCACACAGGTATGAAACTAGAAATAAATTACACAAAGAAAATGAATAAGCCCACAAACACATAGACGCTTCATATCACGCTCCTAAATAATCAATGGATCAATGGCCAAATAAAAACAGGTCAAGCAATATGGAGAGACAAATGACAACAATAATTCAACATCGCAAAAATCTGTGGGACGCAGCAAAGGCTGTGCTAAGAGGGAAGTATACTGCAATACAGACACACCTCAGAAAAGAAGAATAATCCCATATGAAGAGTCTAAACTCACAATTAACAAAACTAGAAAAAGAAGAACAAATGAGACCCAAAGTCAGTAGAAGGAGGGACATAATAAAGATTAGAGCAAAAATAAATAAAATTGAGAAGAATAAAATAGAAATAATCAATGAAAGCAGGACCTGGTTCTTCAAGAAAATAAAACAGAACAGATAAACCCCTAGCCATATTTATCAAGGAAAAAAGAGAGCCTACACACACAAACAGAATCAGAAATGAGGAAGGAAAAATCACTGTGGATACCACAGAAATACAAAGAATTATGAGAGAATACTATGAAAAATGATATGCTAACAAACTGGATAACCTAGAAAAAATGGACAACTTCCTAGAAAAATACAACCCTCCAAGGCTGACCGAGGAAAGAACAGAAAATCTGAATAGACCAATTACCAGCAACAAAATTGAATTGGTTATCAAAAAACTACTTAAGTACAAAAGTCCTGGACCAGATGGTTTCACTGCTGAATTTTATCAAACATTTAGTGAATACCTAATACCCATCCTCCTTAAGGATTTCCAAAAAGCAGAAGAGAGAATACTCTCAAACTCATTCTACAAGGCCAGTATCACTCTAATACCAAAAACAAGCAAAGACACCACAAGAAAAGAAAATTACAGACCACTATCCCTGATGAACATAGATGCAAAAGTACTCCACAAAATATTACCAAACTAAATTCAAAAATACATCAAAAAGATCATCCATCATGAACAAGTAGGATTTATTCCAGGGATTCAAGTATGGTACAACATTCAAAAATCCATCAACATCATCCACCATATCAACAAAAAGAAGGACAAAAAACACATGATAATCTCCATAGATGCTGAAAAAGCATTTGACAAAATTCAACATCCATTCATGATAAAAACTCTCAACAAAATGGGTGTAGAGGGCAAGTACCTCAACACAATAAAGGCCACATATGAAAAACTCACAGCAAACATCATACTTAACATTTAGAAACTGAAAGCTTTTCCTCTGAGATCGGGAACAAGACAAGGATTCCCACTCTCCCCATTTTTATTCAACAAAGTTCTGGAGGTCCTAGACATGGCAATCAGACAACACAAAGCAATAAAAGGCATCCAGATTGGCAAGGAGGAAGTTAAACTGTCACTATTTGCAGATGACATAATATTGTACGTAGAAAACCCTAAAGAATCCACTCCAAAACTATTAGATCTAATATCTGAATTCAGCAAAGTTGCAGGATACAAAATTAATACACAGAAATCTGTTGCATTCCCATACACTAACAATGAACTTAGCAGAAAGAGAAATCAGGACAACATTGCCATTCACAATTGCCTCAAAAAGAATAAAATCCGTAGGAATAAACCTAAGCAAGGAAGTGAAAGACCTGTACTCTGAAAACTACAAGACACTCATGAGAGTAATTAAAGAAGATACCAATAAATGGAAACACATCCCATGCTCATGGGTAAGAAGAATTAATATTGAAAAAATGGCCATGCTGCCTAAAGCAACCTACAGATTCAATGCAATCCCTATCAAAATACCAACAGCATTCTTCAACAAACAAGAGCAAATAGTTCTAAAATTCATATGGAACCACAAAAGACCATGAGTAGCCAAAGCAATCCTGAGAAGGAAGAATAAAGTGGGGGTTGATAACACTCCCTGACTTCAAGCTCTACTACAAAGCCACAGAAATCAAGACAATTTGGTACTGGCACAAGAACAGACCCATAGACCAATGGAACAGACTAGAGAGCCCAGATATAAACCTAAGCATATATGGTCAATTAATATACAATAAAGGAGCCATGGACATACAATGGGGAAATAACGGTCTCTTCAACAACTGGTGTTGGCAAAACTGGACAGCTACATGTAAGAGAATGAAACTAGATTATTGTCAAACCCCATACACAAAATTGAACTCAAAATAGATCAAAGAGCTGAATGTTAAGTCATGAAACCATAAAACTCTTAGAAGAAAACATAGGTAAAAATCTCTTGAATATGAACATGGGCAACTTTTTCCTGAACGCATCTCCTCGGGCAAGGGAAACAAAATAAAAACTGAACAGATGGGACTACACCATGCTAAAAAGCTTCTGTACAGCAAAGGACACTATCAGCAGAACAAAAAGGCATCCTACAGTATGGGAAAAAATATTTGTAAATGAAATACCCCACAAGGGCTTAACATCCAAAATACATAAAGACCTCACACGCCTCAACACCCAAAAACCAAATAACCTTATTAAAAAATGGGTGGAGGATATTAACAGATACTTCTCCAAAGAAGAAATTCAGATGGCCAACAGGCACATGAAAAGATGCACCACATCACTAATTATCAGGGAAATGAAAATTAAAACCACAATGAGATATCGCCTCACACCAGTTAGGATGGCCAACACAGAAAAGACTAGGAACAACAAATGCTGGCGAGGATGCAAAGAAAGGGGGAACCTCCTACACTGCTGGTGGGAATGTTCAACCACTGTGGAAAGCAATATGGAAGTTCCTCAAAAAAATGAAAATAGGAATACCATTGGACCCAGTAATTCCACCTCAGGGAAATTACCCTTAGAAGACAACTTCTCAGATTCAGAAAGACATAAGCACCCCTATGTTTACTGCAGCACTATTTATGATAGCTAAGATATGGAAGCAACCTATGTGTCCATCAGTAGATGAATGGATAAAGAAGATGTGGTACATATACACAATAGAATACTATTCAGCCATTAGAAAGATGTAAATCCTACCATTTGCAACATCATGGCTGGAGCTAGAGAGTATTATGCTCAAGTGAAATAAGTCAGGAAGAGAAAGACAAATACCAAATTATTTCCTTCATTTGTGGAGTATAACAAAGCAAAAACTGAATGAACAAAACAGCAGCAGACTCACAGACTCCAAGAAGGGACTAGTGGTACTAAAGGGGAGGGGTTGGGGAGATTTGGTGGGGAGTGATGAGGAATGGGATTGAAGGGCATTATGATTGGCACACATGGTGTGTGTGTGTGGGGTCACGGGGAAGAGTGTAGCTCAAAGACAAATAGGGACTCTGTGGCATCTTACTACACTGATGGACAGTGACTGCAATGGGGTATGGCGGGGTACTTGATAATAAGGGTGAATGTAATAACCACATTGTTTTTCTTGTGAAACCTTCATAACAGTGTATATCAATGATACCTTAATTTAAAAAACGTCTCAGGGAAAAGGGAACCTATACCTGTAATTAATATTCACAATATTTGTACTATCTCAGAAAGATGAGAGAATCAGCATGTCCATCTTAAGGGTGAAGACCAAAAACTCAAAAAGAACAAAGTTCCTAAGATATGAAAGTGGTGAGGGTTGGTTTTGCCCAGCCTTTTTACAACTACAAATTGTGAGTATGAAATGTCAGAAACTACAAGTCCTATGACTTCTCTCTCCAGTGGACCCCTATTTGCTCTCCAATAAAGAGTCTCAGGAGAAATGTCTTGGGGCAGATGACCTGTCACCATCTTCACCTGTTCTAGGAATAAAAAGGAAAACGTAGCCTACTATCTCTGAGTCTGTTAACCCCTGATGGAGCAAATCAGACAAAAGGGGTTAAGTAAACTACCACTGTACACAAGTAATTTTTATTATCAAGCAGGACAGAATCTTCTTTCCTTCTAACATACTGATTTCCTCAAATAAGAAAAGAGTGACCTAGATTTAATCAAATACAGAGTATTAAAGTGAAGCTAGATTAGTACAAAATATTATATAAGATCACAAAAAAAACAAAAATATGATATTCAAATAAGTACAAAAAATCCAAATGAGGAAAATAAACTTTCACAGGATGTTACCGCCAAAAGGAAACATTTAAAACTCTTTGAAGTTTAGTAAGATAAAATTTAAGAATTGATATCAGCAAAAACAGTCCTTTGGTGGCCCAGTCCCTTGAATTTCCTGACCCATATTTCTTTCCTGCTGAAACAATCAGTGGGATACCTTCTTTCTGGTACAGCTCAGCAGCCTCAAACACATCTAGCTATAGAGACAAACAAACACAAAAATCATTAACACAAATTTTGATATAGTTGGCAACTGCTTAAATACTTTGTATATATACTGACTATCTGTCCTGATGGAAAATGAATTGTTTTGGGAGCTGGTTTTCCAAGAAACTTATTAAAAAGCTTGATATTTGCAAAAGTTCCTCTTGTCATTACAGCATCATTACCTCTTCGGGCTCCGTAAGAGTTGAATTCATGAGGGGTAAGGCTACAGGAAAATTATGTAAGTAATTTAATTTCAGGTGGAAAATAATCACGTACTACTGAATTGTAAAACTTACTCAAAACATTTTTTATTATGGATAATTTCAAGTATGTACAAAAGTAGGGCAAACAGAACAGTGAATCAACAAGCAGGTGCCTCTCATCACATTGTAATAATCAAATCATGGACTCTGTTTCTTCCGTAATTATCCCCTATTACATTATTTTGAGGAAAACACATTTTAGTTGTATCTATTTCAGTATGTTCCTCTAAAAGATTTGGACTCGTAAAATACTATCCTGATACCAAAAAAAGCCCCCACAGTTTCTTAATATCAGAGAGCCAGTCAATATTCAAATGTCCCTGATTTTCCCCATGATTCATTTGTTGTTGGTTTGTTCAAATCAGGCAGGGTCCAAATATGCTTCATATATTCATTCAGTCAATCTCTTAATCTTCACATCTGCTTTCCCTTCTTGCCCCTCTTGTACTTTTTCTGAAGGAAACAGGTCACTGGTTGTAGTTTCCTGCATTTATACTGTGCTAACTGCATTCCCACGGTGTCATTCCCAATCCTCTGTCACTTTATTTCCTGTAAACAAGATGTCAGATCCAATGGCTTGATAATATTTGGGTTTTTAACGTTAATTTGTGTAACAGGCCTCATAGGTCAAACATCCATTGGAGGCACATGATACCCAGTTGTCTCTTTCTGGAATGTTACCAGGGACTATCATCACTGTCCAGATTAAATCTTTCATTAGGGATTACACAACAGTGATACTCATCACTCCTCCTCCAACTTTTAGCTGCAAAACTTCTATAAAGACAAATGTCCTTCATCAATGATTAGGTTATACTGAAATTCATTCCACATGGTAAAGACTGTTTACAAATCTATGACTGTTAAGTAATCAGATGGTTCCCTACCAACTTCCAGAGGTAAGTTGGTCTGTTTTTTTCTTTCAGTATTATTATAAACTCAGAGACTAAAATGCATGATTTAATCCATTCCAGTTAGTATTTTTTACTGATGCTCAGCATGTCCCATCTTTAAGCAGTGGCAGGTTCAAATTGGTTCCTGAGACCTTTTCACAGAAGCCCTGTAGTTTCTGGCAGCTATTTCTCACTAGGAAAAATATAGACATTTTCCAGACCCAAATTTGGAATCAATCATCTCTCCAAGAAGCACTGGTTGTTTGTACAGGTTTCCCCTCCTATCTGGAAGAGAATGTTCCAACATAACCATTCATAAAACAAAACAGCATCCAGTGCAGGGCATCTCCTGATTTCTGGAGGGTCACATCCCTCCACTTTTGCCATAGACCTACACTAGCACTTGCCTTTTTGCTAATGGAAAGAAATCCGAAGAGGATTTTCACTTCCACGAAAAAAGCTGTTACCACACCAATGTAGGTCTTTTGTGAAAACAAAGTGGTGTGACTTGAGCTTCTGGAAAGCTGAGATACCTGTACAGTGCTATGGCATTCAGACACCATAATCTGGGTGTTAACGGGCTGGACTGGTCACCAGGACAAGAAACAGCTAAGCATCTCAACAACAGCTAAGTGTCTGTTCGGCCTTTTATGTAAAGGCAATAAATATTCTAAATTTGTACACTTAAATGTTTTTATAATGGAGGTGGGGGTGGGGGATGGTTCATATGTCTATTTAAAAAAATTCTGATTTATGAGAAGTACTGGATTAAATATTCTAAGATCTGAAACTACAATAAATATAAAAACTGTATCTTGGAAAGTGGTGGCTCCTTTTTTTTGAGGGTTGGCAGCAATGTCACAATTATGACCAAGATGGAAATCACAACCAACAAATATCTGGGAAAAAGAAAATTTACCTTATTTCTCAACACTGTATATAAAAGCTAAGTGGGTAACAAACTGATTCATCTTCGTGAAGTTTTACCAAAGGCAGCTGCTATTAGTAATTTCTACCAAAGTACTTTAATTCACACCAAACTACAGTTAACTGGAAAGTAAGTTCAAACACAAAATTCACGACATCACTGCTGAAACTACAGTAAGAGTTTTCAGGTTTACTACATGACAAACCAAGCCACATGACATGGTCTGTGTATGAGATTTCACTGCAAAGTCTTGTCATTCAAGCAGCACAAACACCAAGGTTGATCGGGCAGCATGTCCCACCTTCAGCAAACCTGTCTGTGGTGTCAGGATGGCTCTGTGACACCAGAGAGCATTACCATGCACAGAGAAATGAAATAATGTGCTTCTAGTTTCAGATTGTTATCTCCTCTATAAACGATCTTTACATTCATTGATTTATGTAAAATTTTAGACTCAAAAAGCAGGAATTCACTGTCTTTCCATTTGACACAGATCAAGCCTAGCGTCATGCACATGCATCTTATAGTCCACAAAAGACACATTTAAATTTCTAACTAGGGGAGGGTGGTTAGGGTAATTTGACAGGTCAAACCATGATGACTTTTCAACAAAGAAAAATTGAAAAGAGAAGTCTTGCTTCCAATCAGTTGTTTATTTTGGCTACCCCTCTATTAGGGGTGCAATTTAAAACAGCCATTTCAGTTTCTAAAAACATAAGCAAAAGCAGGTACAACAGGTACTCCAGTTACTGCGTAAGTCACCATGGCAAGCAGACACCTGTGACAGCAGGTACTTCCTGGAGGAACGAACGTGACCAGAAGCCTCTTAATCAGTAAGAAAGGAGACAAAATAAAAGCATCTGAACACCAGGCACACATACCCTCTACTGGCCAAGTATTTAACAGCAGCACTACTCTTCGCAATGCTTCCAGCGGGCGATATATGGTCTGTGGTGACACAGTCTCCCAGATGCAGTAGGACGTGGGCATTTTCAATAGACTGCAGTGAAACTGGCTCTTTGGTCTAAAAGGTAAAAAGTTAAAGGCATTTAACTCTTCATGAGTTTTTTTAGTTATAACAACATTAAAAAGATGAAACAGTGATAAAACAGTACTTAACAAGCTTATCAAAAAATGAAGGACATCTGATAGAAGTAAACTTCAAGTCCCATGGAAACAAGAGTGAATATGGTGCTTCTAAGGAATCCCACTGCTTATTTCCCATCTGTGAATATGGTTTTGGTTGGTGAATTAAAAGAAAGATAAAATGGGAGTCATAAAAAGAGGCTTATATAAATGATCAAGGGAATAAAGTATTTATGTTAAAATGAAAAAAATAGGTCTTACTGATTTAGAAATAAAGCTGACAGCACATTCTATAAAATCATGACATTTTGGATGGAATCAATAAAGATTTGCTCATCAAATTCCAACACACCAGATTTTTAGGAGCACTACCCTGTGAGTTAAGTTTCAATAGAAACTGAATGTCAAAATTTGTAGACTCCAAAAATCTAAAAAACTTAAAAATATCTACACAAGTTGCTAAAGAGAGATTGTGTGTGGGTATTGCTGTTGATCTTCAGAATATCGTCATGGACAAAAACCGCTACTTCTTTCAATGCACGTCCCACATCACAGTGTGATATTTTCAAACTACACTTATAACCCTTGCCACCTGCACCACCACCCCAGCAGTCCAGCCATCATCGCCTTTCCCTCTGGATTCTGCTGTCACTGGTCTTCCTGCTTCTACCCAACCTTCACCCCCAAGAAAGTCTCAATACAAAGAGCAACCCTTTTGAGTATGACACTCCTCTGTTCGAAACCTTCCCATGGCTCCCACTCCCCGTGTCACTTCACTCAGAGTACAAGACTACATTTTAACATTGGTCTAAAGTTCCCTATGTACTGGGACCTCCATTTCTGACATCGTTTCCTACCACTATCCTTATTTCCCATGCTCTAGCCACACTGCCCTCCTTGAGGCCTTTACCCTGATTTCTCCACCGGGCAGCCCTCTTCTTTGTCCAGATATATGGCTAACTTATTCACATCTTTCAAAGTTTTGCTCAAATGTCATATTTTCAACCACTCTATATAAAATTACAATCTACTCCCCAAATTTTGCACAATTGGTTCTTTTTACCCTGATCATATATATTTTTTCATTACCACTTACCACTTTTTAGCATAATATGTAATCTACCTAGTTATTCTGCTAATGGTTCACTGCCTTCCTCTCCCCATGAGAATGTTGGGTTTTGTTAACTGATGAAATCCGCATACCTAGAAGAGTGCCTGGCACACAGCAGAGATTCAGTAAATATTTGTTAAGTGAATAAACACTTTTTGTGCCCTCATATTTATATTTTCCATTATTAAAAAAAAGTGTGACTATATGTATTTACTTGTAGGTGTAAAAGACATCCCTGGGACGATGCTTAAAAAACTGACAAGCACTGGTTGCCTCTGAGGAGGTGAAGCAGGAGGCCAGGCATGGGTGAGACAGACTCATTGCACCATCTTTCTTTTGAAATCTGAACCATCCGAGTGGGCTAACAGAGCAGTTTATATGAAGTGTGCCCATATTCAAGATGCCAAATGTAAATGCTTGCTACATATTTCTAATAGGTAAAAAAATAAATCAATTCTGTTACTCTAAGCTATTCTCTCAGGTACTAGAGATTTCCAGATACAAAATGACTATCACTCATTAAAACGTATGTGTTCAAAATAATGTAATCTAAAATTTTATTCTATTCAGAAAGCAGGATGTGTGAAATAAAGAAAACATCGACACTTCACTGAACTGCTGAAGAAATGAGACTCTTACCTCTATTTCCTCTTTTCATGTTTTAAACATGGACAATATAACATGCTCTTCCTCTATCTGATGAACTTCTTCTCGAGGAGGCCAAATATTATGTAGGTAAATGTTCTTGCCAGTAGTGTCAGTACCTGTTTAAAATATTTTAGTATGAGATTCAAGACATTCACATCGCCAAAGGAATTATCATACAAACTAAGTAAATTACTCAACAGCAGACTGATTTAGGCATAAGCAGCTGAAGGAAGCAACTATGCCCATTTTACTTTCTTCATATAAACACAGAAATGAATGATGATGCATTACACCAAGAGGTCCTGAAATGATCAAAGAATGGCTGATCTAAGAAACATTTCAAAAATACAACAGCCTCTGGGAAAAAAGTGTGCGCAGGGACATATGTATGCAGATAAAGGAAGAGATACCTAAAGGCTCGGTCTGGAAATCTATATTCACTGTACCTGCTATGGCATAAGCCACCCAAGGGTGGAGAGGCAAGATAGTTGGCATGGACACAATCACAAAGACGACCTTCAAAATTTTTGTTTCCAGGTAAAACTCCACAGGTAACCAAATCACCCTGAAGAAAAACACACACAAACAATATATATTCTAGAGATGGTACAAATTTGGATAATTATATATACATAAACAATCTCAAATATTGTACTTCTGAGGACAAGATAACCAAAACATGTTCTACCAATTATTACAGAAATATCAAAACTGTAAATAAACTAATTCCTTGTGTTATTCTTTGAGAATCATTTTAAGATTGACAGGTTACTATTCCCACAGAATATATATAGGTCTACAGAAATACAAATGTCAATATACATTTTCTGTAATTTATTAATAAAACAGAGTTCGTTATCTTATTGAGTGACACATTTTACCTGTTTGACTGCATTTAAAATGGCTTCTGATAAGGGTGCTGTGTTTCCCACACATGCTGAACATCCATAGCCAACTATTTCAAATCTGCATTTCAAAACAGAAATATGACTGGACAGAACGTCACAGCATTTGTGAAGACACGACAAGCCTTATCTCTTATTTCCACCTTTGTAATAAGATCACTGAAGAGAATATTCATGACAGATGGATCAACCTTCATCGGCATGTCTACTCCGGTTTCTGAGCAACCAAGCCTGACTCTCCCTCTCAGGCATGCAGCCTGCACTGGATGCCAACCATTGAAGTCCTGATGCTTAGGACAAGCCCTAGTCAGGATTGGTAACTAACTCTGCAGAGAGCCAATCACACTACACAAGAAAACTCCTCAGCTACTACTTGCTAGGAATATAACATGAGCACTCAAAAAACTGATGCTGTACTTCTGCCTGAGGGTTTAAACTACAAAGCCTCAAGACAGCCTGGCTTTAACAAGCTGACCAAAGCTCACCAAAGAGGCACTGGAGTTGGGTCCTCTGACAGGAACAAATCTTCCCATTCTTAACCAAAAAAAGTCCCTGAAAAAAATCCCAAGATGATATAACTAAAAAACTGTAGGTAAAATCCTCAAAATTACCTTCAGCTGCCCTTCTAAAAGCAAAAAGAAAATCTAAAATGTATCTCTCTTGCAAAGGAATTGACTACTTATGTAGGGTATGTTCCAAAATAGACACTGAATATAGCTAGCCACAATTTATTTTTCTGATTATGTAAGAAATGTAAACATATTTTCCCCACAGTTCAGGGACAACTTCACCTGTGCTTATTTAATAGACCCCAGCACATCACAAGCCCCAATCAAGACAATTTACTCAGTTAATAAAACAACCTGTAAGAGTTCACTCTTCCTGTCTTCCCAACTCATGGAAATTACACTCTACATGGTACCATGGCATATATGGCCGGCCACTGCTACTTGGTTTTCCTTGTCCATTTTGTCTTTCCATCCTTAAACTCGAATCCACATTTCCTACTTCTGCAGCCAGCACACTGCTGCTGTGTTCACTGACTATAACCAATCTTACCTGTGAGTGACAGGGCCTCAAAGATGTGTGACAATGGCGAGGTAACAAGTAAGCTAGAGCACAATTTTTCTAACTTCTTGACTATGAAGGGTTCTAGGAAGCAGCTTCCATCACTGCTGAGTACCAATGTCAGTGTAAAGAGGTGTAACTATCACTTACTTACCCAAGTTTACTAAGGAATGCAATACTCCACTGGAACTGAGGCAATGTGTAACCATCCCACTGCCTGGAGATAAACTCATTCTGATGTAAGGTTTAACATGCAGACCAGCTTGAACAGCTTTTTTAGCCAAAAGACCTGCACAGTGAACAATGATTCATTACGGTGATGTCTCTCCCTCCTTCCTCACATTAAAGGGGGAAGCGAGAAAGTATTTATTTAACAAGCCAATCTCCATCTCTTGTCAGGGTAAAAGTCCACACTCGTGAATTTACTGTCATTATTTTGTCCACTCTATGCTCTTGATTTTTTTCATTTGAAACAAACCACAAGTTGCAGCAGATACACTAGCTTTACATTGTAAATCGTTCACGTGCAGCCTGATGTGGCATGCGCATAAATGGACCAAAGGACGATATGTAGTAATATAATGCACACAGTAACCAACGCATAGTGAGCCTTTTAAAATTCCAGTCATAATAAATAATAATTCAGCATGTATTACACATGACTTTTAACAATGAGTGGTTCTATGTGCATACAACTGATTTCATTTACAATCCTTACCAATCATCTTTTACTCTCAATGGACTATGGCACACTACTATGGAAACTTCACATAGATTATCAAGGGATTCGATCATTATACTTCTAAATTACCAGAAGCAGCAGATACAACCTAAAACTAATAGACATGCAAGTTATGATTTTTTAAAATTTACCTCCCATGTAATAAAAACAGAATTAGTAACATAAATCAAACCTAGTCTCCTTGAGACCTAATGTTGAAGACCTAAAAACCTCATGAAGTTTCTCAGACACAGACACTGATACTCACGTGTGATATAGAAAACCACATAACAGAAAAGTAAAAACTAATTTAGGAAAAGACTGTGTATGGCCATAAAACACAACCTACCTGCAGAGAGCATGACAGATGGATTGCAGTTATTGATGCAACTGGTAACTGCAGCGACGATGACAGACTCATGGGACAGCTGATAGACACCTATTCATAGCGAATAGTGAAGGCATCATTCTGCTTTTCGGCAGCAATTTGGAAGCCTTTAAATCCAACCTATGTAAATTTGCACATAAATATAAACTATGCATTCTGGATACAAATAGGAAAAAAGACTGGCAGAAAATACAGCAGATCCTTGACATATGATGATGTGACACTGGAAGTTCTGATTATTTGTGAGTGTTGCTAAAGATTCATGACCTTTAGTAGTTAAGATTCAGCTAAAATATGAATTTGAGTAGTCACAATAAGAATTACTAGGTACAGCCAACTACCCAGAATGCAGGTATACCTTGGCTTTATTGTTCTCTGCTCACTGCTGTTCAGGTAATACTCAAGAGATGTACAAATTTTCTTTGTTAACAATGGCCCTGAAGATCTGCTTCAAAATGAGCCTGTGAACTATGTGTATAAAATAGATGAAGCAAGACTGCCAATGAGTTGTTAATTGTTGAAGTGAAGTACATGGGAATTCAATACACCATTTTGTTCCTGTCTAAGTCTGACATTCTCTCTCTCTCTCTCTCTCTCTCTCTCTCTCTCTCTCTCACACAGACACACACACACACACACACACACACACAAAGAAATTTTAAGAAAGGAAGGCTCTGAAAGCCAGCTACTAGTTCTCAGAATAGAGAAAGTGGCAAGATTGAAGCCATGATTCTCAGAAATTCTGTATAAACCCCCAAGTCAAAGAGGTCACTTGTTACCAGATTTTGAGAATAATTAGTTACACAGTAGTGTTTTTCTCCTATTCTGGGAAGTCACAAAAGTCCAGAACAGTGCTATTCAACAGAATTTTTCTGTGATGATGTGAATATTTAGTATCTATGCTGTCCAACACAAAAGTGTTAACCACAAGTAACTATCCAGCACCTGAAATGAGGCCACTGTGACTAAGAAACCCAAATTTTAATTAATTTAAATTTTAACTTAAAGAGAGACAGTCAACCTCTGCTCCTCACAGTGGACCTGGGTAAATGACTGATCTATACTTTGGTCAGAAGGAAAAATGGGGCTGATGGTGTGTGCTGTAACAAAAAAACACAGCAGATTGACTTTATGGGTCACCTGGCTAGTTCTATATTACTTATTCAACACAAAGTGCACTGACAAGGATATCAATAGAGTGATCTACCTTTTCATTTAAGCAAGCTTGGAAATCACTTTTCATTTCTGTCACAGCAACTCTATCCTGAGGTCTTTTTGGACCACTGACAGATGGAACTATTGAATTCAGATTAATCTGGATCACCTAGATCATGGAGAAAAGGGAAAGGATTTAGAACTTTAAGTAAAGATTCTAACTTAAGGACTAATTTCTGAAGCACACTGAGTTACGTATTCATTCTGACATTCAACCCCAGAAATACAGATTTTTTAACAACCCCATTTATGAAACATGACAAAAACTGCTAGAAGACTAGCAGAACAATGCACACACTGTCCAACATCAATTGAATAGTCTGTAAAAAATTTTCTGTTTTTTTTCCCAGGAAGATGATAAACACTGTCTTCACAGATGTCTCTTGTACAGTGGATGCCTGTGGTGACTATCAACTTTGGCCTCTGAGCTCTAAATTCTCCCTTCTTTGCCTGTTCTGTGACAGTGGAGTTGGGCTCGTGAGCATTTACCCTTTCACAGCCAGTCGGTAGATGGTGCTGGAGGGACCCAACAGAGAAAGGGTTTTTCATTTGCTGGTTCCCCAGTGTCTAGCTGGCCAGGCAGGTTCCTGCAGGTCACACTTTTATTCCTTGGTTCAAAAAATTATTTTTTTAAAAGCCCCACCTTCCACCTAAGTTTCTATTAATTTCTCTGGTATTTCTATCACTTCCTGTCATCCACTTATCCAGCGTATGTGCAAATTAAGTTTCCCTTCATTGAGACCTTCATGATTCCTCTACAACCCCGCTTGTTCTGAATGACCTTGACCACAAACCTGCTTTTCTTATGCCTTCATTTCTCGGCTCCAGGTGATCGTAGTCTTTGTGTTTAAAAGTGGGATTCATGAGTTTCTCTTGAAATCAATTTCTTGATGGGTTATAGCTTTATTTCTTAATATGGTCAGGTTTTTAATAAGCAAATGTATTCCATTTTATTTTACCACTACCACGTTTCTACTTACTTTTTCTTACTCTTTCCTACAATTCTTTCTTCCCTTCTTTGTTTTTTAATGTGGACAAAGCACTTGAGTCAATAAACAGTGGTGAAGTGGACCAGAAAATCCTCACAGAAGTTAGAAGACCCGACCAAAGCAAATTTACACCAATTCAATCCCTACGGGTGCTATACTAGCCTTCAATATGCCAGTAATGTATTCACCTATTTGCCTAACATGTTTCCTGAATATCTACTGTGTGCCAGTCAGTGTTCTAGGAGCTGAAGATGCAATGCAAAAAATAAAAATAAATAAAAATAAATAGTGCAGACACAAGTTCCTGTCCTAATGGAGCCTATGTGTACCTTCCATTTGGAAAGACAGACAAACCAGTACACAAATTAAGATTTCAAGGAGGGATACATGCTATCAAGAACAATACAGCTGGGTGAGAAAATGGATTCCCACCCCCCACAAAAAATATAGCTAACAGTTAACCACACCTATGATAACATCCTGTTGTTTATTTAGATCCTTGACACACTACTAGAAAATGAATGTTATTAAAATTAAGACTCCTGAAAGTGAATACTACCTACTTCAATATAAACACAAATCCTCAACAGATTACAAACGTTTGCTTAGATTGTAAAATATATTTAACATTTAAGACTGCATAACTGGATATCCCTTTCATAATTGTGGATTTTCACAAAATATAGACATTAACCAGATGCAGACATCATCAAAACTGGTATTTTGGGAGGATATTATAGTGATCATGAAGTAGAAAAAAATTAGAGTGCTAAATTAAGAGTCAATTTCGTACTTTAAATACTAAAAATTTAGACCCCATAAAAAGTTGAAAAATTCACTGTAATAGAAATCTATGTAAAATTAATTAATAAAATGAGACTCACATACCCATTAGCTTGTTAAATAGTAATAATGGCTAAAATTTATTGAGCACTTACTATGTGCCTGAGGCTGTTCTAATGAATTTGCGTTTGATCTTTAAAGAATCCTGAGTTAGATAGGATCTTCCTATCTTAGAGATGGGGAAACTGAGGCAGAAAGGCTAAATAAAGTGCCCAAGGTTACAAAACTAAGAAATTTTAGGGCTTGGATTCAAACCCAGGTGGTTAGGCTCCAGAATTTACACTCTTCACTACTACTTGGGTTATTCTGTATATACTTGGGAGTACTCAGGCGTTCCTGAATTATTCTGGTTATTGCTAAACAATTTCACAGCTTTAAGGTATGCTTCCATTGACTTGAGTTTGTCTTTGTCAAAACCTAAAAAGAAGATTAATAACAAAAATCAAGTAAGGAATTGTGAAATCTTTGGGGGTAGGGTTCTGCGTTCCAATGATGAGCAAGAAACAAATATTCCAGATTACATAATACTCAGAATAGATTTCTTTCCAAATTAATATTTGATATTATTCTCAAGAGTAAAGTTTACCCTTCATGAAAACGCTACTTGCTAAAAACACCTGCCAGCCCTTACTTAAAAGTTAATCACTGATGATAAATACTGAGCAACTTCTATAAGACTCGCAAAAAATATTATTTGCAAAAGAAAAACCAGTAATAAAACCGAACATAATAAATTACTATCCACCATGAAGGAAGAAATCCATCACTTTCCATAAACAATAAACAATATTAATAGTTAAAATGAAAGAATAAAGTGAAAGTTAAGAACAGTTTTACAGAGAAAAAGCAGAAATTAAAGAATTTAGATGTTGATATTAAAAGTTTCCAATTGAACATTGGGGTGGTTGTCTGTAAGCCTGATGAGAAGTAAAGTGACTTATGCAGATGGTCTTTCTGCAGGATTGTCACAGAACACATCCTCCAAGTTATAAGTTCTTCTCACAATGTAACAGTAACATTCCTCCAGCAAGGGGTGGGGTCTGTGTTCCCCCTGCACCAAAGCAGTGTGATTTCCAGAAGGCTGGCTGTCTCTGTGTCCTCGGACCACTGGATTCCTAAAGCCACCACATGAGAAAGCCCAGACCCATGTAGAAGCCACCCATAAAAATCCAGCTTGAAGAAATCTCAGCATTTTATGAGGACTATTCCCTCTCCAAGAATCCAAATGAATTATTCATTTTGCCATGTGACTTATAATAATCTTCTCCCAAAATGAAAAATACTAGAATATATTCCCCAAATATATGTATGATTAGAGATTAGGAGTTCAGCAATGATCTCTTTAAAAGAGGAAGAGGGGCAATTTAAAAACAAAACAAAACAAAATGAAAAAAACAGACAATAGGCTGATAGACACTGAGAAGTCACTGGTGGTTACCATGGGGGAGGAATTGGGGTTGGTGGGTGAAACAGAGAGTCACAAAATCTCAATCATAATATAAATTAGTCACAGACATGAAAGTACAGCATATAGTCAACAGTTCTGGGGTGAGCATTTAATGATGTATGTAAGTGTTGAATCACTGTGTTGTATACCTGAAACCAATATAAGATCGTATAGCAACTATGCTTCAATAAAAAAACAAAATTGTTTTTACTTAAAAAAAAGAGGAAGTGGATCAAAATAAGAAAAGAGGTCCTGCTTTTTAAAAACAAGGGGCCTTATGTAGTATCAACACATTGTGGGTTTTCAGGTACTTCTTATAATACATAAACTACTCAACATAAGAGTGGTAAAAACTCCTAGCTTACCAGGCTACAGAAGATTCGGGGCTTGTAACCCTGTGCTGCTTTTCACCAAATCACGTGCTTCTTACTGTCAGAGCACTGGGTCCCAAACTCTTTGTCTGGTGACCACCTATTCCTGCTAAAAGAACAGAGGAGAATATTCTCAAGCTTGACTCCCATTAAACTGCAACCTCTGATCCCTAAGCAGAATGGAGGTCTCCATCATTATGGGGAAAAACAAAGCTGAAGGTAGGCAGTATAGATAATCCCTTTACGTTGCCGTAAATGGGCCCCAGGGAACCAGGAACAGACCAGAATCTGGGAAGTTTAATATGCGTTTTATGCATTCTTTTAAAATAAGACAATTTCATGAATAACTAAATAACATGTACAAGAATAGTGACTTACTATAGAATATTTCAGAGACACACACTGGAAATGTAACAAGTTTATCCTAAATGATCTTGCTTCTTACCTGTATGTTCTAAATGTTTTAAAGTCACATTGTCAACAGGGAAAAAGCTGAGGATAGCACCATATTCTGGACACATATTTGCTATTGTAGTTTGATCCACTACAGATAATTGTGAAACTCCACTTCCAAAAAACTCAACAAACTTTCCAGCCACTTCTACTTGCCTGAGGTGCTAATAAAGGGACACACATAAATACACAAAATCAGCAATAAGATAAGCATGGTTTCTTTGAAAACTACAAAATCTAATTTTTAACTCTTACTAGTGACGGTGAAGGAAAGAGGTCCACTTGTTCTTATGAAACAGGAACTCCTTCCGGTTTTGCAGGTGTTTTAAGATAAACTGTCAATAGAAGAGTGGTCCCATGTCACTGTTAGGACAGAAAAGGGCCTGAAAACTCAAAATGGCTAAGATTTACATTTTAATGTCTCTGAAATAGGGGTATACCTTAGACTCAATGGTGAGTCTGTTAGCTGGCAGTCTTTCTTAGCAGTATTTTAAATTAGGTTGTGTCTATCCATTAATGGCATCGTAAATAGGATGAAATAGTAATATACAGATGAACTGTATTTAAATAAAAAATTACATGTTGGCTATAAAAATTCTTCAAATTCCAACTGTAGCATCACTAATTTCTACAGCACATTAAATTTTACACCACAAATATTTACAGCATCATTAATTATAGGTAAATTCCATTTTGATAACATTTAAGATGTGGCTTCAAAATTCCTTCTAAAATCATTTTTCTTAGTTTTTACCAAGAACCAAACAGCTACTCACCTGTTCTAAATTATGAAATGGTCTTGGATTGGTACAGTGAAGCAACTAGGGAGGGGACTAAGAATGAAACAGCCTTCAACCTGGGAACAATACTAAGTCCAAACATCTCAGAGGTGGTAGGGGTCACTTAATCCAAACTGCTTAAGATATAGAAACTCAAGCCTAGGAGAAAGATGTTTGTTTAAATTCATGAAGATGAGAGCAATACAAATTAGATATACCAAACCAACTTCTACTTTCACCAAATTAATGAGGTACCACAATATACACTGTGAAAACCAAGATAAAGTCAGTCCTATGAAGACCATGAATAGAACCTCAAAGAAGAAAAAGAATTCAATAAATGTAAACGTATGTAACAGATTGAAATTTTCTATGAACTAAAACATCAAAAATAGATCATAATATTGCTAAGAGAAAATACAGCCAGAGGGCTCTAAAGGCAAGATTAATTCTCAGTATGTCTTAAAGAAAGAATTGATTCCTCTAAAAATATAATGGCATATTCCTTTTCCTTTGGGATAACCCTACAATTCTCAATTTAACTTTGTGATCTTTTGGTACCATACATGGAATCAATCATTTTTCCTAAGATGTCAAAATCTTTTTTAGAGGTGAAGCCAAGATGGCGGCATGAGTAGAGGAGCAGAAATCTCCTCCCAAAACCACATATATGCTTGAAAATACAACAAAGACAACTCTTCCTGAAAGAGAGACCAGAAGACACAGGAAAACAACCAGACTACATCCACACCTGCGAGAACCCAGCACCTCACGAAGGGGGTAAGATACAAGCTGCAGCCAAGTGGGACCTGAGCGCCCCTCACACTAGCTCCCCAGCAGGAGGAGAGGAGTCAGAGAGGGAGGGAGAAGGAGCCCAGGACTGCTAATCAGCCAGCCCTTGCCATCTGCACTGGACCGCAGACAGTGCATGCGTGGGGTGCTGGATACTAGGGAAAAAGGACAGTAAGATGTGTGAGTAGGTCCCGGCAGCAGGTGCCCCAAGGAAAAAGAAAAGCGAGTGCTTTTTGGAAGTGTTAAAGGGACAGGGACCACACAGCCAGACGGAAGCGTCCTGGGACACTTAGTCCAGCAGGAGGGAACTCCGGGCACCCTAAACCCCTGTATAGCAGGGCAGGTCAGACAGAGGGCCCTCACAGAGATAAACAGCCTCCCGGCCGTTTCCCCTCCAACGCGGCTCCGCCATATCAGAGCAGCAGCCCGAGGCAGGCCATGCCCACAGCAACAGCAGAGATAAACTCCATAGCGGCCAGGCAAGAATCAGAAGCCGCGTCTGCATGCAGCTGCCCAGCACAAGCCACTAGAGGTCACTGTTCTCCCAGGAGAGGAAGGCCACAAACCAACAAGAAGGGAAGTTCTTCCAGCCGTCACTCGTGCCAGCTCTGCAAACTGTCTCTATCAAAATGAAAAGGTAAAATTTGAGGCAGACAAAGATTACAGAGTCAACACCAGAGAAGGAGACAGACCTAACCAGTCTTCCTGAGAAAGAATTCAAAATAAAAATCATAAACATGCTGACAGAGATGCAGAGAAATATACAAGAGCTAAGGGATGAAGTCCGGAGGGAGATTACAGATGTCCAGAAGGAGATTACAGAAGTGAAACAAACTCTGGAAGGATTTATAAGCAGAATGGGTAAGATGCAAGAGGCCATTGATGGAATAGAAAGCAGAGAACAGGAACCCATAGAAGCTGACACAGAGAGATAAAGAATCTCCAGGAATGAAACAATATTAAGAGAACTGTGTGACCAACCAAAAGGAACAATATCCGCATTATAGGGGTACCAGAAGAATAAGAGAGAGAAATAGGGATAGGAAGTGTCTTTGAAGAAATAATTGCTGAAAACTTCCCCAAACTGGGGGAGGAAATAATCGAACAGACCATGGAAATACACAGAACTCCCAACAGAAAGGAACCAAGGAGAACAACACCAAGACACATAATAATTAAAATGGCAAAGAACAAGGACAAGGACAGAGTTTTGAAGGCAGCTAGAGAGAAGAAAAAGATCACCTATAAAGGAAAACTCATGAGGCTATCATCAGACTTCTCAACAGAAACCTTACAGGCCAGAAGAGAATGGCATGATATATTTAATGCAATGAAACAGAAGGGCCTTGAACCAAGGATACTGTATCCAGCACGATTGTCATTTAAATATGAAGGAGGGATTAAACGATTCCCAGACAGGCAAAAGTTGAGGGAATTTGCCACCCACAAACCAATTCTACAGGGTATTCTAGAGGGACTAGTCTAGACGGGAGCACTCCTAAGACTAAACAGATGTCACCAGAGAAAATAAAATCACAGCAAAGAAAGCAGACCAACAAAATACTAACTAAAGGCAAAAAATAAAATCAACAACCCACTAAAAGCAGTTAAAGGAAACACGAAAGAGCACAGAATAAAACAACCAACATATAAAGAAATGAGGAGGAGGAATAAGAAGGGAGAGAAGAAAGGAATCTCCAGACAGTGTATATAACAGCTCAATAAGCAAGCTAAGTTAGGCAGTAAGATACTAAAGAAGCTAACCTTGAACCTTTGGTAGACACGAATCTAAAGCCTGCAATGGCAATAAGTACAGATCTTTCAATAGTCACCCTAAATGTAAATGGACCGAATGCACCAATCAAAAGACACAGAGTAATAGAATGGATGAAAAAGCAAGACCCATCTATATGCTGCTTACAAGAAACAGACCTCAAACCCAAAGACATGCACAGACTAAAAGTCAAGGGATGGAAAAAGATATTTCATGCAAAAAATAGGGAGAAGAAAGCAGGGGTTGCAGTACTAGTATCAGACAAAATAGACTTCAAAACAAAGAAAGTAACAAGAGATAAAGAAGTACATTACGTAATGATAAAGGGCTCAGTCCAACAAGAGGATATAACCATTCTAAATATATATATACACCCAACACAGGAGCACCAGCATATGTGAAACAAATACTAACAGAACTAAAGAGGGAAATAGAATGCAATGCATTCATTTTAGGAGACTTCAACACGCCATTCACCCCATAGGATAGATCCACTGGACAGAAAATAAGTAAGGACACGGAGGCACTGAACAACACACTAGAACAGATGGACCTAATAGACATCTATAGAACTCTACATCCAAAAGCAACAGGATACACATTCTTCTCAACTGCACATGGAACATTCTCCAGAAGAGACCACATAGTAGGTCACAAAAAGAGCCTCAGAAAATTCCAAATGATTGAAATTCTACCAACCAACTTTTCAGACCACAAAGGTATAAAACTAGAAATAAATTCTACAAAGAAACCAAAAAGGCTCACAAACACATGGAGGCCTAACAACATGTAACTAAATAATCAATGGTTCAACGAACAAATTAAAATAGACATCAAGGAATATATGGAAACAAATGACAACAACAACACAAAGCCCCAGCTTCTGTGGGACACAGTGAAAGCAGTCTTAAGAGGAAAGTATACAGCAATCCAGGCACACTTAAAGAAGGAAAAACAATCCGAAATAAATAGTCTAACATCAGAATGATCGAAACTGGAAAAAGAAGAACAAATGAGGCCTACAGTCAGCAGAAGGAGGGACATAATAAAGATCAGAGAAGAAATAAACAAAATTGAGAAGAATAAAACAATAGAAAAAGTCAACGAAACCAAGAGCTGGTTCTTTGAGAAAATAAACAAAATAGATAAACCTCTAGCCAAACTTATTAAGAGAAAAAGAATCAACACACATCAACAGAATCAGAAATGAGAATGGAAAAATCACGACAGACTCCACAGAAGTACAAAGAATTATTAAAGACTACTATGAAAAGCTATATGCTAACAAGCTGCAAAATCTAGAAGAAATGGACAACTTCCTAGAAAAATACAACCTTCCAAGACTGACCACGGAAGAAACACAAAAGTTAAACAAACCAATTACGAGCAAAAAATTGAAATTTTACTCAAAAAACTACCCAAGCACAAAACCCCCGGCCCGATGGATTTACCTCGGAATTTTATCAAACATACAGAGAAGACATAATACCCATTCTCCTTAAAGTTTTCCAAAAAATAGAAGAAGAGGGAATACTCCCCAACTCATTCTATGAAGCCAACATCACCCTAACACCAAAACCTGTCAAAGACCCCACCAACAAAGAAAATTACAGACCAATATCCCTGATGAATGTAGATGCAAAAATACTCAATAAAATATTAGCAAACTGAATTCAAAAATATATCAAAAGGATCATACACCATGTCCAAGTGGGATTCATCCCAGGGATGCAAGGATGGTACAACATTCAAAAATCCATCAACATCATCCACCACATAAACCAAAAGAAAGACAAAAACCACATGATCATCTCCATAGATGCTGAAAAAGCATTTGACAAAATTCAACATCCATTCATGAAAAAAGCCTCTCAGCAAAATGGGTGTAGAGGGCAAGTACCTCAACATAATGAAGGCCACATATGGTAAACCCACAGCCAACATCATACTGAACAGCAAGAAGCTGAAAGGTTTTCCTCTGAGATCGGGAACAAGACAGGGATGCCCCCCCTCCTCACTGTTATTTAACTTAGTACTGGAGGTCCTAGCCATGGCAATTAGACAAAACAAAGAAATACAAGGAATCCAGATTGGTAAAGAGGAAGTTAAACTGTCACTATTTGCAGATGACATGATATTGTACATAAAAAACCCTAAAGACTCCACTCCAAAGCTTCTAGAACTGATATCGGAATACAGCAAAGTTGCAGGATACAAAATTAACACACAGAAATCTGTGGCTTTCCTATACACTAATAATGAACAAATTGAAAGAGAAATCAGGAAAACAACTCCATTCACAACTGCATCAAAAAGAATCAAATAAATAGGAATAATCCTAACCAAGGAAGTGAAAGACCTATACCCTGAAAACTACAAGACACTCTTAAGACAAATTAAAGGGAACACTAAGAAATGGAAACTCATCCCATGCTCTTGGCTAGGAATAATTAATATTGTCAAAATGGCCATTCTTCCCAAAGTAGTATACAGATTTGATGCAATCCCTATCAAATTAATAGCAACATTCTTCAATGAACTGGAACAAATAGTTCAAAAATTCATATGGAAACACCAAAGACCCCAAATAGCCAAAGCAATCCTCACAAAGCAGAACAAAGTGTTGGGGGGATCTCACTCCCCAGCTTCAAGCTCTACTACAAAGCCATAGTAATCAAGACAATTTGGTACTGGCACAAGAACAGAGCCACAGACCAGTGGAACAGATTAGAGAATCCAGACATTAACCCAAACATATATGGTCAATTATTATTTGATAAAGGAGCCATGGATATACAATTGGGAAATGACAGTCTCTTCAACAGAGGGTTTTGGCAAATCTGGACAGCTACATGTAAGAGAATGAAACTGGACCATTGTCTAACCCCATACACAAAAGTAAATTCGAAATGGATCAAAGACTTGAATGTAACTCATGAAACCATAAAACTCTTAGAAAAAAACAGAGGCAAAAATCTCTTAGACATAAACATGAGTGACCTCTTCTTGAACATATCTCCCCAGGCAAGGAAAACAAAAGCAGAAATGAACAAGTGAACTATATCAGCTGAAAAGCTTCTGTACAGCAAAAGACACCATCAATACAACAAAAAGGTACCCTACAGTATGGGAGAATATATTTGTAAATGACAGATCCCATAAAGGCTTGACATCCAAAATATTTAAAGAGCTCATGTACCTCAACAAAAAAATGTGAATAATCCAATTAAAAAATGGGCAGAGGAGCTGAACAGACAGTTCTCCAAAGAAGAAATTCAGATGACCAACAGACACATGAAAAGATGCTCCACATCAGTAGTCATCAGAGAAATGCAAATTAAAAGCACAATGAGATATCACCTCACACCAGTAAGGATGGCTACCATCCAAAAGACAAACAACAACAAATGTTGGTGAGGTTGTGGAGAAAGGGAGACCCTCCTACTCTGCTGGTGGGAATGTAAATGAGTTCAACCATTGTGGAAAGCAGTATGGAGTTTCCTCAAAATGCTCAAAATAGACTTACCATTTGACCCAGGAATTCCACTCCTAGGAATTTACCATAAGAATGCAGCACTCCAGTTTGAAAGACAGATGCACCACTATGTTAATCGCAACACTATTTACAATAACCAAGAATTGGAAGCAACCTAAGCGTCCATCAGTAAATGAATGGATAAAGAAGATGTGGAACATATACACAATGGAATATTATTCAGCCGTAAGAAGAAAACAAATCCTACCATTTGCAACAACATGGATGGAGCTAGAGGGTATTATGCTCAGTGAAATAAGCCAGGTGGAAAGAGACAAGTACCAAATTATTTCACTCATCTGTGGAGTATAAGAAAAAAGGAAAGACTGAAGGAACAAAACAGCAGCAGAATCACAGAACCCACGAATGGACTAACAGTTACCAAAGGAAAGGGACTGGGGAGGATGGGTGGATGGGGAGCGATAAGGGGGGGAAGAAGAAAGGGGTAGTATGATTAGCATGCATAATGTGGGGGGTGGGAGAAAGGGAAGGGCTGTGCAACACAGAGAAGACAAGTAGTGATTCTACAACATTTTGCTATGCTGATGGACAGTGACTGTAATGGGGTTTGTGGGGGGGACTTGGTGTAGGGGAGAGCCTAGTAAACATAATATTCTTCATGTAATTGTAGATTAATGATAACAAAAAAAGAAAGAAATGGGGGATTACTTCCCGATAGGATAAAACTAACTGTAAATCAATGATTAATGCATCCTTTACATATCCTTAATATTGATCTTTTAAAGGGTGTGAGATGATCAGCTATGGAAGTACACTTTTCTGATAATATATCTTTCTCTTAAAAAAAACAGCAGTTCCTGTGTGGTGATGTCCAATAGGTTCTTCACAATGTTATAAAGGTCATATCAAAGTGTGGGCAAAGGGTTTGTTTGTGTTTATACAGAGGATGAAGGCTTAATTTGGCTACCCAGAAAATGAATTAAGATACTGTATGAAGAAGATCTTCCAACATCAACATCCTCTGGAAGAGTCATTTCAGAAGATGATCATCAAAGAACTTCAACAAAGACCCTGGCACTGTTGCAGTTGTAGCTGCATTCATCCCACCGGTTCCTGGACTTGCCATTGGAATGAAGAAGGAGATATCTAAGCTGGCCTGTGCATACAGTAAAACAAGAAATTTGACTGGATCTATACTGTCGGAACTCAACCAAGAATTAGGAGAAGGGCAAGTTGCAGTGCTCCAAAATCGTGCGTCTATAGACTATCTACTGTTAAAAGAACATATGGGATGTGAACAGTTCCCAGGAATGTGTTGTTTTAATTTGTCTGATTTTTCTCAAACTATTCAAATTCAGTTAGACATTATCCATCATATCATTGATAAGTTTTCACAAATGCATAGGGTACCTAACAGGTTTTCTTGGTTTCACTGGATATGGCTGGTAATTGTAGGTCTGCTTTTGTTATGTATCTGTATTCCTATTCTGTTAATGTGTGTATGCAATTTAATTAGTAGTTTGTTAAAACCTATACATGCTTATGTTACTCTACAAGAAGATATGTCAAAGAAATAATCAATTTTCCCATGTTTTCTTCTGTCTGCTACTTCTGTAGCTTTTCTTCTTCCAAATTACAACCCTTTAGTAGAATTCGTGCCTTATATCGAAAATTACTGAGTATCATAATTCTTCCAAGTGGTAAAGATACCTCAAGACAAATGCTGGGCATAGAAGCCACATGGCATAAATCTGCAAAGAAGTAGAAAGCTATCCTTTTCAAAGAATATTGCTTCTCCCTCACTTACGAACTTTACATTTCCCTGTATTGCCCTGGAAGATGACTGGTTAGCCAGAGACAGGTAAGATTCCTCAAGGGAGGAACAACCTAAGACATGCACAGTTGCAGGGGGGACATCAGGAGAGAAATTGGGGATCAACAGAGAGATGAGGCTTAGAACCTCAACCCCCCCCCATTTTGATAGAAATCTTCTGCATCTGTGGATGTTTTGTTGTCCTTGTCTAGCTTGGATTAATACTTAGTCTATAGGCACAGATCTGATCATCTACATTTGCCCTCTTACAGCACTAAATTATGTTTTCTACCTTTATCTTGCATCTACCTACCACTTCAGCATTTTATTAAAAAACAATAATAATAATAAGGGAGAAATGTGGGATTCACATATAAATCAAGTATAAAAATCAAACGAATAATCATATCTGACTTGATTGTTTATAGTTCATGATGCGTGATCAAAACTGAAAGTTTCTGTGATATGACTGCCCTTGCACTGTTCACCATATAAGAACTTATTTACTGTGTAAGAAATTGTTCACCATGTAAGAACTTGTTTGTTATGCTTCAGAAGAATGGAGACTGTTGAGAATTAGGCTTGGGGTTGATTAGTGATTGTGCATTGAGTCCCCTATACAGAATTTTATTGTTGTTAACAACCATTTGATCAATAAATATGAGAGATGCCCTCTCAAAAAAATATCTTTTTTAATTATGGAAGAAGGATCAATACTAAATGCCAAAAGGGAGCCAATACCGTTTTCTTCTCCTGCAGAGTATCCTGAAAGCTTTCAGACCAATGATTAAACCAAAAATACCGAGACTCTAGGAACCAAACTGGAATTACATGTGGAACATTTGCCAGGTTCAGGCACTTAACAAAATGGGACTCAAATCATTAGAATAAAGTTAGTGAAAGCTGAAATTTAGGATGGAGTGTTACAAATTCATGTTTACTATTAAACTCTGGAGCACATGTACTGGATGCAGGAAGCCAGTATTAAAAATTCAGAGAAATTCAGCAGCCCAGTTTCAAAAAGACAGTTGCACCTCTATGTTTATTGCAGCACTATTTACAATAGCCAAGAAATGGAAGCAACCCAAGTGTCCATCAGTAGATGAATGGATAAAGAAGATGTGGTACATATACACAATGGAATATTATTCAGCCATAAGAAGAAAACAAATCCTACCATTTGCAACAACATGGATGGAGCTAGAGGGTATTATGCTCAGTGAAATAAGCCAGGTGGAAAGAGACAAGTACCAAATTATTTCACTCATATGTAGAGTATGAGAACAAAGGAAAACTGAAGGAACGAAACAGCAGCAGAATCACAGAACCCAAGAATGGACTAACAGTTACCAAAAGGAAAGATACTGGGGAGAATGGGTGGGAAGGGAGGGATAAGGGCGGGGAAAAACAAAGGGGTATTACAATTAGCTCACATAATGTGGGAGGGGTCCCAAGGGGAAGTCAGTTTAGTACAGAGAAGTCAAGTAGTGATTCTATATCAGCTTACTAGGCTGATGGTCAGTGACTGTAATGGGGTATGTGGTGGGGCTACTTGATGACCTGGGGAGTCTAGTAACCATAATGTTGCTCATATAATTGTAGATTGGTTATTGTGAATAGTGCTGTGATAAACATAGGGGTGCACATATCTTTTTTATACTGGTCTGCTGCATTCTTTTATTTATTTCTTTATTTATTCATTCATTCATTCATTCATTCACTCATTCATTATCTATCTATCTACCTATCTGTCTATCTATCTTTCTGTCATTAATATATAATTAGATGAGTAACATTATGTTTGCTAGACTCCCCCCATCATGAAGATGCCTCCAGGTACCCCATTGCAGTCACTGTCCATGAGCATAGTAAGATACTGTAGAATCCCTACTTGTCTTCTCTGTGTTGTATAGCCCTCCCTGTGATCCCCACTCCCACATTATACGTACTAATAGTAATGCACGCTTTCTTTCCCTCTCCCCTTATCTCTCCATTACCAGCTATCCACCCCAGTCCCTTTCCCTTTGGTAACTGTTAGTCCATTCTTGGGTTATGTGAATCTGGTGCTATTTTGCTTATTCAATGTGTTCTGCGTGCATGCCCATTGGCTGCCTCGCTTCGATTGATGGCGCTGACTGCCCTTTATTGCGTAGAGTCACTCGCAGGCCCGCCCCAGACAGGCGACCCTCGTGGCCAATGAGTGAGCGCCGACGCAGAGCAGCCCGCCTTTGGGGGCGCCCACAGAACACGTGTTTCAGGCGGCTGCGCAGTAGCTGCAGGCTTTCCCGCCTCCGTGTTCAGTACTCATTAGCTTCGCGAGCGCCGCCAGGAGAGGGGTTTCTAACGGCTCCCTCCGGTCTTCTGTCCTCCGGCCCTGTACGCAGGGGCGACCTGGCGCCCTCAGACAGCCGACTCCTTCGCACCGTGTGCCCAGCGGAGACCAGATGTTGGACCCGCGCTGTCCTCTGCTGTGCCTTCCTCCCGGCACGAATGTGCTGGCAGCACTGACCTCGCTCCCCAGCCTCGGATCACCTCTTCGCGCTTGCTGGGCCCCTGGCGCCGCCCTCGCCCCTTCTCTTCTCTCCAGTGGCGGGCGAAAGGCGGCGATCGACCTGGACTTGAAGCCGCTGCCCCGGTCGGACGTGAGCCATTACAGCTCTGCCACCTCCAGCCTAGCGCCGTGGGGCGGCGCTACCAGGAACCCCGATGCCGCCGTGGGCCTGCCTTCTGCCTCGGTGGCTACTGAGGGGCAGTCGCGCAAGAGCATCTCTTCCGGCCGCAGCGCGTGGTGCAACCTGTCCCATGCCGACCGCATCGCCGAGTCCATCGAGATTGAGAGCTTGGCCGAGAAGCGGCTCACGCTGCCGAGATCTACGGTGGGTGGTCAAGAGCAGGCCCTAGTTGAAGGATGAAGGTGAAGCGACGGCTCTGCGGGCTGGAAGGTACGTGACCTCGGTGGGCGGCCGGACCCGGACGGGGCGCGGGGACCCCTGTCTCCACCTGAGGTCGCGGTGGAGCCGGTGAGGGGCGTCCATGCAAGTTGCTTGGCGGATACTGCATCGCCCGTGTGACCGGGAAGCGACCGACACGGGTGGTGGGCCTGCCGGGCCCGGCCGGGTGTCGGGAGATGGCGCACTCCACCAGAGGGGCTGTTCGGGGAGGGAGGGAGGTGGAGCAAGTGCGCTGAGAAGGCTGTCCGCGCCGCCGCCGAAGTCTGCCAGGCAGGGGAGAGGGGCTGGCTGGACCGCTGCTCCTCTGTCTGGGACCGGGCGGTGAAGGCGGCTGCTCTCTGTCTGGCCTGGTGCCGCGCCGCCGACCTGCTACCGCCGCCTGGGCCGGGGCCACAGGTGGAGGGCACAGGTGAGACCACGCAGATGTGGAGGCCCGTGGGCGGTTTGCCTTGTGTGGATTTTCTAGGCGGGGGCCTCGAGGGCGAGGGCCGGGGGAGCTGAAGTTCAAGTGGGACCCGCAGCGGGGCGGCGGGGTAGAGGCTGCCCGGAAGGCAACGCCTTTAGAATTGAAAATTTTTTCATGAGGTACCTCTTGTATTTTCTATTTGGGAATGAAGTTTCTTTACTTTGGTTTTGGAATTGACAGTGCATTTTCTTGTATTTAAAAATTACTGTCTTTCAGTCATTGAGGTTTGTGGTCTGCAGCTGAGTAGTTTGCAATTACCGGCAGAGATTCTGGGACAGGGACCATGGGTATAGTCAGAGTAGCGTGGGGGCCTCTGAAAAAGACCCCTACCAAAACTCCGTATTAAACAGTTGAGCGCAGTCAGAGTCACATTAATTCTCTAAAGTAAAATGTCAGACTAGTAGGAGTATAAGCATTGTTCAGTGAAGCTGAGTTAAAACTAAAAAGCCAGGAGAAACTTGGCCTGGAATGTGTGAACATCCCCCAGATAAGAAAATAGCTCAGCATGGCCCATGTCTTCATTGTGTCAATTAAATGAGGCTATTGTAAACTTTACTTTAGCCTGCTAAAAGGCCCAGTTTAACTTTAGCTTTGCCTGGATGCTGCTTTTCCTCCTCGAGCCCCTAATGACATAATATATAACCTGGGCAATTAATACGGCAAGTAAGCCCAGCCACAGACTACATAGTAAAAGGCACGAAGGATCCCATCTTAAAGATGAGATTGCATTTTAGCACTCAGGAAGTTGAGAAGTAAGATTCTTTTTATTATTATTATTAAGGTATTACTGATATACCCCCATTTGAGGGTTTCACATGAAAAACCAATGTGGTTACTACATTCACCCATATTATCGAGTTGCCCCCCCATACCCTATTGCAGCCACTGTCCATCATTGTAGTAATTTGTCACAGATTTACTTTTTGCCAAGAAGTAAGATATTTTCTTTCATTTATTTATTTATTTTATTAAGGTATTATTGATATATATTCTCATAAAGATTTCACATGAAAAAACCATGTGGTTACTACATTCACCCCTTTATCGTGTTCTGCCCATGCCCCATTGCGGTCACTGCCCATCAGTGGTGTAAGATGCCACAGAGTCAACTGTTTGCCTTCTCTGTGCTGCACTGTCTTCCATTTGATCCCCCCACACACCATGTGTGCCAATCATAATACCCCTGAATCCCCTTCTCCCTTCCTCCCCTACCCCTCCTCTTTGGTAACTGCTAGTCCCTTCTTGGAGTCTGTGAGTCTGTTGCTGTTTTGTTCCTTCAGTTTTGCTTCCTTGTTACCTTCCACAAATGAGGGAAATCATTTGGTACTTGTCTTTCTCAGCCTGCCTTATTTCAACAAGCATATCCTGAAGCTCCATCCATGTGGTTGCAAATGGTAGGATTTGTTTTCTTCTTATGGCTGAGTAGTATTCCATTGTGTATATGTACCACATCTTCTTTATCCATTCATCTACTTATGGACACTTAGGTTGCTTCCATATCTTAGCTATCTTAAGTAGTGCTGCAATAACCATAGGGGTGCATATGTGTTTTTGAATCTGAGAAATTATAGTCTTTGGGTAAATTCCTAGGAGTGGAATTCCCAGGTCAAATGGTATTTCTAGTTTTAGTTTTCTGAGAAACCTCCATATTTCTTTCCACAATGGTTGAATTAGCTTACATTCCCACCAGCAGTGTAGGAGGGTTCCACTTTTCCATGTCATTGCAAGCATTTGTTGCTTAGTCTTTTCGATACTGGCCATCCTAACTGGTGTGAGGTGATATCTCACTGTGTTTTTTTTCTTTGGTATCATTAATCTACAATTACATGAGGAACATTATGTTTACTAGACTTCTCCCATCACCCATCTCCCCCCCACATACAACCATTACAGTCACTGTCCATCAGCGTAGTAAGATGCTGTAGAATCACTACTTGTCTTCTCTGTGTTGTACAGCTCTCCCCGTGACCCCCTACATTATGTCTGCTGATCATAATGCCCCCTTCCATTTCTTCCCCCTCTTATCCCACCCTTTCCACCCATTCTCCGCAGTCCCTTTTCCTTTGGTAACTGTTAGTCCATTCGTGGGTTCTGTGAGTCTGCTGTTGTTTTGCTCCTTCAGTTTTTCTTTCTTTATTCTTATACTCCACAGATGAGTGAAATAATTTGGTACTTGTTTTTCTCCGCCTGGCTTATTTCACAGAGTATAATACCCTCTAGCTCCATCCATGTTGTTGCAAATGGTAGGATTTGCTTTCTTCTTACGGTGAATAATATTCTATTGTGTATATGTGCCACATCTTCTTTATCCATTCATCTACTGATGGACACCTATGTACCTTCCATATCTTGGCTATTGTAAATAGTGCTGGAGTAAACATGGGGGATAGGTCTTTTTCAAACTGGGCTGCTGCATTCTTAGGGTAAATTCCTAGAAGTAGAATACCTGGGTCAAATGGAATTCCAATTTTGAGCATTCTGAGGAACCTCCATACTGCTTTCCACAATGGTTGAACTAGTTTACATTCCCACCAGCAGTGTAGGAGGGTTCCCCTTTCTCCACAACCTCGCCAACATTTGTTGTTGTTTGTCTTTTCAATGATGGCGATCCTTACTGGTGTGAGGTGATATCTCATTGTGGTTATAATTTGCATATCTCTGGTGATTAGCTGCGTGGAGTATGTTTCCATGTGCCTGTTGGCAATCTGAGTTTCTTCTTTGGAGAAGTGTCTGTTCACCTCCTCTGCCCATCTTTTAATTGGCTTATTTGCTTCCTGTTTGTTGAGGATCATGAGCTCTTTATATAATTTGGATGTCAATCCCTTATCAGATATGTCATTGATAAGTATATTCTCTCATACTGTAGAATGTCTTTTTGTTCTTCTGAAGGTGTCCTTTGCTGTACAGAAGCTTTATGATTTGATATAGTCCCACTTGTTCATTTCTGCTTTTGTTTCCCTTGCCCGGGGAGATATTGTTCATGAAGATGTTGCTTGTGTTTATGTCCAAGAGATTTTTGCCTATGTTTTCTTCTAAGGGTTTTATGGTTTCATAACTCACATTCCAGTCTTTGATCCATTTCGAATTTACTTTTGTGTATGGGGTTAGACAATGATCTAGTTTCATTCTCTTACATGTAGCTGTCCAGTTTTGCCAACACCAGCTATTGAAGAGGCTGTCATTTCCCCATTGTGTATTCATGACTCCTTTATTGTATATTAATTGAGAATATATGTTTGGGTTAATATCTGGCCTCTCAATTCCGTTCCACTGGTCTTTGAGTCTGTTCTTGTGCCAGTACCAAATTGTATTGATTACTGTGGCTTTGTAGTAGAGCTTGAAGTGGGGTAGCAAGATCCCTGCTGTTTTATTCTTTCTTCTCAGTATTGCTTTGGCTATTCGGGGTCTTGGGTGGTTCCATATGAATCTTAGAACAGTTAGTTCCAGTTTGTTGAAGAATGGTGTTGGTGTTTTGATAGATAGCATTGAATCTGTACTTTGCTTTAGGCAGTATGGACATTTTGACAATATTAATTCTTCCTATTCATAAGCGCTATGCTTTTTCCCATTTATTGGTATCTTTACTTTTAAATTGAATGATGTATTTTATTTCTCCCAGCATGCCAAAATATGTCAACATGAAATTCATATAAAATTATTCTTGAGATCCTTGGCACTGTTTTATTGCACAGAGTCTTCCACATCTAGCGTGTATTGTGCCCTGTGGCACACCTCCCTTCAGACTTACACGCATCTCAAGTACTAGTAGCCGTCTGTAGTTGGTGGATACCATACTAGACAGCTCAGGTCTAGAGAGAATGTGACAGTTCTGGCCCATTTCTTTGCAGTCACATGGCCTGCCTGTTTTTCAGTGTGATTTCTCATCCGTGTGCATCAGCCATTCATAGGGCATAAAATGCAAGAACTCAAGAAGTTTTTCCAAATTCAGCTTTATACAACTAAGACTATAGATACCAAAGAAAACTTTTATGTAAGTATGTCACATAATTTACATATTTTCTGGCTCAGTGTTGTGTATGCCACTGAAAATAAACAACTGCTAAGCACTTTATCATCAATGGAAGACAATAACACAGAAGTAGACGTTCTGCAAACTATTTGAGGTTCCCTCCTACATTTTGCCAGCACGCTTTCCTATATTTATTTATTTATTTATTTTTACTGCTTTATTTTCTTTTGGTATCATTAATCTACAATTACAGAAAGAACATTATGTTTACTAGGTTCCCAACTTCACCAAGTACCCCCCACATACCCCATCACAGTCACTGTCCATCTGCGTTGTAAGAAGCTGTAAAATCACTACTTGTCTTCTCTGTGTTGCACAGCCCTCCCCATGCCCCAAACGCACTACACATGCTAATCGTAATGCCCTCTTTCTTTTTCCCCGCCCTTTTCCCTCCCTTCCCACCCATCGACCCAGTCCCTTTCCCTTTGGTAATTATTAGTCCATTCTTGGGTTCTGTGATACTGCTGCTGTTTTGTTCCTTCAGTTTTCCTTTGTTCTTATTCTCCATATATGAGTGATATCACTTGGTACTTTTCCTTCTCTGCCTGGCTTATTTCACTGAGCATAATACCCTCTATCTCCATCCATGTTGTTGCGAATGGTAGGATCTGTTTTTTTCTTATGGCTGTATAATATTCCATTGTGTATATGTACCACCTTTTCTTTATCCATTCATCTACTGATGGACATTTAGGTTGCTTCCATATCTAGGCTATTGTAAACAAGCCGCAATAAACATAGGGGTGCATCTGTCTTTTTCAAACTGGGCTGCTGCATTCTTAGGGTAAATTCCTAGAAGGAGAATTCCTGGGTCAAATGGTATTCCTATTTTGAGCATTCTCAGGAACCTCCATACTGCTTTCCACAATGGTTGAACTAGTTTACATTCCCACCAGCAGTGTAGGAGGGTTCCCCTTTCTCCACAACCTCGCCAACATTTGTTGTTGTTTTGTCTTTTCAATGATGGCGATCCTTACTGGTGTGAGGTGATATCTCATTGTGGTTATAATTTGCATATCTCTGGTGATTAGCTGCGTGGAGTATGTTTTCATGTGCCTGTTGGCCATCTGAGTTTCTTCTTTGGAGAAGTGTCTGTTCAGCTCCTCTGCCCATCTTTTAATTGGCTTATTTGCTTCCTGTTTGTTGAGGGTCATGAGCTCTTTATATAATTTGGATGTCAATCCCTTATCAGATATGTCATTGATAAGTATATTCTCTCATACTGTAGAATGTCTTTTTGTTCTTCTGAAGGTGTCCTTTGCTGTACAGAAGCTTTAAGGTTTGATATAGTCCCACTTGTTCATTTCTGCTTTTGTTTCCCTTGCCCGGGGAGATATTGTTCATGAAGATGTTGCTTGTGTTTATGTCCAAGAGATTTTTGCCTATGTTTTCTTCTAAGGGTTTTATGGTTTCATAACTCACATTCCAGTCTTTGATCCATTTCGAATTTACTTTTGTGTATGGGGTTAGACAATGATCTAGTTTCATTCTCTTACATGTAGCTGTCCAGTTTTGCCAACACCAGCTATTGAAGAGGCTGTCATTTCCCCAGTGTGTATTCATGACCCCTTTATTGTATATTAATTGAGAATATATGTTTGGGTTAATATCTGGCCTCTCAATTCCGTTCCACTGGTCTTTGAGTCTGTTCTTGTGCCAGTACCAAATTGTCTTGATTACTGTGGCTTTGTAGTAGAGCTTGAAGTTGGGAAGCAAGATCCCTGCTGTTTTATTCTTTCTTCTCAGTATTGCTTTGGCTATTCGGGGTCTTGGGTGGTTCCATATGAATCTTAGAACTGTTAGTTCCAGTTTGTTGAAGAATGGTGTTGGTGTTTTGATAGATAGCATTGAATCTGTACTTTGCTTTAGGCTGCATGGACATTTTGACAATATTAATTCTTCCTATTCATAAGCACTGTGCTTTTTTCCATTTATTGGTATTTTTTCTTTTAAATTGAATGATGTATTTTATTTCTCCCAGCATGCCAAAATATGTCAACATGAAATTCATATAAAATTATTCTTGAGGGAGAGGGGCGGTAGATGGCGGCGTGAGTAGAGCAGCGGAAATCTCCTCCCAAAACAACATATATCTATGAAAATATAACAAAAACAACCCTTCCTTGAATAAAGACCAGAGGACACAGGACAATATCCAGACCACATCCGCACCTGAGAGAACCCAGCGCATCGCGAAGGGGGAAAGATACAAGCCCCGGCCCGGCAGCAGCCGAGCGCCCCTCCCCGCAGCTCCCGTCGGGAGAAGAGTAGGCAGAGCGGGAGGGAGACGGAGCCCAGGACTGCCGAACACGCAGCCCCAGCCATCCGGGCCAGAGCGCAGACACAGTATGTGCCCAGGGAGCCCTGGATGCTAGGAAAACAGGGCAGCAAGAACAGTGAGCTGGCACCGGAGGCCGGGCGCCGGAGGACATAAGAAAAGTGCGCGACCATTTTTTTTTTTTGCTTTTTTGCTGTTTTGTTTTGGCGAGCGCTTATTGGAAGTCTTAAAGGGATAGGGACCCCAATACTAGGGAAACAGGGCAGAAAGACCGGTGAGCAGAGGCCTGAGGCTGGCACCGGAGAATAAAGAAAAACGAACGACCACCTTTTTTTTTTTTTTAATTTAAAAATTTTTTTCTTTTTTTTTTTTTTTGGTGGTCATTGTTTGGTTTTGGCGGGTGCTTTTTGGAAGTCTTAAAGGTGCAGGTCGGGTCCCTTAATCCAGATGTAGGGAATCCGGGGATCTCTGGACACCCTAACCCCTGGGCTGCAGGGAGCAGGGAGGCCCCTTACGGAGATAAATAGCCTCCCAGCAGCTCCTGCTCCAACGCGACTCCACCATTTTGGAGTAGCTGCCCGAGCCAGGCCACGCCCACAGCAACAGCGGAGATTAACTCCATAGCAACCAGGCAGGAAGCAGAAACCCTGTCTGCGCGCAGTTGCGCAGCACAAGCCACTAGAGGTCGCTGTTCTCCCAAGAGAGGAGGGCCACAAACCAACAAGAAAGGAAGTCCTTCCAGCCGTCACTCGTCCCAGTTCTGCAGACTATTCCTATCACCATGAAAAGGCAAAGCTACAGGCAGACAAAGATCACAGAGACAACACCAGAGAAGGAGACAGACCTAACCAGTCTTCCTGAAAAAGAATTCAAAATAAGAATCATAAACATGCTGACAGAGATGCAGAGAAATACGCAAGAAAAATGGGATGAAGTCCGGAAGGAGATCACAGATGCCAGAAAGGAGATCGCAGAAATGAAACAAACTCTGGAAGAGTTTATAAGCAGAATGGATAGAATGCAAGAGACCATTGATGGAATTGAAATCAGAGAACAGGAACGCATAGAAGCTGACACAGAGAGAGACAAAAGGATCTCCAGGAATGAAACAATATTAAGAGAACTGTGTGACCAATCCAAAAGGAACAATATCCGTATTATAGGGGTCCCAGAAGAAGAAGAGAGAGGAAAAGAGATGGAAAGTATCTTAGAAGAAATAATTGCTGAAAACTTCCCCACACTGGGGGAGGAAGTAATCGAACAGACCACGGAAATACACAGAACCCCCAACAGAAAGGATCCAAGAAGGGCAACACCAAGACACATAATAATTAAAATGGCAAAGATCAAGGACAAGGAAAGAGTGTTAAAGGCAGCTAGAGAGAAAAAGGTCACCTATAAAGGGAAACCCATCAGGTTAACGTCAGATTTCTCAACAGAAACCCTACAGGCCAGAAGAGAATGGCATGATATATTTAATACAATGAAACAGAAGGGCCTTGAACCAAGGATACTGTATCCAGCACGACTATCATTCAAATATGATGGTGGGATTAAACAATTCCCAGACAAACAAAAGCTGAGGGAATTTGCTTTCCACAAACCACCTCTACAGAACATCTTACAGGGACTGCTCTAGATGGGAGCACTCCTAGAAAGAGCACAGCACAAAACACCCAACATATGAAGAATCGAGGAGGAGGAACAAGAAGGGAGAGAAGAAAAGAATCTCCAGACAGTGTATATAACAGCTCAATAAGCGAGCTAAGTTAGGCAGTAAGATACTAAAGAGGCTAACCTTGAACCTTTGGTAACCACGAATTTAAAGCCTGCAATGGCAATAAGTACATATCTTTCAATAGTCACCCTAAATGTTAATGGGTTGAATGCACCAATCAAAAGACACAGAGTAACAGAATGGTTAAAAAAGCAAGACCCATCTATATGCTGCTTACAAGAAACTCACCTCAAACCCAAAGACATGTACAGACTAAAAGTCAAGGGATGGAAAAACATATTTCAAGCAAACAACAGTGAGAAGAAAGCAGGGGTTGCAGTACTAATATCAGACAAAACAGACTTCAAAACAAAGAAAGTAACAAGAGATAAAGAAGGACACTACATAATGATAAAGGGCTCAGTCAAACAAGAGGATATAACCATTCAAAATATATATGCACCCAACACAGGAGCACCAGCATATGTGAAACAAATACTAACAGAACTAAAGGGGGATATAGACTGCAATGCATTCATTCTAGGAGACTTCAACACACCACTCACCCCAAAGGATAGATCCACTGGGCAGAAAATAAGTAAGGACACGGAAGCACTGAACAACACAGTAGAGCAGATGGACCTAATAGACATCTATAGAACTCTACATCCAAATGCAGCGGGATATACATTCTTCTCAAGTGCACATGGAACATTCTCCAGAATAGACCACATACTAGGCCACAAAAAGAGCCTCAGAAAATTCCAAAAGATTGAAATCCTACCAACCAACTTTTCAGACCACAAAGGCATAAAACTAGAAATAAACTGTACAAAGAAAGCAAAGAGGCTCACAAACACATGGAGGCTTAACAACATGCTCCTAAATAATCAATGGATCAATGACCAAATCAAAATGGAGATCCAGCAATATATGGAAACAAATGACAACAACAACACTAAGCCCCAACTTCTGTGGGACACAGCAAAAGCAGTCTTAAGAGGAAATTACATAGCAAATCAAGCATACTTAAAAAAGGGAGAGCAATCCCAAATGAATGGTCTAATGTCACAATTATCGAAATTGGAAAAAGAAGAACAGACGAGGCCTAAGTTCAGCAGAAGGAGGGACATAATAAAGATCAGAGAAGAAATAAATAAAATTGCGAAGAATAAAACAATAGCAAAAATCAATGAAACCAAGAGCTGGTTCTTCGAGAAAATAAGCAAAATAGATAAGCCTCTAGCCAGACTTATTAAGAAGAAAAGAGAGTCAACACAAATCAACAGTATCAGAAACGAGAAAGGAAAAATCACGACGGACCCCACGGAAATGCAAAGAATTATTGGAGACTACTATGAAAACCTATATGCTAACAAGCTGGGAAACCTAGGAGAAATGGACAACTTCCTAGAAAAATACAACCTTCCAAGATTGACCCAGGAAGAAACAGAAAATCTAAACAGACCAATTACCAGCAACGAAATTGAAGCGGTAATCAAAAAACTACCAAAGAACAAAACCCCCGGGCCAGATGGATTTACCTCGGAATTTTATCAGACATACAGGGAAGACATAATACCCATTCTCCTTAGAGTTTTCCAAAAAATAGAGGAGGAGGGGATACTCCCAAACTCATTCTATGAAGCTAACATCACCCTAATACCAAAACCTGGCAAAGACCCCACCAAAAAAGAAAACTACAGACCAATATCCCTGATGAACGTAGATGCAAAAATACTCAACAAAATATTAGCAAACCGAATTCAAAAATACATCAAAAGGATCATACACCATGACCAAGTGGGATTCATCCCAGGGATGCAAGGATGGTACAACATTCGAAAGTCCATCAACATCATCCACCACATCAACAAAAAGAAAGACAAAAACCACATGATCATCTCCATAGATGCTGAAAAAGCATTTGACAAAGTTCAACATCCATTCATGTTAAAAACTCTCAGCAAAATGGGAATAGAGGGCAAGTACCTCAACATAATAAAGGCCATCTATGATAAACCCACAGCCAACATTATATTGAACAGCGAGAAGTTGAAAGCATTTCCTCTGAGATCGGGCACTAGACAGGGATGCCCACTCTCTCCACTGATATTTAACATAGTACTGGAGGTCCTAGCCACGGCAATCAGACAAAACAAAGAAATACAAGGAATCCAGATTGGTAAAGAAGAAGTTAAACTGTCACTATTTGCAGATGACATGATACTGTACATAAAAAACCCTAAAGACTCCACCCCAAAACTACTAGAACTGATATCGGAATACAGCAAAGTTGCAGGATACAAAATCAACACACAGAAATCGGTGGCTTTCCTATATACTAACAATGAACCAACAGAGAGAGAAATCAGGAAAACAACTCCATTCAAAATTGCATCAAAAAAAATAAAATACCTAGGAATAAACCTAACCAAAGAAGTGAAAGACTTATACTCTGAAAACTACAAGTCACTCTTAAGAGAAATTAAAGGGGACACTAACAGATGGAAACTCATCCCATGCTCATGGCTAGGAAGAATTAATATCGTCAAAATGGCCATCCTGCCCAAAGCAATATACAGATTTGATGCAATCCCTCTGAAACTACCAGCAACATTCTTCAATGAACTGGAACAAATAATTCAAAAATTCATATGGAAACACCAAAGACCCCGAATAGCCAAAGCAATCCTGAGAAAGAAGAATAAAGTAGGGGGGATCTCACTCCCCAACTTCAAGCTCTACTATAAAGCCATAGTAATCAAGACAATTTGGTACTGGCACAAGAGCAGAGCCACAGACCAATGGAACAGACTAGAGAATCCAGACATTAACCCAGACATATATGGTCAATTAATATTTGATAAAGGAGCCATGGACATACAATGGCAAAATGACAGTCTCTTCAACAGGTGGTGCTGGCAAAACTGGACAGTTACATGTAGGAGAATGAAACTGGACCATTGTCTAACCCCAAATACAAAAGTAAACTCAAAATGGATCAAAGACCTGAATGTAAGTCATGAAACCATTAAACTCTTGGAAGAAAACAGGCAAAAACCTCTTAGACATAAACATGAGTGACCTCTTCTTGAACATATCTCCCCGGGCAAGGAAAACAACAGCAAAAATGAGTAAGTGGGACTATATTAAGCTGAAAAGCTTCTGTACAGCAAAAGACACCATCAATAGAACAAAAAGGAACCCTACAGTATGGGAGAATATATTTGAAAATGACACATCCGATAAAGGCTTGACATCCAGAATATATAAAGTGCTCACACGCCTCAACAAACAAAAAACAAATTACCCAATTAAAAAATGGGCAGAGGAACTGAACAGACAGTTCTCCAAAAAAGAAATACAGATGGCCAACAGACACATGAAAAGATGCTCCACATCGCTAATTATCAGAGAAATGCAAATTAAAACTACAATGAGGTATCACCTCACACCAGTAAGGATGGCTGCCATCCAAAAGACAAACAACAACAAATGTTGGCGAGGCTGTGGAGAAAGGGGAACCCTCCTACACTGCTGGTGGGAATGTAAGTTAGTTCAACCATTGTGGAAAGCAGTATGGAGGTACATCAAAATGCTCAAAACAGACTTACCATTTGACCCAGGAATTCCACTCCTATTAATTTACCCTAAGAACACAGCAATCAAGTTTGAGAAAGACAGATGCACCCCTATGTTTATTGCAGCACTATTTACAATAGCCAAGAATTGGAAGCAACCTAAATGTCCATCAATAGATGAATGGATAATGAAGATGTGGTACATATACACAATGGAATACTACTCAGCCATAAGAAAAGGGCAAATCCAATCATTTGCAGCAACATGGATGGAGCTGGAGCGTATTATGCTCAGTGAAACAAGCAAAGCAGAGAAAGAGAAATACCAAATGATTTCACTTATCTGTGGAATATAAGAACAAAGGAAAAACTGAAGGAACAAAACAGCACCAGAATCACAGAACTCAAGAATGGACTAACAGGTAACAAAGGGAAAGGGACTGGGGAGGATGGGTGGGTAGGGAGGGATAAGGGGGGGAGAAGTAGGGGGGTATTAAGATTAACATGCATGGGGTGGTAGGAGAAAAGGGAGGGCTGTACAACACAGAGAAGGCAAGTAGTGATTCTACAACATTTTGCTATGCTGATGGACAGTGACTGTAAAGGGGTTTATAGGGGATACCTGGTATAGGGGAGAGCCTAGTAAACATAATATTCGTCATGTAAGTGTAGATTAGTGATACCAAAAAAAAAAAAAAAAGAGCAGTTCCTGTGTGGTAACCTCCAATGAGTTCTACACAAGAGTGTAAAGGGCATATAAAAGTGTAAGCAAAGGGTCTGTTTGCGTCTATACAGAAGATCAAAGCCTAATTGGGCTACCCCAAAAATGAACTAAGATACGATAAGAAAGAGAACTTCCAACATCAGCACTCTCTGGAAGACTCATGCCAGAAGATGATCATCAAAAAACCCCAACAATGATCCACGCACTGCTACAGCTGTAGATGCACTCATTCCACCAGCTCCTGGACTTGCCATGGGATTGAGGAAGGAGATATATAAGCTGGCCTGTGCATACAGTAAAACAACAAATTTGACTGGATCTATACTGTTAGAACTCAACCAAGAATTAGGAGAAGTGCAAATTGTAGCGCTCCAAAATCTTACAACTACAGACTATTTACTGTTAAAAGAACATAAAGGATGTGAACATTCCCCAGGAATGGGTTGTTTTAATTTGTCTGATTTCTCTCAGACTGTTCAAGTTCAGTTGGATAATATCCACCATATCATAGATAAGTTTTCACAAATGCCTAAGGTGCCTAACTGGTTTTCTTGGTTTCACTGGAGATGGCTGGTTATTACAGGTATGCTTTGGTTATGTAACTATACTCCTATTATGCTAATGTGTGTGCGCAATTTAATTAGTAGTTTAAAACCTATACATGCTGAAGTTACTCTACAAGAAGATATATCAAAGAAATAATAAATCTTCCCATATTTTCTTCCGCCTGCTACTTCTATAGCTTTTCTTCTTCCTTCCTAATTACAACCCCTAATTAGAATTCGTGCCTCATATCAAATTTACCGAGTATCATATTTCTTCCAAGTGGTAAAGATACCTCAAGACAAATGCTGGGCATGGAAGCCAAAGGGCATAAATATGCAAAGAAGTAAAAAGCTAACCTTTTCAAACAATATTGCTTCTCTCTCACTTACCAATTTTACATTTCCCTGTATGGCCCCGGAAGATGACTGGTTAGCCAGAGACAGGTAAGATTCCTCAAGGGAGGAACAACCTAAGACAGGCAGAGTCGCAGGGGGGCCATCAGCTGAGAAATTGGGGATCAACAGAGGTGAGGCTTAGAACCTCACCCCCCCTGTTTTGAGAGAAATCTTCTGCATCCGTGGATGTTTTATTGCCCTTGTTTAGCTTGGATTAACACATAGTCTACAGGCACACACCTGATCATCTACATTTGCTCTCTTACAACACTAAACTATGTTTTCTACCTTTATCTTGTATCTACCTACCATTTCAGCATTTTATTAAAAATAATAATAATAAAGAGAGAAATGTGGTATCCACATATAAATCAAGTATAAAAACCAAATGAGTATTCATATTTGAACTGACTGTTTAGAGTTCATAACGCATGAGCAAAACCGAAAGTTTCTGTGATAACGGCCCTTGTACTGTTCACTATGTAACATTCATTATGTAAGAATTTGTTCTACATGTAAGAACTTGTTTGATATGCCTCAGAAGATTGGAGACTGACGAAAATTAGGCTTGGGGTGTATTAATGATTGTGCATTGAGCATTGACTCCCCTATACAGAATTTTATTGTCGGTAAAAACACTTTGATCAATAAATATGAGAGATGCACTCACAAAAATAAATAAATAAATAAATAAATAAATAAATAAATAAAAAGAATTATTCCTGAGATCCTTTGCACTGTTTTATGGCACAAAGTCTTCCACATCTTGCGTGGATTATGCCCTGTGGCACACCTCCCTTCAGACTTACACGCTTCTCAAGTACTAGTAGCCAACTGTAGTTGCTGGATACCATACTAGACAGCTCAGGTCTAGAGAGAATGTGACAGTTCTGGCCCATTTCTTTGCAGTCACATGGCCTGCCTGTTTGTCAGTGTTATTTCTCATCCGTGTGCATCAGCCATTCATAGGGCATAAAATGCAAGAACTCAAGAAGATTTTCCAAATTCAGTTTTATACAACTAAAACTATAGATACCAAAGAAAACTTGTATGTATGTATGTCACATAATTTACATATTTTCTGGCTCAGTGTTGTGTATGCCACTGAAAATAAACAACTGCTAAGCACTTTATCATCAATGGAAGATAATAACACAGAAGTAGACTTTCTGCAAACTATTTGAGCTTCCCTCCTACATTTTTCCAGCATGCTTTCCTATATTTATTTATTTATTTATTTTTACTGCTTTATTTTCTTTTGGTATCATTAATTTACAGTTACAGAAAGAACATTATGTTTACTAGGTTCCACCCTTCACCAAGTTCCCCCCACATACCCCATCACAGTCACTGTCCATCTGTGTTGTAAGAAGCTGTAAAATCACTACTTGTATTCTCTGTGTTGCACAGCCCTCCCCGTGCCCCAAACGCACTATACATGCTAATCGTAATGCCCTCTTACTTTTTCCCCGCCCTTATCCCTCCCTTCCCACCCATCGTCCTTAGTCCCTTTCCCTTTGGTAATTATTAGTCCATTCTTGGGTTCTGTGATAATGCTGCTGTTTTGTTCCTTCAGTTTTCCTTTCTTCTTATTCTCCATATATGAGTGATATCACTTGGTACTTTTCCTTCTCTGCCTGGCTTATTTCACTGAGCATAATACCCTCTATCTCCATCCATGTTGTTGCGAATGGTAGGATCTGTTTTTTTCTTATGGCTGTATAATATTCCATTGTGTATATGTACCACCTTTTCTTTATCCATTCATCTACTGATGGACATTTAGGTTACTTCCATATCTAGGCTATTGTAAACAAGCCACAATAAACATAGGGGTGCATCTGTCTTTTTCCAACTGGGATGCTGCATTCTTAGGGTATATTCCTAGAAGGAGAATTCCTGGGTCAAATGGTATTCCTATTTTGAGCATTCTCAGGAACCTCCATACTGCTTTCCACAATGGTTGAACTAGTTTACATTCCCACCAGCAGTGTAGGAGGGTTCCCCTTTCTCCACAACCTCGCCAACATTTGTTGTCGTTTGTCTTTTCAACGATGGCGATCCTTACTGGTGTGAGGTGATATCTCATTGTGGTTATAATTTGCATATCTCTGGTGATTAGCTGCATGGAGTGTGTTTTCCTGTGCCTGTTGGCCATCTGAGTTTCTTCTTTGGAGAAGTGTCTGTTCAGCTCCTCTGCCCACCATTTAATTGGCTTATTTTCTTTCTGTTGGTTGAGGGTCATGAGCTCTTTATATAATTTGGATGTCAACCCATATCAGATATGTCATTTATAAGTCTATTCTCTCATACTGTAGAATGTCTTTTTGTTCTTCTGAAGGTGTCCTTTGCTGTACAGAACCTTTATGGTTTGATATAGTCCCACTTGCTCATTTCTGCTTTTGTTTCCCTTGCCCGGGGAGATATTGTTCATGAAGATGTTGCTTGTGTTTATGTCCAAGAGATTTTTCCTATGTTTTCTTCTAAGGGTTTTATGGTTTCATAACTCACGTTCCAGTCTTTGATCCATTTCGAATTTACTTTTGTGTATGGGGTTAGACAATGATCTAGTTTCATTCTCTTACATGTAGCTGTCCAGTTTTGCCAACACCAGCTATTGAAGAGGCTGTCATTTCCCCATTGTGTATTCATGACTCCTTTATTGTATATTAATTGAGAATATATGTTTGGGTTAATATCTGGCCTCTCAATTCCGTTCCACTGGTCTTTGAGTCTGTTCTTGTGCCAGTACCAAATTGTCTTGATTACTGTGGCTTTGTAGTAGAGCTTGAAGTGGGGTAGCAAGATCCCTGCTGTTTTATTCTTTCTTCTCAGTATTGCTTTGGCTATTCAGGGTCTTGGGTGGTTCCATATGAACCTTAGAACTGTTAGTTCCAGTTTGTTGAATAATGGTGTTGGTGTTTTGATAGATAGCATTGAATCTGTACTTTGCTTTAGGCAGTATGGACATTTTGACAATATTAATTCTTTTTTTCATAAGCACTGTGCTTTTTCCCATTTATTGATATCTTTTCTTTTAAATTGAATGATGTATTTTATTTCTCCCAGCATGCCGAAATATGTCAACATGAAATTCATATAAAATTATTCTTGAGATCCTTGGCACTGTTTTATTGCACAGAGTCTTCCACATCTAGCGTGTATTGTGCCCTGTGGCACAACTCCCTTCAGACTTACACGCATCTCAAGTACTAGTAGCCATCTGTAGTTGGTGGATACCATACTAGACAGCTCAGGTCTAGAGAGAATGTGACAGTTCTGGCCCATTTCTTTGCAGTCACATGGCCTGCCTGTTTTTCAGTGTTATTTCTCATCCGTGTGCATCAGCCATTCATAGGGCATAAAATGCAAGAACTCAAGAAGTTTTTCCAAATTCAGCTTTATACAACTAAGACTATAGATACCAAGGAAAACTTGTATGTATGTATGTCACATAATTTACATATTTTCTGGCTCAGTGTTGTGTATGCCACTGAAAATAAACAACTGCTAAGCACTTTATCATCAATGGAAGATAATAACACAGAAGTAGACATTCTGCAAACTATTTGAACTTCCCTCCTACATTTTCCTAGCATGCTTTCCTATATTTATTTATTTATTTATTTATTTTTACTGCTTGATTTTCTTTTGGTATCATTAATCTACAGTTACAGAAAGACCATTATGTTTACTAGGTTCCCCCCTACACCAAGTACTCCCCACATACCCCATCACAGTCACTGTCCATCTGCGTTGTACAAAGCTGTAAAATCACTACTTGTCTTCTCTGTGTTGCACAGCCCTCCCCGTGCCCCAAACGCACTATACATGCTAATCGTAATGCCCTCTTTCTTTTTCCCCGCCCTTATCCCTCTCTTCCCACCCATCGTCCCCAGTCCCTATTCTTTGGTAATTATTAGTCCATTCTTGGGTTCTGTGATAGTGCTGCTGTTTTGTTCCTTCAGTTTTCCTTTCTTCTTATTCTCCACGTATGAGTGATATCACTTGGTACTTTTCCTTCTCTGCCTGGCTTATTTCACTGAGCATAATACCCTCTATCTCCATCCATGTTGTTGCGAATGGTAGGATCTTTTTTCTTATGGCTGTATAATATTCCATTCTGTATATGTACCACCTTTTCCTTATCCATTCATCTACTGATGGACATTTAGGTTGCTTCCATATCTAGGCTATTGTAAACAAGCCACAATAAACATAGGGGTGCATCTGTCTTTTTCCAACTGGGATGCTGCATTCTTAGGGTATATTCCTAGAAGGAGAATTCCTGGGTCAAATGGTATTCCTATTTTGAGCATTCTAAGGAACCTCCATACTGCTTTCCACAATGGTTGAACTAGTTTACATTCCCACCAGCAGTGTAGGAGGGTTCCCCTTTCTCCTCAACCTCGCCAACATTTGTTGTTGTTTGTCTTTTCAACGATGGCGATCCTTACTGGTGTGAGGTGATATCTCATTGTGGTTATAATTTGCATATCTCTGGTGATTAGCTGCGTGGAGTGTGTTTTCCTGTGCCTGTTGGCCATCTGAGTTTCTTCTTTGGAGAAGTGTCTGTTCAGCTCCTCTGCCCACCATTTAATTGGCTTATTTGCTTTCTGTTTGTTGAGGGTCATGAGCTCTTTATATAATTTGGATGTCAACCCCATATCAGATATGTCATTTATAAGTCTATTCTCTCATACTGTAGAATGTCTTTTTGTTCTTCTGAAGGTGTCCTTTGCTGTACAGAACCTTTATGGTTTGATATAGTCCCACTTGCTCATTTCTGCTTTTGTTTCCCTTGCCCGGGGAGATATTGTTCATGAAGATGTTGCTTGTGTTTATGTCCAAGAGATTTTTCCTATGTTTTCTTCTAAGGGTTTTATGGTTTCATAACTCACATTCCAGTCTTTGATCCATTTCGAATTTACTTTTGTGTATGGGGTTAGACAATGATCTAGTTTCAGTCTCTTACATGTAGCTGTCCAGTTTTGCCAACACCAGCTATTGAAGAGGCTGTCATTTCCCCATTGTGTATTCATGACTCCTTTATTGTATATTAATTGAGAATATATGTTTGGGTTAATATCTGGCCTCTCAATTCCGTTCCACTGGTCTTTGAGTCTGTTCTTGTGCCAGTACCAAATTGTCTTGATTACTGTGGCTTTGTAGTAGAGCTTTAAGTGGGGTAGCAAGATCCCTGCTGTTTTATTCTTTCTTCTCAGTATTGCTTTGGCTATTCGGGGTCTTGGGTGGTTCCATATGAATCTTAGAACAGTTAGTTCCAGTTTGTTGAAGAATGGTGTTGGTGTTTTGATAGATAGCATTGAATCTGTACTTTGCTTTAGGCAGTATGGACATTTTGACAATATTAATTCTTCCTATTCATAAGCGCTATGCTTTTTCCCATTTATTGGTATCTTTACTTTTAAATTGAATGATGTATTTTATTTCTCCCAGCATGCCAAAATATGTCAACATGAAATTCATGTAAAATTATTCTTGAGATCCTTTGCACGGTTTTATTGCACAAAGTCTTCCACATCTTGCGTGGATTATGCCCTGTGGCACACCTCCCTTCAGACTTACACGCATCTCAAGTACTAGTAGCCATCTGTAGTTGGTGGATACCATACTAGACAGCTCAGGTCTAGAGAGAATGTTACAGTTCTGGCCCATTTCTTTGCAGTCACATGGCCTGCCTGTTTTTCAGTGTTATTTCTCATCCGTGTGCATCAGACATTCATAGGGCATAAAATGCAAGAACTCAAGAAGTTTTTCCAAATTCAGCTTTATACAACTAAGACTATAGATACCAAAGAAAACTTGTATGTATGTACGTCACATAATTTACATATTTTCTGGCTCAGTGTTGTGTATGCCACTGAAAATAAACAACTGCTAAGCACTTTATCATCAATGGAAGACAATAACACAGAAGTAGACGTTCTGCAAACTATTTGAGCTTCCCTCCTACATTTTGCCAGCATGCTTTCCTATATTTATTTATTTATTTATTTTTACTGCTTTATTTTCTTTTGGTATCATTAATCTACAATTACAGAAATAACTTTATATTTACTAGGTTCCCAACTTCACCAAGTACCCCCCACATACCCCATCACAGTCACTGTCCATCTGCGTTGTAAGAAGCTGTAAAATCACTACTTGTCTTCTCTGTGTTGCACAGCCCTCCCCGTGCCCCAAACGCACTACACATGCTAATCGTAATGCCCTCTTTCTTTTTCCCCGACCTTATCCCTCCCTTCCCACCCATCGTCCCCAGTCCCTTTCCCTTTGGTAATTATTAGTCCATTCTTGGGTTCTGTGATACTGCTGCTGTTTTGTTCCTTCAGTTTTCCTTTGGTCTTATTCTCCATATATGAGTGATATCACTTGGTACTTTTCCTTCTCTGCCTGGCTTATTTCACTGAGCATAACACCCTCTATCTCCATCCATGTTGTTGCGAATGGTAGGATCTGTTTTTTTCTTATGGCTGTATAATATTCCATTGTGTATATGTACCACCTTTTCTTTATCCATTCATCTACTGATGGACATTTAGGTTGCTTCCATACCTAGGCTATTTTAAACATGCCGCAATAAACATAGGTGTGCGTCTGTCTTTTTCCAACTGGGCTGCTGCATTCTTTGGGTAAATTCCTAGAAGGAGAATTCCTGGGTCAAATTGTATTCCTATTTTGAGCATTCTCAGGAACCTTAATACTTCTTTCCACAATGGTTGAACTAGTTTACATTCCCACCAGCAGTGTAGGAGGGTTCCTCTTTCTCCACAACGTCGCCAACATTTGTTGTTGTTTGTCTTTTCAATGATGGCGTTCCTTACTTGTGTGAGGTGATATCTCATTGTGGTTATAATTTGCATATCTCTGGTGATTAGCTGCGTGGAGTATGTTTTCATGTGCCTGTTGGCCGTCTGAGTTTCTTCTTTGGAGAAGTGTCTGTTCAGCTCCTCTGCCCATCTTTTAATTGGCTTATTTTCTTTCTGTTGGTTGAGGGTCATGAGCTCTTTATATAATTTGGATGTCAACCCCTTATCAGATATGTCATTGATAAGTATATTCTCTCATAATGTAGAATGTCTTTTTGTTCTTCTGAAGGTGTCCTTTGCTGTACAGAAGTTTTATGGTTTGATATAGTCCCACTTGTTCATTTCTGCTTTTGTTTCCCTTGCCCGGGCAGATATTGTTCATGAAGATGTTGCTTGTTTTTATGTCCTAGAGATTTTTGCCTATGTTTTCTTCTAAGGGTTTTATGGTTTCATAACTCACATTCCAGTCTTTGATCCATTTCTATTTTACTTTTGTGTATGGGGTTAGACAATAATCTAGTTTCATTCTCTTACATGTACCTGTCCAGTTTTGCCAACAGCAGCTATTGAAGAGGCTGTCATTTCCCCATTGTATATTCATGACTCCTTTATTGTATATTAATTGAGAATATATGTTTGGGTTAATATCTGGCCTCTCAATTCCGTTCCACTGGTCTTTGAGTCTGTTCTTGTGCCAGAACCAAATTGTCTTGATTACTGTGGCTTTGTAGTAGAGCTTGAAGTGGGGAAGCAAGATCCCTGCTGTTTTATTCTTTCTTCTCAGTATTGCTTTGGCTATTCGGGGTCTTGGGTGGTTCCATATGAATCTTAGAACTGTTAGTTCCAGCTTGTTGAAGAATGGTGATGGTTTTTTGATAGATAGCATTGAATCTGTACTTTGCTTTAGGCTGCATGGACATTTTGACAATATTAATTCTTCCTATTCATAAGCACTGTGCTTTTTTCCATTTATTGGTATTTTTTCTTTTAAATTGAATGATGTATTTTATTTCTCCCAGCATGCCAAAATATGTCAACATGAAATTCATATAAAATTATTCTTGAGATCCTTTGCACTCTATTATTTCACAAAGTCTTCGACATCTAGCGTGGAGTATGCCCTGTGGCACACCTCCCTTCAGACTTACACGCATCTCAGGTACTAGTAGCCATCTGTAGTTGGTGGATACCATACTAGACAGCTCAGGTCTAGAGAGAATGTGACAGTTCTGGCCCATTTCTTTGCAGTCACATGGCCTACGTGTTTGTCAGTGTTATTTCTCATCCGTGTGCATCAGCCATTCATAGGGCATAAAATGCAAGAACTCAAGAAGTTTTTCCAAATTCAGCTTTATACAACTAAGACTATAGATACCAAAGAAAACTTGTATGTATGTATGTCACATAATTTACATAATTTCTGGCTCAGTGTTGTGTATGCCACTGAAAATAAACAACTGCTAAGCACTTTATCATCAATGGAAGACAATAACACAGAAGTAGACGTTCTGCAAACTATTTGAGTTTCCCTCCTACATTTTGCCAGCATGCTTTCCTATATTTATTTATTTATTTATTTATTTTTACTGCTTTATTTTCTTTTGGTATCATTAATCTACAATTACAGAAAGAACATTATGTTTACTAGGTTCCCCCCTTCACCAAGTACCCCCCACATACCCCATCACAGTCAATGTCCATCTGCGTTGTAAGAAGCTGTAAAATCACTACTTGTCTTCTCTGTGTTGCACAGCCCTCCCCGTGCCCCAAACGCACTACACATGCTAATCGTAATGCCCTCTTTCTTTTTACCCGCCCTTATCCCTCCCTTCCCACCCATCGTCCCCAGTCCCTTTCCCTTTGGTAATTATTAGACCATTCTTGGGTTCTGTGTTAGTGCTGCTGTATTGTTCCTTCAGTTTTCCTTTGTTTTTATTCTCCACATATGAGGGATATCACTTGGTACTTTTCCTTCTCTGCCTGGCTAATTTCACTGAGCATAATACCCTCTATCTCCATCCATGTTGTTGCGAATGGTAGGATCTGTTTTTTTCTTATGGCTGTATAATATTCCATTGTGTATATGTACCACCTTTTCTTTATCCATTCATCTACTGATGGACATTTAGGTTGCTTCCATATCTAGGCTATTGTAAACATGCCGCAATAAACATAGGGGTTCATCTGTTTTTTTCCAACTGGGCTGCTGCATTCTTAGGGTAAATTCCTAGAAGGAGAATTCCTGCGTCAAATGGTATTCCTGTTTTGAGCATTCTGAGGAACCTCCATACTGCTTTCCACAATGGTTGAACTAGTTTACATTCCCACCAGCAGTGTAGGAGGGTTCCCCTTTCTCCACAACCTCGCCAACATTTGTTGTTGTTTGTCTTTTCAATGATGGCGATCCTTACTGGTGTGAGGTGATATCTCATTGTGGTTATAATTTGCATATCTCTGGTGATTAGCTGCGTGGAGTATGTTTTCATGTGCCTGTTGGCCATCTGAGTTTCTTCTTTGGAGAAGTGTCTGTTCAGCTCCTCTGCCCATCTTTTAATTGGCTTATTTGCTTTCTGTTTGTTGAGGGTCATGAGCTCTTTATATAATTTGGATGTCAACCTCTTATCAGATATGTCATTGATAAGTATATTCTCTCATACTGTAGAATGTCTTTTTGTTCTTCTGAAGGTGTCCTTTGCTGTACAGAAGCTTTATGGTTTGATATAGTCCCACTTGTTCATTTCTGCTTTTGTTTCCCTTGCCCGGGGAGATATTGTTCATGAAGATGTTGCTTGTGTTTATGTCCAAGAGATTTTTCCTATGTTTTCTTCTAAGGGTTTTATGGTTTCATAACTCACATTCCAGTCTTTGATCCATTTCGAATTTACTTTTGTGTATGGGGTTAGACAATGATCTAGTTTCATTCTCTTACATGTAGCTGTCCAGTTTTGCCAACACCAGCTATTGAAGAGGCTGTCATTTCCCCATTGTGTATTCATGACTCCTTTATTGTATATTAATTGAGAATATATGTTTGGGTTAATATCTGGCCTCTCAATTCCGTTCCACTGGTCTTTGAGTCTGTTCTTTTGCCAGTACCAAATTGTCTTGATTACTGTGGCTTTGTAGTAGAGCTTGAAGTTGGGAAGCAAGATCCCTGCTGTTTTATTCTTTCTTCTCAGTATTGCTTTGGCTATTCGGGGTCTTGGGTGGTTCCATATGAATCTTAGAACTGTTAGTTCCAGTTTGTTGAAGAACGGTGTTGGTGTTTTGATAGATAGCATTGAATCTGTACTTTGCTTTAGGCTGCATGGACATTTTGACAATATTAATTCTTCCTATTCATAAGCACTCTGCTTTTTTCCATTTATTGTTATCTTTTCTTTTAAATTGAATGATGTATTTTATTTCTCCCAGCATGCCATAATATGTCACCATGAAGTTCATATAAAATTATTCTTTAGATCCTTTGCACTGTTTTATTGCACAATGTCTTCCACATCTAGCGTGTATTATGCCCTGTGGCACACCTCCCTTCAGACTTACACGCATCTCAAGTACTAGTAGCCATCTGTAGTTGGTGGATACCATACTAGACAGCTCAGGTCTAGAGAGAATGAGACAGTTCTGGCCCATTTCTTTGCAGTCACATGGCCTGCCTGTTTTTCAGTGTTATTTCTCATCCGTGTGCATCAGCCATTCATAGGGCATAAAATGCAAGAACTCAAGAACTTTTTCCAAATTCAGCTTTATACAACTGAGACTATAGATACCAAAGAAAACTTGTATGTATGTATGTCACATAATTTACATATTTTCTGGCTCAGTGTTGTGTATGCCACTGAAAATAAACAACTGCTAAGCACTTTATCATCAATGGAAGACAATAACACAGAAGTAGACGTTCTGCAAACTATTTGAGCTTCCCTCCTACATTTTGCCAGCATGCTTTCCTATATTTATTTATTTATTTATTTTTACTGCTTTATTTTCTTTTGGTATCATTAATCTACAATTACAGAAAGAACATTATGTTTACTAGGTTCCCCCCTTCACCAAGTACCCCCCACATACCCCATCACAGTCACTGTCCATCTGCGTTGTAAGAAGCTGTAAAATCACTACTTGTCTTCTCTGTGTTGCACAGCCCTCCCCGTGCCCCAAACGCACTACACATGCTAATCGTAATGCCCTCTTTCTTTTTCCCCTCCCTTATCCCTCCCTTCCCACCCATCGTCCCCAGTCCCTTTCCCTTTGGTAATTATTAGTCCATTCTTGGGTTCTGTGTTACTGCTGCTGTTGTGTTCCTTCAGTTTTCCTTTGTTCTTATTCTCCACATATGAGTGATATCACTTGGTACTTTTCTTTCTCTGCCTGGCTTATTTCACTGAGCATAATACCCTCTATCTCCATCCATGTTGTTGCGAATGGTAGGATCTGTTTTTTTCTTTTGGGTGTACAATATTCCATTGTGTATATATACCACCTTTTCTTTGTCCATTCATCTACTGATGAACATTTAGGTTGCTTCCATATCTAGGCTATTGTAAACATGCCGCAATTAACATAGGGGTGCATCTGTCTTTTTCAAACTGGGCTGCTGCAATCTTAGTGTAAATTCCTAGAAGTAGAATTCCTGGGTCAAACGGTATTCCTATTTTGAGCATTCTGAGGAAACTCCATACTGCTTTCCACAATGATTGAACTAGTTTACATTCCCACCAGCAGTGTAGAAGTGTTCCCCTTTCTCCACAACCTCGCCAACATTTGTTGTTGTTTGTCTTTTCAATGATGGCGATCCTTACTGGTGTGAGGTGATATCTCATTGTGGTTTTAATTTGCATTTCTCTAATGATTAGCGATGTGGATCATCTTTTCATGTGCCTGTTAGCCTTCTGGATTTCTTCTTTAGAGAACTGTCTATTCAGTCTCCTCTGCCCGTTTTTAATTGGATTATTTGCTTTTTGTTTGTTGAGGCATGTGAGCTCTTTATATATTTTACACGTCAATCCTTTATCGGATCTTTCATTTATGAATATGTTGTCCCATACTGTAGGATACCTTTTTGTTCTATTGATGGTGTCCTTTGCTCTACAGAAGCTTTTTAGCTTGGTATAGTCCCACTTGTTCATTTTTGCCTTTGTTTCCCTTGCCCCGGGAGATATGTTCATGAAGAAGTCACTCATATTTATGTTCATGAGATTTTTGCCTATGTTTTTTTCTACATGGTTTCATGACTTACATTCAGGTCTTTGATCCATTTGGAGTTTATTTTTGTGTTTGGGGTTAGACAATGATCTAGTTTCATTCTCTTACATGTAGCTGTCCAGTTTTGCCAGCACCATCTGTTGAAGAGACTTTCATTTCCCCATTGTATGTCCATGGCTCCGTTATCATATATTAATTGACCATATATGTTTGGGTTAATGTCTGGAGTCTCTATTCTCTTCCACTAGTCTGTGGCTCTGTTCTTGTGCCAGTACCAAATTGTATTGATTACTGTGACTTTGTAGTAGAGCTTGGAGTTGGGGAGCGAGATCCCCCCCACTTTATTCTTCATTCTCAGGATTGCTTTGGCTATTCGGGGTCTTTGACGGTTCCATATGAATTTTTTGACCATTTGTTCCAGTTCATTGAAGAATGCTGTTTGTAATTCGATAGGTATTGCATTGGATCTGTATACTGCTTTGGGCAGGATGGCCATTTTGATGATATTAATTCTTCCTAGCCGTTTATTGGTATCTTTAATTTCTCTAATGAGTGTCTTGTAATTTCATGGTATATGTCTTTCAATTCCTTGGTTAGGTTTATTCCTAGGTATTTTATTCTTTTTGATGCAATTGTGAATGGAATTGATTTCTTGATTTCTTTCTCCTAATTCATCATTATTGTATATGAATGCAAGGTTTGTATGTGTTAATTTTGTCTCCTTCAACATTGCTGAATTCAGATATTAGATCTCATAGTTTTGTTGTGGATTCTTCTTGTTTTCTTATGTACCATATCGCATCATCTGCAAGCAGTCAGAGTTTAAATTCTTCGTTACCAATCTGGATGCCTTTTATTTCTTTGTGTTGTCTGATTGCCGTGGCTAGGATCTCCAGAACTATGTGGACTAAAAGGAGGGAGATTGGGCATCCTCCTCTTATTCCCAATTTTAAAGGAAAAGCTTTCAGCTTCTCTCTGTTAAGTATGATGTTGGCTGTGGGTTTGTCATATATGGACTTGATTATGTTGAGGTACTTGCCCTCTATACCCATTTTGTTGGGAATTTTTATCACAAATGGATGTTGAATTTTGTTGAATAGTTTTTCAGCATCTATGGAGATGATCATGTGGTTTTTACCCTTTTTGTTGATGTGGTGGATGATGATGATAGGTTTTAAAATGTTGTACCATCCTTGAATTCCTGGAATAAATCCTGCTTTATCATTATGGATGATCTTTCTGATGTATTTTTGTATTTGGTTTGGAGTATTTTGTTGAGTAGTTTGCATCTATACTCATCAGGGATGTTGGACTGTGATTTTCCTTCTTTGTGGTGTCTTTGCCTGGTTTTGGCATTAAAGTGATGCTGGCCTCATAGAATGAGTGTAAGTCCCTCCTCTTCTACGTTTTGGAAAACTTTAAGGGGGATGGGTATTAGGTCTTCACTAAATGTTTGATAAAATTCAGCATTGAAGCCATGTGGTCCAGGGATTTTGTTCTTAGGTAGTTTGTTGATTACAAATTAAATTTCGTTGCTGGTAATTGGTCTGTTCAGATTTTCTGTTTCTCCCTGGGTCAGACTTGCTAGGTTGTATTTTTATAGAAAGTTGTCCATTTCTTCTAGGGTATGCAGTTTGTCAGCATATCATTTTTCATAGTATTCTCTAATAATTTTTTTTCCTGTGGCACCTGTAGTGATTTTTCATTTCTCATTTCTGATTTTATTTATGCATGTAGACACTCTTTTTCTTGATAAGTCTGGCTAGGGGTTTATTTATTTTATTTTCTCAATGAACCAGCTCCTGCTTTCATTGATTTCTGTTGTTTTATTTTTCTCAGTTTTATTTTTTTCTGCTCAAATCTTTATTATGTCCCTCCTCCTTCTGACTTTGGGCCTCAGGTTTTCTTCTTTTCTAGTTTCATTAATTGTGAGTTTAGACTGTTCATATGGGATTGTTGTTGTCTCCTGAGGTAGGCCTGTATTGCAATATTCTTCCCTCTTAGCATGGCCTTTGCTGCATCCCACAGATATTGCAGTGTTGAATTACTGTTGTCATTTGTTTCCATAAATTGCGTGTTCTCGGTTTTTACTTGGTCATTGATCCATTGGTTCTTTAGGAGCATGTTGTTAAGCCTCCATGTGTTTGTGGGCTTTTTCATTTTCTTTGCATAATATACTTCTTGTTTCATACCTTTGTGGTCTGAGGAGCTGGTTGGTACAATTTCCATCTTTTTGAATTTACTGAGGCTTTTTTTGTGGCCTAGTATATGATCTATTCTTGAAAATGTTCCATGTGCACTTGAGAAGAATGCGTATCCTGCCATTTTGGGTGTAGAGTTCTGTAGATGTCTGTTAGGTCCATCTGTTCTAGGGTGTCGTTCAGGGCTTCTGTGTCCTTCCTTATTTTCTGTCTGGTTGATCTGTCCTTTGAGTGGTGTGTTGAAGTCTCCTAAAATGAACGCATTGCATTCTATTTCCCCCTTTAATTCTGTTAGTTCTTGTTTCACATATGTTGGTGCTCCCTCCTGTGTTGGATGCATGGATATTTATAATGGTTATATCCACTCTTTGGACTGACCCCTTTATCATTATGTCCTGTCCTTCCTTGTCTCTTGTTACTTTCTTTGTTTTGAAGTCTATTTTGTCTGATACAGGTACTGCAACACCTGTGTTTTTCTCCCTATTGTTTGCATGAAATATCTTTTTCCATCCCTTCACTTTGGGTCTTTGTATGTCTTTGGGTTTGAAGTGAGTCTCTTGTAGGCAGCATATAATTGGGTCTTGCTTTTTTAGCCACTGTGCAATTCTGTCTTTTGGTTGTTGCATTCAGTCCATTTAGATTTAGGGTAATTATTGATAGATATATACTTACTGCCATTGCAGGCTTTGGATATGTGGTTACCAAAGGTTTAAGGGCAGGAGGGCCTGCCGCATGTCCTTAGGGGGCGAGCCATGCGGCCAGCCACCTGGGCTTGCTGGTCTGTGCAAAATTCCAAGCAGGCAGTTCGACAAGTTAGAAAACACATGAGGGTGGCGGGGAGGGTGGGGCACGCGGGGCCCACGAGCCACCTCCCTTTGGCCAATCAGCAGCTGCAGCGGGCACCTGTGGGGGTGCACTTTCTCCCCTGCACCGGGAGGGGAGGAAAACAAAAGCAGCGTCTCCTCAGCTGCAGTCGGACTCCTCGCGAGGCGTGGCATGGACCGGGTGCTCTTGCTGCAGGGCCGCTGAAGGCATTCCGACGGGAATTGCCATGCTGACAATTTGGCCGCTGCCGCCGCCGCTGCCATGCCCTTCAAAGCCTGCACCCCCGCACCATTAATGGGCCATTCTGCGAGCACGTGAGGGCCCTAAGCCATGGGTAGGTTGCAGCCCCTCAATATGGCCCACGGGGCTCCCTTTCCCACCCCGAGCGGCTGTGGCGGCTGCGCTGCTGAGTCCGCGCAGTGCCCGAGAGCCCTGACAGGACGTGGGGTGTTGCTGCGGGCGGCCGACCCCAAAGTTGAGCAGCCTGGCGGCGCAGGTGATGGCCGCTCATGACGCTCCAGCTACACCTTCTCCAGGCGCTGGTTTAAGGTAGGCGGGGCATGGGCGCGGGGACCCCTGAGGTGCAGGCAGGTAGGCTGTGTGTTTAGTGGGATGTGGGCCCCAGGCAGCAGGTTCTGTGACTGCTGCTGTTTTGTTCCTTCAGTTTTTCTTTGCTGTTATACTTCACAAATGAGGGAAATCATTAGGTACTTGTCTGTCACTGCCTGGCTTATTTCACTGAGCATAATACCCTCTATCTCCATCCATGTTGTTGCAATTGATAGGATTTGTTTATTTCTTATGGCTGAGTAGTATTCCATTGCGTAAATGTACTACCTCTCCTTTATCCATTCATCTACTGATGGACACTTAGGTTGCTTCCATATCTCGGCTCCTGTAAATAGTGCTGCAGTACACATAGGGGTGCATGTCTTTTTGAATGTGAGAGGTTGTTTTCTTTGGGCGGATCCCTGGGAGTGGAATTCCCAGGTCAAATGGTATTTCTATTTTGAGTTTTTTGAGGAACCTCCATACTGCTTTCCACAGTAGTTGAACTACTTTACATTCCCCCCAGCAGTGTAAGAGGTTTCCCTTTTCTCCACATCCTCTCCAGCATTTGTTGTTCCTAGTCTTTTTGATGTTGATCATCCTAATTGGTATGAGATGATATATCATTGTGGTTTTAATTTGATTTTCCCTGATAATTAGTGAGGTGGAGCATCTTTTCATGTGCCTGTTGACCATCTGAATTTCTTCTTTGGAGAAGTGTCTGTTCGGATACTTAGCCCAAATTTTAACTGTATTATTTGCTTTTTGTTTGTTGAGATGCATGAGCTCTTCATATGTTTTGGATGTCAACCCCTTATCGGATATGTCATTTATGAGTATATTCTCCCATAGTGTAGGATGTCTTTTTTTTCTTCTGATGGTATCCTTTGCTGTACAGAAGCTTCTTAGTTTGATATAGTCCCACTTGTTCATTTTTGCTTTAGTTTCCCTTGCCTGGGGAGATATGTTCATGAAGAAATTGCTCATGTTTATGTCTAAGAGATTTTAGCCTGTGCTTTTTCCCAAGAGTTTTATGGATTCATGACTTACATTCAGGTCTTTTTAAAATCCATTTTGAGTTTATTATTGTATATGGGGTTATACAATAATCCAGTTTCATTCTCTTACATGTAGTTGTCCAGTTTTGCCAACACCAGCTGTTGAAGAGGCGGTCATTTCCCCATTGTGTATTCATGGCTCCTTTATTGTATATTAATTGACCATATATGCTTGGGTTAATATCTGGAATCTCAATTCTGTACCCCTGATCTGTGGGTCTGTTCTTGTGGCAGTACTATATTGTCTTGATTACTGTGGCTTTGTAGGAGAGCTTGAAGTTGGGAAGGGAAGTCCCCCCTGCTTTTTTCTTTCTTCTCAGTATTGCTTTGGCTAGTTTGGGTCTTTGTGGTTCCATATGAATTGTTGAACTATTTGTTCCAGTTCATTGAGGAATGCTGTTGGTATTTTGAATGCAATTGCATTGAATCTGTAGATTGTTTTAGGCAGGATGGTCATTTTAACAATATTAATTCTTCCTACCCAAGATTATGGGATGAATTTCTATTTATTAGTGTCCTCTTTAATTTCTCTGAAGACTGTCTTAGTTTTCAGGGCACCGGTCATTCACTTCCTTGGTTAGATTTATTCGTAGGTATTTTATTATTTTTCATGCAATTGTGAACAGAATTGTTTTCCTGATTTCTCTTTCTGCTAGTTCATCGTTAGTGCATAGGAAAGCAACAGATTTCTGTGTATTAATTTTGTCTCCTGCAACTTTGTTGAATTCACATATTAGTTCTAGTAGTTTTGGAGTGGATACTTTAGGGTTTCTTATGTACAATATCATGTCATCTGTAAACAGGGAGAGTTTGACTTCTTCCTTGCCAATCTGGATGCCTTTTATTTCTTTGTGTTGTCTGATTGCCATGGCTAGGACCTCCAGAACTATGCGGAATAAAAGTGGGGAGAGTGGGCTTCCTTGTCTTGTTCCCAATCTTAGAGGAAATGCTTTCAGCTTCTCACTGTGAAGTATGTTGTTGGCTGTGGGATTGTCCTAAATGGCCTTCATTATGTTGAGGTACTAGCCCTCTTTACCCATTTTGTTGAGAGTTTTTATCATGAATGAATGTTGAATTTTGTCGAATGTTTTTTAAGCATCTATGGACATGATCATGCGGTTTTTGACCTCCTTTTTGTTGATGTGGTGAATGATGTTGATGGATTTTCTAATACTGTACCATCCTTGCATCCTTGGAATAAATCCTACTTGTTCACGACGGATGATCTTTTTGATGTGTTTTTCAATTCGGTTTGCTAATCTTTTGTTTTGTATTTCTGCATCTGTGTTCATCAGGGATGTTGGTCTGTAATTTTCTTTTTTTGTGGTGTCTTCGCCTGTTTTTTGGTATTAGGGTGATGCTGGCCTCATAGAATGAGTTTGGAAGTATCCTTTCCTCTTCTACTTTGTGGAAAAGTTTCAGGAGGACGGTATTAGATTTTCACTAAATGTTTGACTAAAGTCAGCGGTGAAGCCATGTGGTTCAGGTCTTTTGTTCTTAGGTAATTTTTGGATTACTAGTTCAATTTGGTTGCTAGTAATTGGTCTGTTCAGATTTTCTATTCTTTCTGGGTTAGCTTTGGAAGGTTGCATTTTTCTAGAAAGTTGTCCATTACTTCTGGGTTATCCAGTTTGTTACCATATAATTTTCCATAGTATTATCTAATAATTTTTTGTATTTCTGTGGTTTCCGTAGTGATTTTTCCTTTCTCTTTTCTGATTCTGTTTATGTGTGCAAGCTCTCCTTTTCTCTTGTTTGGTCTGGCTAGGGGTTTATCTACCTTGTTTATTTTGAAATAAACAAAGAACTTTCTCCTGCTTTCATTGATTCTTTGTACTGTTTCATTCTTCTTGATTTTATTGATTTCTGCTCTAATCTTTATTATGTTCCTCCTTCTGCTGATTGTGGGCCTCATTTGTTCTTTTTCTAGCTGTGATAATTGTGAGCTTAGACTGTTCATATGGGATTGTTGTTCTTTCCTGAGGTAGGCCTTTATTGCAGTGTACTTCTCTCTTAGCACCTCCTTTTCAGTGTCCCACAGATTTTTGCATTGTTGAATTATTGTTGTCATTTGTCTCGATATATTGCTTGATCTATGTTTTTATTTGGTCATTGATCTGTTGGTTATTTAGGAACATGTTGTTAAGCCTCCATGTGATGGTAGGATTTTTCATTTTATCTGCATAATTTATTTCTAGTTTCATACCCTTGTGGTGTGATAAGCTGCATCATTTTTGGGGGCTCGTCCGGGATAAGTTTGGAGGTGAGTATCAGCATCCAAGCCTGCCTTTTCTTTCACTGTCCTTATAGAAGGAAGCCGTCTGTGGCACACAACATCGGGCGCTCATCAACCACTTAAATGGGACTAGCCCGGCTGCCAATCTCAAAGTCTCTAGTGACAGGTTCCCGGCATCTCCCTCAGGGGATCCCCCATCTCCCTTGGGTGCCGGGAAAGTCACCTGAGTGGAGGCCAGGATTCCCCTTCAGAGGCATGTCCCTTGATGCGAGGGACTGAGGAAGGCTGTGGGCAACTGTGAGAGTCTAGGCTGCGGCTACACTTTAGCGGCTTCTCAAAGGCCCGTGTGTCTGGAATCAGACCCTGACAGCCCGACTGGGTGTCCATGAGGAGTGTCTCTCTTTCTGTCTCTCTTTGACTTCCAGCCTGATTCTTCAGGCCGCCCAGGCCTCTGAGTGAGGCAGGGGGCGTCCCTAATCTCTTCTAACATCATCAACATCACGGAACTTAATGCTCACCACCGCAAGGTAGGAGATGTACGCTTTGCTCTCATTCCTGACAAAATGCTGTACTTTTTATCTCATAAAAATGTGTCTCGTTCATTGAAGAATGCTGTTGCTATTTTGATGGGGATTGCATTGAATCTGTAGATTGCTGTAGGCAGGATGGCCATTTTGACAATATTAATTCTTCCTAGCCAAGAGCATGGGATGAGTTTCCATTTGTTAGTGTCCTCTTTAATTTCTCTAAAGAGTGTCTTGTAGTTTCTCAGCATATAGTAGGTCTTTCACTTCCTTGGTTAGGTTTATTCCTAGGTATTTTATTCTTGTTGATACATTTGTGAATAGAATTGTTTTCCTGATTTCAGCATCTGTCGTCTCATATACATAGAATGCAAAGAAAGCAAGAAAACAAAAAAAATTTGTTAGGATCTTAGAACTCTTAGAATTTACTCTGAACAACTTCCATACCTATCACACCCAGCAGTCTGGTATCCTCATACTGTACTTCTTGTAATTAAAAGTTTTGTATCTTCTGATCAGTACTTATTTCTTATAGTTGAATATCACGTTATTCCAATTTCCTCTCCTCTCCCCCTGTCTTTGGTAACACCAATTTGATCTCTTTTTCTATGAGTTTGTTTTTTTCTGTGTTTTTTTTTTAAGATTCCAAACATAAGTGAGATTATATAGTATTTGTCTTTCTCTGTGCACCTCATCTCACTTAGCATAAGTCCATTAGGTCCATGCATGTTGTAGCATAGCAGGATTTCCTCATTTTTATGGCATAATAGTAGTGTGTGTGTGTGGGTGTGTTCGTGTGTGTATACAACGTCTTTGTCCATTATCCATCTATGCAAGCTTAGGTCATTACCATGCCTTGGCTGTTGTAAATAGCGCTGCTATGAACATTGGGGGGCACATTGTCTTTTTGGGATATTGTTTTCATTTCCTTGAGCCCCTGATCACTGTATCCTTTTCAGGATGTCGTTTATGCTCTTGTCCCCTTAACCACCACTGGACAGGAGAGTGCCAAAAGGAGGGCTAAATGTATTTTTCCTGTAATGGAATTTCAGCTATTTCCTGTAGCTATGAAATAGCAGCCCTATCTCGTCCTAATGACCAGAGTCAATTACACCTGCCAGGAGAGTGACTCCTTTCCTTGTCTGCTATTTCCCTGGCACAAGAACTGTGAAGCGACCAGTTGGCAATCATAGCTTAAAGCTGAATGGGACTCCTGCTGTGTACTCCGGTAGGAGTATTCCCCCTTTCTGAACAAACACTTCAAGACTTGCAGAGTTGTGGAGACAAGCAGCACAAATTCCCAAGTGAGTTACTACAACTGAAGGCAGAAAATATCCATGCATACTTCTATCCTTGGTTTCAAGCTGATATATTCTACCTTTTGGGTACATAGCATCATAAAATGGTCATTGGATTAGGGCATTTGCATTCCACTGCATCCTTGAGATGCTGACCTCTCAGGGTATCATCTCCAAGCGTGTGACTTAGATACATCTTCAAAAAGCTATTTAATTGCTTTATGGGCCAGCAGCTTCTGGATGGTATGGTAGTGATAGAACCAGGGAGTCTTGTGGCTATGTGTCCATGATCTGTTAAGTGTGATGTGGAATCTCATGTCGGAATACTGAGTCTCTGAAGGTCTTCAGGTAGTGGCACTGATTGTACACACAAAGCCCCTGATGAGACCAGAGCCCTGGTTGACACTTGGCAGCACAGCCTGGTGAGACACTGGAACACAATGCCCAGTTAATCCACACCCAGACTTCTGACCTAGAGAAACTATGAGATAACAAATATGTGTTATTTTAAGCCACTAAATTTGTGGTAATTTGTAATGCAGCTTAGAAAACTGATATAGGCCCTGTGGACCAAAAAAAGCTTATCCAAATCTGGAACATCGTTTATGCTAGTTAAATGAATTGTTGCCCTTTTAGGGTAGAAGGGATCCATTGTAATCAATTGCTGACAAGTAGCTGGTTGATCTCTTCAAGAAATGGTGGCATATTGAGGGCTTAGTAGATCTCTGTTGTTTGCAGATTTAACATTTGGCAGTTCTAGTTACTGTAACAGCCTTGGTAAGTGGGATTTCATGCTGCTGGACGCATGCTCAGTTCCCGTTTCCAACACCATGACTATTCTGTTGATACATCCACTGCACCAGCCCGTGGATAAACAATGACAGGCTGGCTGATATCCACTGGCTTGTTATTCTATCTACTTGGTCATTTAGTACATGATAGGTGCTCTCTGGTGAGTATCAACATGTGATACAAATTTCTTCATGCTCTGTGACCATTCTCCTGTGTCTATATAAATTCCTTTTCTCCAAAACTCCTTGATCCCACCACCCTTCTACTCTTTCTCCTTCCAGGACCTTGATCAACCATTCAAGCAATTTGCTACTGTCCAAAAGTCCACATATTTTCTAACCTAGGGCCTCTTCCCTTTCCACGTGAAGTGAATGACCAGGTACACCCATTGGGAGAATCCCCCTCACTATAGGCTTTCAGGGCAGCACCCATGTGGGGATGTAGGTCAGAGCAGTCTGCTGTTAGCATGCACTCTCATACTGAGCCCTGAACCAAATGTGTCCTCTTTCTTGCTGATTAGCTAACCAAAGGGTCATTGCCACGGCCCTCCATGTGAGCTGAGAGAGAAGCACTGATGCAGCAGTGGTCGGTTCCTGGGACAGTGGGCTGCTTGCCCAAGGTGCTTGATCATGTTCTCTGGCTCTGGCAGCTCCAGCTCAGAGATGTGGCACTTCCACCTTGCTATGGATCTTGGGGGTGCTCAGGGCAGGATGGGCATTTCTGTCCACTTAGCTGTGTGGTGTTCTAGGGTTGGAATCAGGCCCAGTAGAAAGCCAGGAATAATTTCTCAAATGTTGAAATGTAAAATTTTCCACTGAGGAGCATTGGCCTTTCTTCAGAACTCATGAGTTCAGTGTTGTGATTCTCCTATTGTGATTTGCCATAAACTTCTAACCAGTTTCAGCTAGGCCCTGCAAAGGAACACATTCGGTTGGCGTTTGGGCCTTATGGATGTCCACTATAGGATTCCCACTCCCTGGATCTTTTGATCCCTTCTTCTACCATCATCCATGGCACTTTCTATTCCACTTTGTGTGAGCCATCACTTTCTTTAAAATTCAGAGTGCCATTAGATTCATATTAGCTCCTCCTCTTGGAGTCCTTAACAGAATGTTACAACCTATCACAGGATAATGTTCCCTTGTCAGTAAATTCTCTCCTTTCCAACTCTATGTTCTGCCCACTTTATTCATCACTTCAGGATCCAGTTTCCATACGTATTCTCCTGGGCTTCACAGGCACATATTGGCTACATTGTGCAGCAACTCAGGCCCAACACATCTCCGGCTGGTAGGTGCTATGCCTAAATCCTCATTGTGGTTTTGGTAACCAGAAGGGAAGTTGAGAGTAGAAACCGAGGGAAAGGGCACATCCACCCTTACTGAAGTGTCTGCATTCCTTCAAGTAAGGGAAGAGCATTAGCTTTCAATGGGGAAGAGTGGGCCACTTCTGCAGGCTCAGACAGGGAAATTTGGGGATTCAAGATTTTGAATCATATTGAGCCAGGGTCCCACTCCTTCCCAACCAGGCCCCAAACCTTGGCAGAGACAACGTGGAGTTAAAAACTCAGCCATCTCTAGAGATAGTCTTCTTGCATTATCAAATCCTGACTCAGATCCTCTTCTTTTTCACTTCCCAGCTGCAGGAGATGGCAGTCTCTTTGTATGCTGCCAAGGGGTCCTCTGGCTTTTATACTTCACCTCGATTTGGTAATTAATCACCCATCAACTTTTCATGTCTTCTCCAATGCATGGATACCTTGCAGCAACAGCTATCCAATTCTATAGTCCTTTAATGATTTACTCTTAAACTCTCAAATGCCTGAGCTATTAACACCTTTCAAAGTACTCTTTTCTGCTGATATTCCATCACAATTCAGTATCAGTAAAGGTTTTAACAACTGCACCACTGCCACATCCCAGTGCTGCTGATACCTTACCTACCACCAGTTAGGTATAACCAGCCAGCAGATAATTAAACTCCAAAATCCCCTTTTAGAGCCTGCTTCCATAGGACCATCTCCAGTATCAACTGTCATAGATTGAGTTTCCTATAAACAGACTCTGAGACTAGGATTTGTGTACAAGGGGTTTAATGGGGAACACTTTCAGGTACATGATGTGTAAGAGAGTAAAAGTATCAGGACTTGTCAGAGAGATGTTGAACTGTGATGGGGTCACAACAGAAGCCTCAGCCAATCCCCCAGGGGGCTCTGAAGCTGGGTCAGTCATTGGGTTCAGGCTGGACCTGGAGAAAGGTTATAACTTTGGGAAAGATCACTTCCTTTGGCCAAGGTAATTCCTAGGGTCGCTCATGACAGTGAGCCAGTGACAAGGAACACTGTGGCCTAGGGGAGTGAGTGTGTCCATCCCAGCAGAAATCTGCTAGCATACCGCCACATTCAGTTCACCTGTCAACACAAGGTGAAGGAGACAGAGAGATACCAGGTGATCAACTAGAACTGTCAGTTCAACCATCAGTGTCAATTAGAACTAGCTGTTCTAATGTTGGAGAATGCAACTTCAGATAAATACTAAGCAACAAATGATTCTAAACCCTACCCTTTGAAAGTAATGCAAGCCCTGCTGGCAAAGAATACTCATCCAAACTCACTCTTGCCCATCCCATAATTGGTGCAGCATGCTGTCTGCTTGAGGCATCCCTGCCCCTGCTGGGCAGAAGAACCAGCAGAACTGAGATCCCAACAGGCAGCCATGACAGTGGCTTCTCACTTACCAAATAATCAGGTCAGCTGTCTTGCATACGTCTATATGTCTATCAATATAGCTGTATATGTATATATATATTTTACATACATCTCTCTATATATTTTCACCACCTTCATTCATCCTGTAAAGTTTCAGTCAGCACTGCAAGTAGAATTCAAAAACAAAACATTTAAAATAAGCCATGAAGTTCTAAAGAGATGAAAATACCTAGCACAATGCATGCTGTCTATAAAATACACAGTCATATTCCTTTGTAATAAATGCTTACTAATCAGTTCTGAGCTTCATAAAACAATAGGAGTAGAATGACAATGCTGTCATTTGTATATTCTCCTTCAGTTCTCTAACAGAAAGCTTTCTTTCCTCTGCCACCTCATTCCTGACAATGTTAATGATTCACTATAAAGCAGTTTCTGGGCTCTGATTTGTAACATTCAGACTGGTTAGATGGGAGGGCTCGGCAGGTTTCTGGGGAGTGTTTTGGATGCAGAAATGCCTTGAAGATAGCACTTTATTATATTTAGGACAAGTATGACATAACACTTCAAGGAAGAGGCCCCTATACATATTGAGAAGGGATTTCTATGGTTTAAGTGGGGAGGAGAAGGTTGGTTTAAAAGAATGCCTCTGTTTTTTGAGGCAACATAAAGATAGGAAGCAGAGAAATGGAGGCAGGAGACAGAAGGGTACATGCCTGCTTTGCCTATTCCTGTATAACTAGAATATTTATAATTCAAATACTTATCTTTAATAATTAAAAACTGAGGAATATTAAAGACAAAAGATAGAGAATATTATGTACACATGTGTAGGCATCACGCATTAAGTCCTCACCCTTGCAAAACGCAGCAAGAGGCAGCTTTAAAAGGAGGGTATAAAGTGAATATTTTTAAATGCCTTGAAAATGGAATTTCTAATTCACTCCAGTTCTGCCAGGAGTAATACCCTTACTTCTGATTTCTACACACACCATCAGTCACAGGAATAGGTACTAAAAATACCCAGTGTGGTGGCTTGACATCAGCACATCAACAATTAAGAAGTAGATACAGATATTTCAGGTTTTCAAAACCATAGTATTTTCCTCCTGGTTTTTGAAAACCTTGTATTTGCACAGGAAAAAGAAAAGTATTTTTCAATTGTTTTCACAGAATATTTAGCAGCACAGTCTATGTAAACTACCAGTTACAATGGAATGTAATAGTCTACCACCACCAGGAACTCTCTCTGATCTTCTGCCTCTTCTCAGACAGCAAAGAAACAAAGGAAAACAGCCCTTGCTGTGGATTGAGAAGAGTGTTTGAAAAGAGAAAGACCTCAACTGTGCCCCCCGGTATAATAAAGCTGTTGATTATAACCATGATCACAATGTAAATAGTGAAATAAAAATAAAAAATACATATATAACATAGGGAAGGAAACAAAAGGCCAACCGCATTTAAAGTCAAAAATAGAAAGAATAACCAAAAAAACATACTGTTCAATTTCAACCTAACAATTCTAAAGTGAGTGAAAAATAATGCAAACTAATGGAGCACAATTGTTTATATTACAGTAGCAGGAAAGCGGAATGCTTAGTGGCCAAAATGTGAACAAATTAAGATACTGGGTGAAATGGTCAGGTGTCATTGTCTTTGAAGGATGTGCCCTCTGTGGTAACAAGTTTATGAGTAATAGTTTCTACTCATGTCTAGAACAGACATGTTAATATTTATACCTTTGCTAGTTATGGCAAGGAAAAGATTAATGAAAAATAAAGTGTCCACATGTTTTTACCTCCTCACCACACCAAGTAATTCCTAGTTGAACATTAACTCAAACTGGTTATGCTGGAGGTGGAGAAGGGAGGAGGGGGACCCACAGCTCCTTCTGTGCATAGGAAGAATAGTGCCGACCAGTGGCTGGGCACTGATTATAGTTAGCAATGAAACTCAAAGTCACATTTAAGGCTCATTTTTAGAACTGGAGCTTGGGCTTGGCTGCTACAGTACTCGATGTGCTAATGATCTTAGGTAAGGCTTAGGTGAGGCATCTTTTACACCTGAGATGATGCCACTCCTGTGCTATGAAAAAAGCCAGGGGTACCCTGACCAAGAGCATTAGCATCAAACCCAATATTTGCCAAAAGGTATCATTTGCGGGGCCCCAACTGGGATTAACAGATCCAGAGAAAACAATGATTTTACTAAATACTAGATTTCAGGGGAGTAGGATAATAAATAAATCTCCTTCTTCATGTAGATTTTGTAAATTGAAAGGAATTCTGATTTCCCAAGAATCACTATACATTGTCCTGCTGAAGATGAGAAGGTTGAATGAAAACTCAAGAATCAGACTACCCTACATAGCTGCAAGATTGTGAAACTCAGCAGTTGTCCGTATCATCAAATACTTTTCCCGTGTTCACTCTGTCGGTAGCCTCACAGAGAGGGGCCCTTATCTACTTGCACTCGTGCTGTTTTATCTTACATCCTTATTAGCCTTCCACAAAGTGCAATCATAATTAAATTCTAAAGCCAACAATGAAGTTACCCGAATCACCGTCCACCTAGCTGCCAATGATGGTGGTAAGAATGACAATGTCGCTCTTCACTTCTTTAATTCTGATTTGGCAGAATTTAGCTCTCTGACCTCCTGCAGTTATCAGTACCACGGGCTGCTTAAAGGCTGTGCAGAAGCATTTCTGTTTTATTTGTTCTAAATTTACTGGTTATTAATTGCACAGTGTGACTTCCTCTTCTATTAGTTGGCAGATTTCACTCTAGCCTTCAAAAAGCTAAAGATTTCCATCAGGTTTCTTTCTATTTCTGTCTTTCCTGGACATCTTCCATTATTTGTACAATGTTCTGTTTCTTTCACCACCTTGTTACCCTTTTCTGACATTCAAGTTAGATGAGCATCCATGGCACTTATTTAATTATTTTGTGTTAATGAAGATTTGTGTTTTCTTAGCACCCTTTCTCATTTTCTCACAAATTTCGAGAGAAACTGCCTTTTTGTTGCAAAGGTTATATAGTGAACTGTTTTCATGTTGTTGAGTAATATAAAGTTTTACCTGGTATTTTTCTCATTCACATAAATTGAGACATAGAGAATGACCTCTGCTATGCTTAGAAAGACAGTGGCAGGGTAAATGCACGCAGCCTAGGGGTCACTGTAATTTCCTCCATTGTTCTCATGCAGTCAAGAACCTCCTACTCATGGACCAGATCTTATAACATACAGGGAAAACAGTTCATTTATAGCTGTTTCAATTGATATCAGAACTTGGGATTTTTGTCTATTGGATCAGGAAATTTAGGTGTCAACTCAGAGTCTCAACAGTTTTCTGTATATGAATGTATGAATTTATAAATTGGACTTTCTTTGAGGAATTCCAGGCTCCAGAAGTTTTGTAGCATCTTGGTTCTTTTTGAACAGCTGCACCTAACTGACTGTCTTCCAAAAAGACCACTTCTGCTCCAGCCAGCAGCAACCCTCAGCCCAATCTAAAAGAGCATACCATTCCCGGTCACATTTCAAGTGCTCCACTTCATCTATTTACCTGTCCACACTCCATCCACAAAGGCTTTAGGGAGGCATTTGTACAAGAACTATTTCATAAGAATGGACTGAGAACTAGAGACCAGATAAAAGATTGCAGAAAAGCATGAGTAGCAGGGGTTCTAAATCGGGTACTCAAAAATTTAAATATTGCAAATAGGAAAGTCAAGCCAACACTTTATAAGGTAGAGAAAGCCCTTATTTGTTGGAATATCATGAGAATTGAGACAGAAGAGGAGGGAAGATTGAAGGCAGCAAAGGACCAGAGGGTAACTGAGCGACTGAGTTCCTACAGGGCTTCACTAGACACCTGGCACTTATTTCTGGAAGAGCCTACCATTGCCCCAAGAACTCCCTCTAATACTTCTTAGAACCAGGCACCTCTGAAGCTCAATATGGAACACTGATAGCAGTGAATTTCATGTTAAAACATTCCTTTCAGATATTCTTATTTAACAAATGAAACAGGCACAGGCCACATACTCCATGTGCATATATGCCATTAATATTGCAAGAATCAGGCAAAATAGTAGGAAGGTCTCAGTGCCTCCTACCGTGCATGTCCTTCAAATTGGATTAGCAGAGTCATCTTCCTGTGAAAGGATTGCATGTAAGTGGTTTTGTGTTTCCAAATTCATTTATATCTGATATTTCATGTTACTCTCACTGTGTCATAGAGTTGGGTTACTATTTTATCCCCAGTTTCTGCAAAACTGAATGGGAGGGACGGTGGCCTGAAGGGGACTAAGGCGAAAGAAAGTTTGTGATACACCTAAGGTGATAAAGAAGGCACCAGGTTCTCCAGAAGAGGATGCCCTATCCTCTCTTCTTCTTTACCCTGAATGATTCCTTATTCTAAGGACTTTATTCCAAATAGCATCATTTAGCAAGAAAAAATGGCATAAATATGCAATCTTCTTTCTAAAACATACCATGAAGACTATTTAATAGATTGCTATAAGCAGCTTCTTAAAGTTCCCAGAACTTCTTCTGGAAACAAATAAAATTTATAGACATTGGTAATATTCTGTCACATTAGGATTATTCTCAAATGGGCTGATAGGCTATAAATAATAAGCAACTGTTAGTAATACATCATTAAATTGGGGACAGTGGGGTTTTGAAGAAATAGGGTTGGGACCAATGCTAAATGAAATGTCCAAATTAATGCCCTAATGGAAAAGCAAACAGCTGTGAACATACCAAAGTAGAAAGGCCTGCAAGCACAAAGGAAGATCATAGGTGGAAAATTTTTAATGGAACGAGATTTAATTTAGATAAATCTGTAATAACTTGCTCATGGGAAAGTAATTCCTATCTCAGTAATAACAAGCAAGATTCTTCTAAAAGAACAGTAAAGTAGAAAAAGGATTGAGTGTAATGGCTAACCTTTTCTGAGCATTTACAATAAATCATTGAGGAAATGTTGTAAGTTAAAACCAAACCTTCAGAATTCTGCCATTTTTAATGAACTATAAATTTTAGTTCCAAACTACTGTTGTTTTATGTTCACCAGTTTAATAACATAAATTGCTGCCCTAGTGTCCCCATCTATGACGTCAAATCATCTGATAAATAGTTCCACCTTTCTGTGATGCCCGGGGTTCAGAAACAAAGATTCCCTAAGGTTGATAAGATAAGTTCTTTCAAGAGTCCAAACAACCCATTGCACTTAAAATACTCCACTTTGAAACAGAAAACAAAGACCTATAAACTGGTTCCCAGGGAGAGAAGTCTGGTTTCAGCTCTGGTAGCATCAATCACAAATACATGGCAGATGTAAGATTGTAACCTTGGAAGCAGCTGGTAATGGTTTTTTCTTTTTAGCATTCCAGTACAGTTCACAAAAGATGCTCAATAATTTATTACACAGTCAAGTCAAAATCCAGAAAATTTGATCAGATTATTTGGCCATTTTTTAAAAGAATTGAAAATGAAACCTTAGTAGTATGCCATGCGCCAAGAAACCCGTATCTTCCCTCCTTGTACACAGAGCCATTTATTGATTTATTATGCCAGCCTGGCCTCAGTTTCTGCCCACAGTGGAGACACAAGTTTTAAAATTGAAGAAGAGCTACAACTGGCAGTAAACTTATAAATTAAGTTATCGTATTCTGAAGAATGATCCACTTGTCAAATTTCAAGTTATTTTATTAAGTAATAAATATGACGATGTATACAAATGGAATTTTTTAAAGACTTTCTCTCCTTTCCTTGCATTAAATAAAAATCTGTTAGTACTACATTGTGTGACTAAGTATCACACTCCCCAGAATAGGGCAGAGCCATGTCTAAAGTATAAAGGTATCAGTGTCTCCTGTCACCATACAAAGATATTAAAATATTATTGACTATATTCCCTGAGTTATACTTTTCACCCCAATGACTTATTTATTTTATAATTGGAAGTTTGTACTTCTTTATACCTTTCACCTATTTCAGTCAAGATGCTGTCCTCCTCCCCTATGGCAACCTCCAGCTTGTTCTCTGTATTTATGAGTCTTTTTGTGTTTTGTTTCTTTGTTTCTTTTTTTCTGTAGATTCCACATATAAGTGAAATCACATGGCTTTTGTCTTTCTCTGACTTATTTCACTTGGCATAATTCCTCTAGGTCAGTCCATTTTGCTACAAAAGGCAAGATTTCATTCCTTTTTATGGCTAAGTAATATTCCATTGTGTGTTTATACCACTTCTTATTTTTATTGAAGTATCAATCATATACAATCGTATAGTATTTTCAAGTATATAACACAGTGGTTCAACAGTTAACCCATATATTAAATCCTCATCCCCTCAGTAGTACAGTTGCTCTCTGTTAACATTGAAAGATGTTACAGAATCATTGACTATGTTCTCCATGCTCTACTACAATCCGCATGACCAGCTTATGTTATGATTGAGAATTTTTTTTGATCCCCTTTATCCTCCTCAACCTTCCCACCCTTCCACCCCAACCCCTCCACCATGGTAACCACCAGTCACTTCTCAGTATCTATGAGTTTACTGTTGTTTTGTTCATTCTGTTTATGTACCATATCTTCCTTATTCATTCATCAATTGATGGACACTTTGGCTGCTTCCATATCTTGGCTATTGCAAATAATGCTACACCAAACATAGGGGTGCATATATCTTGTTTAACTAAGTACCCAGAAGTAGAGTTACTGGGTCATATGTTACTTCTATTTTTAATTTTTTCACAAACATCCATACAGTTTTACATAGTAGCTGCACCAATTTTCATTCCACCAACAGTCCAGAAGGGTTTCCTTTTGTCCACATCTTTGCTAACACTTAACTCTTGTCTTTTTGACACTAGCCATTCTGACTGGTGTGAGATGATGCCTTGTTGTGATATTAATTTACATTTCCCTGATGTTTTTAATAAAATGTCAGGCATATTTTCATGTGTCTGTTGGACATCTGTATGTCTTCTTTGGGAAAATGTCTATTCAGGTCATCTGCCCATTTTTTAAATCGGATTATTTGGGGTTTTTGGTGTTAATTTGTATGAGTTATTTGTATACTTTGGATATTAGACCCTTATCAGATATATTATTTGCAAGTATATTCTTCCATTAAATCGGTTGCCTTTCATTTTGGTGGTTTCCTTTTCTATACAAAAGCTTTTAAGTTTGATGTGGTCCCATTTGTTTATTTTAGCTTTTGTTTCCCATGCTTGGGGAGACATACCTCTCCAAAAAATTGCTAATGCTGATGTTCAAGAGTTTACTACCTGTTTTCTTCTAGGAGTTTTGTGGTTTCAGGTGTTTTATATGTAGGTTTTATTCCATTCCAAATTTATTTTTGTGTATGGTATAAGACAGCAGTCCAGTTTCATTCTTTTTCACATAGTTATCCAGTTTTTCCAACACCACTTATGGAAGAAACTGTCTTTTTCCCATTGCATAGTCTTGCCTCTGTCATAGATTAATTGATCATATAAGTATGGGTTTGTACCTGGGCTCTCTATTCTGTTCCATTGATCTATGTGTCTTTTTTGTGCCAGTACCATACTGTTTGTATTACTGTAGCTTTATAGTATAGCTTGAAATCAGGGAGCATGACACCTCCATTTTTGTTCCACTTTCTAAAAATTTCTTTAGTTATTTGGGGTCTTTTGTCATTCCCTACATGTTTTAGGGATTTTTTCTCTAGTTCTATAAAAAATGTCATTGGTATATGGATAGGGATTGCACTGAATCTGTAGATTGCATTGGGCAGTATGGCCATATTAACAGTATTAATTCTTCCAATCCATGAGCGTGGAATATTTTTCCATTTATTTGTGTTTTCTTTGATTTCTTTCATCACTGTCTTACAGATTTCAGAGTACAGATCTTTTATCTCCTTGGTTAAATTTATTCCTAGGTGTTGTATTTTTTGATGCAGTTTTAAGTGGGATTGTTTTCTTATTTTCTCTTTCTGCTACTTATTTATTAGCATAAAGAAATGCAATAGATTTCTGTATAGTGATTTTATATTCCACAACTTTATTGAATTCGTGTACTGATTCTAATAGTTTTTTGGAGGAGTCCTTAAGGTTTTATATATATAGTATCATGTTGTAAATAGTGACAGTTTTACTACTTCCTTACAGATTTGGGTGCCTTTTATTTCTCTTTTTTTGTCTGATTGCTGTGACTAGGGTTTCCAAAACTATGTTTAATAAAATTGGTGAAAGTGGGCATCTTGTCCTGTTCCTGGTCTTTCAGTTTCTCACCACTAAGTATGATGTTAGCTGCAGGTTTGTCATATATGGCCTTTATTATGTTGAGATATTTTCCTTTTATACCCACTTTATTGAGAGTTTTAATCATGAATGGATGTCAAATTCAGACAAATGCTCTTTCAGCATCTATTGAGATAAACTTAAGGTTTTTATCCTTCCTTTTGGTAGTGTGGTGTATCACACTGATTGATTTGTGATTGACCTATCCTTGCATTCCTAGTAAAAATCCCACATGGTCATGGTGAATGGTCCTTATAATGTATCTTTAAAATTTGGTTTGCTAATATTATGTTGAGGAGTTTTATGTCTGTATTTATCAGGGATGTAATTGATTTGTAATTTTCTTTTTTTTTGTAGTGTCTTTGCTTTTTGTATCAGGGTAATGCTGGCCACTATGAATTTAGAAGCATTCTTTCTTCTTCTTTTTCTTCCTCTTTTTTTTTTTGAATGGTTTGAGCAGAATAGGAATGAACCCTTCTTTAAATGTTTGCTAGAATTCACCTGTGAAGCCATCTTTTGTTTGGTGGTTTTTAAATTTATTATTATTACTGATTCAACTTGATTTCTAATGATCAGTCTGTTCAGATTTTCTATTTATTCCTGGTTCAGTCTTAGATGATTGTATATTTCTAAGAATTTATGCATTTCTTCTAGGTTGTCCAATGTGTTGGCAATAAAGTTTACACAGTAATCTTTTATAATTCTTTGTTTCTGTGTTTCTTATAATCTTTTGTGTTTCTGTGGTGTTCACTGTTACTTCTCCTCACTGTTCACTGTTTTTATTTGAGTCTTCTTTTTTTCTTGATGAGTCTAGCTAAAAGTTTATAAGTTTTAAAAATATTTTCAATGAACATTTCTTAGTTTCATTGTTCTTTTATATATAAATATTTTTAGTCTCTATTTCACTTCTGCTCTAATCTTTACTTTTTACTTCCTTCTACTTACTTTGGGCTTTGTGCTTCTTCTAGCTCCTTTAGATGTGGTGTTAGATTGTTTATTTGAGGTCTGAAGAGAGTATCTTATAGGCAGCTTAAAGATGGGTCTTGTTTTTTATCCCATTTTGTCGCTAATCTTTTGATTGGAGCATTAATTAATTTACATTTAGAATAATTATTGATAGGTATATATTTACTGCTATGTTGTAAAGTATTCTTTTTGTTCTTGTCATTCTTCTCGGATCCTTTCTTCTTTTCTTGCTCCCTTCCTTTGTGCATGATGACTTTCTTCAGTGTTATAATTGGATTTCTTTCTTTGTATTTTTTGTGTATCCATCATAGGCTTTTAGTTTGTGGTTACTGTGGGGTTCATATGTGATGTCCTACATATACAACAGTTTATGCTAAATTGATGGTAGCTTAAGTTCAAACACATTCTAACAGCACTACATTTTCACTCCCTCTCCTCCACATTTTATGTACGTGATGTCTTACTTTATGCCTTTTAATTTGATGATTCCCTTATTTTTAGGCACAATTTATTTCACTACTTTTTGTCTTTTAACTTAAACTTCATATTAGCTTTTAAGTGATTGGCCTACTACCTTTAATGTATTTGTTTTTACCAGTGACATTGTTTCCTTTCATAATTTATTTGCTTCTAGTTATGGCCTTTTATTTTCCTCCTTAACATTTTTTTATAAAGCCACTTATGTTTATCTGGGAAACTCTCTCTCCTTCAATTCTGAATGATGACCTTTACAGGTAGCATATTCTTGGTTGAAGGTTTTCTCCTTTCAGCACTTTGAATATGTCATGCTATTCCCTTCTGGCCTATAGTTTCAGATGAAAAGTCAGTTGATAGCCTTATGGGGTTTCCCATATATATATAACTAATTGTTTTTCTCTTGCTGATTGTAAGATTCCCTTAGCTTTGGACATTTTAATCATGACATGTGTTGGTGCGGACCTCCTTGGGTGCATCTTGCTTGGGCTCTCTGTGCTTCCTGGACCCAGATGTCCATTTCCTTTCCCAGGATAGGGATGTTTTTGGCTGCTATTTTTTCAAATAAGTTTTCCAGCCCTTTCTCTCTCCTCCTTCTGGTACTCCTATAATGCAAATGTTAAGACATTTGATGTTGACTTGGGATCCCGTAACCTATCCTCATTTCTTTATATTATTTTTTCCTTTTGCTGTTCAGCTTGGGTGCTTTCCATTACCCTGTCTTCCAGATCACTGATTTTTCCAGATTAATTCCAGATCAATCTGATGTTGATTCCCTCTAGTTTATTTTTTCATTTCATTTGTTGTATTCTTCAACTCTGACTGATTCCCTTTATATTTTCTCTCTCTTTGCTGACATCTTCCATGAGTTCATCCATTCTTCTATCAAGCCCAGTGCATGTCATTATAACCATTACTTTCAATTCTTTATCAGTTAGATTGCTTTACTCAGTTCCATTTAGCTATTCTTCTGAAGTTTTGTCTTGTTCTACATTTGGAGCATGTTCTTCCATCTCCTTATTTGTCTGACTTTCTGTGTTTGTTTCTCTGAATTAGGTGCAATAGCTACCTGTCCCAGTCTTGATGGAGCGGCCTTGTGTAGGAATGTCCCCTTGGTGCACTGCCTGTTCCAGGCAGCTTTGGCTGGCTGAGTAGAGTCTGGATAAGCATGGGATGGGGGTGTCCCAGTGTGCACCACACTGCAGTCACCCTGGTGGAGGGACTGGGGGGCAACAGAGCATCAGACAATCGTATCTCAGTATGCCTTGGGCCAAGATTTCTCTGTAGGGACAGCCAGGGGCCAATAAGGAATAGGCCAAGAGAGTCCCTCTGCTTACTGGTACTGCCTTGGTAAGACTGCCAGATCACCAGTGGGCACACTTGGGCCTAGGTGGATAGGTAACTTGGGGCACATCCAGAGCCAGTGTGGGCATCCTGCTCCATGCTATCAGTGTGCAGGGGAAGTGTAAACAATGGCACTTGCCAGCACCTCTTATCTGGGAGTTGTAGCAGTTCCCCAGCCATTTGATATGTGCTTTGTTTTTTAAGTTGGCTTCCTTCACTTATAGGCTAGCTGCATTTTGTTATGCTTTTTCTCCTGTGCCCAGGGCAGGAGAATCTGTGCATGGGTCCCACAGTGATAATCCCTCCCTACCTCAGGTAATGGGACTGGGGATGAGGTTCCCACGTTACTGGGTCTGTCTCTCCTATTTTTATATGGCCTTTCTATTCCTTGTTGTGCAGAAGGTGTTCCCCTCGCCCTTAGTTTTTCCTCAGGAGGAATTGCTCTGTATCTAAGTGTGAATTCAGAAAAATGTGAGAGGAGGTGAGTCCAGGCTCTTTCTACACCACCACCTTGGACTTTCTCCTAAGTTGCTTCCTTAGATGAATAAAATAATTGCTTTTTGCCAACCCGGATCATGGGTCCTACACTGTAGTGCCTGACAAGTATTGGGTGAGGTAATGTTTTCCAAGAGTTGAAAGTATTTGAACTCTCAAGGAAAATATCTCTATGGTGTCATTCAATGTGATGGGTGAATTTTAAGATGATCCATCTATCTAAACATTCTGAGTGTGTCTCAAAAGTCCTCTTTCTTTACCCTATTTTCTGTTGAATTATGAGCAGTCCAGATGGGCCTAAAGAAGTCACAAAATCAACTAGTAAGAATGTAATGCATCATAGGTATTTCTTTATATATTACAGACATTCAAGATTCATTAGCTAAGATTATCATGTGAGAGTGAATAACACACATCCTGACACAGAGTCAGGCCCTCAATAAATGTTCATTTATTACCTTCATCTCTTCCTACCCTCCTTAATTCACTCTCCTTCACCTCACTTCTTTTTTTCTCTCTCTCTCATTAGCCATCATCTTATTGCTGCTTCACTACATTGTAGAAGGCAATCTAATCTCTTGGTAATGGGAATGAATGTGATTATCAGCCTCAGCTATGGATTTTGGTATACATAATATGGAATCTGTCTTGGATCTACTTTCTCTTCTTGCAAATTAGAGAGCTCGTTGTCTGATCCACTGCTATGCAAAGGGAAGTTGCAAGAATCAATAACATAATAGGCTTTCCCTCTACACATCCTTTAGGGTTTTGTGACCTTTAAATATTTCATATGTGCTTCTCCAGAATCCACAATAATGCCTGTGAAGTTATACAGTTTAGCTCAAGGATGATTCCATGTCCTACAAAACCTGATGCATATACAATTTGGGAAGCTGTATGTAAGAAAAAATTGCCAACGGTAACTTAGGTCTAAAAGTAAATATTTCTATAGGACAAGAAATAAATCACAATAAAATACAAATATTAAGGAATGAGAAGTACCAGAAACACCATAAAGTTCAGAAAAAATAATATAATGTTCCTCCTCATTAACTATCTGACATCTCTACTACTTTTTGGCTGTATACTACATATTACAATAATTTTATAATAGAGGAGAAGTTCATTCTTTCATCTAGCATGGTCATCAAAAACTTTTTATTACTAATAGTTTAGAAAAGCTTCAGTCTTTTTTGCTCTGTTGACAGCAATTTTGATGTGTTACAATATCTGGAACCACCACACTCTGTCAGAACAAGGCCTGCTGGATGGACTAAAACAAAATCCCATATATTATGACTTCACATGACCACATTCATTGTTCAGAGTCATGTTACAGGTCTGTGTCTACAAACACATGATTCTTACATTCTATTTTGCATGACTCAAATAAAAATAGAAAATTAATATGCCTTATTTCATGATTGTATAAGCCCCTAAATCAAGTATTCCATTTTGACTAAATTTCAAGATAATTGAATTTTCTACTTCTAATTTTACACACCTGGGGATTGGAAGGATATTTCACAAACTAGTTCTGTCTGTTTGCATTTAGTGTCTTTCTCTCTTTCTTCAATGATCTACATCCTTCTGATACCATAGGACAAGTTAATAGTACAATTTGAACACTTGCTCTGTATCTTTGGCCAAGAACCCAGGTAAGTTGGTAGAGTGAAAGTAAGAGTACTCAAAGTTGCCATTCCTACCCTGGGGGGGGCTAGAGAAATAGTTAACTATACATAAAAGCAACTGTGAAACACATAAATAACCCAGTAAACCCAAATCAAGTATATGGCCTCCTGAACTCTCCCTTTAGCCAGATCTCCCCAAATGCCAATCCAATGCCAATCTTTGCCTGAAGTGAAAGAATTTATGACTAGTGGAACATCAGAGTGGAAACAAAGAGAATCATAATTGATTTTGGTTAAAATAGTTTAATATGGCAAAATTTCCAAAAGTATATAACCATAGGAACATATCCCTTGTGTGCCTCCCATGGAAAGTGTACACACAAGTGTGGGACCTGAGATTGTAACCTTCATGAACTTCATGAGGAATCTGCCTCAGCTGCAGTAGTTAAAAGCACAAGATTAGGGGCCAGGCCCACCAAGGTTTCAATCCCTACCTAGCCGTGTGACCTCCACCAAGTCCCTGAGGCCAACTAACCCTTCTCTGGCTTTCATTTTCCATTCAAAGCCCATGTATCTCTTCAAACCCAGCTTGAGATCTCACCTGTTCTCCCTAGTTTTTCAGATTTTTCAACTTGTTGCTGAATCCGTTCTTTGAAGGTTATTATAGCACTGTCCAATAGAAATATAATGTGGGCCACATCTGTAATTTTATATTTTATATGGCCAGGTTAAGAAACTAAAAATATTAAAATTGAATTAAATTAATTTCAATAATATTTTTATTTAACCCAATATATCCAAAATATTATTTCAGCATATCTCTATTTTTAATGATTAGTGAGATACTCTATATTCCCACTGTCACATCATAGCTTTGTAACCCAGCATATATTTTGCACAGATAGCTCGTTCAAGTCAGAATAACTATATTTCAAATACCCAATAGCCACATGTATCTAGTAGCTGCCATATGGCTCATCCATGTCTATAACATGAATAGTTTGTACCATAGTACTTAGTATGTAATAATAGAGCATCATTGTGTTTGCTGGTGTTTCCTAAATGTCGATCCATTCCAGGCTAGTCTCTAGGTTCTTTGAAGTAGGGAACTCTTCTTAGAGTTCTGTACCTCTGGGATGCAGTGCCCAAACGCAGTGGTCTTTAAGTCAGGGTTTGCTGATCAACAGTCTGGGTACATTTAGATATCCTAGAAGGAAAAATGCAGCAGACAGTGTGATTTCTATCCACTGATACTACTTTAATCACTCTATAAATGTTGCTAATTCCAGAAGGCAAATTATTGGAGTTTGTGGATTAATGCCATTTGCAGACTGGTGTTATTAAATCTGTACTGGCATTAGTGTGAATAATGTAAGAGGCAAAAACAAGAGGGAGTATTGCACAAGTAATGCTTTGCTTATGGGGTAACCAGAGTAAGGTTCTTCTAGGTATGAATGAAGAGCAATACAATCTCACCATTACACCTAAGGTGGGGTTCCAGTTTTTTAACTGTTTACTTACCAGTGATTAAAAAAATACTAGTTCACTTCTGATGTGCAACTCTGTTAATAGAAGTAGAGGTTGCTTTCAAGGTACAACCAGATAAATCACACCCACTGGCGTACCACATCTAGTGTGCTACACAATACTCAGGTCTTTCTACAAACCTTTGAAACTGTGGCATAGTAAAGAATTTGCCACATCTCTGGCCTTGTAATTTTAAAAAATTCAGGAAGAACCAAGTTGTACAGCACAAATATGGTGGAAGCTGGATTTCCAAACATAGTCTTTGTTTCTACAGGCATGTAAGATAACCCAATTTTCAATATGGAAATTTTTTTTCACATTACAATGAGTGGAGAAGGGATTTTAAAAGGTATGACTCATCCAGTGAATCATTGAAAACCCTAGGAAAGGGTAATTTGTCATTTTATAGTTATATTGGCTTTAAAAAAACTTTAAAATATATCCTGATTATCGAGTTGACAACAGACAATACTTGCCATATTATATCACCTTACTTGATGGAAAATGTTGTGTCTTATTTGTTTCTCTGTATGTAATAAAGGTAAAGTAGAATATTCCAAAAAATTTACTGTTGTCTACTCTCATGTTGAAAAGCTGCCTCCCCAGTATATCCTGCAAAATATGTTCATAGACACATCTGAAGGCAACTTTAATTACTTCTCAGTGTTGGAACATTTCCTTTCATTTTCTAATTTTCAGCTTTCCTATCAAAATCCTAATTAAGGGTGTGAGTTCTTTTTCTGCATGCCTGTATATCCAAGCTCTACAATACAGTTGTAAACTTCTTGAAGGCATAAGCCATCTCTTGCTCATCTCTTGTAGCTCTCAGCAGAGCTTGGATAGAAAAAACATTCAATACATGTGCTAGAGATCGTTATGATTTTAATCATGACTAACAGGAGTGTCATTCAGCAGACCAGGGACACGTGACAGCAGTGTCAGCCATTACGGATGCACAGTAACATTTTTATATTTCTATCTATTCCAGTTCCATTCCTGGGATATCTTTTTAAATAAAAAGTACGTAAAGTTTCCTCAGCACTTTTATTCCAAAAACTCAAGTTGAATTTTCAAAAATTAAAATAGAATCTAAAAGGTCTAACTATATTGTAGCATCAGTCTTTTTCTCCCTTACAGTTAAATCTTAAATATTTTTTAGTGTCTATCCATAGTTAAGATTCCAGTTTACAAATACATGTCTACTATGGGTTTTTTCCAAATTTAATAATATCCTAAAGCCTAATTTTGTGTATTAGATTCATATAAAATGTGGTTGCTACTCAACAATTTTGGAGGAAAGTTTATTACATTAGGTGTAACATTTACACTAAACCCAGAAGTTAAAACTCTCTGTAATTAAGAAAAACAGAAAGACTCCAAATAGGAAGCATGGAAGCCAAAGGGAGTTAATGTGCAACACTGGGTCATCTGGCCACATTGACACTCCACCCAGCAGATTCAGCTGCAAGAAAATGAAAGCATGTAAAATGCGCATGGGGAAATGCAAGTGTGTGGTGCTCACTGATGCCAGACTACAGAAGTGGCTCAAGAGTAAGAGGCCATTGATGAGAAGAAGGTTTGGATTAACTGTGGCATTGAAGTTACCCCTGGAAAGTGAGTAGCACTCAGTTGTGAGATGTGCATTAGCCTCTTCAGACCACTAGGGTTCAAAGTGTTCCATAAGGGGTGATTTATTAAATGGGTCCTAATTTCTTGGTAATGTACCTTCCAAAAGTCACTTCTGTATGCTATGATTAGGCCTGGTATTTACCAAGCGCTGTCATTCTCTGTACCTCCATAATGGAACTCTAGGATGTGGGAAGCTACATATATATCTAATTGAGGTTCAGAGTCCTACCAACAGAGCCAGGCAACCTTTCATTTAATCCTCCAATGTTTAAACACAGAGATGCAAAAGTGATACACCCTGTAGTAAAATATGCCTTTCAGTAAATGCATATACATTTTAATAGAATATAGATAACAGGTTTATTGTTTTGAAAAATAGACACATTTTTAAGATTTCTGAATTTGTCCATTGCATTAAAGTCTTTCTTAAGAGTATTAAAATAATCATGCTTTTTGTTTCACCATCTACAAACACATTTTCTTTTGGCTTGTTTGTTTCATATGAAGGCCAACCAACATGACTCCCCTACTGGGTTCCAACCCAAAAGCGGAGCTCAGTGGATCAGCTAGCCACGGATGACCGCTGGGTACACACCAGGCCTGCTTGGGCACTGGCTCTTTTAATCAGCTAGGCCAGCAGAGGGAGTGCAAGAGCATTGTTTCAAAAACCAAATGAAACTTTTTAAATGATAGTGACAATTAGAAGGAGAAGATTTGACATAAAACTGCAGGGGATTATATAGCCGAATCTAAATACGGGAGCAGGCTTGGTAATGTCATATAGGCAAGAGACTAGAACCAGAGGCAGGACTTGAAGTCACTGCCATGGTCTTATGATGTTCGTGAACTCACTGAAAATAGCTGAGCCTTACTTTTTCAATCTTGAAAATGTCTGTCAAAATAGTTTCCATTAAGAAAGGCTATTGGCCTCTTTTAAAAAGAATGGTTCCTTAAAAACAACTCCATTCACAATTGCATCAAAAAAATAAAATACCTAGGAATAAACCTAACCAAAGAAGTGAATGACTTATATTCTGAAAACTACAAGTCACTCTTAAGAGAAATTAAAGGGGACACTAACAGATGGAAACTCATCCCATGCTCGTGGCTAGGAAGAATTAATATCGTCAAAATGGCCATCCTGCCCAAAGCAATATACAGATTTGATGCAATCCCTATGAAACTACCAGCAACATTCTTCAATGAACTGGAACAAATAATTCAAAAATTCATATGGAAACACCAAAGACCCCGAATAGTCAAAGCAATCCTGAGAAAGAAGAATAAAGTAGGGGGGATCTCACTCCCGAACTTCAAGCTCTACTATAAAGCCATAGTAATCAAGACAATTTGGTACTGGCACAAGAGTAGAGCCACAGACCAATGGAACAGACCAGAGAATCCAGACATTAACCCAGACATATATGGTCAATTAATATTTGATAAAGGAGCCATGGACATACAATGGGGAAATGACAGTCTCTTCAACAGATGGTGCTGGCAAAACTGGACAGCTACATGTAGGAGAATGAAACTGGACCATTGTCTAACCCCATATACAAAAGTAAACTCAAAATGGATCAAAGACCGGAATGTAAGTCATGAAAGCATTAAACTCTTGGAAGAAAACATAGGCAAAAACCTCTTAGACATAAACATGAGTGACCCCTTGAACATATCTCCCCGGGCAAGGAAAACAACAGCAAAAATGAGTAAGTGGGACTATATTAAGCTGAAAAGCTTCTGTACAGCAAAAGACACCATCAATAGAACAAAAAGGATCCCTACAGTATGGGAGAATATATTTGAAAATGACACATCCGATAAAGGCTTGACGTCCAGAATATATAAAGAGCTCACACGCCTCAACAAACAAAAAACAAATAACCCAATTAAAAAATGGGCAGAGGAACTGAACAGACAGTTCTCCAAAAAAGAAATACAGATGGCCAACAGACACATGAAAAGATGCTCCACATCGCTAATTATCAGAGAAATGCAAATTAAAACTACAATGAGGTATCACCTCACACCAGTAAGGATGGCTGCCATCCAAAAGACAGAGAACAACAAGTGTCGGCGAGGCTGTGGAGAAAGGGGAACCCTCCTACACTGCTGGTGGGAATGTAAGTTAGTTCAACCATTGTGGAAAGCAGTATGGAGGTACATCAAAATGCTCAAAACAGACTTACCATTTGACCCAGGAATTGCACTCCTAGGAATTTACCCTAAGAATGCAGCAATCAAGTATGAGAAAGATCAGTGCACCCCTATGTTTATTGGAGCACTATTTACAATAGCCAAGAATTGGAAGCAACCTAAATGTCCATCGACAGATGAATGGATAAAGAAGATGTGGTACATATACACAATGGAATACTACTCAGCCATAAGAAAAGGGCAAATCCAACCATTTGCAGCAACATGGATGGAGCTGGAGGGTATTATGCTCAGTGAAACAAGCCAAGCGGAGAAAGAGAAATACCAAATGATTTCACTTATCTGTGGAATATAAGAACAAAGGAAAAACTGAAGGAACAAAACAGCACCAGAATCACAGAACTCAAGAATGGACTAACAGGTACAAAAGGGAAAGGGACTGGGGAGGATGGGTGGGTAGGGAGGGATAAGGGGGGAGGGAAGTAGAGGGGTATTAAGATTAGCATGCATGGGGGGGTAGGAAAAAAGGGAGGGCTGTACAACACAGAGAAGGCAAGTAGGGATTCTACAACATTTTGCTATGCTGATGGACAGTGACTGTAAAGGGGTTTATAGGGGGGACCTGGTATAGGTGAGAGCCTAGTAAACATAATATTCGTCATGTAAGTGTAGATTAGTGATACCAAAACAAAAACAAAAACGGGCAGTTCCTGTGTGGTAACCTCAAATGAATTCTACACAAGAGTATAAAGGGCATATAAAAGTGTAGGCAAAGGGTCTGTTTGTGTTTATACAGAGGATCAAAGCCTAATTGTGCTACCCCAAAAATGAACTAAGATATGATATGAAAAATAACTTCCAACATCAGCACTCTCTGGAAGACTCATGCCAGAAGATGATCATCAAAAAACACCAACAAATATCCACGCACTGCTACAGCTGTAGATGCGCTCATCCCACCAGTTCCTGGACTTGCCATGGGAATGAGGAAGGAGATATCTTAGCTGGCCTGTGCATACAGTAAAACAACAAATTTGACTGGATCTATACTGTTGGAACTCAATCAAGAATTAGGAGAAGTGCAAATTGTAGCGCTCCAAAATCTTACAACTACAGACTATTTACTGTTAAAAGAACATAAGGGATGTGAACATTCCCCAGGAGTGGGTTGTTTTAATTTTTCTGATTTCTCTCAGACTGTCAAGTTCAGTTGGACAATATCCACCATATCATAGATAAGTTTTCACAAATGCCTAAGGTGCCTAACTGGTTTTCTTGGTTTCACTGGAGATGGCTGGTAATTACAGGTATGCTTTGGTTATGTAACTATACTCCTATTATGTTAATGTGTGTGCGCAATTTAAGTAGTAGCTTAAAACCTATACATGCTGAAGTTACTCTACAAGAAGATATGTCAAAGAAATAATCAATCTTCCCATGTTTTCTTCCACCTGCTACTTCTATAGCTTTTCTTCTTCCTTCCTAATTACAACCCTTGAATAGAATTCGTGCCTCATATCAAATTTACCGATTATCATAATTCTTCCAAGTGGTAAAGATACCTCAAGACAAATGCTGGGCATAGAAGCTACAGGGCAAAAATATGCAAAGAAATAAAAAGCTAACCATTTCAAACAATAAGGCTTCCCTCTCACTTACCAACTTTACATTTCCCTGTATGGCCCCGGAAGATGACTGGTTAGCCAGAGACGGGTAAGATTCCTCAAGGGAGGAACAACCTAAGACAGGCACAGTCGCAGGGGGGTCATCAGGTGAGAAATTGGGGATCAACAGAGGTGAGGCTTAGAACCTCACCCCCCCGTTCTGAGAGAAATCTTCTGCATACGTGGATGTTTTATTGCCCTTGTCTAGCTTGGATTAACACATAGTCTACAGGCACACACCTGATCATCTACATTTGCTCTCTTACAACACTAAACTATGTTTTCTACCTTTATTGTGTATCTACCTACCACTTCAGCATTTTATTAAAAATAATAATAATAAAGAGAGAAATGTGGTATCCACATATAAATCAAGTATAAAAACCAAATGAGTATTCATATTTGAACTGACTCTTTATAGTTCATAATGCATGAGCAAAACCGAAAGTTTCTATGATGACGGCCCTTGTACTGTTCACTATGTAACTTATTCACTATGTAAGAATTTGTTCTCCATGTAAGAACTTGTTTGTTATGCCTCAGAAGATTGGAAACTGATGAAAATTAGGCTTGGGGTGGATTAATGATTGTGCATTGAGCATTGACTCCCCTATACAGAATTTTATTGTCGTTAACAACCATTTGATCAATATATATGAGAGATGCCCTCACAAAAAACAACAACAACAACAAAAAAAAACAGAGCCACTTTTATTTTTTGCCTTTCAATATACAAAGTGATTTTCCCACTATACCTGCAGCACGCGTGTGCAAACACTCACACACACATATGTATAAGGATAGATTTTTCCTTTAGAGAACACAGAAAATACAAAAAAATTACCATTGCAAATTTGAACTGTTAGCATCTGGAGCATATAAAATGTGTGTTCACCTCTTTTTTTTTTTTAACTAGGCTCCCCTGATCCGAATGAACTGGCAAATTGTAGTTTGTCTCCTCTTCTCTCTGGTCCATTGATTTCAGCCTGGACATACTGATTGTAGACTTTCTAGGTTGTTCACAAACAACTCAGGTTAAATTAACTTGAGGACAGTGTTTGAAAATGCAGAATTACTCACACTTTTTCATGCCTGTTATTAAGCATTGTTTCCAGAAGATCAATATTTTAATTACAGTGAGATTCCCTACTGGTGGCCCTCAGTAACAAGAAGTGTGTTGTGTGAGCTGACTGGAAAAATAAAGAGAAAGAAAAAATTCTTTATAGCACATTGCCTTTGCAAAAGTAACATCTCCAGGATGTTGAATAGAGTCTGGTCTTCAGCCTATTTAAGGTTGGTCCTATTATCTCCATCAAAAGTTTACCTCCATGAGTTCATGTTTGATAGGAAGGACTTATAATAGATACATGCTAATACTTATTGTGTTTTTGCTGTGCAATGGGAATTGTGCTAATCATGTTGAATTATATACTATGAGGTTGGCTCTGTTATCCTTCCCTATTTTAAAAGTGAAGAAACTAAGGCTATTCAACAGTTAATCTGTGGCCTTATAACAATAAGTGGAGCACTATGTTAAGGTTAGCTGTATCTTTCCAAAAAGGTAACAATATTTACTCTGATGCTCTTCTTTTATTTATTTATTTATCTAATAATTTTTTAATTTTGTTACCATTAATCTACAATTACATGAAGAACATTATGTTTACTAGGCTCCCCTCTTCAAGTCCCCCCTAAAAACCCCATTACAGTCACTGTCTATCAGCGTAGTAAGATGTTGTAGAATCACTACTTTTCTTCTCTATGTTGCACAGCCCTCCCAATGCTCCCCACCTAAATTATACATGCTTATCATAATTCCCCCTTTTTGTTTCCCCGCCCTTATCCCTCCCTTCCCACCCATCTTCCCCAGTCCCTTTTCCTTTGGTACTGCTTGTCCATTCTTGGGTTCATGTGATTCTGCTGCTGTTTTGTTCCTTCAGTTTTTCTTTGTTCTTACATTCCACATGAGTGAAATCATTTGGTGCTTGTCTTTCTCCACCTGGCTTATTTCACTGAGCATAATACCCTCTAGCTCCATCCATGTTGTTGCAAATGGTAGGATTTGTTTTCTTCTTATGACTGAATAATATTCCATTGTGTATATGTACCACATCTTCCTTGTCCATTCATCTACTGATGCACACTTAGGTTGCTTCCATTTCTTGCCTATTGTAAATAGTGCTGCGATAAACATAGGGGTGCATCTGTCTTTTTCAAACTGGGCTGCTGCATTCTTAGGGTAAATTCCTAGAAGTAGATTGTTGAGTATTTTTGCATGTATATTTGTCAACGATATTGGTCTGTAATTTTATTTTTTCCAGGCTTTGGATGGTTTTGGTATTAAGGTGATGCTGGCTTCGTAGAATGAGTTTGGAAGTATTCCTTCCTCTTCTACATTTTGGAAAAGTTTAAGGAGGATGACTATTATATCTACACTGCATGTTTGATTAAAGTCATCGGCTAAGCCATCTGGTTCAGGTGTTTTGTTCTCAGGTAGTTTTTTCATTAGCAGTACAATTTTGTTGCTAGTAATTGATCTGTTCAGATTTTCTGTTCTTTCTGGGTGAGCCTTGGATGGTTTCATTTTTCTATAAAGTTGTTCATTTCTTGTAGGTTATCCAGTTAGCATATACATTTTCATAGTTTTCTCTAATAATTCTTTGTATTTCTGTGGTTTCTGTAGTGATTTTTTCTTCCTCATTTCTGATTCTGTTTATGTGTGCAGGCTCTCTTTTTTTCTTGATTAGTCTGGCAAGGGATTTGTCTGTTTTGCTTATTTTCTCAAAGAAACAGCTCCTGCTTTCATTGATTCTTTGTATGGCTTTTTCTTCTCAATTTTCTTTATTTCTGCCCTAGTCTTTATTATGTTCCTCCTTCTTCTGACTTTGGGCCTCATTTGTTCTTCTTTTTTTAGTTGTGATAATTGTGAATTTATACTGTTCATATGGGATTGTTCTTCCCTGAGGTAGGCCTGTATTGCACTATACTTCCCTCATAGCACCACCTTGTCTGTGTCCCACAGATTTTGCATCATTGAATTATTGTGTCATTTGTCTCCACATATTGCTTGATTTCTGTTTTTATTTGGTCATTGATGTGTTGGTTATTTAGGAGCATGTTGTTAAGTCTCCACATGATGGTATGCTTTTTCATTTTATTCATGCAAGTTATTTCTAGTTTCATACCCTTGTGGTGTGAGAAGCTGCATCATTTCTGAGGGCTCATCTGGGATAATTTCGGAGGTGAGTATCAGCATCCCAGCCTGCCTTTTCTTTCACTGTCTTTATAGAAGGAAGCCGTCTATGGCACAGAACATTGGGCACTCGTCAGCCACTTAAATGGGACTAGCCCAGCTGCCGATCTCAAAGTCTCGAGTGACAGGTTCCCCTGTGTCTCCCTCAGTGGATCCCCCATCTCCCTTGGGAGCCAGGAATGTCACCTGAGTGGAGGCCAGGATTCCCCTTGAGAGGCATCTCCTTGGATGCGAGGGACTGAGGAAGGCCATGGGCAACTGCCAGAGTCTAGGCTGAGGCTATACTTCTGCGGCTCCTTAAAGGCCCGCATGTCTGGAATCAGACTCCGGCAGCCCAACTGGGTATCCATGAGGAGTGTCTCTCTTTCTGTCTCTCTTTCACTTACAGTCTGGTTCTTAAGGCTGCTCTGGCCTCTTTGTGAGGCAGGGGGCATCCCTAACTCTCTTCTAACTTCATCAATGTCACAGAACCCAATGCTCACCACCACAAGGTATGAGATCTTCGGGTCACTTTTATTCCTGACTAAATGCTGTTGTGTGTATGTCCTAAAAGTGTGTGTGGACACCAGTTAGCCACTTAAAAGACAATCATCATCGTCTACCAGTCTTAAGTCTCGTGTGAAAGGTTTCCCAGTGTCTGCCACTCCTTGGTCCCCCGCCTCTGGATGGACAGGTATGTCAGGGAGTGGCAGAGCAAATCTCTTCCTTTCCTCTCCTGATCTGCAGACTGCGAGGGCAGACCAGACTAGTAGAAGGCTTGTGACTCTGACCAAGGCTCTGGCAGTGAGAGGTCACACAGTCCCTGCACTTATCAGACAGGCAGGGGGCTCTCAAGGAATGATCCAGAGTGTACTATGCTAAAGCTTGTGCAGAGAAAAGTAGGATCTAGATTAGAACTCCCAAAAGGCATAAAGTAGGAGCACACTGGTAAGGTCGCACTAAAAATCCAGAGCTCTGAGGTGACTCTTGCTTAGTAGGAAGGCAAGAGGGAAATCAAGGCAAGGTGCAGGCCATGGTGGTTAGCAGTGGTGAAGCCCAGTAGGCCTGGCAGAGGAGGTGATCGACCACTGTCACCCAGGCTACAAGGCGAGGGTACACCCTCATGGAGAGAGAGGCTGACCAGGTGCTGGATGTGAGGCCCCACAGAGGGAGCACCCTGGCTTGCCTGTGTGGTCCGAGGCAGGTGCAGGCCCAGTAGGTCTTTGTGCCTGTGCACTGATGTCACCCCCATGGCCCTGCCTGGTGGCCCATCTCCAGAGTGTATGGGTAGTCACAGGTAAGAGAGTCACCTTTTGGGGATACCTAGGCCTAGTTTGGATGAGTGGCCCTTGGGCTTGCTGAGGTGGCAGGCCAGCTAGCTTGCTGGGAAATTGCTTCCCTCTCTTCTGTCAAGGTGGAGGTGGTATTTCACTACATTTAGGCATTTAGGTTTGAGTGAGTTCTATTTGAAATGGAATTGTAGCTTTTAGAGCTATGTTTATTTTTGTTTGTATGAAAAAGGTGCTGAGCCTAAAGAGTTGGGTGAAGGTGGCAGGAATTCTAAGAATATTTATGTCCTTGCATTTCTGTTTAGGGAAATGATTGTGAAGTAATTTTTTACACATGTATGAAAGTGATGAGTAAAGTCACATCAGTCATGTCGAGATGAAGTGATGTAGTAGAAATAAAGCCCCTACACCTTGGCCTAATAGACAGGAGACACACCATTGGTGCTCTTTGCTCTCCTGTCCTGGTTTATTACGTTAACTAACTTCATAGTTCAGAGTGGTCCCAACCACATTTCAAGCAAAATCTTTCTAAAACTGCATAGAAACACTTGGCAAGATATTCCCAGAGGCTAGTGGAAAAATTACTCTTTCTGATCACTGTTTGTTTGCCAGGTGTTCTCTCTGTCCCACGTTTCTTTCCTATTTTTGCATTTCCTGTGATTGTAGACTGAGAGGGGCAGTGGGGTGCATCTCTGCTAGATGTGCCTTTGGGTCTGTTGAGGGGCCGTGCTTCTGTGGTGATGGCAGTCCTCTTACCTTAAACATAGCTTGTCCTCTGACGTATTCATGCAGGGTTACTTCTCTTATGCAATCAAAAGTGTAGGAAAATGAGTAGATTTTTATGTTCTCAGTTGTATTTCAGATCTAACCCAGTTTCTTCGGCACATTATATGTTCCTTTTGAATTGTAAGCATAAAGCAATGGATCACTTTTTGTGTTAACCTACATCATTAGGTATAAAGAATTACATCAACTTGTAAGTTTTATCAAATTGTGGAGCATACCAGTGTTCTAGCTTTGAATAATTATCTGTGATCGCTTAAGAATCACTTACGTCTGGCACACAGTGTATCAACCCCTACTATCATTTGCAGGAATGTCTGCCAGTTCTAATTCTTTGATTTTTTTCACTGTTTGCTCACTTTCACATAGGAACTGATGTTTGAATATGTTTTAGACATTTTCTGATTATAAAATATCGAGATGAAACATTGAATCTCTTCATGGTCACATGTCTGTTCTCGTTATTGTAATCTGAGTATTTGAGTCACAGACAGTTGATTTTGTTTCATTACTACTGAAATATAGAGATATTCTTGGAGTTTGTGAGCCAGTCACACTGGACCACTTTATTTTGTGTTCTTTTAAGCAGTCTTTTGAATATGTTCAGCCATGAAGTGAAATACACACCCATAGTATCTGAATCTCTACATATATTTATGATGACACTTTTACAGTGGGACCCCAGGACACAGCCATACCAGTGAAACAGTGTCTTAAAAAAACCCTGCAAATGTTATGTGTAATAAGTAAATACGCACGTGCATTCTCCATTAGATGTGAAAACTGCAACATTGTTTGGAAATTATCTTCCTGGGTTAATTATTTCTCTGTGACGTAAATAGCATCTTTAAAAAACAAAACAGAACTAGTTGACAATCAAAAATAATAGTAATTTCTAGCAGATAGTTGAAAGGTAATAAGTGTTGAACTATGAAAAGTGTTTTAGTACATTTTTATTTTAAGATGGTTTCAGATTTACAGAAAATTTGCAAAGACGGGGCAGGGTTTCGCAGTTTGCTCAGATCACCTTGCCTCTTCCTACCATCATTACAGTTCTTTGTTACAGTTACAAACAGTGATGCTGCACTGTCACCATCCACCATCCATTCTTTCCCTCAGATTTCCATAGTTGGACCCTTTCTCGAAGATCCAGTTCATGACACCTCAGTACATCCAGTGACCTCTTCTTCTTAGGACACTCTTTGTTGTTGGCATTTCTGAGACATTCTTTGTTTTGGATGATGTTTTCCATTTCAAGATTCTTTGCTATTAATATTGTAGAATTTTTCCCCAATGGCACTTACTGTGACATTTCTCTTGTGATTACTTGGAGTTGTGTTTTATGGGGAAGAAGGTCACAGAGGGCAAGTCCAGTTCACAGCACTTCATGTCAAGGGCAAGTGCTCTGAAAGAGACTGATATTGTTGATGTTGTCCCAAATGGCAGGGATTTTTTTCTTTCTTAAAGCTGAGTAATATGCCACTGTGTGTGTGTGTGTGTGTGTGTGTGTGTGTGTGTGTGTGTGTGATATGTTTATCCATTTATGTATCTACAGAAATTTAGGCTGCTTCCTTATCTTGTCTATTGTAAATAATGCTGTAGTGAACATAGAAGTGCATATATCTTTTCAAATTAATATTTTCACTGTCTTGGGGTAAATACTACAGCAAAATTGCTGGGATATATGAGAGTTTTATTTTGAATTGTTTGAGGAGCCTCCATACTGTTCTTCGCATTGGATATGCCAATTCCCATTCCCAATAATCAAGGGTTGCATTTTCTCCACATCCTTGTCTACTTACTTTTTTGTCTTCAGTTCTAACTTCCATTCTAACAGGTTTGAATTGAGATCTCATTGTGGTTTTGATTTTTATATCCCTGACGTTTAGTGATACTGAGACTTGTTTCCTGTCAGTTGTCCATCTACATATCTTCCTTGGCAAGTGCCTGTCTAGGTCCTCTGACCATTTCTTTAATTGGATTGTCTTTTCAATAGTAGTTGTAGGAGTAGTTTGTATGTTTTGTATGTTAACCCCAAATTGAACATATCCTGTGCGAACATCTTCTACCATTCAGTACATTATTCTTCTGTATGGTTGATGGTGTCCTTCGCAGTACAGAGCATTTTAGTTGGATGTGTGAGAAAAATGGCCAGGAGAGGAGGAAAATGGCCCTGGGACTCCTTGGTACAGGAGCCCAATGCACTGTGATACCAAAACCTGTTGGTGAAGTCCTAGCAGGGCTAAGGTTAGATTGAGAAGGTATGGAGATGCAGTGGCTGATGGTATTGAGGTGGAAGTTTGGGTGAAAATTGGGTGTTTGATCAGGTTTTTCTTGAGGTGGTTGCATCCCCTTTACCTGAAAGTATTATTGGGATGGATACTATGTCTGACTGGGGTTGGCTTCCCCTGCCTAATACAGTAGAACAGAAGGCATGTAAGCCTGCCCTCAGGCCTGTTTAGTCGGACATGCTAAATTGGGAATGGCTGGAAGGTGACAAACATATCACCATTCTTAGGAGTGACATGCTGGAAGCTGGAGCGCTGGTGTCCACAGATTTGCTGTACAGTAGGTCCTGTCTGGCCTGTGCAAAGGTGGATGGCACATAGAGACTATTCAGGCTTAGCTAAAGTGGGTACTGCCCATAGTCCCAGCAGTTCCAGGCATGGTCTCAGCCATACTGAAAGTACAGCAGGTTGGAGGAGGCTGGTACTCCTGGATGGACCTTGCAAATGCTTTGAACATGCTGAGCTTGAGGCACTGGTGGGGCATCAAAGTGAAATAGTACAAGCAGGTGGTTGTTTACAGGGCTCTGGTGGGGGGGCAAGAAGTGGATGGTGGAGAAGCAATGGAAGAGGGGATCTTGTGAAGATGGGAGCGACAACTAAGGCATAGCTGAGAGCACAGGAGAGGGGAGCATGGATGAGAAAAACTAACCAATCCCTGAGGAACACTGATGGGATAAGAGCCACATACGTTGGCCGTGCATGACAGCATCTAAGCTCCCAGGGCCAGATGCCAGGTCTTGAGCTTCATTTATTCCAGCCTCTGGCATAGCGCTGGCCATGCAGAAAGTAATTCTAAAATTCACTCTGATTTCTCTGCAGTTTCATTTACTATAATCCTATCATAGTTTAGTATTTGAAATGCTGGTAGGGGATAATCATTTTAAAAAGGTACGATCATGACTTTCATACAAACATAAAACGAACATTTGTAAAGATTCTATTAAATTCATTAATTAACAAGGGAACCAGTAGATGTCACTAGTACTTTAAGGGAGGATCCAAAGAACAGACACAGAAACAACAGTAGTGCTTAAATGGATTTGCTTATTTTTATTATTATTATTATTTTGGTATCGTTAATGTACAATTACCTAAATAACATTATGGTTACTAGACTCCCCCTATTATCAAGTCCCCTCCCACATACCCCATTACAGTCACTGTCCATCAACGTAGTAAGATGCTAGAGTCATTACTTGTCTTCTCTGTATTTCCTGCCTTTCTCGTGTCCCCCGCTACATTATGTGTGCTAATCTTTATGCCCCTTTTCCACCTTATCCCTCCCTTCCCACCCACCCTCCGCAGTCCTTTTCCATTTGGTAACTGTCAGTCCATTCTTGGGTTCTGTGAGTCTGCTGCTGTTTTGTTCCTTCAGAAAGATATCTAGAAAATCCCAGTCACTTGAAAATTAAGTAACTTAATAACACGTGAGTTACTTACAATAGCCAAGAAATGGAAGCAACCTAAGTGTCCATCAGTAGATGAATGGATAAAGAAGAGGTGGTGCATATACACAGTAGAATATTATTCAACCATAGGAAGAAAACTAATCCAACCATTTGCAACAACATGGATGGAGTTAGAGGGTATTATGCTCAGTGAAATAAGCCAGGTGGAGAAAGACAGGCACCAAATGATTTCACTCATCTGTGGAGTATAAGAACAAAGAAAAACCTAAAGGAACAAAACAGCCCCAGAGTCGCAGAACCCAAGAATGGACTGACAGTTACCAAACGGAAAGGGACTGGGGAGGCGGGTGGGAAGGGAGGGAGAAGGGAAATGAGGGCATTGAGATCAGCACACATAATGCAGGGGGGGCGCGGGGAGGGCGGTACAACACGGAGATGACAAGTAGTGACTCTACAGCATCTCACTACGCAGGACAGTGACTGTAATGGGGTGTGTTGCGGGGACTTGATAACGGGGGTACTCTAGTAACCACATTGTTCCTCATGTGATCGTGGATTAACGACAGCAAAATTAATTAAAATAAATAAGTAAAAAATAACCAGTGGGTCATCTCATGAAAAATTGGAAACTACTTTGAACAAAATGAAAGCACCTGCCTGACAGCCCTCGCGGCCAATGAGCTTGGGGCGCCGCGCTCGGGCCCGCCCCCGACTGGCGGCACTCGCGACCAATGAGGGAGCGGCTCCGTGGAGCAGGCCGCCATTGGGCGCGTGCGCCAAACACGTAACTCCAGAGGCTGCGTTGTAGCCGCCGGCGCCGCCGCAGCTATGTTGAAGAGTCAGAAGCGTTGCGAGCGCCATTGGGAGGGGCTGCTCCCATTGCTCAGTCCATCCTCCGGCCAGCGATCCCTGTCCGGGCGCCTCTGGCCCGCCGTCCCGTCCGCGCAGCGAGACCGGCGGAGCCTAGATGGCGGACTCGCGCCGTCCTACCGGCGCGCAGGCGCCAGGCCGCACCGACCTCGCCCTCGGCCTCGGATCTCCTCCTTGGGCCGGCTGGGCTCCCAGCGCCGCACTCGCCCCTTCGCGGCTCTCCCGCGGCGGACGGAGGGCGGCGACCGGCTCGGACTTGGAGCCGCCGCCCCGGGCTGACCTGCGCTCGTCCAGCTCTGCCGCCTCCAGCCTGTCGCCGTCAGACCTGCGGCGGAGCGTCTAGATAGGGCCCCTCTTCAGGGGTGAAGGCGACAGCGACGGCTCTGCGGGCCTTAAGGTACGTGGCCGCGGGGCCCGGAGTGGGAAGGCCGTGCGAGGTCGGCGGGCGGCGCGTGGCCCGCGGGGTCGTGCGGGCGGCCAGCACGGGTGGGGGACTCGCGGGGCCCGGCCTGGGGTCAGGAGTTGGCGCACTCCGCCAAAGGGGCCGCCCGGGAAGGGAGGGAGCGGTGTAGGAGGGCCCGGGGCGGACGCCCCACCGGCCTGCGAAGTTTGCCGGGGTGGGGATAAAGGGGCCCGCTGGAGCCGCTGCTCCTCCGTCCGGCCCGTATAATGAGAGCGGCTGCTCTCCGCGCCGCGGCGCGCGTCTGCCTGGCCCGGTGTCGCGCTGCCGCCCGGGCCGGGGCTCCAGGCAGAGGGGCCGGGCTGGGCCGGGCAGATGGGGAGGCTGGCGGACGCCCTGACGTGTGTGGCTTTTCTCGGCGGGGGCCTCGAGGGCGCGGGCCGGGTGGGCTGAGGTTCAAGTGTGACCCGCGGTGGGGCAGCTTTAGAATTAGAAGTTTTTCATGAGGCACCTCCTGTATTTTTTTTTGAATCAAGTTTCTTTACTTTGGTCTGGGAACTGACAGTGCATTCTCTTGTATTTAGAAACTCCTATCTTTCTATCTTTTCTGTTTGTAATCTTCAGTTGGGTAATTTATAACTAGCCACAGAGATTCTGAGACAGGGACCGTGGGTGTAGTCACAGTAGAGTGGGGGCCTCTGGAAAAATACCCCTACCAAAATTCCATGTTAAACAATTCAGCAAAGTCAGGATCACATTAATTCTCTAAAGTAAAATACCAAATTACGAGTATAAGCATTCTTCAGTGAAGATTATTTAAAACTAAAAGCCAGGAGTAACCTGTCCTGGAATGTTTGATTAAATATCCCCCAGATAAGAAAATACCTCCACATAGCCCATGACTTCATTGTGTCAATTTAATGAGGCTGTTGTGACATTTACTTTAGCCGCTAAAAGGTCCAGCTTATCTTTAACATTGCCCAGATGCTGCTTTTCCTCCTCTAGCCCCAATCACGTACTATATAACCTGGGCAATTAATATGGCAAGTAAGCTCAGCCACAGACAACATACTAAAAGGCAGGAAGCACCCCATCCTAAGGATAAGATTGCATTTTTACACCCAGCAAGTTCAATAGATCATGTCTTCATTGTGTCAATTAAATGAGGCTGTTGTGAAATTTACTTAAGCCCAGTAAAAGGCCCAGTTTACCTTTAACTTTGCCCAGATGCTGCTTTTCCTCCTCCAGCCCCTAATCAAGTAATGTATAACCTGGGCAATTAATATGGCAAGTAAGCCCAGCCACAGACAACATAGTAAAAGGCAGGAAGCATCCCATCTTAAAGATGAGATTGCATTTTAATACCCAGGCAGTTGAGAAGTAAGATTCTTTTTATTATTATTATTAAAGTATTGTGATATACACCCCTATGAGAGTTTCACATGAAAAAACAATGTGGTTACTACATTCACCCATATTATCTAGACGCCACCCCCATTACCCCAGTGCAGTCACTGTCCATCAGTGTAGTAAGATGCCACAGATTCACTATTTGCCCAGAAGTAACTAAGTTGCTCTTGGCGTTTTGAGCTTTGATTGATTAATTTTGGGTCTTTTTAGTGGACTTTCTGGCCTTTTTCTCTTTCCACCTCGCTACAGCTATTTTCCTGCCTAACAAGTAGGTTTCCTTTTTGTCTTTTAGAGGGTTTCATTTCCTGCCCAGAAGCCATTTAGTTTGATGTAGCCACACTTGTTTACTTTTGCTTTTGTTTCCCCTGCCTGGGGAGACATACGCAGAAAAAGTTTGCTGAAACCGACATCCAAGCGCTTACTACCTATTCTTTCTCTCCAGAGTTCTATGGTTTCAAGTGTTATATTTGTCAAAACAAACAAAAAACTGTTTCATCCCCCCACTAAACCTGAGACTATTCGTACTTTTTGATTTTCATCCTCTTCTATGTTCTCCAGAGACTTGTTTCATTGATCATTCATAAGACATACCCATTTCCTTTTTTCACTGGTTTATTAGGATTGCTCTGTCTTAAAAATGATGAATAGAAGTAAATAAACATAACTTTTTCTTTCCTCAGGTGGTTGTGTTTATATACTAAAGATACATGTCCATGTTAATATGTGTAGCTCTAGTTCATTCATTTTAACTGGTATATACTAATTTGTTTTATAAACATACCACAGCCTCTTAATTTATTTTTCCAATATTTCAGTATACAAATAGTGCTGAAATTTACATTTTTGTAAATGACCTCTTGTGCACATGGATGAGAACTTTTCTGGATTCTATATCTGGAAGTGGAATTGCTGTGATGGAAATGGCATTCAGCTTTGATTTTACTATGTACTGCTTAATATTTTTAGACAGTGTTGATACCCGTTGGCACCACCAGTGCGTAAGAGATTTCCTGCTCTACATTTTTGCCAATCTTTGGGAGTTCCTTGTTTTTTGCCTTCCCACTTTCTCTATATAGAACTTGCTATGAAGTCCAGTAGATTTTACTTCAACAATTTTTTATTTCTAGCTCTTCTTTGCCCAGCCACGAAGTAAGAAAAATTTTTGATTCATTTTATCTCGTATTCCTAATCATCTCTGTATTTTTGACTCTACTGCTACAACCTTAGATGAGACCCTTACTTGTTTCCTAAACTATTGCACCAGAGTGAATATTGTAGTCTCTCTATTGGAAATCTCTTCCTGCTCCAATCCATCCTGCTTAAAAGTGCTAGATCAGTATTTCTCATGTAAGTAGTTTACCATTGTTTGCAGTGTTAAATTTAAACACTTAATGTGGTATTCAGGGTTATCTATTATAAGGTCCTAAACTACCTTTTCAACCACTATTTTCTGCATATGGTCTATACACAGCCAGACTAGATTACCTGCATTTATTAATTCATTCAAATAGCTGACATTTAATGCTCTTACTATATTATACAGGTATAGTCTCTGATGATGTAAATAGAATCCTACTTTTATTGAGAGAGTTAAAGGTACCTTATTTTACAAAATGCTTATCAGAGTTATTTAGTAACTCAGGATTTTTTTATATAAATTATTGGTGCTTCCTAAGGAGATTCTAAGATGTTTAGCAAATATTCTAGCTTAGTGAGATTAATGAAGTGAGACTTAACAGTAGTGCCTATGTAGTGCCTCTATTTAATTTATAACAATGTCATATATTGGATACCTAGTATGTGCAAATAACTGGGCTAATTCTGTTGTAAGAGAGGTAAACTTTCACCTTTTTAGAGTTCTTTTGCCTGGGCCTGGGGGTTAAACTGACATAAGAGCTCAACAGGAGGAAAGCATACAAATTTATGTGGTACAAGTTTTGTGTGACATGGACGTCTGCATAAGGAACAAAGAGTCAGTATTTGAAGATAGTGGCTTGTATAATAGTGGTAGCAGTCAAATTCTGAATGTTTATAAGGTACAAAAAAGTTTCTTTGATTGGGTGGATATGTGATATGAGAGAAGACAAGATGAATCCCAATTTGACTTTCTGGCTGAGCAACTGGCAAGATGGTGTTGTCATCAACTGTGAGATGTTGAAGTTTGTCAGATGGAGCAGGTTTGGGATAGGAATGGGGAATTCAGGAGTTTGGTTTTGGATATAGTAGGTGTTTAAGTGTCTAGTAGATACACAAGTGGAGATTGTTGAAAACTTGCCAGAGGAATACCATCTAAATCGAGGTTGAAGAATAAATTGGACATACCAAAGAGGTGATTTATGATGAGATTTGAAAGCATTCTTTATACACTTAAATGAATCTTGGCATTATCTACTTTACGCATTCTCTATTTTACTACTACATGGTAATATCTAAACATCTAAAGAGTATTATTTAAAAAGCAATAAGATTTTTTATCTCAACAAATTATTCTGGGTCAAGTTTTCAGAGTATTTCAGCGGCTGCTGTATCCATAAGTTGTACTGGGTGCTTTTACATATATTGATTTTTACCATAGTTCCTTAACAAAACATTACTCCTATTTTACATTTGGAGAAACTGGGTCTGAGAGAGATTAACATTGCCAGAGGTCAGTGATATATTAAGCGATCAGTGTGGATTAAAATGTAGGTCTTTAGATCCTATTGCCCATGTTCCTTATTTTTTAAATGTCTATTTTTTAACTTTGTGAATTTTTAAACTTTTGTTTAATGTTGCAAGGAAGTGGAGTCCTATCATTGGTTATTATTTTTTGAACTGCAGCTGTCAGTACAGTTGGCTCTTACAGAAGCTCCTCTTCCCCCAGCCTCCATTCCCACGTGTAGTGCTTAATACGTACTTAGAAAACCACAGCTGCTGTCATCGTCGTCTTTATCTCCCCCTCTAGCATGTTGTGGCCTGGGCAATAGCAAATCAAGCTTATTGGAATCGTGTAAATTATAAAACCTCAGAGATTAAGGACTTCCTAATTAATGAACCATTAGTTTTAACGCATGTATTTTGTCTGACAGAAGCCATTTTTTGTTTCTTTCCCTTTATTGGCTGTTTTCTGGGGAGGTGAGTTTGATAAAGAGCTGTTTTTCTGACTGGAAAAGCAATATTCTCTGAGATGCCAATGGCTATTTTCACTGTGAAATTGAACATAAGTCCTTCTATTTCAGTAGGAAATGGGTATATTGGTGTCCATTGAAACGTTTGCTTTTGCGGTAATGATGCCATATTTCAAATACTTAAACGTTTGCCTTTAGATCAAAATTATGTCTTAAATTTCATGAAACTTGATACTGTATGTATTTATATGTTTTGAAAGACATACTTAAGAGCAAGTAATTTCAGATATTCTTCAGACAAGAAATATTAAAGCCCTGCTGTGGATTCACAAAGCCTATAATTTAGGACATAGGTAGGAAATTCACCTAGCCTTTATGTTTCTGTTCTGTAAGTATATGGCTTTATTTCAAGTGTACTGGTTTTTACATTTAAAAACATTTTATGCTGTTTTTCAAAGAAAGAAAAAATACATATTCATCCATCTTTTTCCTTTCTTTAAAGTCTACTCTTTCATTATTTTACCCCAAATACTTGAGTAAAATTTAAGTTCACTGTAATCATTAAATGAACTTTTTAAGTAAACAAAAATATTCATTGGCCCCAAAACACCCTTCTTTATTGTAACTAAATAATCTGTGTAATTTCATATTTTAGTTAATTCCATCCAGGAGTAGAAGTATATATCCTGAACATTTCTACTTATACATAAAATATATCAGTACATGTGCTGAATGTTTGTGTATTCTTTGACTATTTTGTTTTAATTTTTTATGTGTAGGGTTTTGTCTTTAATTCAGTTGGGGAAAAAGAAAAATGACAAGTCAATCAGAAAATTTTCTGTAGAAAATATCTTATTTTTAAAAATAATTTTACTGAACCAAATCTGTTACATCCCTTATTAATTGGAGAGCCCAAGTAATGAATATTCTGATTATTTTTTCCCAGAATGCTTTCTCTTAACATAATTGAAATTTTTACTTCATGTATTTGTACAAGTATAAAATTGAATTATTTTTGATGATTTGAAGAAGGCAGAGGGCTTCTGGATCCTGATTTAAGAGTGAGCTGTTATTAATCTTGTTTGAAAAATAGTAAAAACAAAAATTAAATATGGGTCTTAATTTGATAATTTGAGCAACGAAACTAGTTTTGTAAACAAAGCATAATGAAATAATTAAGGTGTAATGGTAATTAAAAAACACCAGAGATTTGTCATATGGGGGATACAATTAATTGCTAAGTGAGTGATAGGAAAAGGTATAATACCAGGAGTTGAGATAAAAGAATGGTGGTCACTAGATTGAGTGGTGAAGGATCCTTTAAGGAAAAGGATCCTGAGCTTCAAGCATTGAAGAACATCAAACATATAGTTTTATAACATCTTTATCAAGGTATAATTTACATACAAGGCAGGTCTGCGGGGGCGACTTGTTGATCTGGGCAGTCTAGTAACCTTAATGTTGCTATGTAATTGTAGATTGGATATTGTGAATAGTGCTGCCATAAATATAGGGGTGCAGATGTCTTTCTTGAACTGGGCTTCTGCATTCCTTATGTATGTATGTTTGTGTATATGTATGTGTGTATGTATGTATTTATCCATCCATGCATCCATTCATTCATTCATCCATTTATTATCTGTCTACCTACCTATCTGTGTATCTTTCTGTCATTACTGCACAACTAGATGAGTAACATTATGTTTACTAGACTCCTCCCATCACGCACGTGCCGCCAAATACCCCATAGCAGTCACTGTCCATGAGCATAGTAAGGTACTGTAGAATCCCTACTTGTGTTTTCTGTGTTTTATTGCCCTGACTGTGACACCCCTCCCACATTATATATTCTTATTCTAATGTGTCCTTACTTCCCCCCTCCCTAAAGGTAAGTAACTCTAATGTTTGGTAAGATGATGCAGCTCCGCACGGCTGGGCAGTGCCCCGACCCCCCCGTGGGTGGAGTTTGTATGCGGAGCACTGTTGCCTGGAGATTCCATGATGTCACAGTGGTGCCTCTGTCCTAGAGACATAATGTGTGTGCTGAGAGGAGCAGTTGTGATTAAGGTGAGGTGCACACTAAACAACTTGACAGCATCAGGGTAAATGGAATCCAGAGCCAAGGTACTGTGTGTTCCTTTTTATTTTGTTCTCACTACTTCACAGTTACATGAACAACATTATGGTTCCTAAGACTACCCCCACTGTCAAGTCCCCTCGACGTAGCCCGTAAGAGTCGCTGTCCATCAGCCCAGAATATGCTGTAGTTGTGCTGCTTATCATCGCTATGTTATACGGACCTACCTAAGCATGCCGCCGGTCCACACCCAGTGTGCCACTCACAATGCCCCATTTTCCCTCTCTCCCTACCTTCCTAAGCCATCCTCCTCAGTCCCATTCCCTTTGGTAACTGTGAGTCCATTCTTGGGTTCAGTGCGGCTGCTACTGTCCTTTTCTATCACTCCTTTTCTTTTTTCTGGTACTCCACAGGTGAGTGAAATAAGTTGACACTTATCTTTCTCTGTGTGGCTTATTTCGCTGAGCATGGTACCCTCTACCTCCATCCATTTTGTTGCACATGTTACGATTGCTTTCTGCATATGGCGGAATAATATTCCACTTTTCATCCTCTGATAGACACTTACCTTGTCTGTTGTTGTGGACAGTGCTGTGATAATTATACGGGTGCACAGGTCTTTTTTAAACTGGGCTGCTGTATTCTAGTGTTTATTTCTGTATGTCCGGATGTATGAATATATTTAGTTAGTTCATTACTCACTTGTATATCTGTTATTTATTTATGTATTTATCATTAGTCTTCATCTACGTGAGTCTCATGTAGTTTAGTAAACTGCCCCCCACAATGAGATGCCCCCACATACCTCATTGCAGTCTCTGTCCATGAGCCTATTAAGATGCTGTAGAATCCCTTGTTGTCATCTCTGTGTCATACGTCCCACCCCGTGCCCCCCTTCTCCTTTATGCATGCCATAGGTAATGTGCACATTCGCCCCCGCTACGCCTGACATTTTCCTCCGTTCCCACCTGTCCACGTCCATCCCTTTCCGTTTGGTAACTGTGAGTCCACTCTTGTGGTGCCGTTTTTATTCTTCGGATGTCTCTTGGTTCCCCTCCTGCACAGGCGAGTGATATCATTTGATCCTTGTGTTTCTCCACCTGCCTGCCTTATTACACTGAGTATGATGCCCTCTCACACCATCCGTGTTTCTGCAAATGGTGTGATTTGTTTTCCTATGACTGAATAATATTCCATTGTTCATCTACTGATGGACACTGAGCTTGGCTTTTGAGAATAGTGCTGTGGTAATCATAGGGATGCACGTGTCGCTTTTAAACTGGGGGCGGCAATGTCTCATTCATTCCTTCATCTGTTTATTCATTTATTTTTTCATCATGAATCTACAATTATGTGGATCACATCATGTTTATTACACTCCCCCCATCACCAACGTAGGAATGGTTAAGGGACTGAGAAGGCTGGTTGTGAAGGACGGTTGCTGGCTGGTAAGGGGGCATTACGATTAGCTCACATAATGTGGGTGGGAATTCTATAGGGAAGGCAGTATAGTTCAGAGAATTCAAGCAGTGATTCTGTAGGATCTTACTATGCTGGTGAACAGTGAGTGTAATGGGGTCTGGGGGGGCGACTTGATGATCTGGGCAGTGTAGTAACTTTAATGTTGCTTATGTAATTGTAGATTGGTTATTGTGAATAGTGCTGCCATAAGTTTAGGGGTGCAGATGTCTTTCTTGACCTGGGCTGCTACATTCCTTATGTATGTATGTGTGTATGTATGTATGTGTGTATGTATGTATTCATCCATCCATGCATCCATTCATTCATTCGTTAATTTATTATCTGTCTACCTATCTACCCATGTATCTTTCTGTCATTAATGTACAATTAGATGAGTAAATTATGTTTACTAGACTCCTCCCATCACGCACGTGCCCCCTGATACCCCATTGCAGTCACTGTACATGAGCATAATAAGATACTGTAGAATCCCTACTTGTCTTTTTGTGTGTTTTGCCGCCCTGCCTGTGACCCCCCTCCCACATTATATATTCTTATTCTAATGTGTCCTTTCTTACCCCCTCCCTAATCCTTCCATTAACACCCATTCACCTTAGTCTCTTTCCTTCTGTTAACTTTTAGTCCATTCTTGGGTTTTCTGAGACTACTGCTGTTTTCTTCTTCACTTTTTGTTTGTTCTGATACTGTAGTGATGAGTGATATCATTATACATATATATATATATATAGATATTTATATCTATATATATATATGTGTATGTATGTAGGTAAGTAACTCTAATGTTTGCTAAGATGATGCAGCTCGGCACGGCTGGGCACTGCCCCCCCCCCGTGGGTGGAGTTTGTAAGCGCAGCACTGTTGCCTGGAGATTCCACGATGTCACAGTGGTGCCTCTGTCCTAGAGACATAATGTGTATGCTGAGAGGAGCAGGTGTGATTCGGGTGAGGTGGACACTGACCAACTTGACAGCATCAGGCTAAATGGAATCCAGAGCCAAGGTACTGTGTGTTACTTTTCATTTTGTTGTCACTACTTCAAAGTTACATGAACAACATTATGGTTCCTAAGACTACCCCCACTGTCAAGTCCCCAGCACGTAGCCCGTAAGAGTCGCTGTCCAACAGCCCAGGAATATGCTGTAGAAGTGCTGCTGATCATCGCTATGTTATACGGACCTACCTAAGCTTGCCGCCGGGCCACACCCTGTGTGCCACTCATAATGCCCCATTTTCCCTCTCTCCCTTCCCTCCTAAGCCATCCTCCTCAGTCCCATTCCCTTTGGTAAGTGTGAGTCCATTCTTGGGTTCGGTGCGGCTGCTACTGTCCTTTTCTATCACTCCTTTTCTTTTTTCTGGTACTCCACAGGTGAGTGAAATCAGTTGACACTTGTCTTTCTCTGCGTGGCTTATTTCGCTGAGCATGATACCCTCTACCTCCCTCCATGTTGTTGCACATGGTAGGATTGGTTTCTGCATATGGCAGAATAATATTCCACTTTTCATCCTCTGATAGACACTTACCTTGTCTGTTGTTGTGGACAGTGCTGTGATAATTATACGGGTGCACAGGTCTTTTTTAAACTGGGCTGCTGTATTCTAGTGTTTATTTCTGTATGTCCGGATGTATGAATATATTTAATTAGTTCATTACTCACTTGTATATCTGTTATTTATTTATTTATTTATCATTAGTCTTCATCTACGTGAGTCTCATGTAGTTTAGTAAACTGCCCCCCACAATGAGATGCCCCCACATACCTCATTGCAGTCACTGTCCATGAGCATATTAAGATGCTGTAGAATCCCTTGTTGTCTTCTCTGTGTCGTACGTCCCTCCCCGTGCCCCCCTTCTGCTTTATGCATGCCAAAGGTAATGTGCACATTCGCCCCCGCTCCGCCTGACATTTTCCTCCGTTCCCACCTGTCCACGTCCATCCCTTTCCGTTTGGTAACTGTGAGTCCACTCTTGTGGTGCCGTTTTTCTTCTTCGGATGTCTCTTGGTTCCCCTCCTGCACAGGCGAGTGATATCATTTGATCCTTGTGTTTCTCCACCTGCCTGCCTTATTACACTGAGTATGATGCCCTCTCACACGATCCGTGTTTCTGCAAATGGTGTGATTTGTTTTCCTATGACTGAATAATATTCCATTGTTCATCTACTGATGGACACTGAGCTTGGCTATTGAGAACAGTGCTGTGGTAATCATAGGGATGCACGTGTCGCTTTTAAACTGGGGGCGGCAATGTCTCATTCATTCATTCATCTGTTTATTCATTTATTTTTTTATCATGAATCTACAATTATGTGGATCACATCATGTTTATTACACTCCCCTCATCACCAACGTAGGAATGGTTAAGGGACTGAGAAGGCTGGTTGTGAAGGATGGTTGCAGGCTGGTAAGGGGGCATTACGATTAGCTCACATAATGTGTGGGGGGAATTCTATAGGGAAGGCAGTATAGTTCAGAGAATTCAAGCAGTGATTCTTACTATGCTGGTGAACAGTGAGTGTAATGGGGTCTGGGGGGCGACTTGATGATCTGGGCAGTCTAGTAACCTTAATGTTCCTTATGTAATTGTCGACTGGTTATTGTGAATAGTGCTGCCATAAATTTAGGGGTGCAGATGTCTTTCTAGAACTGGGTTGCTGCATTCTTTATGTATGTATGTTTGTATGTATGTATGTGTGTATGTTTGTATTCATCCATCCTTGCATCCATTCATTCATTCATTCATTCATTTATTATCTGTCTACCTATCTATCCATGGATGTTTCTGTCATTAATGCACAATTAGATGAGTTCCTTTATGTTCACTTGACTCCCCCCATCACGCACGTGCCACCAGATACCCCATTGCAGTCACTGTCCATGAGCATAGTAAGATACTGTAGAATCCCTACTTGTCTTTTCCGTGTTTTTCCGCCCTGTCTGTGACACCCCTCCCACATTATATATTCTTCTTCTAATGTGTCCTTACTTCGCCCCTCCCTAATCCCTCCATTCCCACCCATACACCTCAGTCTATTTCCCTCTGTTAACTTTTAGTCCATTCTTGGGTTTTCTGAGACTGCTGCTGTTTCCTTCTTCAGTTTTTTGTTTGTTCTGATACTGTAATGATGAGTGATATCATTATACATATATATATATATATAGATATTTATATCTATATATATATATGTGTATGTATGTAGGTAAGTAACTCTAATGTTTGCTAAGATGATGCAGCTCCGCAAGGCTGGACACTGCCCCCCCCCCCGTGGGTGGAGTTTGTAAGCGCAGCACTGTTGCCTGGAGATTCCACGATGTCACAGTGGTGCCTCTGTCCTAGAGACATAATGTGTATGCTGAGAGGAGCAGGTGTGATTCGGGTGAGGTGGACACTGACCAACTTGACAGCATCAGGCTAAATGGAATCCAGAGCCAAGGTACTGTGTGTTCCTTTTCATTTTGTTGTCACTACTTCAAAGTTACATGAACAACATTATGGTTCCTAAGACTACCCCCACTGTCAAGTCCCCAGCACGTAGCCCGTAAGAGTCGCTGTCCAACAGCCCAGGAATATGCTGTAGAAGTGCTGCTGATCATCGCTATGTTATACGGACCTACCTAAGCTTGCCGCCGGGCCACACCCTGTGTGCCACTCATAATGCCCCATTTTCCCTCTCTCCCTTCCCTCCTAAGCCATCCTCCTCAGTCCCATTCCCTTTGGTAAGTGTGAGTCCATTCTTGGGTTCGGTGCGGCTGCTACTGTCCTTTTCTATCACTCCTTTTCTTTTTTCTGGTACTCCACAGGTGAGTGAAATCAGTTGACACTTGTCTTTCTCTGCGTGGCTTATTTCGCTGAGCATGATACCCTCTACCTCCCTCCATGTTGTTGCACATGGTAGGATTGGTTTCTGCATATGGCAGAATAATATTCCACTTTTCATCCTCTGATAGACACTTACCTTGTCTGTTGTTGTGGACAGTGCTGTGATAATTATACGGGTGCACAGGTCTTTTTTAAACTGGGCTGCTGTATTCTAGTGTTTATTTCTGTATGTCCGGATGTATGAATATATTTAATTAGTTCATTACTCACTTGTATATCTGTTATTTATTTATTTATTTATCATTAGTCTTCATCTACGTGAGTCTCATGTAGTTTAGTAAACTGCCCCCCACAATGAGATGCCCCCACATACCTCATTGCAGTCACTGTCCATGAGCATATTAAGATGCTGTAGAATCCCTTGTTGTCTTCTCTGTGTCGTACGTCCCTCCCCGTGCCCCCCTTCTGCTTTATGCATGCCAAAGGTAATGTGCACATTCGCCCCCGCTCCGCCTGACATTTTCCTCCGTTCCCACCTGTCCACGTCCATCCCTTTCCGTTTGGTAACTGTGAGTCCACTCTTGTGGTGCCGTTTTTCTTCTTCGGATGTCTCTTGGTTCCCCTCCTGCACAGGCGAGTGATATCATTTGATCCTTGTGTTTCTCCACCTGCCTGCCTTATTACACTGAGTATGATGCCCTCTCACACCATCCGTGTGTCTGCAAATGGTGTGATTTGTTTTCCTATGACTGAATAATATTCCATTGTTCATCTACTGATGGACACTGAGCTTGGCTATTGAGAACAGTGCTGTGGTAATCATAGGGATGCACGTGTCGCTTTTAAACTGGGGGCGGCAATGTCTCATTCATTCATTCATCTGTTTATTCATTTATTTTTTTATCATGAATCTACAATTATGTGGATCACATCATGTTTATTACACTCCCCTCATCACCAACGTAGGAACGGTTAAGGGACTGAGAAGGCTGGTTGTGAAGGACGGTTGCTGGCTGGTAAGGGGGCATTACGATTAGCTCACATAATGTGGGGGGGAATTCTATAGGGAAGGCAGTATAGTTCAGAGAATTCAAGCAGTGATTCTGTAGGATCTTACTATGCTGGTGAACAGTGAGTGTAATGGGGTCTGGGGGGGCGACTTGATGATCTGGGCAGTCTAGTAACTTTAATGTTGCTTATGTAATTGTAGATTGGTTATTGTGAATAGTGCTGCCATAAGTTTAGGGGTGCAGATGTCTTTCTTGACCTGGGCTGCTGCATTCCTTATGTATGTATGTGTGTATATATGTATGTGTGTATGTATGTATTCATCCATCCATGCATCCATTCATTCATTCGTTAATTTATTATCTGTCTACCTATCTACCCATGTATCTTTCTGTCATTAATGTACAATTAGATGAGTAAATTATGTTTACTAGACTCCTCCCATCACGCACGTGCCCCCTGATACCCCATTGCAGTCACTGTACATGAGCATAATAAGATACTGTAGAATCCCTACTTGTCTTTTTGTGTGTTTTGCCGCCCTGCCTGTGACCCCCCTCCCACATTATATATTCTTATTCTAATGTGTCCTTTCTTACCCCCTCCCTAATCCTTCCATTAACACCCATTCACCTTAGTCTCTTTCCTTCTGTTAACTTTTAGTCCATTCTTGGGTTTTCTGAGACTACTGCTGTTTTCTTCTTCACTTTTTGTTTGTTCTGATAGTGTAGTGATGAGTGATATCATTATACATATATAGATATTTATATATATATATATCTATGTATGTAGGTAAGTAACTCTAATGTTTGCTAAGATGATGCAGCTCGGCACGGCTGGGCACTGCCCCCCCCCCCGTGGGTGGAGTTTGTAAGCGCAGCACTGTTGCCTGGAGATTCCACGATGTCACAGTGGTGCCTCTGTCCTAGAGACATAATGTGTATGCTGAGAGGAGCAGGTGTGATTCGCGTGAGGTGGACACTGACCAACTTGACAGCATCAGGCTAAATGGAATCCAGAGCCAAGTTACTGTGTGTTCCTTTTCATTTTGTTGTCACTACTTCAAAGTTACATGAACAACATTATGGTTCCTAGACTATCCTCACTATCAAGTCCCCAGCACGTAGCCCGTAAGAGTCGCTGTCCAACAGCCCAGGAATATGCTGTAGAAGTGCTGCTGATCATCGCTATGTTATACGGACCTACCTACGCTTGCCGCCGGGCCACAGCCTGTGTGCCACTCATAATGCCCCATTTTCCCTCTCTCCCTTCCCTCCTAACCCATCCTCCTCAGTCCCATTCCCTTTGGTAAGTGTGAGTCCATTCTTGGGTTCTGTGCGGCTGCTACTGTCCTTTACTATCACTCCTTTTCTTTTTTCTGGTACTCCACAGGTGAGTGAAATCAGTTGACACTTGTCTTTCTCTGCATGCCTTATTTCGCTGAGCATGATACCCTCTACCTCCCTCCATGATGTTGCACATGGTAGGATCGGTTTCTGCATATGGCAGAATAATATTCCACTTTTCATCCTCAGATAGACACTTACCTTGTCTGTTGTTGTGGACAGTGTTGTGATAATTACACGGGTGCACAGGTGTTTTTTAAACTGGGCTGCTGTATTCTAGTGTTTATTTCTGTATGTCCGGATGTATGAATATATTTAGCTATTTCATTACTCACTTGTATATCTGTTATTTATTTATTTATTCATCATTAGTCTTCATCTACGTGAGTCTCATGTAGTTTAGTAAACTGCCCCCCACAATGAGATGCCCCCAGATACCTCATTGCAGTCACTGTACATGAGCATATTAAGATGCTGTAGAATCCCTTGTTGTCTTCTCTGTGTCGTACGTCCCTCCCCGTGCCCCCCTTCTGCTTTATGCATGCCAAAGGTAATGTGCACATTCGCCCCCGCTCCGCCTGACATTTTCCTCCCTTCCCACCTGTCCACCTCCATCCCTTTCCCTTTGGTAACTGTTAGTCTACCCCTGTGGTGCCGTTTTCCTTCTTCGGATGTCTCTTGGTTTCCCTCCTGCACAGGCGAGTGATATCAATTGATACTTGTGTTTCTCCACCTGCCTGCCTAATGACACTGAGTATGATGCCCTCTCACAACATCCGTGTTTCTGCAAATGGTGTGATTTGTTTTCCTATGACTGAATAATATTCCATTGTTCATCTACTGATGGACACTGAGCTTGGATATTGAGAATAGTGCTGTGGTAATCATAGGGATGCACGTGTCGCTTTTAAACTGGGGGCGGCAATGTCTCATTCATTCATTCATCTGATTATTCATTTATTCTTTTATCATGAATCTACAATTATGTGGATCACATCATGTTTATTACACTCCCCTCATCACCAACGTAGGAATGGTTAAGGGACTGAGAAGGCTGGTTGTGAAGGACGGTTGCAGGCTGGTAAGGGGGCATTACGATTAGCTCACATAATGTGGGGAGAGAATTGTATAGGGAAGGCAGTATAGTTCAGAGAATTCAAGCAGTGATTCTGTAGGATCTTACTATGCTGGTGAACAGTGAGTGTAATGGGGTCTGGGGGGCGACTTGATGATCTGGGCAGTCTAGTAACCTTAATGTTCCTTATGTAATTGTCGACTGGTTATTGTGAATAGTGCTGCCATAAATTTAGGGGTGCAGATGTCTTTCTAGAACTGGGTTGCTGCATTCTTTATGTATGTATGTTTGTATGTATGTATGTGTGTATGTTTGTATTCATCCATCCTTGCATCCATTCATTCATTCATTCATTCATTTATTATCTGTCTACCTATCTATCCATGGATGTTTCTGTCATTAATGCACAATTAGATGAGTTCCTTTATGTTCACTTGACTCCCCCCATCACGCACGTGCCACCAGATACCCCATTGCAGTCACTGTCCATGAGCATAGTAAGATACTGTAGAATCCCTACTTGTCTTTTCCGTGTTTTTCCGCCCTGTCTGTGACACCCCTCCCACATTATATATTCTTCTTCTAATGTGTCCTTACTTCGCCCCTCCCTAATCCCTCCATTCCCACCCATACACCTCAGTCTATTTCCCTCTGTTAACTTTTAGTCCATTCTTGGGTTTTCTGAGACTGCTGCTGTTTCCTTCTTCAGTTTTTTGTTTGTTCTGATACTGTAATGATGAGTGATATCATTATACATATATATATATATAGATATTTATATCTATATATATATATGTGTATGTATGTAGGTAAGTAACTCTAATGTTTGCTAAGATGATGCAGCTCCGCAAGGCTGGGCACTGCCCCCCCCCCGTGGGTGGAGTTTGTAAGCGCAGCACTGTTGCCTGGAGATTCCACGATGTCACAGTGGTGCCTCTGTCCTAGAGACATAATGTGTATGCTGAGAGGAGCAGGTGTGATTCGGGTGAGGTGGACACTGACCAACTTGACAGCATCAGGCTAAATGGAATCCAGAGCCAAGGTACTGTGTGTTCCTTTTCATTTTGTTGTCACTACTTCAAAGTTACATGAACAACATTATGGTTCCTAAGACTACCCCCACTGTCAAGTCCCCAGCACGTAGCCCGTAAGAGTCGCTGTCCAACAGCCCAGGAATATGCTGTAGAAGTGCTGCTGATCATCGCTATGTTATACGGACCTACCTAAGCTTGCCGCCGGGCCACACCCTGTGTGCCACTCATAATGCCCCATTTTCCCTCTCTCCCTTCCCTCCTAAGCCATCCTCCTCAGTCCCATTCCCTTTGGTAAGTGTGAGTCCATTCTTGGGTTCGGTGCGGCTGCTACTGTCCTTTTCTATCACTCCTTTTCTTTTTTCTGGTACTCCACAGGTGAGTGAAATCAGTTGACACTTGTCTTTCTCTGCGTGGCTTATTTCGCTGAGCATGATACCCTCTACCTCCCTCCATGTTGTTGCACATGGTAGGATTGGTTTCTGCATATGGCAGAATAATATTCCACTTTTCATCCTCTGATAGACACTTACCTTGTCTGTTGTTGTGGACAGTGCTGTGATAATTATACGGGTGCACAGGTCTTTTTTAAACTGGGCTGCTGTATTCTAGTGTTTATTTCTGTATGTCCGGATGTATGAATATATTTAATTAGTTCATTACTCACTTGTATATCTGTTATTTATTTATTTATTTATCATTAGTCTTCATCTACGTGAGTCTCATGTAGTTTAGTAAACTGCCCCCCACAATGAGATGCCCCCACATACCTCATTGCAGTCACTGTCCATGAGCATATTAAGATGCTGTAGAATCCCTTGTTGTCTTCTCTGTGTCGTACGTCCCTCCCCGTGCCCCCCTTCTGCTTTATGCATGCCAAAGGTAATGTGCACATTCGCCCCCGCTCCGCCTGACATTTTCCTCCGTTCCCACCTGTCCACGTCCATCCCTTTCCGTTTGGTAACTGTGAGTCCACTCTTGTGGTGCCGTTTTTCTTCTTCGGATGTCTCTTGGTTCCCCTCCTGCACAGGCGAGTGATATCATTTGATCCTTGTGTTTCTCCACCTGCCTGCCTTATTACACTGAGTATGATGCCCTCTCACACCATCCGTGTGTCTGCAAATGGTGTGATTTGTTTTCCTATGACTGAATAATATTCCATTGTTCATCTACTGATGGACACTGAGCTTGGCTATTGAGAACAGTGCTGTGGTAATCATAGGGATGCACGTGTCGCTTTTAAACTGGGGGCGGCAATGTCTCATTCATTCATTCATCTGTTTATTCATTTATTTTTTTATCATGAATCTACAATTATGTGGATCACATCATGTTTATTACACTCCCATCATCACCAACGTAGGAACGGTTAAGGGACTGAGAAGGCTGGTTGTGAAGGACGGTTGCTGGCTGGTAAGGGGGCATTACGATTAGCTCACATAATGTGGGGGGGAATTCTATAGGGAAGGCAGTATAGTTCAGAGAATTCAAGCAGTGATTCTGTAGGATCTTACTATGCTGGTGAACAGTGAGTGTAATGGGGTCTGGGGGGGCGACTTGATGATCTGGGCAGTCTAGTAACTTTAATGTTGCTTATGTAATTGTAGATTGGTTATTGTGAATAGTGCTGCCATAAGTTTAGGGGTGCAGATGTCTTTCTTGACCTGGGCTGCTACATTCCTTATGTATGTATGTGTGTATATATGTATGTGTGTATGTATGTATTCATCCATCCATGCATCCATTCATTCATTCGTTAATTTATTATCTGTCTACCTATCTACCCATGTATCTTTCTGTCATTAATGTACAATTGGATGAGTAAATTATGTTTACTAGACTCCTCCCATCACGCACGTGCCCCCTGATACCCCATTGCAGTCACTGTACATGAGCATAATAAGATACTGTAGAATCCCTACTTGTCTTTTTGTGTGTTTTGCCGCCCTGCCTGTGACCCCCCTCCCACATTATATATTCTTATTCTAATGTGTCCTTTCTTACCCCCTCCCTAATCCTTCCATTAACACCCATTCACCTTAGTCTCTTTCCTTCTGTTAACTTTTAGTCCATTCTTGGGTTTTCTGAGACTACTGCTGTTTTCTTCTTCACTTTTTGTTTGTTCTGATAGTGTAGTGATGAGTGATATCATTATACATATATAGATATTTATATATATATATATCTATGTATGTAGGTAAGTAACTCTAATGTTTGCTAAGATGATGCAGCTCGGCACGGCTGGGCACTGCCCCCCCCCCCGTGGGTGGACTTTGTAAGCGCAGCACTGTTGCCTGGAGATTCCACGATGTCACAGTGGTGCCTCTGTCCTAGAGACATAATGTGTATGCTGAGAGGAGCAGGTGTGATTCGCGTGAGGTGGACACTGACCAACTTGACAGCATCAGGCTAAATGGAATCCAGAGCCAAGTTACTGTGTGTTCCTTTTCATTTTGTTGTCACTACTTCAAAGTTACATGAACAACATTATGGTTCCTAGACTATCCTCACTATCAAGTCCCCAGCACGTAGCCCGTAAGAGTCGCTGTCCAACAGCCCAGGAATATGCTGTAGAAGTGCTGCTGATCATCGCTATGTTATACGGACGTACCTACGCATGCCGCCGGGCCACAGCCTGTGTGCCACTCATAATGCCCCATTTTCCCTCTCTCCCTTCCCTCCTAACCCATCCTCCTCAGTCCCATTCCCTTTGGTAAGTGTGAGTCCATTCTTGGGTTCGGTGCGGCTGCTACTGTCCTTTACTATCACTCCTTTTCTTTTTTCTGGTACTCCACAGGTGAGTGAAATCAGTTGACACTTGTCTTTCTCTGCATGCCTTATTTCGCTGAGCATGATACCCTCTACCTCCCTCCATGATGTTGCACATGGTAGGATCGGTTTCTGCATATGGCAGAATAATATTCCACTTTTCATCCTCAGATAGACACTTACCTTGTCTGTTGTTGTGGACAGTGTTGTGATAATTACACGGGTGCACAGGTCTTTTTTAAACTGGGCTGCTGTATTCTAGTGTTTATTTCTGTATGTCCGGATGTATGAATGTATTTAGCTATTTCATTACTCACTTGTATATCTGTTATTTATTTATTTATTCATCATTAGTCTTCATCTACGTGAGTCTCATGTAGTTTAGTAAACTGCCCCCCACAATGAGATGCCCCCAGATACCTCATTGCAGTCACTGTCCATGAGCATATTAAGATGCTGTAGAATCCCTTGTTGTCTTCTCTGTGTCGTACGTCCCTCCCCGTGCCGCCCTTCTGCTTTATGCATGCCAAAGGTAATGTGCACATTCGCCCCCGCTCCGCCTGACATTTTCCTCCGTTCCCACCTGTCCACGTCCATCCCTTTCCGTTTGGTAACTGTGAGTCCACTCTTGTGGTGCCGTTTTTCTTCTTCGGATGTCTCTTGGTTCCCCTCCTGCACAGGCGAGTGATATCATTTGATCCTTGTGTTTCTCCACCTGCCTGCCTTATTACACTGAGTATGATGCCCTCTCACACCATCCGTGTGTCTGCAAATGGTGTGATTTGTTTTCCTATGACTGAATAATATTCCATTGTTCATCTACTGATGGACACTGAGCTTGGCTATTGAGAACAGTGCTGTGGTAATCATAGGGATGCACGTGTCGCTTTTAAACTGGGGGCGGCAATGTCTCATTCATTCATTCATCTGTTTATTCATTTATTTTTTTATCATGAATCTACAATTATGTGGATCACATCATGTTTATTACACTCCCCTCATCACCAACGTAGGAATGGTTAAGGGACTGAGAAGGCTGGTTGTGAAGGATGGTTGCAGGCTGGTAAGGGGGCATTGCGATTAGCTCACATAATGTGGGGGGGGAATTCTATAGGGAAGGCAGTATAGTTCAGAGAATTCAAGCAGTGATTCTTACTATGCTGGTGAACAGTGAGTGTAATGGGGTCTGGGGGGCGACTTGATGATCTGGGCAGTCTAGTAACCTTAATGTTCCTTATGTAATTGTAGACTGGTTATTGTGAATAGTGCTGCCATAAATTTAGGGGTGCAGATGTCTTTCTAGAACTGGGTTGCTGCATTCCTTATGTATGTATGTTTGTATGTATGTATGTGTGTATGTATGTATTCATCCATCCATGCATCCATTCATTCATTCTTTCATTCATTCATTCATTCATTATCTGTCTACCTATCTATCCATGGATGTTTCTGTCATTAATGCACAATTAGATGAGTTCCATTATGTTTACTAGACTCCCCCCATCACGCACGTGCCCCCAGATACCCCATTGCAGTCACTGTCCATGAGCATAGTAAGATACTGTAGAATCCCTACTTGTCTTTTCTGTGTTTTTCCGCCCTGTCTGTGACACCCCTCCCACATTATATATTCTTCTTCTAATGTGTCCTTACTTCGCCCCTCCCTAATCCCTCCATTCCCACCCATACACCTCAGTCTCTTTCCCTCTGTTAACTTTTAGTCCATTCTTGGGTTTTCTGAGACTGCTGCTGTTTCCTTCTTCAGTTTTTTGTTTGTTCTGATACTGTAATGATGAGTGATATCATTATACATATATATATAGTTAGATATTTATATCTATATATATATATGTGTATGTATGTAGGTAAGTAACTCTAATGTTTGCTAAGATGATGCAGCTCCACAAGGCTGGGCACTGCCCCCCCCCCCGTGGGTGGAGTTTGTAAGCGCAGCACTGTTGCCTGGAGATTCCACGATGTCACAGTGGTGCCTCTGTCCTAGAGACATAATGTGTATGCTGAGAGGAGCAGGTGTGATTCGGGTGAGGTGGACACTGACCAACTTGACAGCATCAGGCTAAATGGAATCCAGAGCCAAGGTACTGTGTGTTCCTTTTCATTTTGTTGTCACTACTTCAAAGTTACATGAACAACATTATGGTTCCTAAGACTACCCCCACTGTCAAGTCCCCAGCACGTAGCCCGTAAGAGTCGCTGTCCAACAGCCCAGGAATATGCTGTAGAAGTGCTGCTGATCATCGCTATGTTATACGGACCTACCTAAGCTTGCCGCCGGGCCACACCCTGTGTGCCACTCATAATGCCCCATTTTCCCTCTCTCCCTTCCCTCCTAAGCCATCCTCCTCAGTCCCATTCCCTTTGGTAAGTGTGAGTCCATTCTTGGGTTCGGTGCGGCTGCTACTGTCCTTTTCTATCACTCCTTTTCTTTTTTCTGGTACTCCACAGGTGAGTGAAATCAGTTGACACTTGTCTTTCTCTGCGTGGCTTATTTCGCTGAGCATGATACCCTCTACCTCCCTCCATGTTGTTGCACATGGTAGGATTGGTTTCTGCATATGGCAGAATAATATTCCACTTTTCATCCTCTGATAGACACTTACCTTGTCTGTTGTTGTGGACAGTGCTGTGATAATTATACGGGTGCACAGGTCTTTTTTAAACTGGGCTGCTGTATTCTAGTGTTTATTTCTGTATGTCCGGATGTATGAATATATTTAATTAGTTCATTACTCACTTGTATATCTGTTATTTATTTATTTATTTATCATTAGTCTTCATCTACGTGAGTCTCATGTAGTTTAGTAAACTGCCCCCCACAATGAGATGCCCCCACATACCTCATTGCAGTCACTGTCCATGAGCATATTAAGATGCTGTAGAATCCCTTGTTGTCTTCTCTGTGTCGTACGTCCCTCCCCGTGCCCCCCTTCTGCTTTATGCATGCCAAAGGTAATGTGCACATTCGCCCCCGCTCCGCCTGACATTTTCCTCCGTTCCCACCTGTCCACGTCCATCCCTTTCCGTTTGGTAACTGTGAGTCCACTCTTGTGGTGCCGTTTTTCTTCTTCGGATGTCTCTTGGTTCCCCTCCTGCACAGGCGAGTGATATCATTTGATCCTTGTGTTTCTCCACCTGCCTGCCTTATTACACTGAGTATGATGCCCTCTCACACCATCCGTGTTTCTGAAAATGGTGTGATTTGTTTTCCTATGACTGAATAATAATCCATTGTTAATCTACTGATGGACACTGAGCTTGGCTATTGAGAACAGTGCTGTGGTAATCATAGGGATGCACGTGTCGCTTTTAAACTGGGGGCGGCAATGTCTCATTCATTCATTCATCTGTTTATTCATTTATTTTTTTATCATGAATCTACAATTATGTGGATCACATCATGTTTATTACACTCCCCTCATCACCAACGTAGGAATGGTTAAGGGACTGAGAAGGCTGGTTGTGAAGGACGGTTGCAGGCTGGTAAGGGGGCATTGCGATTAGCTCACATAATGTGGGGGGGGAATTCTATAGGGAAGGCAGTATAGTTCAGAGAATTCAAGCAGTGATTCTTACTATGCTGGTGAACAGTGAGTGTAATGGGGTCTGGGGGGCGACTTGATGATCTGGGCAGTCTAGTAACCTTAATGTTCCTTATGTAATTGTAGACTGGTTATTGTGAATAGTGCTGCCATAAATTTAGGGGTGCAGATGTCTTTCTAGAACTGGGTTGCTGCATTCCTTATGTATGTATGTTTGTATGTATGTATGTGTGTATGTATGTATTCATCCATCCATGCATCCATTCATTCATTCTTTCATTCATTCATTCATTCATTATCTGTCTACCTATCTATCCATGGATGTTTCTGTCATTAATGCACAATTAGATGAGTTCCATTATGTTTACTAGACTCCCCCCATCACGCACGTGCCCCCAGATACCCCATTGCAGTCACTGTCCATGAGCATAGTAAGATACTGTAGAATCCCTACTTGTCTTTTCTGTGTTTTTCCGCCCTGTCTGTGACACCCCTCCCACATTATATATTCTTCTTCTAATGTGTCCTTACTTCGCCCCTCCCTAATCCCTCCATTCCCACCCATACACCTCAGTCTCTTTCCCTCTGTTAACTTTTAGTCCATTCTTGGGTTTTCTGAGACTGCTGCTGTTTCCTTCTTCAGTTTTTTGTTTGTTCTGATACTGTAATGATGAGTGATATCATTATACATATATATATAGTTAGATATTTATATCTATATATATATATGTGTATGTATGTAGGTAAGTAACTCTAATGTTTGCTAAGATGATGCAGCTCCACAAGGCTGGGCACTGCCCCCCCCCCCCCCGTGGGTGGAGTTTGTAAGCGCAGCACTGTTGCCTGGAGATTCCACGATGTCACAGTGGTGCCTCTGTCCTAGAGACATAATGTGTATGCTGAGAGGAGCAGGTGTGATTCGGGTGAGGTGGACACTGACCAACTTGACAGCATCAGGCTAAATGGAATCCAGAGCCAAGGTACTGTGTGTTCCTTTTCATTTTGTTGTCACTACTTCAAAGTTACATGAACAACATTATGGTTCCTAAGACTACCCCCACTGTCAAGTCCCCAGCACGTAGCCCGTAAGAGTCGCTGTCCAACAGCCCAGGAATATGCTGTAGAAGTGCTGCTGATCATCGCTATGTTATACGGACCTACCTAAGCTTGCCGCCGGGCCACACCCTGTGTGCCACTCATAATGCCCCATTTTCCCTCTCTCCCTTCCCTCCTAAGCCATCCTCCTCAGTCCCATTCCCTTTGGTAAGTGTGAGTCCATTCTTGGGTTCGGTGCGGCTGCTACTGTCCTTTTCTATCACTCCTTTTCTTTTTTCTGGTACTCCACAGGTGAGTGAAATCAGTTGACACTTGTCTTTCTCTGCGTGGCTTATTTCGCTGAGCATGATACCCTCTACCTCCCTCCATGTTGTTGCACATGGTAGGATTGGTTTCTGCATATGGCAGAATAATATTCCACTTTTCATCCTCTGATAGACACTTACCTTGTCTGTTGTTGTGGACAGTGCTGTGATAATTATACGGGTGCACAGGTCTTTTTTAAACTGGGCTGCTGTATTCTAGTGTTTATTTCTGTATGTCCGGATGTATGAATATATTTAATTAGTTCATTACTCACTTGTATATCTGTTATTTATTTATTTATTTATCATTAGTCTTCATCTACGTGAGTCTCATGTAGTTTAGTAAACTGCCCCCCACAATGAGATGCCCCCACATACCTCATTGCAGTCACTGTCCATGAGCATATTAAGATGCTGTAGAATCCCTTGTTGTCTTCTCTGTGTCGTACGTCCCTCCCCGTGCCCCCCTTCTGCTTTATGCATGCCAAAGGTAATGTGCACATTCGCCCCCGCTCCGCCTGACATTTTCCTCCGTTCCCACCTGTCCACGTCCATCCCTTTCCGTTTGGTAACTGTGAGTCCACTCTTGTGGTGCCGTTTTTCTTCTTCGGATGTCTCTTGGTTCCCCTCCTGCACAGGCGAGTGATATCATTTGATCCTTGTGTTTCTCCACCTGCCTGCCTTATTACACTGAGTATGATGCCCTCTCACACCATCCGTGTTTCTGCAAATGGTGTGATTTGTTTTCCTATGACTGAATAATATTCCATTGTTCATCTACTGATGGACACTGAGCTTGGCTATTGAGAACAGTGCTGTGGTAATCATAGGGATGCACGTGTCGCTTTTAAACTGGGGGCGGCAATGTCTCATTCATTCATTCATCTGTTTATTCATTTATTTTTTTATCATGAATCTACAATTATGTGGATCACATCATGTTTATTACACTCCCCTCATCACCAACGTAGGAATGGTTAAGGGACTGAGAAGGCTGGTTGTGAAGGATGGTTGCAGGCTGGTAAGGGGGCATTACGATTAGCTCACATAATGTGTGGGGGGAATTCTATAGGGAAGGCAGTATAGTTCAGAGAATTCAAGCAGTGATTCTTACTATGCTGGTGAACAGTGAGTGTAATGGGGTCTGGGGGGCGACTTGATGATCTGGGCAGTCTAGTAACCTTAATGTTCCTTATGTAATTGTAGACTGGTTATTGTGAATAGTGCTGCCATAAATTTAGGGGTGCAGATGTCTTTCTAGAACTGGGTTGCTGCATTCCTTATGTATGTATGTTTGTATGTATGTATGTGTGTATGTATGTATTCATCCATCCATGCATCCATTCATTCATTCTTTCATTCATTCATTCATTCATTATCTGTCTACCTATCTATCCATGGATGTTTCTGTCATTAATGCACAATTAGATGAGTTCCATTATGTTTACTAGACTCCCCCCATCACGCACGTGCCCCCAGATACCCCATTGCAGTCACTGTCCATGAGCATAGTAAGATACTGTAGAATCCCTACTTGTCTTTTCTGTGTTTTTCCGCCCTGTCTGTGACACCCCTCCCACATTATATATTCTTCTTCTAATGTGTCCTTACTTCGCCCCTCCCTAATCCCTCCATTCCCACCCATACACCTCAGTCTCTTTCCCTCTGTTAACTTTTAGTCCATTCTTGGGTTTTCTGAGACTGCTGCTGTTTCCTTCTTCAGTTTTTTGTTTGTTCTGATACTGTAATGATGAGTGATATCATTATACATATATATATAGTTAGATATTTATATCTATATATATATATGTGTATGTATGTAGGTAAGTAACTCTAATGTTTGCTAAGATGATGCAGCTCCACAAGGCTGGGCACTGCCCCCCCCCCCCCGTGGGTGGAGTTTGTAAGCGCAGCACTGTTGCCTGGAGATTCCACGATGTCACAGTGGTGCCTCTGTCCTAGAGACATAATGTGTATGCTGAGAGGAGCAGGTGTGATTCGGGTGAGGTGGACACTGACCAACTTGACAGCATCAGGCTAAATGGAATCCAGAGCCAAGGTACTGTGTGTTCCTTTTCATTTTGTTGTCACTACTTCAAAGTTACATGAACAACATTATGGTTCCTAAGACTACCCCCACTGTCAAGTCCCCAGCACGTAGCCCGTAAGAGTCGCTGTCCAACAGCCCAGGAATATGCTGTAGAAGTGCTGCTGATCATCGCTATGTTATACGGACCTACCTAAGCTTGCCGCCGGGCCACACCCTGTGTGCCACTCATAATGCCCCATTTTCCCTCTCTCCCTTCCCTCCTAAGCCATCCTCCTCAGTCCCATTCCCTTTGGTAAGTGTGAGTCCATTCTTGGGTTCGGTGCGGCTGCTACTGTCCTTTTCTATCACTCCTTTTCTTTTTTCTGGTACTCCACAGGTGAGTGAAATCAGTTGACACTTGTCTTTCTCTGCGTGGCTTATTTCGCTGAGCATGATACCCTCTACCTCCCTCCATGTTGTTGCACATGGTAGGATTGGTTTCTGCATATGGCAGAATAATATTCCACTTTTCATCCTCTGATAGACACTTACCTTGTCTGTTGTTGTGGACAGTGCTGTGATAATTATACGGGTGCACAGGTCTTTTTTAAACTGGGCTGCTGTATTCTAGTGTTTATTTCTGTATGTCCGGATGTATGAATATATTTAATTAGTTCATTACTCACTTGTATATCTGTTATTTATTTATTTATTTATCATTAGTCTTCATCTACGTGAGTCTCATGTAGTTTAGTAAACTGCCCCCCACAATGAGATGCCCCCACATACCTCATTGCAGTCACTGTCCATGAGCATATTAAGATGCTGTAGAATCCCTTGTTGTCTTCTCTGTGTCGTACGTCCCTCCCCGTGCCCCCCTTCTGCTTTATGCATGCCAAAGGTAATGTGCACATTCGCCCCCGCTCCGCCTGACATTTTCCTCCGTTCCCACCTGTCCACGTCCATCCCTTTCCGTTTGGTAACTGTGAGTCCACTCTTGTGGTGCCGTTTTTCTTCTTCGGATGTCTCTTGGTTCCCCTCCTGCACAGGCGAGTGATATCATTTGATCCTTGTGTTTCTCCACCTGCCTGCCTTATTACACTGAGTATGATGCCCTCTCACACCATCCGTGTTTCTGCAAATGGTGTGATTTGTTTTCCTATGACTGAATAATATTCCATTGTTCATCTACTGATGGACACTGAGCTTGGCTATTGAGAACAGTGCTGTGGTAATCATAGGGATGCACGTGTCGCTTTTAAACTGGGGGCGGCAATGTCTCATTCATTCATTCATCTGTTTATTCATTTATTTTTTTATCATGAATCTACAATTATGTGGATCACATCATGTTTATTACACTCCCCTCATCACCAACGTAGGAATGGTTAAGGGACTGAGAAGGCTGGTTGTGAAGGATGGTTGCAGGCTGGTAAGGGGGCATTACGATTAGCTCACATAATGTGGGGGGGGAATTCTATAGGGAAGGCAGTATAGTTCAGAGAATTCAAGCAGTGATTCTTACTATGCTGGTGAACAGTGAGTGTAATGGGGTCTGGGGGGCGACTTGATGATCTGGGCAGTCTAGTAACCTTAATGTTCCTTATGTAATTGTAGACTGGTTATTGTGAATAGTGCTGCCATAAATTTAGGGGTGCAGATGTCTTTCTAGAACTGGGTTGCTGCATTCCTTATGTATGTATGTTTGTATGTATGTATGTGTGTATGTATGTATTCATCCATCCATGCATCCATTCATTCATTCTTTCATTCATTCATTCATTCATTATCTGTCTACCTATCTATCCATGGATGTTTCTGTCATTAATGCACAATTAGATGAGTTCCATTATGTTTACTAGACTCCCCCCATCACGCACGTGCCCCCAGATACCCCATTGCAGTCACTGTCCATGAGCATAGTAAGATACTGTAGAATCCCTACTTGTCTTTTCTGTGTTTTTCCGCCCTGTCTGTGACACCCCTCCCACATTATATATTCTTCTTCTAATGTGTCCTTACTTCGCCCCTCCCTAATCCCTCCATTCCCACCCATACACCTCAGTCTCTTTCCCTCTGTTAACTTTTAGTCCATTCTTGGGTTTTCTGAGACTGCTGCTGTTTCCTTCTTCAGTTTTTTGTTTGTTCTGATACTGTAATGATGAGTGATATCATTATACATGTATATATAGATAGATATTTATATCTATATATATATATGTGTATGTATGTAGGTAAGTAACTCTAATGTTTGCTAAGATGATGCAGCTCCGCAAGGCTGGGCAATGCCCCCCCCCGTGGGTGGAGTTTGTAAGCGCAGCACTGTTGCCTGGAGATTCCACGATGTCACAGTGGTGCCTCTGTCCTAGAGACATAATGTGTATGCTGAGAGGAGCAGGTGTGATTCGGGTGAGGTGGACACTGACCAACTTGACAGCATCAGGCTAAATGGAATCCAGAGCCAAGGTACTGTGTGTTCCTTTTCATTTTGTTGTCACTACTTCAAAGTTACATGAACAACATTATGGTTCCTAAGACTACCCCCACTGTCAAGTCCCCAGCACGTAGCCCGTAAGAGTCGCTGTCCAACAGCCCAGGAATATGCTGTAGAAGTGCTGCTGATCATCGCTATGTTATACGGACCTACCTAAGCTTGCCGCCGGGCCACACCCTGTGTGCCACTCATAATGCCCCATTTTCCCTCTCTCCCTTCCCTCCTAAGCCATCCTCCTCAGTCCCATTCCCTTTGGTAAGTGTGAGTCCATTCTTGGGTTCGGTGCGGCTGCTACTGTCCTTTTCTATCACTCCTTTTCTTTTTTCCGGTACTCCACAGGTGAGTGAAATCAGTTGACACTTGTCTTTCTCTGCGTGGCTTATTTCGCTGAGCATGATACCCTCTACCTCCCTCCATGTTGTTGCACATGGTAGGATTGGTTTCTGCATATGGCAGAATAATATTCCACTTTTCATCCTCTGATAGACACTTACCTTGTCTGTTGTTGTGGACAGTGCTGTGATAATTATACGGGTGCACAGGTCTTTTTTAAACTGGGCTGCTGTATTCTAGTGTTTATTTCTGTATGTCCGGATGTATGAATATATTTAATTAGTTCATTACTCACTTGTATATCTGTTATTTATTTATTTATTTATCATTAGTCTTCATCTACGTGAGTCTCATGTAGTTTAGTAAACTGCCCCCCACAATGAGATGCCCCCACATACCTCATTGCAGTCACTGTCCATGAGCATATTAAGATGCTGTAGAATCCCTTGTTGTCTTCTCTGTGTCGTACGTCCCTCCCCGTGCCCCCCTTCTGCTTTATGCATGCCAAAGGTAATGTGCACATTCGCCCCCGCTCCGCCTGACATTTTCCTCCGTTCCCACCTGTCCACGTCCATCCCTTTCCGTTTGGTAACTGTGAGTCCACTCTTGTGGTGCCGTTTTTCTTCTTCGGATGTCTCTTGGTTCCCCTCCTGCACAGGCGAGTGATATCATTTGATCCTTGTGTTTCTCCACCTGCCTGCCTTATTACACTGAGTATGATGCCCTCTCACACCATCCGTGTTTCTGCAAATGGTGTGATTTGTTTTCCTATGACTGAATAATATTCCATTGTTCATCTACTGATGGACACTGAGCTTGGCTATTGAGAACAGTGCTGTGGTAATCATAGGGATGCACGTGTCGCTTTTAAACTGGGGGCGGCAATGTCTCATTCATTCATTCATCTGTTTATTCATTTATTTTTTTATCATGAATCTACAATTATGTGGATCACATCATGTTTATTACACTCCCCTCATCACCAACGTAGGAATGGTTAAGGGACTGAGAAGGCTGGTTGTGAAGGACGGTTGCAGGCTGGTAAGGGGGCATTACGATTAGCTCACATAATGTGTGGGGGGAATTCTATAGGGAAGGCAGTATAGTTCAGAGAATTCAAGCAGTGATTCTTACTATGCTGGTGAACAGTGAGTGTAATGGGGTCTGGGGGGCGACTTGATGATCTGGGCAGTCTAGTAACCTTAATGTTCCTTATGTAATTGTAGACTGGTTATTGTGAATAGTGCTGCCATAAATTTAGGGGTGCAGATGTCTTTCTAGAACTGGGTTGCTGCATTCCTTATGTATGTATGTTTGTATGTATGTATGTGTGTATGTATGTATTCATCCATCCATGCATCCATTCATTCATTCTTTCATTCATTCATTCATTCATTATCTGTCTACCTATCTATCCATGGATGTTTCTGTCATTAATGCACAATTAGATGAGTTCCATTATGTTTACTAGACTCCCCCCATCACGCACGTGCCCCCAGATACCCCATTGCAGTCACTGTCCATGAGCATAGTAAGATACTGTAGAATCCCTACTTGTCTTTTCTGTGTTTTTCCGCCCTGTCTGTGACACCCCTCCCACATTATATATTCTTCTTCTAATGTGTCCTTACTTCGCCCCTCCCTAATCCCTCCATTCCCACCCATACACCTCAGTCTCTTTCCCTCTGTTAACTTTTAGTCCATTCTTGGGTTTTCTGAGACTGCTGCTGTTTCCTTCTTCAGTTTTTTGTTTGTTCTGATACTGTAATGATGAGTGATATCATTATACATATATATATAGTTAGATATTTATATCTATATATATATATGTGTATGTATGTAGGTAAGTAACTCTAATGTTTGCTAAGATGATGCAGCTCCACAAGGCTGGGCACTGCCCCCCCCCCCCCGTGGGTGGAGTTTGTAAGCGCAGCACTGTTGCCTGGAGATTCCACGATGTCACAGTGGTGCCTCTGTCCTAGAGACATAATGTGTATGCTGAGAGGAGCAGGTGTGATTCGGGTGAGGTGGACACTGACCAACTTGACAGCATCAGGCTAAATGGAATCCAGAGCCAAGGTACTGTGTGTTCCTTTTCATTTTGTTGTCACTACTTCAAAGTTACATGAACAACATTATGGTTCCTAAGACTACCCCCACTGTCAAGTCCCCAGCACGTAGCCCGTAAGAGTCGCTGTCCAACAGCCCAGGAATATGCTGTAGAAGTGCTGCTGATCATCGCTATGTTATACGGACCTACCTAAGCTTGCCGCCGGGCCACACCCTGTGTGCCACTCATAATGCCCCATTTTCCCTCTCTCCCTTCCCTCCTAAGCCATCCTCCTCAGTCCCATTCCCTTTGGTAAGTGTGAGTCCATTCTTGGGTTCGGTGCGGCTGCTACTGTCCTTTTCTATCACTCCTTTTCTTTTTTCTGGTACTCCACAGGTGAGTGAAATCAGTTGACACTTGTCTTTCTCTGCGTGGCTTATTTCGCTGAGCATGATACCCTCTACCTCCCTCCATGTTGTTGCACATGGTAGGATTGGTTTCTGCATATGGCAGAATAATATTCCACTTTTCATCCTCTGATAGACACTTACCTTGTCTGTTGTTGTGGACAGTGCTGTGATAATTATACGGGTGCACAGGTCTTTTTTAAACTGGGCTGCTGTATTCTAGTGTTTATTTCTGTATGTCCGGATGTATGAATATATTTAATTAGTTCATTACTCACTTGTATATCTGTTATTTATTTATTTATTTATCATTAGTCTTCATCTACGTGAGTCTCATGTAGTTTAGTAAACTGCCCCCCACAATGAGATGCCCCCACATACCTCATTGCAGTCACTGTCCATGAGCATATTAAGATGCTGTAGAATCCCTTGTTGTCTTCTCTGTGTCGTACGTCCCTCCCCGTGCCCCCCTTCTGCTTTATGCATGCCAAAGGTAATGTGCACATTCGCCCCCGCTCCGCCTGAAATTTTCCTCCGTTCCCACCTGTCCACGTCCATCCCTTTCCGTTTGGTAACTGTGAGTCCACTCTTGTGGTGCCGTTTTTCTTCTTCGGATGTCTCTTGGTTCCCCTCCTGCACAGGCGAGTGATATCATTTGATCCTTGTGTTTCTCCACCTGCCTGCCTTATTACACTGAGTATGATGCCCTCTCACACCATCCGTGTTTCTGCAAATGGTGTGATTTGTTTTCCTATGACTGAATAATATTCCATTGTTCATCTACTGATGGACACTGAGCTTGGCTATTGAGAACAGTGCTGTGGTAATCATAGGGATGCACGTGTCGCTTTTAAACTGGGGGCGGCAATGTCTCATTCATTCATTCATCTGTTTATTCATTTATTTTTTTATCATGAATCTACAATTATGTGGATCACATCATGTTTATTACACTCCCCTCATCACCAACGTAGGAATGGTTAAGGGACTGAGAAGGCTGGTTGTGAAGGATGGTTGCAGGCTGGTAAGGGGGCATTACGATTAGCTCACATAATGTGGGGGGGGAATTCTATAGGGAAGGCAGTATAGTTCAGAGAATTCAAGCAGTGATTCTTACTATGCTGGTGAACAGTGAGTGTAATGGGGTCTGGGGGGCGACTTGATGATCTGGGCAGTCTAGTAACCTTAATGTTCCTTATGTAATTGTAGACTGGTTATTGTGAATAGTGCTGCCATAAATTTAGGGGTGCAGATGTCTTTCTAGAACTGGGTTGCTGCATTCCTTATGTATGTATGTTTGTATGTATGTATGTGTGTATGTATGTATTCATCCATCCATGCATCCATTCATTCATTCTTTCATTCATTCATTCATTCATTATCTGTCTACCTATCTATCCATGGATGTTTCTGTCATTAATGCACAATTAGATGAGTTCCATTATGTTTACTAGACTCCCCCCATCACGCACGTGCCCCCAGATACCCCATTGCAGTCACTGTCCATGAGCATAGTAAGATACTGTAGAATCCCTACTTGTCTTTTCTGTGTTTTTCCGCCCTGTCTGTGACACCCCTCCCACATTATATATTCTTCTTCTAATGTGTCCTTACTTCGCCCCTCCCTAATCCCTCCATTCCCACCCATACACCTCAGTCTCTTTCCCTCTGTTAACTTTTAGTCCATTCTTGGGTTTTCTGAGACTGCTGCTGTTTCCTTCTTCAGTTTTTTGTTTGTTCTGATACTGTAATGATGAGTGATATCATTATACATGTATATATAGATAGATATTTATATCTATATATATATATGTGTATGTATGTAGGTAAGTAACTCTAATGTTTGCTAAGATGATGCAGCTCCGCAAGGCTGGGCAATGCCCCCCCCCGTGGGTGGAGTTTGTAAGCGCAGCACTGTTGCCTGGAGATTCCACGATGTCACAGTGGTGCCTCTGTCCTAGAGACATAATGTGTATGCTGAGAGGAGCAGGTGTGATTCGGGTGAGGTGGACACTGACCAACTTGACAGCATCAGGCTAAATGGAATCCAGAGCCAAGGTACTGTGTGTTCCTTTTCATTTTGTTGTCACTACTTCAAAGTTACATGAACAACATTATGGTTCCTAAGACTACCCCCACTGTCAAGTCCCCAGCACGTAGCCCGTAAGAGTCGCTGTCCAACAGCCCAGGAATATGCTGTAGAAGTGCTGCTGATCATCGCTATGTTATACGGACCTACCTAAGCTTGCCGCCGGGCCACACCCTGTGTGCCACTCATAATGCCCCATTTTCCCTCTCTCCCTTCCCTCCTAAGCCATCCTCCTCAGTCCCATTCCCTTTGGTAAGTGTGAGTCCATTCTTGGGTTCGGTGCGGCTGCTACTGTCCTTTTCTATCACTCCTTTTCTTTTTTCTGGTACTCCACAGGTGAGTGAAATCAGTTGACACTTGTCTTTCTCTGCGTGGCTTATTTCGCTGAGCATGATACCCTCTACCTCCCTCCATGTTGTTGCACATGGTAGGATTGGTTTCTGCATATGGCAGAATAATATTCCACTTTTCATCCTCTGATAGACACTTACCTTGTCTGTTGTTGTGGACAGTGCTGTGATAATTATACGGGTGCACAGGTCTTTTTTAAACTGGGCTGCTGTATTCTAGTGTTTATTTCTGTATGTCCGGATGTATGAATATATTTAGTTAGTTCATTACTCACTTGTATATGTGTTATTTATTTATCAATAGTCTTCATCTACGTGAGTCTCATGTAGTTTCGTAAACTGCCCCCCACAATGAGATGCCCCCACATACCTCATTGCAGTCACTGTCCATGAGCATGTTAAGATGCTGTAGAATCCCTTGTTGTCTTCTCTGTGTCGTACGTCCCTCCCCGTGCCCCCCTTCTGCTTTATGCATGCCAAAGGTAATGTGCACATTCGCCCCCGCTCCGCCTGACATTTTCCTCCGTTCCCACCTGTCCACGTCCATCCCTTTCCATTTGGTAACTGTGAGTCCACTCTTGTGGTGCCGTTTTTCTTCTTCGGATGTCTCTTGGTTCCCCTCCTGCACAGGCGAGTGATATCATTTGATCCTTGTGTTTCTCCACCTGCCTGCCTTATTACACTGAGTATGATGCCCTCTCACACCATCCGTGTGTCTGCAAATGGTGTGATTTGTTTTCCTATGACTGAATAATATTCCGTTGTTCATCTACTGATGGACACTGAGCTTGGCTATTGAGAACAGTGCTGTGGTAATCATAGGGATGCACGTGTCGCTTTTAAACTGGGGGCGGCAATGTCTCATTCATTCATTCATCTGTTTATTCATTTATTTTTTTATCATGAATCTACAATTATGTGGATCACATCATGTTTATTACACTCCCCTCATCACCAACGTAGGAATGGTTAAGGGACTGAGAAGGCTGGTTGTGAAGGATGGTTGCAGGCTGGTAAGGGGGCATTGCGATTAGCTCACATAATGTGGGGGGGGAATTCTATAGGGAAGGCAGTATAGTTCAGAGAATTCAAGCAGTGATTCTTACTATGCTGGTGAACAGTGAGTGTAATGGGGTCTGGGGGGCGACTTGATGATCTGGGTAGTCTAGTAACCTTAATGTTCCTTATGTAATTGTAGACTGGTTATTGTGAATAGTGCTGCCATAAATTTAGGGGTGCAGATGTCTTTCTAGAACTGGGTTGCTGCATTCCTTATGTATGTATGTTTGTATGTATGTATGTGTGTATGTATGTATTCATCCATCCATGCATCCATTCATTCATTCTTTCATTCATTCATTCATTCATTATCTGTCTACCTATCTATCCATGGATGTTTCTGTCATTAATGCACAATTAGATGAGTTCCATTATGTTTACTAGACTCCCCCCATCACGCACGTGCCCCCAGATACCCCATTGCAGTCACTGTCCATGAGCATAGTAAGATACTGTAGAATCCCTACTTGTCTTTTCTGTGTTTTTCCGCCCTGTCTGTGACACCCCTCCCACATTATATATTCTTCTTCTAATGTGTCCTTACTTCGCCCCTCCCTAATCCCTCCATTCCCACCCATACACCTCAGTCTCTTTCCCTCTGTTAACTTTTAGTCCATTCTTGGGTTTTCTGAGACTGCTGCTGTTTCCTTCTTCAGTTTTTTGTTTGTTCTGATACTGTAATGATGAGTGATATCATTATACATATATATATAGATAGATATTTATATCTATCTATATATATGTGTATGTATGTAGGTAAGTAACTCTAATGTTTGCTAAGATGATGCAGCTCCGCAAGGCTGGGCAATGCCCCCCCCCGTGGGTGGAGTTTGTAAGCGCAGCACTGTTGCCTGGAGATTCCACGATGTCACAGTGGTGCCTCTGTCCTAGAGACATAATGTGTATGCTGAGAGGAGCAGGTGTGATTCGGGTGAGGTGGACACTGACCAACTTGACAGCGTCAGGCTAAATGGAATCCAGAGCCAAGGTACTGTGTGTTCCTTTTCATTTTGTTGTCACTACTTCAAAGTTACATGAACAACATTATGGTTCCTAAGACTACCCCCACTGTCAAGTCCCCAGCACGTAGCCCGTAAGAGTCGCTGTCCAACAGCCCAGGAATATGCTGTAGAAGTGCTGCTGATCATCGCTATGTTATACGGACCTACCTAAGCTTGCCGCCGGGCCACACCCTGTGTGCCACTCATAATGCCCCATTTTCCCTCTCTCCCTTCCCTCCTAAGCCATCCTCCTCAGTCCCATTCCCTTTGGTAAGTGTGAGTCCATTCTTGGGTTCGGTGCGGCTGCTACTGTCCTTTTCTATCACTCCTTTTCTTTTTTCTGGTACTCCACAGGTGAGTGAAATCAGTTGACACTTGTCTTTCTCTGCGTGGCTTATTTCGCTGAGCATGATACCCTCTACCTCCCTCCATGTTGTTGCACATGGTAGGATTGGTTTCTGCATATGGCAGAATAATATTCCACTTTTCATCCTCTGATAGACACTTACCTTGTCTGTTGTTGTGGACAGTGCTGTGATAATTATACGGGTGCACAGGTCTTTTTTAAACTGGGCTGCTGTATTCTAGTGTTTATTTCTGTATGTCCGGATGTATGAATATATTTAATTAGTTCATTACTCACTTGTATATCTGTTATTTATTTATTTATTTATCATTAGTCTTCATCTACGTGAGTCTCATGTAGTTTAGTAAACTGCCCCCCACAATGAGATGCCCCCACATACCTCATTGCAGTCACTGTCCATGAGCATATTAAGATGCTGTAGAATCCCTTGTTGTCTTCTCTGTGTCGTACGTCCCTCCCCGTGCCCCCCTTCTGCTTTATGCATGCCAAAGGTAATGTGCACATTCGCCCCCGCTCCGCCTGACATTTTCCTCCGTTCCCACCTGTCCACGTCCATCCCTTTCCGTTTGGTAACTGTGAGTCCACTCTTGTGGTGCCGTTTTTCTTCTTCGGATGTCTCTTGGTTCCCCTCCTGCACAGGCGAGTGATATCATTTGATCCTTGTGTTTCTCCACCTGCCTGCCTTATTACACTGAGTATGATGCCCTCTCACACCATCCGTGTGTCTGCAAATGGTGTGATTTGTTTTCCTATGACTGAATAATATTCCATTGTTCATCTACTGATGGACACTGAGCTTGGCTATTGAGAACAGTGCTGTGGTAATCATAGGGATGCACGTGTCGCTTTTAAACTGGGGGCGGCAATGTCTCATTCATTCATTCATCTGTTTATTCATTTATTTTTTTATCATGAATCTACAATTATGTGGATCACATCATGTTTATTACACTCCCCTCATCACCAACGTAGGAACGGTTAAGGGACTGAGAAGGCTGGTTGTGAAGGACGGTTGCTGGCTGGTATGGGGGCATTACGATTAGCTCACATAATGTGGGGGGGAATTCTATAGGGAAGGCAGTATAGTTCAGAGAATTCAAGCAGTGATTCTGTAGGATCTTACTATGCTGGTGAACAGTGAGTGTAATGGGGTCTGGGGGGGCGACTTGATGATCTGGGCAGTCTAGTAACTTTAATGTTGCTTATGTAATTGTAGATTGGTTATTGTGAATAGTGCTGCCATAAGTTTAGGGGTGCAGATGTCTTTCTTGACCTGGGCTGCTACATTCCTTATGTATGTATGTGTGTATATATGTATGTGTGTATGTATGTATTCATCCATCCATGCATCCATTCATTCATTCGTTAATTTATTATCTGTCTACCTATCTACCCATGTATCTTTCTGTCATTAATGTACAATTGGATGAGTAAATTATGTTTACTAGACTCCTCCCATCACGCACGTGCCCCCTGATACCCCATTGCAGTCACTGTACATGAGCATAATAAGATACTGTAGAATCCCTACTTGTCTTTTTGTGTGTTTTGCCGCCCTGCCTGTGACCCCCCTCCCACATTATATATTCTTATTCTAATGTGTCCTTTCTTACCCCCTCCCTAATCCTTCCATTAACACCCATTCACCTTAGTCTCTTTCCTTCTGTTAACTTTTAGTCCATTCTTGGGTTTTCTGAGACTACTGCTGTTTTCTTCTTCACTTTTTGTTTGTTCTGATACTGTAGTGATGAGTGATATCATTATACATATATAGATATTTATATATATATATATCTATGTATGTAGGTAAGTAACTCTAATGTTTGCTAAGATGATGCAGCTCGGCACGGCTGGGCACTGCCCCCCCCCCCGTGGGTGGACTTTGTAAGCGCAGCACTGTTGCCTGGAGATTCCACGATGTCACAGTGGTGCCTCTGTCCTAGAGACATAATGTGTATGCTGAGAGGAGCAGGTGTGATTCGCGTGAGGTGGACACTGACCAACTTGACAGCATCAGGCTAAATGGAATCCAGAGCCAAGTTACTGTGTGTTCCTTTTCATTTTGTTGTCACTACTTCAAAGTTACATGAACAACATTATGGTTCCTAGACTATCCTCACTATCAAGTCCCCAGCACGTAGCCCGTAAGAGTCGCTGTCCAACAGCCCAGGAATATGCTGTAGAAGTGCTGCTGATCATCGCTATGTTATACGGACGTACCTACGCTTGCCGCCGGGCCACAGCCTGTGTGCCACTCATAATGCCCCATTTTCCCTCTCTCCCTTCCCTCCTAACCCATCCTCCTCAGTCCCATTCCCTTTGGTAAGTGTGAGTCCATTCTTGGGTTCGGTGCGGCTGCTACTGTCCTTTACTATCACTCCTTTTCTTTTTTCTGGTACTCCACAGGTGAGTGAAATCAGTTGACACTTGTCTTTCTCTGCATGCCTTATTTCGCTGAGCATGATACCCTCTACCTCCCTCCATGATGTTGCACATGGTAGGATCGGTTTCTGCATATGGCAGAATAATATTCCACTTTTCATCCTCAGATAGACACTTACCTTGTCTGTTGTTGTGGACAGTGTTGTGATAATTACACGGGTGCACAGGTCTTTTTTAAACTGGGCTGCTGTATTCTAGTGTTTATTTCTGTATGTCCGGATGTATGAATGTATTTAGCTATTTCATTACTCACTTGTATATCTGTTATTTATTTATTTATTCATCATTAGTCTTCATCTACGTGAGTCTCATGTAGTTTAGTAAACTGCCCCCCACAATGAGATGCCCCCAGATACCTCATTGCAGTCACTGTCCATGAGCATATTAAGATGCTGTAGAATCCCTTGTTGTCTTCTCTGTGTCGTACGTCCCTCCCCGTGCCGCCCTTCTGCTTTATGCATGCCAAAGGTAATGTGCACATTCGCCCCCGCTCCGCCTGACATTTTCCTCCGTTCCCACCTGTCCACGTCCATCCCTTTCCGTTTGGTAACTGTGAGTCCACTCTTGTGGTGCCGTTTTTCTTCTTCGGATGTCTCTTGGTTCCCCTCCTGCACAGGCGAGTGATATCATTTGATCCTTGTGTTTCTCCACCTGCCTGCCTTATTACACTGAGTATGATGCCCTCTCACACCATCCGTGTGTCTGCAAATGGTGTGATTTGTTTTCCTATGACTGAATAATATTCCATTGTTCATCTACTGATGGACACTGAGCTTGGCTATTGAGAACAGTGCTGTGGTAATCATAGGGATGCACGTGTCGCTTTTAAACTGGGGGCGGCAATGTCTCATTCATTCATTCATCTGTTTATTCATTTATTTTTTTATCATGAATCTACAATTATGTGGATCACATCATGTTTATTACACTCCCCTCATCACCAACGTAGGAATGGTTAAGGGACTGAGAAGGCTGGTTGTGAAGGATGGTTGCAGGCTGGTAAGGGGGCATTGCGATTAGCTCACATAATGTGGGGGGGGAATTCTATAGGGAAGGCAGTATAGTTCAGAGAATTCAAGCAGTGATTCTTACTATGCTGGTGAACAGTGAGTGTAATGGGGTCTGGGGGGCGACTTGATGATCTGGGCAGTCTAGTAACCTTAATGTTCCTTATGTAATTGTAGACTGGTTATTGTGAATAGTGCTGCCATAAATTTAGGGGTGCAGATGTCTTTCTAGAACTGGGTTGCTGCATTCCTTATGTATGTATGTTTGTATGTATGTATGTGTGTATGTATGTATTCATCCATCCATGCATCCATTCATTCATTCTTTCATTCATTCATTCATTCATTATCTGTCTACCTATCTATCCATGGATGTTTCTGTCATTAATGCACAATTAGATGAGTTCCATTATGTTTACTAGACTCCCCCCATCACGCACGTGCCCCCAGATACCCCATTGCAGTCACTGTCCATGAGCATAGTAAGATACTGTAGAATCCCTACTTGTCTTTTCTGTGTTTTTCCGCCCTGTCTGTGACACCCCTCCCACATTATATATTCTTCTTCTAATGTGTCCTTACTTCGCCCCTCCCTAATCCCTCCATTCCCACCCATACACCTCAGTCTCTTTCCCTCTGTTAACTTTTAGTCCATTCTTGGGTTTTCTGAGACTGCTGCTGTTTCCTTCTTCAGTTTTTTGTTTGTTCTGATACTGTAATGATGAGTGATATCATTATACATATATATATAGTTAGATATTTATATCTATATATATATATGTGTATGTATGTAGGTAAGTAACTCTAATGTTTGCTAAGATGATGCAGCTCCACAAGGCTGGGCACTGCCCCCCCCCCCGTGGGTGGAGTTTGTAAGCGCAGCACTGTTGCCTGGAGATTCCACGATGTCACAGTGGTGCCTCTGTCCTAGAGACATAATGTGTATGCTGAGAGGAGCAGGTGTGATTCGGGTGAGGTGGACACTGACCAACTTGACAGCATCAGGCTAAATGGAATCCAGAGCCAAGGTACTGTGTGTTCCTTTTCATTTTGTTGTCACTACTTCAAAGTTACATGAACAACATTATGGTTCCTAAGACTACCCCCACTGTCAAGTCCCCAGCACGTAGCCCGTAAGAGTCGCTGTCCAACAGCCCAGGAATATGCTGTAGAAGTGCTGCTGATCATCGCTATGTTATACGGACCTACCTAAGCTTGCCGCCGGGCCACACCCTGTGTGCCACTCATAATGCCCCATTTTCCCTCTCTCCCTTCCCTCCTAAGCCATCCTCCTCAGTCCCATTCCCTTTGGTAAGTGTGAGTCCATTCTTGGGTTCGGTGCGGCTGCTACTGTCCTTTTCTATCACTCCTTTTCTTTTTTCTGGTACTCCACAGGTGAGTGAAATCAGTTGACACTTGTCTTTCTCTGCGTGGCTTATTTCGCTGAGCATGATACCCTCTACCTCCCTCCATGTTGTTGCACATGGTAGGATTGGTTTCTGCATATGGCAGAATAATATTCCACTTTTCATCCTCTGATAGACACTTACCTTGTCTGTTGTTGTGGACAGTGCTGTGATAATTATACGGGTGCACAGGTCTTTTTTAAACTGGGCTGCTGTATTCTAGTGTTTATTTCTGTATGTCCGGATGTATGAATATATTTAATTAGTTCATTACTCACTTGTATATCTGTTATTTATTTATTTATTTATCATTAGTCTTCATCTACGTGAGTCTCATGTAGTTTAGTAAACTGCCCCCCACAATGAGATGCCCCCACATACCTCATTGCAGTCACTGTCCATGAGCATATTAAGATGCTGTAGAATCCCTTGTTGTCTTCTCTGTGTCGTACGTCCCTCCCCGTGCCCCCCTTCTGCTTTATGCATGCCAAAGGTAATGTGCACATTCGCCCCCGCTCCGCCTGACATTTTCCTCCGTTCCCACCTGTCCACGTCCATCCCTTTCCGTTTGGTAACTGTGAGTCCACTCTTGTGGTGCCGTTTTTCTTCTTCGGATGTCTCTTGGTTCCCCTCCTGCACAGGCGAGTGATATCATTTGATCCTTGTGTTTCTCCACCTGCCTGCCTTATTACACTGAGTATGATGCCCTCTCACACCATCCGTGTTTCTGCAAATGGTGTGATTTGTTTTCCTATGACTGAATAATAATCCATTGTTAATCTACTGATGGACACTGAGCTTGGCTATTGAGAACAGTGCTGTGGTAATCATAGGGATGCACGTGTCGCTTTTAAACTGGGGGCGGCAATGTCTCATTCATTCATTCATCTGTTTATTCATTTATTTTTTTATCATGAATCTACAATTATGTGGATCACATCATGTTTATTACACTCCCCTCATCACCAACGTAGGAATGGTTAAGGGACTGAGAAGGCTGGTTGTGAAGGACGGTTGCAGGCTGGTAAGGGGGCATTGCGATTAGCTCACATAATGTGGGGGGGGAATTCTATAGGGAAGGCAGTATAGTTCAGAGAATTCAAGCAGTGATTCTTACTATGCTGGTGAACAGTGAGTGTAATGGGGTCTGGGGGGCGACTTGATGATCTGGGCAGTCTAGTAACCTTAATGTTCCTTATGTAATTGTAGACTGGTTATTGTGAATAGTGCTGCCATAAATTTAGGGGTGCAGATGTCTTTCTAGAACTGGGTTGCTGCATTCCTTATGTATGTATGTTTGTATGTATGTATGTGTGTATGTATGTATTCATCCATCCATGCATCCATTCATTCATTCTTTCATTCATTCATTCATTCATTATCTGTCTACCTATCTATCCATGGATGTTTCTGTCATTAATGCACAATTAGATGAGTTCCATTATGTTTACTAGACTCCCCCCATCACGCACGTGCCCCCAGATACCCCATTGCAGTCACTGTCCATGAGCATAGTAAGATACTGTAGAATCCCTACTTGTCTTTTCTGTGTTTTTCCGCCCTGTCTGTGACACCCCTCCCACATTATATATTCTTCTTCTAATGTGTCCTTACTTCGCCCCTCCCTAATCCCTCCATTCCCACCCATACACCTCAGTCTCTTTCCCTCTGTTAACTTTTAGTCCATTCTTGGGTTTTCTGAGACTGCTGCTGTTTCCTTCTTCAGTTTTTTGTTTGTTCTGATACTGTAATGATGAGTGATATCATTATACATATATATATAGTTAGATATTTATATCTATATATATATATGTGTATGTATGTAGGTAAGTAACTCTAATGTTTGCTAAGATGATGCAGCTCCACAAGGCTGGGCACTGCCCCCCCCCCCGTGGGTGGAGTTTGTAAGCGCAGCACTGTTGCCTGGAGATTCCACGATGTCACAGTGGTGCCTCTGTCCTAGAGACATAATGTGTATGCTGAGAGGAGCAGGTGTGATTCGGGTGAGGTGGACACTGACCAACTTGACAGCATCAGGCTAAATGGAATCCAGAGCCAAGGTACTGTGTGTTCCTTTTCATTTTGTTGTCACTACTTCAAAGTTACATGAACAACATTATGGTTCCTAAGACTACCCCCACTGTCAAGTCCCCAGCACGTAGCCCGTAAGAGTCGCTGTCCAACAGCCCAGGAATATGCTGTAGAAGTGCTGCTGATCATCGCTATGTTATACGGACCTACCTAAGCTTGCCGCCGGGCCACACCCTGTGTGCCACTCATAATGCCCCATTTTCCCTCTCTCCCTTCCCTCCTAAGCCATCCTCCTCAGTCCCATTCCCTTTGGTAAGTGTGAGTCCATTCTTGGGTTCGGTGCGGCTGCTACTGTCCTTTTCTATCACTCCTTTTCTTTTTTCTGGTACTCCACAGGTGAGTGAAATCAGTTGACACTTGTCTTTCTCTGCGTGGCTTATTTCGCTGAGCATGATACCCTCTACCTCCCTCCATGTTGTTGCACATGGTAGGATTGGTTTCTGCATATGGCAGAATAATATTCCACTTTTCATCCTCTGATAGACACTTACCTTGTCTGTTGTTGTGGACAGTGCTGTGATAATTATACGGGTGCACAGGTCTTTTTTAAACTGGGCTGCTGTATTCTAGTGTTTATTTCTGTATGTCCGGATGTATGAATATATTTAATTAGTTCATTACTCACTTGTATATCTGTTATTTATTTATTTATTTATCATTAGTCTTCATCTACGTGAGTCTCATGTAGTTTAGTAAACTGCCCCCCACAATGAGATGCCCCCACATACCTCATTGCAGTCACTGTCCATGAGCATATTAAGATGCTGTAGAATCCCTTGTTGTCTTCTCTGTGTCGTACGTCCCTCCCCGTGCCCCCCTTCTGCTTTATGCATGCCAAAGGTAATGTGCACATTCGCCCCCGCTCCGCCTGACATTTTCCTCCGTTCCCACCTGTCCACGTCCATCCCTTTCCGTTTGGTAACTGTGAGTCCACTCTTGTGGTGCCGTTTTTCTTCTTCGGATGTCTCTTGGTTCCCCTCCTGCACAGGCGAGTGATATCATTTGATCCTTGTGTTTCTCCACCTGCCTGCCTTATTACACTGAGTATGATGCCCTCTCACACCATCCGTGTTTCTGCAAATGGTGTGATTTGTTTTCCTATGACTGAATAATATTCCATTGTTCATCTACTGATGGACACTGAGCTTGGCTATTGAGAACAGTGCTGTGGTAATCATAGGGATGCACGTGTCGCTTTTAAACTGGGGGCGGCAATGTCTCATTCATTCATTCATCTGTTTATTCATTTATTTTTTTATCATGAATCTACAATTATGTGGATCACATCATGTTTATTACACTCCCCTCATCACCAACGTAGGAATGGTTAAGGGACTGAGAAGGCTGGTTGTGAAGGATGGTTGCAGGCTGGTAAGGGGGCATTACGATTAGCTCACATAATGTGTGGGGGGAATTCTATAGGGAAGGCAGTATAGTTCAGAGAATTCAAGCAGTGATTCTTACTATGCTGGTGAACAGTGAGTGTAATGGGGTCTGGGGGGCGACTTGATGATCTGGGCAGTCTAGTAACCTTAATGTTCCTTATGTAATTGTAGACTGGTTATTGTGAATAGTGCTGCCATAAATTTAGGGGTGCAGATGTCTTTCTAGAACTGGGTTGCTGCATTCCTTATGTATGTATGTTTGTATGTATGTATGTGTGTATGTATGTATTCATCCATCCATGCATCCATTCATTCATTCTTTCATTCATTCATTCATTCATTATCTGTCTACCTATCTATCCATGGATGTTTCTGTCATTAATGCACAATTAGATGAGTTCCATTATGTTTACTAGACTCCCCCCATCACGCACGTGCCCCCAGATACCCCATTGCAGTCACTGTCCATGAGCATAGTAAGATACTGTAGAATCCCTACTTGTCTTTTCTGTGTTTTTCCGCCCTGTCTGTGACACCCCTCCCACATTATATATTCTTCTTCTAATGTGTCCTTACTTCGCCCCTCCCTAATCCCTCCATTCCCACCCATACACCTCAGTCTCTTTCCCTCTGTTAACTTTTAGTCCATTCTTGGGTTTTCTGAGACTGCTGCTGTTTCCTTCTTCAGTTTTTTGTTTGTTCTGATACTGTAATGATGAGTGATATCATTATACATATATATATAGTTAGATATTTATATCTATATATATATATGTGTATGTATGTAGGTAAGTAACTCTAATGTTTGCTAAGATGATGCAGCTCCACAAGGCTGGGCACTGCCCCCCCCCCCCCGTGGGTGGAGTTTGTAAGCGCAGCACTGTTGCCTGGAGATTCCACGATGTCACAGTGGTGCCTCTGTCCTAGAGACATAATGTGTATGCTGAGAGGAGCAGGTGTGATTCGGGTGAGGTGGACACTGACCAACTTGACAGCATCAGGCTAAATGGAATCCAGAGCCAAGGTACTGTGTGTTCCTTTTCATTTTGTTGTCACTACTTCAAAGTTACATGAACAACATTATGGTTCCTAAGACTACCCCCACTGTCAAGTCCCCAGCACGTAGCCCGTAAGAGTCGCTGTCCAACAGCCCAGGAATATGCTGTAGAAGTGCTGCTGATCATCGCTATGTTATACGGACCTACCTAAGCTTGCCGCCGGGCCACACCCTGTGTGCCACTCATAATGCCCCATTTTCCCTCTCTCCCTTCCCTCCTAAGCCATCCTCCTCAGTCCCATTCCCTTTGGTAAGTGTGAGTCCATTCTTGGGTTCGGTGCGGCTGCTACTGTCCTTTTCTATCACTCCTTTTCTTTTTTCTGGTACTCCACAGGTGAGTGAAATCAGTTGACACTTGTCTTTCTCTGCGTGGCTTATTTCGCTGAGCATGATACCCTCTACCTCCCTCCATGTTGTTGCACATGGTAGGATTGGTTTCTGCATATGGCAGAATAATATTCCACTTTTCATCCTCTGATAGACACTTACCTTGTCTGTTGTTGTGGACAGTGCTGTGATAATTATACGGGTGCACAGGTCTTTTTTAAACTGGGCTGCTGTATTCTAGTGTTTATTTCTGTATGTCCGGATGTATGAATATATTTAATTAGTTCATTACTCACTTGTATATCTGTTATTTATTTATTTATTTATCATTAGTCTTCATCTACGTGAGTCTCATGTAGTTTAGTAAACTGCCCCCCACAATGAGATGCCCCCACATACCTCATTGCAGTCACTGTCCATGAGCATATTAAGATGCTGTAGAATCCCTTGTTGTCTTCTCTGTGTCGTACGTCCCTCCCCGTGCCCCCCTTCTGCTTTATGCATGCCAAAGGTAATGTGCACATTCGCCCCCGCTCCGCCTGACATTTTCCTCCGTTCCCACCTGTCCACGTCCATCCCTTTCCGTTTGGTAACTGTGAGTCCACTCTTGTGGTGCCGTTTTTCTTCTTCGGATGTCTCTTGGTTCCCCTCCTGCACAGGCGAGTGATATCATTTGATCCTTGTGTTTCTCCACCTGCCTGCCTTATTACACTGAGTATGATGCCCTCTCACACCATCCGTGTTTCTGCAAATGGTGTGATTTGTTTTCCTATGACTGAATAATATTCCATTGTTCATCTACTGATGGACACTGAGCTTGGCTATTGAGAACAGTGCTGTGGTAATCATAGGGATGCACGTGTCGCTTTTAAACTGGGGGCGGCAATGTCTCATTCATTCATTCATCTGTTTATTCATTTATTTTTTTATCATGAATCTACAATTATGTGGATCACATCATGTTTATTACACTCCCCTCATCACCAACGTAGGAATGGTTAAGGGACTGAGAAGGCTGGTTGTGAAGGATGGTTGCAGGCTGGTAAGGGGGCATTACGATTAGCTCACATAATGTGTGGGGGGAATTCTATAGGGAAGGCAGTATAGTTCAGAGAATTCAAGCAGTGATTCTTACTATGCTGGTGAACAGTGAGTGTAATGGGGTCTGGGGGGCGACTTGATGATCTGGGCAGTCTAGTAACCTTAATGTTCCTTATGTAATTGTAGACTGGTTATTGTGAATAGTGCTGCCATAAATTTAGGGGTGCAGATGTCTTTCTAGAACTGGGTTGCTGCATTCCTTATGTATGTATGTTTGTATGTATGTATGTGTGTATGTATGTATTCATCCATCCATGCATCCATTCATTCATTCTTTCATTCATTCATTCATTCATTATCTGTCTACCTATCTATCCATGGATGTTTCTGTCATTAATGCACAATTAGATGAGTTCCATTATGTTTACTAGACTCCCCCCATCACGCACGTGCCCCCAGATACCCCATTGCAGTCACTGTCCATGAGCATAGTAAGATACTGTAGAATCCCTACTTGTCTTTTCTGTGTTTTTCCGCCCTGTCTGTGACACCCCTCCCACATTATATATTCTTCTTCTAATGTGTCCTTACTTCGCCCCTCCCTAATCCCTCCATTCCCACCCATACACCTCAGTCTCTTTCCCTCTGTTAACTTTTAGTCCATTCTTGGGTTTTCTGAGACTGCTGCTGTTTCCTTCTTCAGTTTTTTGTTTGTTCTGATACTGTAATGATGAGTGATATCATTATACATATATATATAGTTAGATATTTATATCTATATATATATATGTGTATGTATGTAGGTAAGTAACTCTAATGTTTGCTAAGATGATGCAGCTCCACAAGGCTGGGCACTGCCCCCCCCCCCCCCGTGGGTGGAGTTTGTAAGCGCAGCACTGTTGCCTGGAGATTCCACGATGTCACAGTGGTGCCTCTGTCCTAGAGACATAATGTGTATGCTGAGAGGAGCAGGTGTGATTCGGGTGAGGTGGACACTGACCAACTTGACAGCATCAGGCTAAATGGAATCCAGAGCCAAGGTACTGTGTGTTCCTTTTCATTTTGTTGTCACTACTTCAAAGTTACATGAACAACATTATGGTTCCTAAGACTACCCCCACTGTCAAGTCCCCAGCACGTAGCCCGTAAGAGTCGCTGTCCAACAGCCCAGGAATATGCTGTAGAAGTGCTGCTGATCATCGCTATGTTATACGGACCTACCTAAGCTTGCCGCCGGGCCACACCCTGTGTGCCACTCATAATGCCCCATTTTCCCTCTCTCCCTTCCCTCCTAAGCCATCCTCCTCAGTCCCATTCCCTTTGGTAAGTGTGAGTCCATTCTTGGGTTCGGTGCGGCTGCTACTGTCCTTTTCTATCACTCCTTTTCTTTTTTCTGGTACTCCACAGGTGAGTGAAATCAGTTGACACTTGTCTTTCTCTGCGTGGCTTATTTCGCTGAGCATGATACCCTCTACCTCCCTCCATGTTGTTGCACATGGTAGGATTGGTTTCTGCATATGGCAGAATAATATTCCACTTTTCATCCTCTGATAGACACTTACCTTGTCTGTTGTTGTGGACAGTGCTGTGATAATTATACGGGTGCACAGGTCTTTTTTAAACTGGGCTGCTGTATTCTAGTGTTTATTTCTGTATGTCCGGATGTATGAATATATTTAATTAGTTCATTACTCACTTGTATATCTGTTATTTATTTATTTATTTATCATTAGTCTTCATCTACGTGAGTCTCATGTAGTTTAGTAAACTGCCCCCCACAATGAGATGCCCCCACATACCTCATTGCAGTCACTGTCCATGAGCATATTAAGATGCTGTAGAATCCCTTGTTGTCTTCTCTGTGTCGTACGTCCCTCCCCGTGCCACCCTTCTGCTTTATGCATGCCAAAGGTAATGTGCACATTCGCCCCCGCTCCGCCTGACATTTTCCTCCGTTCCCACCTGTCCACGTCCATCCCTTTCCGTTTGGTAACTGTGAGTCCACTCTTGTGGTGCCGTTTTTCTTCTTCGGATGTCTCTTGGTTCCCCTCCTGCACAGGCGAGTGATATCATTTGATCCTTGTGTTTCTCCACCTGCCTGCCTTATTACACTGAGTATGATGCCCTCTCACACCATCCGTGTTTCTGCAAATGGTGTGATTTGTTTTCCTATGACTGAATAATATTCCATTGTTCATCTACTGATGGACACTGAGCTTGGCTATTGAGAACAGTGCTGTGGTAATCATAGGGATGCACGTGTCGCTTTTAAACTGGGGGCGGCAATGTCTCATTCATTCATTCATCTGTTTATTCATTTATTTTTTTATCATGAATCTACAATTATGTGGATCACATCATGTTTATTACACTCCCCTCATCACCAACGTAGGAATGGTTAAGGGACTGAGAAGGCTGGTTGTGAAGGATGGTTGCAGGCTGGTAAGGGGGCATTACGATTAGCTCACATAATGTGTGGGGGGAATTCTATAGGGAAGGCAGTATAGTTCAGAGAATTCAAGCAGTGATTCTTACTATGCTGGTGAACAGTGAGTGTAATGGGGTCTGGGGGGCGACTTGATGATCTGGGCAGTCTAGTAACCTTAATGTTCCTTATGTAATTGTAGACTGGTTATTGTGAATAGTGCTGCCATAAATTTAGGGGTGCAGATGTCTTTCTAGAACTGGGTTGCTGCATTCCTTATGTATGTATGTTTGTATGTATGTATGTGTGTATGTATGTATTCATCCATCCATGCATCCATTCATTCATTCTTTCATTCATTCATTCATTCATTATCTGTCTACCTATCTATCCATGGATGTTTCTGTCATTAATGCACAATTAGATGAGTTCCATTATGTTTACTAGACTCCCCCCATCACGCACGTGCCCCCAGATACCCCATTGCAGTCACTGTCCATGAGCATAGTAAGATACTGTAGAATCCCTACTTGTCTTTTCTGTGTTTTTCCGCCCTGTCTGTGACACCCCTCCCACATTATATATTCTTCTTCTAATGTGTCCTTACTTCGCCCCTCCCTAATCCCTCCATTCCCACCCATACACCTCAGTCTCTTTCCCTCTGTTAACTTTTAGTCCATTCTTGGGTTTTCTGAGACTGCTGCTGTTTCCTTCTTCAGTTTTTTGTTTGTTCTGATACTGTAATGATGAGTGATATCATTATACATGTATATATAGATAGATATTTATATCTATATATATATATGTGTATGTATGTAGGTAAGTAACTCTAATGTTTGCTAAGATGATGCAGCTCCGCAAGGCTGGGCAATGCCCCCCCCCGTGGGTGGAGTTTGTAAGCGCAGCACTGTTGCCTGGAGATTCCACGATGTCACAGTGGTGCCTCTGTCCTAGAGACATAATGTGTATGCTGAGAGGAGCAGGTGTGATTCGGGTGAGGTGGACACTGACCAACTTGACAGCATCAGGCTAAATGGAATCCAGAGCCAAGGTACTGTGTGTTCCTTTTCATTTTGTTGTCACTACTTCAAAGTTACATGAACAACATTATGGTTCCTAAGACTACCCCCACTGTCAAGTCCCCAGCACGTAGCCCGTAAGAGTCGCTGTCCAACAGCCCAGGAATATGCTGTAGAAGTGCTGCTGATCATCGCTATGTTATACGGACCTACCTAAGCTTGCCGCCGGGCCACACCCTGTGTGCCACTCATAATGCCCCATTTTCCCTCTCTCCCTTCCCTCCTAAGCCATCCTCCTCAGTCCCATTCCCTTTGGTAAGTGTGAGTCCATTCTTGGGTTCGGTGCGGCTGCTACTGTCCTTTTCTATCACTCCTTTTCTTTTTTCCGGTACTCCACAGGTGAGTGAAATCAGTTGACACTTGTCTTTCTCTGCGTGGCTTATTTCGCTGAGCATGATACCCTCTACCTCCCTCCATGTTGTTGCACATGGTAGGATTGGTTTCTGCATATGGCAGAATAATATTCCACTTTTCATCCTCTGATAGACACTTACCTTGTCTGTTGTTGTGGACAGTGCTGTGATAATTATACGGGTGCACAGGTCTTTTTTAAACTGGGCTGCTGTATTCTAGTGTTTATTTCTGTATGTCCGGATGTATGAATATATTTAATTAGTTCATTACTCACTTGTATATCTGTTATTTATTTATTTATTTATCATTAGTCTTCATCTACGTGAGTCTCATGTAGTTTAGTAAACTGCCCCCCACAATGAGATGCCCCCACATACCTCATTGCAGTCACTGTCCATGAGCATATTAAGATGCTGTAGAATCCCTTGTTGTCTTCTCTGTGTCGTACGTCCCTCCCCGTGCCCCCCTTCTGCTTTATGCATGCCAAAGGTAATGTGCACATTCGCCCCCGCTCCGCCTGACATTTTCCTCCGTTCCCACCTGTCCACGTCCATCCCTTTCCGTTTGGTAACTGTGAGTCCACTCTTGTGGTGCCGTTTTTCTTCTTCGGATGTCTCTTGGTTCCCCTCCTGCACAGGCGAGTGATATCATTTGATCCTTGTGTTTCTCCACCTGCCTGCCTTATTACACTGAGTATGATGCCCTCTCACACCATCCGTGTTTCTGCAAATGGTGTGATTTGTTTTCCTATGACTGAATAATATTCCATTGTTCATCTACTGATGGACACTGAGCTTGGCTATTGAGAACAGTGCTGTGGTAATCATAGGGATGCACGTGTCGCTTTTAAACTGGGGGCGGCAATGTCTCATTCATTCATTCATCTGTTTATTCATTTATTTTTTTATCATGAATCTACAATTATGTGGATCACATCATGTTTATTACACTCCCCTCATCACCAACGTAGGAATGGTTAAGGGACTGAGAAGGCTGGTTGTGAAGGACGGTTGCAGGCTGGTAAGGGGGCATTACGATTAGCTCACATAATGTGTGGGGGGAATTCTATAGGGAAGGCAGTATAGTTCAGAGAATTCAAGCAGTGATTCTTACTATGCTGGTGAACAGTGAGTGTAATGGGGTCTGGGGGGCGACTTGATGATCTGGGCAGTCTAGTAACCTTAATGTTCCTTATGTAATTGTAGACTGGTTATTGTGAATAGTGCTGCCATAAATTTAGGGGTGCAGATGTCTTTCTAGAACTGGGTTGCTGCATTCCTTATGTATGTATGTTTGTATGTATGTATGTGTGTATGTATGTATTCATCCATCCATGCATCCATTCATTCATTCTTTCATTCATTCATTCATTCATTATCTGTCTACCTATCTATCCATGGATGTTTCTGTCATTAATGCACAATTAGATGAGTTCCATTATGTTTACTAGACTCCCCCCATCACGCACGTGCCCCCAGATACCCCATTGCAGTCACTGTCCATGAGCATAGTAAGATACTGTAGAATCCCTACTTGTCTTTTCTGTGTTTTTCCGCCCTGTCTGTGACACCCCTCCCACATTATATATTCTTCTTCTAATGTGTCCTTACTTCGCCCCTCCCTAATCCCTCCATTCCCACCCATACACCTCAGTCTCTTTCCCTCTGTTAACTTTTAGTCCATTCTTGGGTTTTCTGAGACTGCTGCTGTTTCCTTCTTCAGTTTTTTGTTTGTTCTGATACTGTAATGATGAGTGATATCATTATACATATATATATATATAGATATTTATATCTATATATATATATGTGTATGTATGTAGGTAAGTAACTCTAATGTTTGCTAAGATGATGCAGCTCCACAAGGCTGGGCACTGCCCCCCCCCCCCGTGGGTGGAGTTTGTAAGCGCAGCACTGTTGCCTGGAGATTCCACGATGTCACAGTGGTGCCTCTGTCCTAGAGACATAATGTGTATGCTGAGAGGAGCAGGTGTGATTCGGGTGAGGTGGACACTGACCAACTTGACAGCATCAGGCTAAATGGAATCCAGAGCCAAGGTACTGTGTGTTCCTTTTCATTTTGTTGTCACTACTTCAAAGTTACATGAACAACATTATGGTTCCTAAGACTACCCCCACTGTCAAGTCCCCAGCACGTAGCCCGTAAGAGTCGCTGTCCAACAGCCCAGGAATATGCTGTAGAAGTGCTGCTGATCATCGCTATGTTATACGGACCTACCTAAGCTTGCCGCCGGGCCACACCCTGTGTGCCACTCATAATGCCCCATTTTCCCTCTCTCCCTTCCCTCCTAAGCCATCCTCCTCAGTCCCATTCCCTTTGGTAAGTGTGAGTCCATTCTTGGGTTCGGTGCGGCTGCTACTGTCCTTTTCTATCACTCCTTTTCTTTTTTCTGGTACTCCACAGGTGAGTGAAATCAGTTGACACTTGTCTTTCTCTGCGTGGCTTATTTCGCTGAGCATGATACCCTCTACCTCCCTCCATGTTGTTGCACATGGTAGGATTGGTTTCTGCATATGGCAGAATAATATTCCACTTTTCATCCTCTGATAGACACTTACCTTGTCTGTTGTTGTGGACAGTGCTGTGATAATTATACGGGTGCACAGGTCTTTTTTAAACTGGGCTGCTGTATTCTAGTGTTTATTTCTGTATGTCCGGATGTATGAATATATTTAATTAGTTCATTACTCACTTGTATATCTGTTATTTATTTATTTATTTATCATTAGTCTTCATCTACGTGAGTCTCATGTAGTTTAGTAAACTGCCCCCCACAATGAGATGCCCCCACATACCTCATTGCAGTCACTGTCCATGAGCATATTAAGATGCTGTAGAATCCCTTGTTGTCTTCTCTGTGTCGTACGTCCCTCCCCGTGCCCCCCTTCTGCTTTATGCATGCCAAAGGTAATGTGCACATTCGCCCCCGCTCCGCCTGACATTTTCCTCCGTTCCCACCTGTCCACGTCCATCCCTTTCCGTTTGGTAACTGTGAGTCCACTCTTGTGGTGCCGTTTTTCTTCTTCGGATGTCTCTTGGTTCCCCTCCTGCACAGGCGAGTGATATCATTTGATCCTTGTGTTTCTCCACCTGCCTGCCTTATTACACTGAGTATGATGCCCTCTCACACCATCCGTGTTTCTGCAAATGGTGTGATTTGTTTTCCTATGACTGAATAATATTCCATTGTTCATCTACTGATGGACACTGAGCTTGGCTATTGAGAACAGTGCTGTGGTAATCATAGGGATGCACGTGTCGCTTTTAAACTGGGGGCGGCAATGTCTCATTCATTCATTCATCTGTTTATTCATTTATTTTTTTATCATGAATCTACAATTATGTGGATCACATCATGTTTATTACACTCCCCTCATCACCAACGTAGGAATGGTTAAGGGACTGAGAAGGCTGGTTGTGAAGGATGGTTGCAGGCTGGTAAGGGGGCATTACGATTAGCTCACATAATGTGTGGGGGGAATTCTATAGGGAAGGCAGTATAGTTCAGAGAATTCAAGCAGTGATTCTTACTATGCTGGTGAACAGTGAGTGTAATGGGGTCTGGGGGGCGACTTGATGATCTGGGCAGTCTAGTAACCTTAATGTTCCTTATGTAATTGTCGACTGGTTATTGTGAATAGTGCTGCCATAAATTTAGGGGTGCAGATGTCTTTCTAGAACTGGGTTGCTGCATTCCTTATGTATGTATGTTTGTATGTATGTATGTGTGTATGTATGTATTCATCCATCCATGCATCCATTCATTCATTCATTCATTCATTCATTCATTATCTGTCTACCTATCTATCCATGGATGTTTCTGTCATTAATGCACAATTAGATGAGTTCCATTATGTTTACTAGACTCCCCCCATCACGCACGTGCCCCCAGATACCCCATTGCAGTCACTGTCCATGAGCATAGTAAGATACTGTAGAATCCCTACTTGTCTTTTCTGTGTTTTTCCGCCCTGTCTGTGACACCCCTCCCACATTATATATTCTTCTTCTAATGTGTCCTTACTTCGCCCCTCCCTAATCCCTCCATTCCCACCCATACACCTCAGTCTCTTTCCCTCTGTTAACTTTTAGTCCATTCTTGGGTTTTCTGAGACTGCTGCTGTTTCCTTCTTCAGTTTTTTGTTTGTTCTGATACTGTAATGATGAGTGATATCATTATACATGTATATATAGATAGATATTTATATCTATATATATATATGTGTATGTATGTAGGTAAGTAACTCTAATGTTTGCTAAGATGATGCAGCTCCGCAAGGCTGGGCAATGCCCCCCCCCGTGGGTGGAGTTTGTAAGCGCAGCACTGTTGCCTGGAGATTCCACGATGTCACAGTGGTGCCTCTGTCCTAGAGACATAATGTGTATGCTGAGAGGAGCAGGTGTGATTCGGGTGAGGTGGACACTGACCAACTTGACAGCATCAGGCTAAATGGAATCCAGAGCCAAGGTACTGTGTGTTCCTTTTCATTTTGTTGTCACTACTTCAAAGTTACATGAACAACATTATGGTTCCTAAGACTACCCCCACTGTCAAGTCCCCAGCACGTAGCCCGTAAGAGTCGCTGTCCAACAGCCCAGGAATATGCTGTAGAAGTGCTGCTGATCATCGCTATGTTATACGGACCTACCTAAGCTTGCCGCCGGGCCACACCCTGTGTGCCACTCATAATGCCCCATTTTCCCTCTCTCCCTTCCCTCCTAAGCCATCCTCCTCAGTCCCATTCCCTTTGGTAAGTGTGAGTCCATTCTTGGGTTCGGTGCGGCTGCTACTGTCCTTTTCTATCACTCCTTTTCTTTTTTCCGGTACTCCACAGGTGAGTGAAATCAGTTGACACTTGTCTTTCTCTGCGTGGCTTATTTCGCTGAGCATGATACCCTCTACCTCCCTCCATGTTGTTGCACATGGTAGGATTGGTTTCTGCATATGGCAGAATAATATTCCACTTTTCATCCTCTGATAGACACTTACCTTGTCTGTTGTTGTGGACAGTGCTGTGATAATTATACGGGTGCACAGGTCTTTTTTAAACTGGGCTGCTGTATTCTAGTGTTTATTTCTGTATGTCCGGATGTATGAATATATTTAATTAGTTCATTACTCACTTGTATATCTGTTATTTATTTATTTATTTATCATTAGTCTTCATCTACGTGAGTCTCATGTAGTTTAGTAAACTGCCCCCCACAATGAGATGCCCCCACATACCTCATTGCAGTCACTGTCCATGAGCATATTAAGATGCTGTAGAATCCCTTGTTGTCTTCTCTGTGTCGTACGTCCCTCCCCGTGCCCCCCTTCTGCTTTATGCATGCCAAAGGTAATGTGCACATTCGCCCCCGCTCCGCCTGACATTTTCCTCCGTTCCCACCTGTCCACGTCCATCCCTTTCCGTTTGGTAACTGTGAGTCCACTCTTGTGGTGCCGTTTTTCTTCTTCGGATGTCTCTTGGTTCCCCTCCTGCACAGGCGAGTGATATCATTTGATCCTTGTGTTTCTCCACCTGCCTGCCTTATTACACTGAGTATGATGCCCTCTCACACCATCCGTGTTTCTGCAAATGGTGTGATTTGTTTTCCTATGACTGAATAATATTCCATTGTTCATCTACTGATGGACACTGAGCTTGGCTATTGAGAACAGTGCTGTGGTAATCATAGGGATGCACGTGTCGCTTTTAAACTGGGGGCGGCAATGTCTCATTCATTCATTCATCTGTTTATTCATTTATTTTTTTATCATGAATCTACAATTATGTGGATCACATCATGTTTATTACACTCCCCTCATCACCAACGTAGGAATGGTTAAGGGACTGAGAAGGCTGGTTGTGAAGGACGGTTGCAGGCTGGTAAGGGGGCATTACGATTAGCTCACATAATGTGTGGGGGGAATTCTATAGGGAAGGCAGTATAGTTCAGAGAATTCAAGCAGTGATTCTTACTATGCTGGTGAACAGTGAGTGTAATGGGGTCTGGGGGGCGACTTGATGATCTGGGCAGTCTAGTAACCTTAATGTTCCTTATGTAATTGTAGACTGGTTATTGTGAATAGTGCTGCCATAAATTTAGGGGTGCAGATGTCTTTCTAGAACTGGGTTGCTGCATTCCTTATGTATGTATGTTTGTATGTATGTATGTGTGTATGTATGTATTCATCCATCCATGCATCCATTCATTCATTCTTTCATTCATTCATTCATTCATTATCTGTCTACCTATCTATCCATGGATGTTTCTGTCATTAATGCACAATTAGATGAGTTCCATTATGTTTACTAGACTCCCCCCATCACGCACGTGCCCCCAGATACCCCATTGCAGTCACTGTCCATGAGCATAGTAAGATACTGTAGAATCCCTACTTGTCTTTTCTGTGTTTTTCCGCCCTGTCTGTGACACCCCTCCCACATTATATATTCTTCTTCTAATGTGTCCTTACTTCGCCCCTCCCTAATCCCTCCATTCCCACCCATACACCTCAGTCTCTTTCCCTCTGTTAACTTTTAGTCCATTCTTGGGTTTTCTGAGACTGCTGCTGTTTCCTTCTTCAGTTTTTTGTTTGTTCTGATACTGTAATGATGAGTGATATCATTATACATATATATATATATAGATATTTATATCTATATATATATATGTGTATGTATGTAGGTAAGTAACTCTAATGTTTGCTAAGATGATGCAGCTCCACAAGGCTGGGCACTGCCCCCCCCCCCCCGTGGGTGGAGTTTGTAAGCGCAGCACTGTTGCCTGGAGATTCCACGATGTCACAGTGGTGCCTCTGTCCTAGAGACATAATGTGTATGCTGAGAGGAGCAGGTGTGATTCGGGTGAGGTGGACACTGACCAACTTGACAGCATCAGGCTAAATGGAATCCAGAGCCAAGGTACTGTGTGTTCCTTTTCATTTTGTTGTCACTACTTCAAAGTTACATGAACAACATTATGGTTCCTAAGACTACCCCCACTGTCAAGTCCCCAGCACGTAGCCCGTAAGAGTCGCTGTCCAACAGCCCAGCAATATGCTGTAGAAGTGCTGCTGATCATCGCTATGTTATACGGACCTACCTAAGCTTGCCGCCGGGCCACACCCTGTGTGCCACTCATAATGCCCCATTTTCCCTCTCTCCCTTCCCTCCTAAGCCATCCTCCTCAGTCCCATTCCCTTTGGTAAGTGTGAGTCCATTCTTGGGTTCGGTGCGGCTGCTACTGTCCTTTTCTATCACTCCTTTTCTTTTTTCTGGTACTCCACAGGTGAGTGAAATCAGTTGACACTTGTCTTTCTCTGCGTGGCTTATTTCGCTGAGCATGATACCCTCTACCTCCCTCCATGTTGTTGCACATGGTAGGATTGGTTTCTGCATATGGCAGAATAATATTCCACTTTTCATCCTCTGATAGACACTTACCTTGTCTGTTGTTGTGGACAGTGCTGTGATAATTATACGGGTGCACAGGTCTTTTTTAAACTGGGCTGCTGTATTCTAGTGTTTATTTCTGTATGTCCGGATGTATGAATATATTTAATTAGTTCATTACTCACTTGTATATCTGTTATTTATTTATTTATTTATCATTAGTCTTCATCTACGTGAGTCTCATGTAGTTTAGTAAACTGCCCCCCACAATGAGATGCCCCCACATACCTCATTGCAGTCACTGTCCATGAGCATATTAAGATGCTGTAGAATCCCTTGTTGTCTTCTCTGTGTCGTACGTCCCTCCCCGTGCCCCCCTTCTGCTTTATGCATGCCAAAGGTAATGTGCACATTCGCCCCCGCTCCGCCTGACATTTTCCTCCGTTCCCACCTGTCCACGTCCATCCCTTTCCGTTTGGTAACTGTGAGTCCACTCTTGTGGTGCCGTTTTTCTTCTTCGGATGTCTCTTGGTTCCCCTCCTGCACAGGCGAGTGATATCATTTGATCCTTGTGTTTCTCCACCTGCCTGCCTTATTACACTGAGTATGATGCCCTCTCACACCATCCGTGTTTCTGCAAATGGTGTGATTTGTTTTCCTATGACTGAATAATATTCCATTGTTCATCTACTGATGGACACTGAGCTTGGCTATTGAGAACAGTGCTGTGGTAATCATAGGGATGCACGTGTCGCTTTTAAACTGGGGGCGGCAATGTCTCATTCATTCATTCATCTGTTTATTCATTTATTTTTTTATCATGAATCTACAATTATGTGGATCACATCATGTTTATTACACTCCCCTCATCACCAACGTAGGAATGGTTAAGGGACTGAGAAGGCTGGTTGTGAAGGACGGTTGCAGGCTGGTAAGGGGGCATTACGATTAGCTCACATAATGTGTGGGGGGAATTCTATAGGGAAGGCAGTATAGTTCAGAGAATTCAAGCAGTGATTCTTACTATGCTGGTGAACAGTGAGTGTAATGGGGTCTGGGGGGCGACTTGATGATCTGGGCAGTCTAGTAACCTTAATGTTCCTTATGTAATTGTAGACTGGTTATTGTGAATAGTGCTGCCATAAATTTAGGGGTGCAGATGTCTTTCTAGAACTGGGTTGCTGCATTCCTTATGTATGTATGTTTGTATGTATGTATGTGTGTATGTATGTATTCATCCATCCATGCATCCATTCATTCATTCTTTCATTCATTCATTCATTCATTATCTGTCTACCTATCTATCCATGGATGTTTCTGTCATTAATGCACAATTAGATGAGTTCCATTATGTTTACTAGACTCCCCCCATCACGCACGTGCCCCCAGATACCCCATTGCAGTCACTGTCCATGAGCATAGTAAGATACTGTAGAATCCCTACTTGTCTTTTCTGTGTTTTTCCGCCCTGTCTGTGACACCCCTCCCACATTATATATTCTTCTTCTAATGTGTCCTTACTTCGCCCCTCCCTAATCCCTCCATTCCCACCCATACACCTCAGTCTCTTTCCCTCTGTTAACTTTTAGTCCATTCTTGGGTTTTCTGAGACTGCTGCTGTTTCCTTCTTCAGTTTTTTGTTTGTTCTGATACTGTAATGATGAGTGATATCATTATACATGTATATATAGATAGATATTTATATCTATATATATATATGTGTATGTATGTAGGTAAGTAACTCTAATGTTTGCTAAGATGATGCAGCTCCGCAAGGCTGGGCACTGCCCCCCTCCCCCCGTGGGTGGAGTTTGGAAGCGCAGCACTGGTGCCTGGAGATTCCACGATGTCACAGTGGTGCCTCTGTCCTAGAGACATAATGTGTATGCTGAGAGGAGCAGGTGTGATTCGGGTGAGGTGGACACTGACCAACTTGACAGCATCAGGCTAAATGGAATCCAGAGCCAAGGTACTGTGTGTTCCTTTTCATTTTGTTGTCACTACTTCAAAGTTACATGAACAACATTATGGTTCCTAAGACTACCCCCACTGTCAAGTCCCCAGCACGTAGCCCGTAAGAGTCGCTGTCCAACAGCCCAGGAATATGCTGTAGAAGTGCTGCTGATCATCGCTATGTTATACGGACCTACCTAAGCTTGCCGCCGGGCCACACCCTGTGTGCCACTCATAATGCCCCATTTTCCCTCTCTCCCTTCCCTCCTAAGCCATCCTCCTCAGTCCCATTCCCTTTGGTAAGTGTGAGTCCATTCTTGGGTTCGGTGCGGCTGCTACTGTCCTTTTCTATCACTCCTTTTCTTTTTTCTGGTACTCCACAGGTGAGTGAAATCAGTTGACACTTGTCTTTCTCTGCGTGGCTTATTTCGCTGAGCATGATACCCTCTACCTCCCTCCATGTTGTTGCACATGGTAGGATTGGTTTCTGCATATGGCAGAATAATATTCCACTTTTCATCCTCTGATAGACACTTACCTTGTCTGTTGTTGTGGACAGTGCTGTGATAATTATACGGGTGCACAGGTCTTTTTTAAACTGGGCTGCTGTATTCTAGTGTTTATTTCTGTATGTCCGGATGTATGAATATATTTAGTTAGTTCATTACTCACTTGTATATGTGTTATTTATTTATCAATAGTCTTCATCTACGTGAGTCTCATGTAGTTTCGTAAACTGCCCCCCACAATGAGATGCCCCCACATACCTCATTGCAGTCACTGTCCATGAGCATGTTAAGATGCTGTAGAATCCCTTGTTGTCTTCTCTGTGTCGTACGTCCCTCCCCGTGCCCCCCTTCTGCTTTATGCATGCCAAAGGTAATGTGCACATTCGCCCCCGCTCCGCCTGACATTTTCCTCCGTTCCCACCTGTCCACGTCCATCCCTTTCCATTTGGTAACTGTGAGTCCACTCTTGTGGTGCCGTTTTTCTTCTTCGGATGTCTCTTGGTTCCCCTCCTGCACAGGCGAGTGATATCATTTGATCCTTGTGTTTCTCCACCTGCCTGCCTTATTACACTGAGTATGATGCCCTCTCACACCATCCGTGTTTCTGCAAATGGTGTGATTTGTTTTCCTATGACTGAATAATATTCCATTGTTCATCTACTGATGGACACTGAGCTTGGCTATTGAGAACAGTGCTGTGGTAATCATAGGGATGCACGTGTCGCTTTTAAACTGGGGGCGGCAATGTCTCATTCATTCATTCATCTGTTTATTCATTTATTTTTTTATCATGAATCTACAATTATGTGGATCACATCATGTTTATTACACTCCCCTCATCACCAACGTAGGAATGGTTAAGGGACTGAGAAGGCTGGTTGTGAAGGATGGTTGCAGGCTGGTAAGGGGGCATTGCGATTAGCTCACATAATGTGGGGGGGGAATTCTATAGGGAAGGCAGTATAGTTCAGAGAATTCAAGCAGTGATTCTTACTATGCTGGTGAACAGTGAGTGTAATGGGGTCTGGGGGGCGACTTGATGATCTGGGTAGTCTAGTAACCTTAATGTTCCTTATGTAATTGTAGACTGGTTATTGTGAATAGTGCTGCCATAAATTTAGGGGTGCAGATGTCTTTCTAGAACTGGGTTGCTGCATTCCTTATGTATGTATGTTTGTATGTATGTATGTGTGTATGTATGTATTCATCCATCCATGCATCCATTCATTCATTCTTTCATTCATTCATTCATTCATTATCTGTCTACCTATCTATCCATGGATGTTTCTGTCATTAATGCACAATTAGATGAGTTCCATTATGTTTACTAGACTCCCCCCATCACGCACGTGCCCCCAGATACCCCATTGCAGTCACTGTCCATGAGCATAGTAAGATACTGTAGAATCCCTACTTGTCTTTTCTGTGTTTTTCCGCCCTGTCTGTGACACCCCTCCCACATTATATATTCTTCTTCTAATGTGTCCTTACTTCGCCCCTCCCTAATCCCTCCATTCCCACCCATACACCTCAGTCTCTTTCCCTCTGTTAACTTTTAGTCCATTCTTGGGTTTTCTGAGACTGCTGCTGTTTCCTTCTTCAGTTTTTTGTTTGTTCTGATACTGTAATGATGAGTGATATCATTATACATATATATATAGATAGATATTTATATCTATCTATATATATGTGTATGTATGTAGGTAAGTAACTCTAATGTTTGCTAAGATGATGCAGCTCCGCAAGGCTGGGCAATGCCCCCCCCCGTGGGTGGAGTTTGTAAGCGCAGCACTGTTGCCTGGAGATTCCACGATGTCACAGTGGTGCCTCTGTCCTAGAGACATAATGTGTATGCTGAGAGGAGCAGGTGTGATTCGGGTGAGGTGGACACTGACCAACTTGACAGCGTCAGGCTAAATGGAATCCAGAGCCAAGGTACTGTGTGTTCCTTTTCATTTTGTTGTCACTACTTCAAAGTTACATGAACAACATTATGGTTCCTAAGACTACCCCCACTGTCAAGTCCCCAGCACGTAGCCCGTAAGAGTCGCTGTCCAACAGCCCAGGAATATGCTGTAGAAGTGCTGCTGATCATCGCTATGTTATACGGACCTACCTAAGCTTGCCGCCGGGCCACACCCTGTGTGCCACTCATAATGCCCCATTTTCCCTCTCTCCCTTCCCTCCTAAGCCATCCTCCTCAGTCCCATTCCCTTTGGTAAGTGTGAGTCCATTCTTGGGTTCGGTGCGGCTGCTACTGTCCTTTTCTATCACTCCTTTTCTTTTTTCTGGTACTCCACAGGTGAGTGAAATCAGTTGACACTTGTCTTTCTCTGCGTGGCTTATTTCGCTGAGCATGATACCCTCTACCTCCCTCCATGTTGTTGCACATGGTAGGATTGGTTTCTGCATATGGCAGAATAATATTCCACTTTTCATCCTCTGATAGACACTTACCTTGTCTGTTGTTGTGGACAGTGCTGTGATAATTATACGGGTGCACAGGTCTTTTTTAAACTGGGCTGCTGTATTCTAGTGTTTATTTCTGTATGTCCGGATGTATGAATATATTTAATTAGTTCATTACTCACTTGTATATCTGTTATTTATTTATTTATTTATCATTAGTCTTCATCTACGTGAGTCTCATGTAGTTTCGTAAACTGCCCCCCACAATGAGATGCCCCCACATACCTCATTGCAGTCACTGTCCATGAGCATATTAAGATGCTGTAGAATCCCTTGTTGTCTTCTCTGTGTCGTACGTCCCTCCCCGTGCCCCCCTTCTGCTTTATGCATGCCAAAGGTAATGTGCACATTCGCCCCCGCTCCGCCTGACATTTTCCTCCGTTCCCACCTGTCCACGTCCATCCCTTTCCGTTTGGTAACTGTGAGTCCACTCTTGTGGTGCCGTTTTTCTTCTTCGGATGTCTCTTGGTTCCCCTCCTGCACAGGCGAGTGATATCATTTGATCCTTGTGTTTCTCCACCTGCCTGCCTTATTACACTGAGTATGATGCCCTCTCACACCATCCGTGTGTCTGCAAATGGTGTGATTTGTTTTCCTATGACTGAATAATATTCCATTGTTCATCTACTGATGGACACTGAGCTTGGCTATTGAGAACAGTGCTGTGGTAATCATAGGGATGCACGTGTCGCTTTTAAACTGGGGGCGGCAATGTCTCATTCATTCATTCATCTGTTTATTCATTTATTTTTTTATCATGAATCTACAATTATGTGGATCACATCATGTTTATTACACTCCCCTCATCACCAACGTAGGAATGGTTAAGGGACTGAGAAGGCTGGTTGTGAAGGATGGTTGCAGGCTGGTAAGGGGGCATTGCGATTAGCTCACATAATGTGGGGGGGGAATTCTATAGGGAAGGCAGTATAGTTCAGAGAATTCAAGCAGTGATTCTTACTATGCTGGTGAACAGTGAGTGTAATGGGGTCTGGGGGGCGACTTGATGATCTGGGCAGTCTAGTAACCTTAATGTTCCTTATGTAATTGTCGACTGGTTATTGTGAATAGTGCTGCCATAAATTTAGGGGTGCAGATGTCTTTCTAGAACTGGGTTGCTGCATTCTTTATGTATGTATGTTTGTATGTATGTATGTGTGTATGTTTGTATTCATCCATCCTTGCATCCATTCATTCATTCATTCATTCATTTATTATCTGTCTACCTATCTATCCATGGATGTTTCTGTCATTAATGCACAATTAGATGAGTTCCTTTATGTTCACTTGACTCCCCCCATCACGCACGTGCCACCAGATACCCCATTGCAGTCACTGTCCATGAGCATAGTAAGATACTGTAGAATCCCTACTTGTCTTTTCCGTGTTTTTCCGCCCTGTCTGTGACACCCCTCCCACATTATATATTCTTCTTCTAATGTGTCCTTACTTCGCCCCTCCCTAATCCCTCCATTCCCACCCATACACCTCAGTCTCTTTCCCTCTGTTAACTTTTAGTCCATTCTTGGGTTTTCTGAGACTGCTGCTGTTTCCTTCTTCAGTTTTTTGTTTGGTCTGATACTGTAATGATGAGTGATATCATTATACATGTATAGATATTTATATATATATATATCTATGTATATAGATAAGTAACTCTAATGTTTGCTAAGATGATGCAGCTCCGCAAGGCTGGGCACTGCCCCCCCCCGTGGGTGGAGTTTGTAAGCGCAGCACTGTTGCCTGGAGATTCCACGATGTCACAGTGGTGCCTCTGTCCTAGAGACATAATGTGTATGCTGAGAGGAGCAGGTGTGATTCGGGTGAGGTGGACACTGACCAACTTGACAGCATCAGGCTAAATGGAATCCAGAGCCAAGGTACTGTGTGTTCCTTTTCATTTTGTTGTCACTACTTCAAAGTTACATGAACAACATTATGGTTCCTAAGACTACCCCCACTGTCAAGTCCCCAGCACGTAGCCCGTAAGAGTCGCTGTCCAACAGCCCAGGAATATGCTGTAGAAGTGCTGCTGATCATCGCTATGTTATACGGACCTACCTAAGCTTGCCGCCGGGCCACACCCTGTGTGCCACTCATAATGCCCCATTTTCCCTCTCTCCCTTCCCTCCTAAGCCATCCTCCTCAGTCCCATTCCCTTTGGTAAGTGTGAGTCCATTCTTGGGTTCGGTGCGGCTGCTACTGTCCTTTTCTATCACTCCTTTTCTTTTTTCTGGTACTCCACAGGTGAGTGAAATCAGTTGACACTTGTCTTTCTCTGCGTGGCTTATTTCGCTGAGCATGATACCCTCTACCTCCCTCCATGTTGTTGCACATGGTAGGATTGGTTTCTGCATATGGCAGAATAATATTCCACTTTTCATCCTCTGATAGACACTTACCTTGTCTGTTGTTGTGGACAGTGCTGTGATAATTATACGGGTGCACAGGTCTTTTTTAAACTGGGCTGCTGTATTCTAGTGTTTATTTCTGTATGTCCGGATGTATGAATATATTTAGTTAGTTCATTACTCACTTGTATATGTGTTATTTATTTATCAATAGTCTTCATCTACGTGAGTCTCATGTAGTTTCGTAAACTGCCCCCCACAATGAGATGCCCCCACATACCTCATTGCAGTCACTGTCCATGAGCATATTAAGATGCTGTAGAATCCCTTGTTGTCTTCTCTGTGTCGTACGTCCCTCCCCGTGCCCCCCTTCTGCTTTATGCATGCCAAAGGTAATGTGCACATTCGCCCCCGCTCCGCCTGACATTTTCCTCCGTTCCCACCTGTCCACGTCCATCCCTTTCCGTTTGGTAACTGTGAGTCCACTCTTGTGGTGCCGTTTTTCTTCTTCGGATGTCTCTTGGTTCCCCTCCTGCACAGGCGAGTGATATCATTTGATCCTTGTGTTTCTCCACCTGCCTGCCTTATTACACTGAGTATGATGCCCTCTCACACCATCCGTGTGTCTGCAAATGGTGTGATTTGTTTTCCTATGACTGAATAATATTCCATTGTTCATCTACTGATGGACACTGAGCTTGGCTATTGAGAACAGTGCTGTGGTAATCATAGGGATGCACGTGTCGCTTTTAAACTGGGGGCGGCAATGTCTCATTCATTCATTCATCTGTTTATTCATTTATGTTTTTATCATGAATCTACAATTATGTGGATCACATCATGTTTATTACACTCCCCTCATCACCAACGTAGGAATGGTTAAGGGACTGAGAAGGCTGGTTGTGAAGGATGGTTGCAGGCTGGTAAGGGGGCATTGCGATTAGCTCACATAATGTGGGGGGGAATTCTATAGGGAAGGCAGTATAGTTCAGAGAATTCAAGCAGTGATTCTTACTATGCTGGTGAACAGTGAGTGTAATGGGGTCTGGGGGGCGACTTGATGATCTGGGCAGTCTAGTAACCTTAATGTTCCTTATGTAATTGTAGACTGGTTATTGTGAATAGTGCTGCCATAAATTTAGGGGTGCAGATGTCTTTCTAGAACTGGGTTGCTGCATTCCTTATGTATGTATGTTTGTATGTATGTATGTGTGTATGTATGTATTCATCCATCCATGCATCCATTCATTCATTCATTCATTCATTCATTCATTCATTCATTATCTGTCTACCTATCTATCCATGGATGTTTCTGTCATTAATGCACAATTAGATGAGTTCCATTATGTTTACTAGACTCCCCCCATCACGCACGTGCCCCCAGATACCCCATTGCAGTCACTGTCCATGAGCATAGTAAGATACTGTAGAATCCCTACTTGTCTTTTCTGTGTTTTTCCGCCCTGTCTGTGACACCCCTCCCACATTATATATTCTTCTTCTAATGTGTCCTTACTTCGCCCCTCCCTAATCCCTCTATTCCCACCCATACACCTCAGTCTCTTTCCCTCTGTTAACTTTTAGTCCATTCTTGGGTTTTCTGAGACTGCTGCTGTTTCCTTCTTCAGTTTTTTGTTTGTTCTGATACTGTAATGATGAGTGATATCATTATACATATATATATAGATAGATATTTATATCTATATATATATATGTGTATGTATGTAGGTAAGTAACTCTAATGTTTGCTAAGATGATGCAGCTCCGCAAGGCTGGGCACTGCCCCCCCCCGTGGGTGGAGTTTGTAAGCGCAGCACTGTTGCCTGGAGATTCCACGATGTCACAGTGGTGCCTCTGTCCTAGAGACATAATGTGTATGCTGAGAGGAGCAGGTGTGATTCGGGTGAGGTGGACACTGACCAACTTGACAGCATCAGGCTAAATGGAATCCAGAGCCAAGGTACTGTGTGTTCCTTTTCATTTTGTTGTCACTACTTCAAAGTTACATGAACAACATTATGGTTCCTAAGACTACCCCCACTGTCAAGTCCCCAGCACGTAGCCCGTAAGAGTCGCTGTCCAACAGCCCAGGAATATGCTGTAGAAGTGCTGCTGATCATCGCTATGTTATACGGACCTACCTAAGCTTGCCGCCGGGCCACACCCTGTGTGCCACTCATAATGCCCCATTTTCCCTCTCTCCCTTCCCTCCTAAGCCATCCTCCTCAGTCCCATTCCCTTTGGTAAGTGTGAGTCCATTCTTGGGTTCGGTGCGGCTGCTACTGTCCTTTTCTATCACTCCTTTTCTTTTTTCTGGTACTCCACAGGTGAGTGAAATCAGTTGACACTTGTCTTTCTCTGCGTGGCTTATTTCGCTGAGCATGATACCCTCTACCTCCCTCCATGTTGTTGCACATGGTAGGATTGGTTTCTGCATATGGCAGAATAATATTCCACTTTTCATCCTCTGATAGACACTTACCTTGTCTGTTGTTGTGGACAGTGCTGTGATAATTATACGGGTGCACAGGTCTTTTTTAAACTGGGCTGCTGTATTCTAGTGTTTATTTCTGTATGTCCGGATGTATGAATATATTTAGTTAGTTCATTACTCACTTGTATATGTGTTATTTATTTATCAATAGTCTTCATCTACGTGAGTCTCATGTAGTTTCGTAAACTGCCCCCCACAATGAGATGCCCCCACATACCTCATTGCAGTCACTGTCCATGAGCATATTAAGATGCTGTAGAATCCCTTGTTGTCTTCTCTGTGTCGTACGTCCCTCCCCGTGCCCCCCTTCTGCTTTATGCATGCCAAAGGTAATGTGCACATTCGCCCCCGCTCCGCCTGACATTTTCCTCCGTTCCCACCTGTCCACGTCCATCCCTTTCCGTTTGGTAACTGTGAGTCCACTCTTGTGGTGCCGTTTTTCTTCTTCGGATGTCTCTTGGTTCCCCTCCTGCACAGGCGAGTGATATCATTTGATCCTTGTGTTTCTCCACCTGCCTGCCTTATTACACTGAGTATGATGCCCTCTCACACCATCCGTGTGTCTGCAAATGGTGTGATTTGTTTTCCTATGACTGAATAATATTCCATTGTTCATCTACTGATGGACACTGAGCTTGGCTATTGAGAACAGTGCTGTGGTAATCATAGGGATGCACGTGTCGCTTTTAAACTGGGGGCGGCAATGTCTCATTCATTCATTCATCTGTTTATTCATTTATTTTTTTATCATGAATCTACAATTATGTGGATCACATCATGTTTATTACACTCCCCTCATCACCAACGTAGGAATGGTTAAGGGACTGAGAAGGCTGGTTGTGAAGGATGGTTGCAGGCTGGTAAGGGGGCATTGCGATTAGCTCACATAATGTGGGGGGGGAATTCTATAGGGAAGGCAGTATAGTTCAGAGAATTCAAGCAGTGATTCTTACTATGCTGGTGAACAGTGAGTGTAATGGGGTCTGGGGGGCGACTTGATGATCTGGGCAGTCTAGTAACCTTAATGTTCCTTATGTAATTGTAGACTGGTTGTTGTGAATAGTGCTGCCATAAATTTAGGGGTGCAGATGTCTTTCTAGAACTGGGTTGCTGCATTCCTTATGTATGTATGTTTGTATGTATGTATGTGTGTATGTATGTATTCATCCATCCATGCATCCATTCATTCATTCATTCATTCATTCATTCATTATCTGTCTACCTATCTATCCATGGATGTTTCTGTCATTAATGCACAATTAGATGAGTTCCATTATGTTTACTAGACTCCCCCCATCACGCACGTGCCCCCAGATACCCCATTGCAGTCACTGTCCATGAGCATAGTAAGATACTGTAGAATCCCTACTTGTCTTTTCTGTGTTTTTCCGCCCTGTCTGTGACACCCCTCCCACATTATATATTCTTCTTCTAATGTGTCCTTACTTCGCCCCTCCCTAATCCCTCTATTCCCACCCATACACCTCAGTCTCTTTCCCTCTGTTAACTTTTAGTCCATTCTTGGGTTTTCTGAGACTGCTGCTGTTTCCTTCTTCAGTTTTTTGTTTGTTCTGATACTGTAATGATGAGTGATATCATTATACATATATATATAGATAGATATTTATATCTATATATATATATGTGTATGTATGTAGGTAAGTAACTCTAATGTTTGCTAAGATGATGCAGCTCCGCAAGGCTGGGCACTGCCCCCCCCCGTGGGTGGAGTTTGTAAGCGCAGCACTGTTGCCTGGAGATTCCACGATGTCACAGTGGTGCCTCTGTCCTAGAGACATAATGTGTATGCTGAGAGGAGCAGGTGTGATTCGGGTGAGGTGGACACTGACCAACTTGACAGCATCAGGCTAAATGGAATCCAGAGCCAAGGTACTGTGTGTTCCTTTTCATTTTGTTGTCACTACTTCAAAGTTACATGAACAACATTATGGTTCCTAAGACTACCCCCACTGTCAAGTCCCCAGCACGTAGCCCGTAAGAGTCGCTGTCCAACAGCCCAGGAATATGCTGTAGAAGTGCTGCTGATCATCGCTATGTTATACGGACCTACCTAAGCTTGCCGCCGGGCCACACCCTGTGTGCCACTCATAATGCCCCATTTTCCCTCTCTCCCTTCCCTCCTAAGCCATCCTCCTCAGTCCCATTCCCTTTGGTAAGTGTGAGTCCATTCTTGGGTTCGGTGCGGCTGCTACTGTCCTTTTCTATCACTCCTTTTCTTTTTTCTGGTACTCCACAGGTGAGTGAAATCAGTTGACACTTGTCTTTCTCTGCGTGGCTTATTTCGCTGAGCATGATACCCTCTACCTCCCTCCATGTTGTTGCACATGGTAGGATTGGTTTCTGCATATGGCAGAATAATATTCCACTTTTCATCCTCTGATAGACACTTACCTTGTCTGTTGTTGTGGACAGTGCTGTGATAATTATACGGGTGCACAGGTCTTTTTTAAACTGGGCTGCTGTATTCTAGTGTTTATTTCTGTATGTCCGGATGTATGAATATATTTAGTTAGTTCATTACTCACTTGTATATGTGTTATTTATTTATCAATAGTCTTCATCTACGTGAGTCTCATGTAGTTTCGTAAACTGCCCCCCACAATGAGATGCCCCCACATACCTCATTGCAGTCACTGTCCATGAGCATATTAAGATGCTGTAGAATCCCTTGTTGTCTTCTCTGTGTCGTACGTCCCTCCCCGTGCCCCCCTTCTGCTTTATGCATGCCAAAGGTAATGTGCACATTCGCCCCCGCTCCGCCTGACATTTTCCTCCGTTCCCACCTGTCCACGTCCATCCCTTTCCGTTTGGTAACTGTGAGTCCACTCTTGTGGTGCCGTTTTTCTTCTTCGGATGTCTCTTGGTTCCCCTCCTGCACAGGCGAGTGATATCATTTGATCCTTGTGTTTCTCCACCTGCCTGCCTTATTACACTGAGTATGATGCCCTCTCACACCATCCGTGTGTCTGCAAATGGTGTGATTTGTTTTCCTATGACTGAATAATATTCCATTGTTCATCTACTGATGGACACTGAGCTTGGCTATTGAGAACAGTGCTGTGGTAATCATAGGGATGCACGTGTCGCTTTTAAACTGGGGGCGGCAATGTCTCATTCATTCATTCATCTGTTTATTCATTTATTTTTTTATCATGAATCTACAATTATGTGGATCACATCATGTTTATTACACTCCCCTCATCACCAACGTAGGAATGGTTAAGGGACTGAGAAGGCTGGTTGTGAAGGATGGTTGCAGGCTGGTAAGGGGGCATTGCGATTAGCTCACATAATGTGGGGGGGGAATTCTATAGGGAAGGCAGTATAGTTCAGAGAATTCAAGCAGTGATTCTTACTATGCTGGTGAACAGTGAGTGTAATGGGGTCTGGGGGGCGACTTGATGATCTGGGCAGTCTAGTAACCTTAATGTTCCTTATGTAATTGTAGACTGGTTATTGTGAATAGTGCTGCCATAAATTTAGGGGTGCAGATGTCTTTCTAGAACTGGGTTGCTGCATTCCTTATGTATGTATGTTTGTATGTATGTATGTGTGTATGTATGTATTCATCCATCCATGCATCCGTTCATTCATTCATTCATTCATTCATTCATTATCTGTCTACCTATCTATCCATGGATGTTTCTGTCATTAATGCACAATTAGATGAGTTCCATTATGTTTACTAGACTCCCCCCATCACGCACGTGCCCCCAGATACCCCATTGCAGTCACTGTCCATGAGCATAGTAAGATACTGTAGAATCCCTACTTGTCTTTTCTGTGTTTTTCCGCCCTGTCTGTGACACCCCTCCCACATTATATATTCTTCTTCTAATGTGTCCTTACTTCGCCCCTCCCTAATCCCTCTATTCCCACCCATACACCTCAGTCTCTTTCCCTCTGTTAACTTTTAGTCCATTCTTGGGTTTTCTGAGACTGCTGCTGTTTCCTTCTTCAGTTTTTTGTTTGTTCTGATACTGTAATGATGAGTGATATCATTATACATATATATATATATAGATATTTATATCTATATATATATATGTGTATGTATGTAGGTAAGTAACTCTAATGTTTGCTAAGATGATGCAGCTCCGCAAGGCTGGGCACTGCCCCCCCCCGTGGGTGGAGTTTGTAAGCGCAGCACTGTTGCCTGGAGATTCCACGATGTCACAGTGGTGCCTCTGTCCTAGAGACATAATGTGTATGCTGAGAGGAGCAGGTGTGATTCGGGTGAGGTGGACACTGACCAACTTGACAGCATCAGGCTAAATGGAATCCAGAGCCAAGGTACTGTGTGTTCCTTTTCATTTTGTTGTCACTACTTCAAAGTTACATGAACAACATTATGGTTCCTAAGACTACCCCCACTGTCAAGTCCCCAGCACGTAGCCCGTAAGAGTCGCTGTCCAACAGCCCAGGAATATGCTGTAGAAGTGCTGATGATCATCGCTATGTTATACGGACCTACCTAAGCTTGCCGCCGGGCCACACCCTGTGTGCCACTCATAATGCCCCATTTTCCCTCTCTCCCTTCCCTCCTAAGCCATCCTCCTCAGTCCCATTCCCTTTGGTAAGTGTGAGTCCATTCTTGGGTTCGGTGCGGCTGCTACTGTCCTTTTCTATCACTCCTTTTCTTTTTTCTGGTACTCCACAGGTGAGTGAAATCAGTTGACACTTGTCTTTCTCTGCGTGGCTTATTTCGCTGAGCATGATACCCTCTACCTCCCTCCATGTTGTTGCACATGGTAGGATTGGTTTCTGCATATGGCAGAATAATATTCCACTTTTCATCCTCTGATAGACACTTACCTTGTCTGTTGTTGTGGACAGTGCTGTGATAATTATACGGGTGCACAGGTCTTTTTTAAACTGGGCTGCTGTATTCTAGTGTTTATTTCTGTATGTCCGGATGTATGAATATATTTAGTTAGTTCATTACTCACTTGTATATCTGTTATTTATTTATTTATTTATCATTAGTCTTCATCTACGTGAGTCTCATGTAGTTTCGTAAACTGCCCCCCACAATGAGATGCCCCCACATACCTCATTGCAGTCACTGTCCATGAGCATGTTAAGATGCTGTAGAATCCCTTGTTGTCTTCTCTGTGTCGTACGTCCCTCCCCGTGCCCCCCTTCTGCTTTATGCATGCCAAAGGTAATGTGCACATTCGCCCCCGCTCCGCCTGACATTTTCCTCCGTTCCCACCTGTCCACGTCCATCCCTTTCCGTTTGGTAACTGTGAGTCCACTCTTGTGGTGCCGTTTTTCTTCTTCGGATGTCTCTTGGTTCCCCTCCTGCACAGGCGAGTGATATCATTTGATCCTTGTGTTTCTCCACCTGCCTGCCTTATTACACTGAGTATGATGCCCTCTCACACCATCCGTGTTTCTGCAAATGGTGTGATTTGTTTTCCTATGACTGAATAATATTCCATTGTTCATCTACTGATGGACACTGAGCTTGGCTATTGAGAACAGTGCTGTGGTAATCATAGGGATGCACGTGTCGCTTTTAAACTGGGGGCGGCAATGTCTCATTCATTCATTCATCTGTTTATTCATTTATTTTTTTATCATGAATCTACAATTATGTGGATCACATCATGTTTATTACACTCCCCTCATCACCAACGTAGGAATGGTTAAGGGACTGAGAAGGCTGGTTGTGAAGGATGGTTGCAGGCTGGTAAGGGGGCATTGCGATTAGCTCACATAATGTGGGGGGGGAATTCTATAGGGAAGGCAGTATAGTTCAGAGAATTCAAGCAGTGATTCTTACTATGCTGGTGAACAGTGAGTGTAATGGGGTCTGGGGGGCGACTTGATGATCTGGGCAGTCTAGTAACCTTAATGTTCCTTATGTAATTGTAGACTGGTTATTGTGAATAGTGCTGCCATAAATTTAGGGGTGCAGATGTCTTTCTAGAACTGGGTTGCTGCATTCCTTATGTATGTATGTTTGTATGTATGTATGTGTGTATGTATGTATTCATCCATCCATGCATCCGTTCATTCATTCATTCATTCATTCATTCATTATCTGTCTACCTGTCTATCCATGGATGTTTCTGTCATTAATGCACAATTAGATGAGTTCCATTATGTTTACTAGACTCCCCCCATCACGCACGTGCCCCCAGATACCCCATTGCAGTCACTGTCCATGAGCATAGTAAGATACTGTAGAATCCCTACTTGTCTTTTCTGTGTTTTTCCGCCCTGTCTGTGACACCCCTCCCACATTATATATTCTTCTTCTAATGTGTCCTTACTTCGCCCCTCCCTAATCCCTCTATTCCCACCCATACACCTCAGTCTCTTTCCCTCTGTTAACTTTTAGTCCATTCTTGGGTTTTCTGAGACTGCTGCTGTTTCCTTCTTCAGTTTTTTGTTTGTTCTGATACTGTAATGATGAGTGATATCATTATACATATATATATATATAGATATTTATATCTATATATATATATGTGTATGTATGTAGGTAAGTAACTCTAATGTTTGCTAAGATGATGCAGCTCCGCAAGGCTGGGCACTGCCCCCCCCCGTGGGTGGAGTTTGTAAGCGCAGCACTGTTGCCTGGAGATTCCACGATGTCACAGTGGTGCCTCTGTCCTAGAGACATAATGTGTATGCTGAGAGGAGCAGGTGTGATTCGGGTGAGGTGGACACTGACCAACTTGACAGCATCAGGCTAAATGGAATCCAGAGCCAAGGTACTGTGTGTTCCTTTTCATTTTGTTGTCACTACTTCAAAGTTACATGAACAACATTATGGTTCCTAAGACTACCCCCACTGTCAAGTCCCCAGCACGTAGCCCGTAAGAGTCGCTGTCCAACAGCCCAGGAATATGCTGTAGAAGTGCTGCTGATCATCGCTATGTTATACGGACCTACCTAAGCTTGCCGCCGGGCCACACCCTGTGTGCCACTCATAATGCCCCATTTTCCCTCTCTCCCTTCCCTCCTAAGCCATCCTCCTCAGTCCCATTCCCTTTGGTAAGTGTGAGTCCATTCTTGGGTTCGGTGCGGCTGCTACTGTCCTTTTCTATCACTCCTTTTCTTTTTTCTGGTACTCCACAGGTGAGTGAAATCAGTTGACACTTGTCTTTCTCTGCGTGGCTTATTTCGCTGAGCATGATACCCTCTACCTCCCTCCATGTTGTTGCACATGGTAGGATTGGTTTCTGCATATGGCAGAATAATATTCCACTTTTCATCCTCTGATAGACACTTACCTTGTCTGTTGTTGTGGACAGTGCTGTGATAATTATACGGGTGCACAGGTCTTTTTTAAACTGGGCTGCTGTATTCTAGTGTTTATTTCTGTATGTCCGGATGTATGAATATATTTAGTTAGTTCATTACTCACTTGTATATGTGTTATTTATTTATCAATAGTCTTCATCTACGTGAGTCTCATGTAGTTTCGTAAACTGCCCCCCACAATGAGATGCCCCCACATACCTCATTGCAGTCACTGTCCATGAGCATATTAAGATGCTGTAGAATCCCTTGTTGTCTTCTCTGTGTCGTACGTCCCTCCCCGTGCCCCCCTTCTGCTTTATGCATGCCAAAGGTAATGTGCACATTCGCCCCCGCTCCGCCTGACATTTTCCTCCGTTCCCACCTGTCCACGTCCATCCCTTTCCGTTTGGTAACTGTGAGTCCACTCTTGTGGTGCCGTTTTTCTTCTTCGGATGTCTCTTGGTTCCCCTCCTGCACAGGCGAGTGATATCATTTGATCCTTGTGTTTCTCCACCTGCCTGCCTTATTACACTGAGTATGATGCCCTCTCACACCATCCGTGTGTCTGCAAATGGTGTGATTTGTTTTCCTATGACTGAATAATATTCCATTGTTCATCTACTGATGGACACTGAGCTTGGCTATTGAGAACAGTGCTGTGGTAATCATAGGGATGCACGTGTCGCTTTTAAACTGGGGGCGGCAATGTCTCATTCATTCATTCATCTGTTTATTCATTTATTTTTTTATCATGAATCTACAATTATGTGGATCACATCATGTTTATTACACTCCCCTCATCACCAACGTAGGAATGGTTAAGGGACTGAGAAGGCTGGTTGTGAAGGATGGTTGCAGGCTGGTAAGGGGGCATTGCGATTAGCTCACATAATGTGGGGGGGGAATTCTATAGGGAAGGCAGTATAGTTCAGAGAATTCAAGCAGTGATTCTTACTATGCTGGTGAACAGTGAGTGTAATGGGGTCTGGGGGGCGACTTGATGATCTGGGCAGTCTAGTAACCTTAATGTTCCTTATGTAATTGTAGACTGGTTGTTGTGAATAGTGCTGCCATAAATTTAGGGGTGCAGATGTCTTTCTAGAACTGGGTTGCTGCATTCCTTATGTATGTATGTTTGTATGTATGTATGTGTGTATGTATGTATTCATCCATCCATGCATCCATTCATTCATTCATTCATTCATTCATTCATTATCTGTCTACCTATCTATCCATGGATGTTTCTGTCATTAATGCACAATTAGATGAGTTCCATTATGTTTACTAGACTCCCCCCATCACGCACGTGCCCCCAGATACCCCATTGCAGTCACTGTCCATGAGCATAGTAAGATACTGTAGAATCCCTACTTGTCTTTTCTGTGTTTTTCCGCCCTGTCTGTGACACCCCTCCCACATTATATATTCTTCTTCTAATGTGTCCTTACTTCGCCCCTCCCTAATCCCTCTATTCCCACCCATACACCTCAGTCTCTTTCCCTCTGTTAACTTTTAGTCCATTCTTGGGTTTTCTGAGACTGCTGCTGTTTCCTTCTTCAGTTTTTTGTTTGTTCTGATACTGTAATGATGAGTGATATCATTATACATATATATATAGATAGATATTTATATCTATATATATATGTGTGTATGTATGTAGGTAAGTAACTCTAATGTTTGCTAAGATGATGCAGCTCCGCAAGGCTGGGCACTGCCCCCCCCCGTGGGTGGAGTTTGTAAGCGCAGCACTGTTGCCTGGAGATTCCACGATGTCACAGTGGTGCCTCTGTCCTAGAGACATAATGTGTATGCTGAGAGGAGCAGGTGTGATTCGGGTGAGGTGGACACTGACCAACTTGACAGCATCAGGCTAAATGGAATCCAGAGCCAAGGTACTGTGTGTTCCTTTTCATTTTGTTGTCACTACTTCAAAGTTACATGAACAACATTATGGTTCCTAAGACTACCCCCACTGTCAAGTCCCCAGCACGTAGCCCGTAAGAGTCGCTGTCCAACAGCCCAGGAATATGCTGTAGAAGTGCTGCTGATCATCGCTATGTTATACGGACCTACCTAAGCTTGCCGCCGGGCCACACCCTGTGTGCCACTCATAATGCCCCATTTTCCCTCTCTCCCTTCCCTCCTAAGCCATCCTCCTCAGTCCCATTCCCTTTGGTAAGTGTGAGTCCATTCTTGGGTTCGGTGCGGCTGCTACTGTCCTTTTCTATCACTCCTTTTCTTTTTTCTGGTACTCCACAGGTGAGTGAAATCAGTTGACACTTGTCTTTCTCTGCGTGGCTTATTTCGCTGAGCATGATACCCTCTACCTCCCTCCATGTTGTTGCACATGGTAGGATTGGTTTCTGCATATGGCAGAATAATATTCCACTTTTCATCCTCTGATAGACACTTACCTTGTCTGTTGTTGTGGACAGTGCTGTGATAATTATACGGGTGCACAGGTCTTTTTTAAACTGGGCTGCTGTATTCTAGTGTTTATTTCTGTATGTCCGGATGTATGAATATATTTAGTTAGTTCATTACTCACTTGTATATGTGTTATTTATTTATCAATAGTCTTCATCTACGTGAGTCTCATGTAGTTTCGTAAACTGCCCCCCACAATGAGATGCCCCCACATACCTCATTGCAGTCACTGTCCATGAGCATATTAAGATGCTGTAGAATCCCTTGTTGTCTTCTCTGTGTCGTACGTCCCTCCCCGTGCCCCCCTTCTGCTTTATGCATGCCAAAGGTAATGTGCACATTCGCCCCCGCTCCGCCTGACATTTTCCTCCGTTCCCACCTGTCCACGTCCATCCCTTTCCGTTTGGTAACTGTGAGTCCACTCTTGTGGTGCCGTTTTTCTTCTTCGGATGTCTCTTGGTTCCCCTCCTGCACAGGCGAGTGATATCATTTGATCCTTGTGTTTCTCCACCTGCCTGCCTTATTACACTGAGTATGATGCCCTCTCACACCATCCGTGTGTCTGCAAATGGTGTGATTTGTTTTCCTATGACTGAATAATATTCCATTGTTCATCTACTGATGGACACTGAGCTTGGCTATTGAGAACAGTGCTGTGGTAATCATAGGGATGCACGTGTCGCTTTTAAACTGGGGGCGGCAATGTCTCATTCATTCATTCATCTGTTTATTCATTTATTTTTTTATCATGAATCTACAATTATGTGGATCACATCATGTTTATTACACTCCCCTCATCACCAACGTAGGAATGGTTAAGGGACTGAGAAGGCTGGTTGTGAAGGATGGTTGCAGGCTGGTAAGGGGGCATTGCGATTAGCTCACATAATGTGGGGGGGGAATTCTATAGGGAAGGCAGTATAGTTCAGAGAATTCAAGCAGTGATTCTTACTATGCTGGTGAACAGTGAGTGTAATGGGGTCTGGGGGGCGACTTGATGATCTGGGCAGTCTAGTAACCTTAATGTTCCTTATGTAATTGTAGACTGGTTATTGTGAATAGTGCTGCCATAAATTTAGGGGTGCAGATGTCTTTCTAGAACTGGGTTGCTGCATTCCTTATGTATGTATGTTTGTATGTATGTATGTGTGTATGTATGTATTCATCCATCCATGCATCCGTTCATTCATTCATTCATTCATTCATTCATTATCTGTCTACCTGTCTATCCATGGATGTTTCTGTCATTAATGCACAATTAGATGAGTTCCATTATGTTTACTAGACTCCCCCCATCACGCACGTGCCCCCAGATACCCCATTGCAGTCACTGTCCATGAGCATAGTAAGATACTGTAGAATCCCTACTTGTCTTTTCTGTGTTTTTCCGCCCTGTCTGTGACACCCCTCCCACATTATATATTCTTCTTCTAATGTGTCCTTACTTCGCCCCTCCCTAATCCCTCTATTCCCACCCATACACCTCAGTCTCTTTCCCTCTGTTAACTTTTAGTCCATTCTTGGGTTTTCTGAGACTGCTGCTGTTTCCTTCTTCAGTTTTTTGTTTGTTCTGATACTGTAATGATGAGTGATATCATTATACATATATATATATATAGATATTTATATCTATATATATATATGTGTATGTATGTAGGTAAGTAACTCTAATGTTTGCTAAGATGATGCAGCTCCGCAAGGCTGGGCACTGCCCCCCCCCGTGGGTGGAGTTTGTAAGCGCAGCACTGTTGCCTGGAGATTCCACGATGTCACAGTGGTGCCTCTGTCCTAGAGACATAATGTGTATGCTGAGAGGAGCAGGTGTGATTCGGGTGAGGTGGACACTGACCAACTTGACAGCATCAGGCTAAATGGAATCCAGAGCCAAGGTACTGTGTGTTCCTTTTCATTTTGTTGTCACTACTTCAAAGTTACATGAACAACATTATGGTTCCTAAGACTACCCCCACTGTCAAGTCCCCAGCACGTAGCCCGTAAGAGTCGCTGTCCAACAGCCCAGGAATATGCTGTAGAAGTGCTGATGATCATCGCTATGTTATACGGACCTACCTAAGCTTGCCGCCGGGCCACACCCTGTGTGCCACTCATAATGCCCCATTTTCCCTCTCTCCCTTCCCTCCTAAGCCATCCTCCTCAGTCCCATTCCCTTTGGTAAGTGTGAGTCCATTCTTGGGTTCGGTGCGGCTGCTACTGTCCTTTTCTATCACTCCTTTTCTTTTTTCTGGTACTCCACAGGTGAGTGAAATCAGTTGACACTTGTCTTTCTCTGCGTGGCTTATTTCGCTGAGCATGATACCCTCTACCTCCCTCCATGTTGTTGCACATGGTAGGATTGGTTTCTGCATATGGCAGAATAATATTCCACTTTTCATCCTCTGATAGACACTTACCTTGTCTGTTGTTGTGGACAGTGCTGTGATAATTATACGGGTGCACAGGTCTTTTTTAAACTGGGCTGCTGTATTCTAGTGTTTATTTCTGTATGTCCGGATGTATGAATATATTTAGTTAGTTCATTACTCACTTGTATATCTGTTATTTATTTATTTATTTATCATTAGTCTTCATCTACGTGAGTCTCATGTAGTTTCGTAAACTGCCCCCCACAATGAGATGCCCCCACATACCTCATTGCAGTCACTGTCCATGAGCATGTTAAGATGCTGTAGAATCCCTTGTTGTCTTCTCTGTGTCGTACGTCCCTCCCCGTGCCCCCCTTCTGCTTTATGCATGCCAAAGGTAATGTGCACATTCGCCCCCGCTCCGCCTGACATTTTCCTCCGTTCCCACCTGTCCACGTCCATCCCTTTCCGTTTGGTAACTGTGAGTCCACTCTTGTGGTGCCGTTTTTCTTCTTCGGATGTCTCTTGGTTCCCCTCCTGCACAGGCGAGTGATATCATTTGATCCTTGTGTTTCTCCACCTGCCTGCCTTATTACACTGAGTATGATGCCCTCTCACACCATCCGTGTTTCTGCAAATGGTGTGATTTGTTTTCCTATGACTGAATAATATTCCATTGTTCATCTACTGATGGACACTGAGCTTGGCTATTGAGAACAGTGCTGTGGTAATCATAGGGATGCACGTGTCGCTTTTAAACTGGGGGCGGCAATGTCTCATTCATTCATTCATCTGTTTATTCATTTATTTTTTTATCATGAATCTACAATTATGTGGATCACATCATGTTTATTACACTCCCCTCATCACCAACGTAGGAATGGTTAAGGGACTGAGAAGGCTGGTTGTGAAGGATGGTTGCAGGCTGGTAAGGGGGCATTGCGATTAGCTCACATAATGTGGGGGGGGAATTCTATAGGGAAGGCAGTATAGTTCAGAGAATTCAAGCAGTGATTCTTACTATGCTGGTGAACAGTGAGTGTAATGGGGTCTGGGGGGCGACTTGATGATCTGGGCAGTCTAGTAACCTTAATGTTCCTTATGTAATTGTAGACTGGTTATTGTGAATAGTGCTGCCATAAATTTAGGGGTGCAGATGTCTTTCTAGAACTGGGTTGCTGCATTCCTTATGTATGTATGTTTGTATGTATGTATGTGTGTATGTATGTATTCATCCATCCATGCATCCGTTCATTCATTCATTCATTCATTCATTCATTATCTGTCTACCTATCTATCCATGGATGTTTCTGTCATTAATGCACAATTAGATGAGTTCCATTATGTTTACTAGACTCCCCCCATCACGCACGTGCCCCCAGATACCCCATTGCAGTCACTGTCCATGAGCATAGTAAGATACTGTAGAATCCCTACTTGTCTTTTCTGTGTTTTTCCGCCCTGTCTGTGACACCCCTCCCACATTATATATTCTTCTTCTAATGTGTCCTTACTTCGCCCCTCCCTAATCCCTCTATTCCCACCCATACACCTCAGTCTCTTTCCCTCTGTTAACTTTTAGTCCATTCTTGGGTTTTCTGAGACTGCTGCTGTTTCCTTCTTCAGTTTTTTGTTTGTTCTGATACTGTAATGATGAGTGATATCATTATACATATATATATAGATAGATATTTATATCTATATATATATATGTGTATGTATGTAGGTAAGTAACTCTAATGTTTGCTAAGATGATGCAGCTCCGCAAGGCTGGGCACTGCCCCCCCCCGTGGGTGGAGTTTGTAAGCGCAGCACTGTTGCCTGGAGATTCCACGATGTCACAGTGGTGCCTCTGTCCTAGAGACATAATGTGTATGCTGAGAGGAGCAGGTGTGATTCGGGTGAGGTGGACACTGACCAACTTGACAGCATCAGGCTAAATGGAATCCAGAGCCAAGGTACTGTGTGTTCCTTTTCATTTTGTTGTCACTACTTCAAAGTTACATGAACAACATTATGGTTCCTAAGACTACCCCCACTGTCAAGTCCCCAGCACGTAGCCCGTAAGAGTCGCTGTCCAACAGCCCAGGAATATGCTGTAGAAGTGCTGCTGATCATCGCTATGTTATACGGACCTACCTAAGCTTGCCGCCGGGCCACACCCTGTGTGCCACTCATAATGCCCCATTTTCCCTCTCTCCCTTCCCTCCTAAGCCATCCTCCTCAGTCCCATTCCCTTTGGTAAGTGTGAGTCCATTCTTGGGTTCGGTGCGGCTGCTACTGTCCTTTTCTATCACTCCTTTTCTTTTTTCTGGTACTCCACAGGTGAGTGAAATCAGTTGACACTTGTCTTTCTCTGCGTGGCTTATTTCGCTGAGCATGATACCCTCTACCTCCCTCCATGTTGTTGCACATGGTAGGATTGGTTTCTGCATATGGCAGAATAATATTCCACTTTTCATCCTCTGATAGACACTTACCTTGTCTGTTGTTGTGGACAGTGCTGTGATAATTATACGGGTGCACAGGTCTTTTTTAAACTGGGCTGCTGTATTCTAGTGTTTATTTCTGTATGTCCGGATGTATGAATATATTTAGTTAGTTCATTACTCACTTGTATATGTGTTATTTATTTATCAATAGTCTTCATCTACGTGAGTCTCATGTAGTTTCGTAAACTGCCCCCCACAATGAGATGCCCCCACATACCTCATTGCAGTCACTGTCCATGAGCATATTAAGATGCTGTAGAATCCCTTGTTGTCTTCTCTGTGTCGTACGTCCCTCCCCGTGCCCCCCTTCTGCTTTATGCATGCCAAAGGTAATGTGCACATTCGCCCCCGCTCCGCCTGACATTTTCCTCCGTTCCCACCTGTCCACGTCCATCCCTTTCCGTTTGGTAACTGTGAGTCCACTCTTGTGGTGCCGTTTTTCTTCTTCGGATGTCTCTTGGTTCCCCTCCTGCACAGGCGAGTGATATCATTTGATCCTTGTGTTTCTCCACCTGCCTGCCTTATTACACTGAGTATGATGCCCTCTCACACCATCCGTGTGTCTGCAAATGGTGTGATTTGTTTTCCTATGACTGAATAATATTCCATTGTTCATCTACTGATGGACACTGAGCTTGGCTATTGAGAACAGTGCTGTGGTAATCATAGGGATGCACGTGTCGCTTTTAAACTGGGGGCGGCAATGTCTCATTCATTCATTCATCTGTTTATTCATTTATTTTTTTATCATGAATCTACAATTATGTGGATCACATCATGTTTATTACACTCCCCTCATCACCAACGTAGGAATGGTTAAGGGACTGAGAAGGCTGGTTGTGAAGGATGGTTGCAGGCTGGTAAGGGGGCATTGCGATTAGCTCACATAATGTGGGGGGGGAATTCTATAGGGAAGGCAGTATAGTTCAGAGAATTCAAGCAGTGATTCTTACTATGCTGGTGAACAGTGAGTGTAATGGGGTCTGGGGGGCGACTTGATGATCTGGGCAGTCTAGTAACCTTAATGTTCCTTATGTAATTGTAGACTGGTTGTTGTGAATAGTGCTGCCATAAATTTAGGGGTGCAGATGTCTTTCTAGAACTGGGTTGCTGCATTCCTTATGTATGTATGTTTGTATGTATGTATGTGTGTATGTATGTATTCATCCATCCATGCATCCGTTCATTCATTCATTCATTCATTCATTCATTATCTGTCTACCTATCTATCCATGGATGTTTCTGTCATTAATGCACAATTAGATGAGTTCCATTATGTTTACTAGACTCCCCCCATCACGCACGTGCCCCCAGATACCCCATTGCAGTCACTGTCCATGAGCATAGTAAGATACTGTAGAATCCCTACTTGTCTTTTCTGTGTTTTTCCGCCCTGTCTGTGACACCCCTCCCACATTATATATTCTTCTTCTAATGTGTCCTTACTTCGCCCCTCCCTAATCCCTCTATTCCCACCCATACACCTCAGTCTCTTTCCCTCTGTTAACTTTTAGTCCATTCTTGGGTTTTCTGAGACTGCTGCTGTTTCCTTCTTCAGTTTTTTGTTTGTTCTGATACTGTAATGATGAGTGATATCATTATACATATATATATAGATAGATATTTATATCTATATATATATGTGTGTATGTATGTAGGTAAGTAACTCTAATGTTTGCTAAGATGATGCAGCTCCGCAAGGCTGGGCACTGCCCCCCCCCGTGGGTGGAGTTTGTAAGCGCAGCACTGTTGCCTGGAGATTCCACGATGTCACAGTGGTGCCTCTGTCCTAGAGACATAATGTGTATGCTGAGAGGAGCAGGTGTGATTCGGGTGAGGTGGACACTGACCAACTTGACAGCATCAGGCTAAATGGAATCCAGAGCCAAGGTACTGTGTGTTCCTTTTCATTTTGTTGTCACTACTTCAAAGTTACATGAACAACATTATGGTTCCTAAGACTACCCCCACTGTCAAGTCCCCAGCACGTAGCCCGTAAGAGTCGCTGTCCAACAGCCCAGGAATATGCTGTAGAAGTGCTGCTGATCATCGCTATGTTATACGGACCTACCTAAGCTTGCCGCCGGGCCACACCCTGTGTGCCACTCATAATGCCCCATTTTCCCTCTCTCCCTTCCCTCCTAAGCCATCCTCCTCAGTCCCATTCCCTTTGGTAAGTGTGAGTCCATTCTTGGGTTCGGTGCGGCTGCTACTGTCCTTTTCTATCACTCCTTTTCTTTTTTCTGGTACTCCACAGGTGAGTGAAATCAGTTGACACTTGTCTTTCTCTGCGTGGCTTATTTCGCTGAGCATGATACCCTCTACCTCCCTCCATGTTGTTGCACATGGTAGGATTGGTTTCTGCATATGGCAGAATAATATTCCACTTTTCATCCTCTGATAGACACTTACCTTGTCTGTTGTTGTGGACAGTGCTGTGATAATTATACGGGTGCACAGGTCTTTTTTAAACTGGGCTGCTGTATTCTAGTGTTTATTTCTGTATGTCCGGATGTATGAATATATTTAGTTAGTTCATTACTCACTTGTATATGTGTTATTTATTTATCAATAGTCTTCATCTACGTGAGTCTCATGTAGTTTCGTAAACTGCCCCCCACAATGAGATGCCCCCACATACCTCATTGCAGTCACTGTCCATGAGCATATTAAGATGCTGTAGAATCCCTTGTTGTCTTCTCTGTGTCGTACGTCCCTCCCCGTGCCCCCCTTCTGCTTTATGCATGCCAAAGGTAATGTGCACATTCGCCCCCGCTCCGCCTGACATTTTCCTCCGTTCCCACCTGTCCACGTCCATCCCTTTCCGTTTGGTAACTGTGAGTCCACTCTTGTGGTGCCGTTTTTCTTCTTCGGATGTCTCTTGGTTCCCCTCCTGCACAGGCGAGTGATATCATTTGATCCTTGTGTTTCTCCACCTGCCTGCCTTATTACACTGAGTATGATGCCCTCTCACACCATCCGTGTGTCTGCAAATGGTGTGATTTGTTTTCCTATGACTGAATAATATTCCATTGTTCATCTACTGATGGACACTGAGCTTGGCTATTGAGAACAGTGCTGTGGTAATCATAGGGATGCACGTGTCGCTTTTAAACTGGGGGCGGCAATGTCTCATTCATTCATTCATCTGTTTATTCATTTATTTTTTTATCATGAATCTACAATTATGTGGATCACATCATGTTTATTACACTCCCCTCATCACCAACGTAGGAATGGTTAAGGGACTGAGAAGGCTGGTTGTGAAGGATGGTTGCAGGCTGGTAAGGGGGCATTGCGATTAGCTCACATAATGTGGGGGGGGAATTCTATAGGGAAGGCAGTATAGTTCAGAGAATTCAAGCAGTGATTCTTACTATGCTGGTGAACAGTGAGTGTAATGGGGTCTGGGGGGCGACTTGATGATCTGGGCAGTCTAGTAACCTTAATGTTCCTTATGTAATTGTAGACTGGTTATTGTGAATAGTGCTGCCATAAATTTAGGGGTGCAGATGTCTTTCTAGAACTGGGTTGCTGCATTCCTTATGTATGTATGTTTGTATGTATGTATGTGTGTATGTATGTATTCATCCATCCATGCATCCGTTCATTCATTCATTCATTCATTCATTCATTATCTGTCTACCTGTCTATCCATGGATGTTTCTGTCATTAATGCACAATTAGATGAGTTCCATTATGTTTACTAGACTCCCCCCATCACGCACGTGCCCCCAGATACCCCATTGCAGTCACTGTCCATGAGCATAGTAAGATACTGTAGAATCCCTACTTGTCTTTTCTGTGTTTTTCCGCCCTGTCTGTGACACCCCTCCCACATTATATATTCTTCTTCTAATGTGTCCTTACTTCGCCCCTCCCTAATCCCTCTATTCCCACCCATACACCTCAGTCTCTTTCCCTCTGTTAACTTTTAGTCCATTCTTGGGTTTTCTGAGACTGCTGCTGTTTCCTTCTTCAGTTTTTTGTTTGTTCTGATACTGTAATGATGAGTGATATCATTATACATATATATATATATAGATATTTATATCTATATATATATATGTGTATGTATGTAGGTAAGTAACTCTAATGTTTGCTAAGATGATGCAGCTCCGCAAGGCTGGGCACTGCCCCCCCCCGTGGGTGGAGTTTGTAAGCGCAGCACTGTTGCCTGGAGATTCCACGATGTCACAGTGGTGCCTCTGTCCTAGAGACATAATGTGTATGCTGAGAGGAGCAGGTGTGATTCGGGTGAGGTGGACACTGACCAACTTGACAGCATCAGGCTAAATGGAATCCAGAGCCAAGGTACTGTGTGTTCCTTTTCATTTTGTTGTCACTACTTCAAAGTTACATGAACAACATTATGGTTCCTAAGACTACCCCCACTGTCAAGTCCCCAGCACGTAGCCCGTAAGAGTCGCTGTCCAACAGCCCAGGAATATGCTGTAGAAGTGCTGCTGATCATCGCTATGTTATACGGACCTACCTAAGCTTGCCGCCGGGCCACACCCTGTGTGCCACTCATAATGCCCCATTTTCCCTCTCTCCCTTCCCTCCTAAGCCATCCTCCTCAGTCCCATTCCCTTTGGTAAGTGTGAGTCCATTCTTGGGTTCGGTGCGGCTGCTACTGTCCTTTTCTATCACTCCTTTTCTTTTTTCTGGTACTCCACAGGTGAGTGAAATCAGTTGACACTTGTCTTTCTCTGCGTGGCTTATTTCGCTGAGCATGATACCCTCTACCTCCCTCCATGTTGTTGCACATGGTAGGATTGGTTTCTGCATATGGCAGAATAATATTCCACTTTTCATCCTCTGATAGACACTTACCTTGTCTGTTGTTGTGGACAGTGCTGTGATAATTATACGGGTGCACAGGTCTTTTTTAAACTGGGCTGCTGTATTCTAGTGTTTATTTCTGTATGTCCGGATGTATGAATATATTTAGTTAGTTCATTACTCACTTGTATATCTGTTATTTATTTATTTATTTATCATTAGTCTTCATCTACGTGAGTCTCATGTAGTTTCGTAAACTGCCCCCCACAATGAGATGCCCCCACATACCTCATTGCAGTCACTGTCCATGAGCATGTTAAGATGCTGTAGAATCCCTTGTTGTCTTCTCTGTGTCGTACGTCCCTCCCCGTGCCCCCCTTCTGCTTTATGCATGCCAAAGGTAATGTGCACATTCGCCCCCGCTCCGCCTGACATTTTCCTCCGTTCCCACCTGTCCACGTCCATCCCTTTCCGTTTGGTAACTGTGAGTCCACTCTTGTGGTGCCGTTTTTCTTCTTCGGATGTCTCTTGGTTCCCCTCCTGCACAGGCGAGTGATATCATTTGATCCTTGTGTTTCTCCACCTGCCTGCCTTATTACACTGAGTATGATGCCCTCTCACACCATCCGTGTTTCTGCAAATGGTGTGATTTGTTTTCCTATGACTGAATAATATTCCATTGTTCATCTACTGATGGACACTGAGCTTGGCTATTGAGAACAGTGCTGTGGTAATCATAGGGATGCACGTGTCACTTTTAAACTGGGGGCGGCAATGTCTCATTCATTCATTCATCTGTTTATTCATTTATTTTTTTATCATGAATCTACAATTATGTGGATCACATCATGTTTATTACACTCCCCTCATCACCAACGTAGGAATGGTTAAGGGACTGAGAAGGCTGGTTGTGAAGGATGGTTGCAGGCTGGTAAGGGGGCATTGCGATTAGCTCACATAATGTGGGGGGGGAATTCTATAGGGAAGGCAGTATAGTTCAGAGAATTCAAGCAGTGATTCTTACTATGCTGGTGAACAGTGAGTGTAATGGGGTCTGGGGGGCGACTTGATGATCTGGGCAGTCTAGTAACCTTAATGTTCCTTATGTAATTGTAGACTGGTTATTGTGAATAGTGCTGCCATAAATTTAGGGGTGCAGATGTCTTTCTAGAACTGGGTTGCTGCATTCCTTATGTATGTATGTTTGTATGTATGTATGTGTGTATGTATGTATTCATCCATCCATGCATCCATTCATTCATTCATTCATTCATTCATTCATTATCTGTCTACCTGTCTATCCATGGATGTTTCTGTCATTAATGCACAATTAGATGAGTTCCATTATGTTTACTAGACTCCCCCCATCACGCACGTGCCCCCAGATACCCCATTGCAGTCACTGTCCATGAGCATAGTAAGATACTGTAGAATCCCTACTTGTCTTTTCTGTGTTTTTCCGCCCTGTCTGTGACACCCCTCCCACATTATATATTCTTCTTCTAATGTGTCCTTACTTCGCCCCTCCCTAATCCCTCTATTCCCACCCATACACCTCAGTCTCTTTCCCTCTGTTAACTTTTAGTCCATTCTTGGGTTTTCTGAGACTGCTGCTGTTTCCTTCTTCAGTTTTTTGTTTGTTCTGATACTGTAATGATGAGTGATATCATTATACATATATATATAGATAGATATTTATATCTATATATATATATGTGTATGTATGTAGGTAAGTAACTCTAATGTTTGCTAAGATGATGCAGCTCCGCAAGGCTGGGCACTGCCCCCCCCCCGTGGGTGGAGTTTGTAAGCGCAGCACTGTTGCCTGGAGATTCCACGATGTCACAGTGGTGCCTCTGTCCTAGAGACATAATGTGTATGCTGAGAGGAGCAGGTGTGATTCGGGTGAGGTGGACACTGACCAACTTGACAGCATCAGGCTAAATGGAATCCAGAGCCAAGGTACTGTGTGTTCCTTTTCATTTTGTTGTCACTACTTCAAAGTTACATGAACAACATTATGGTTCCTAAGACTACCCCCACTGTCAAGTCCCCAGCACGTAGCCCGTAAGAGTCGCTGTCCAACAGCCCAGGAATATGCTGTAGAAGTGCTGCTGATCATCGCTATGTTATACGGACCTACCTAAGCTTGCCGCCGGGCCACACCCTGTGTGCCACTCATAATGCCCCATTTTCCCTCTCTCCCTTCCCTCCTAAGCCATCCTCCTCAGTCCCATTCCCTTTGGTAAGTGTGAGTCCATTCTTGGGTTCGGTGCGGCTGCTACTGTCCTTTTCTATCACTCCTTTTCTTTTTTCTGGTACTCCACAGGTGAGTGAAATCAGTTGACACTTGTCTTTCTCTGCGTGGCTTATTTCGCTGAGCATGATACCCTCTACCTCCCTCCATGTTGTTGCACATGGTAGGATTGGTTTCTGCATATGGCAGAATAATATTCCACTTTTCATCCTCTGATAGACACTTACCTTGTCTGTTGTTGTGGACAGTGCTGTGATAATTATACGGGTGCACAGGTCTTTTTTAAACTGGGCTGCTGTATTCTAGTGTTTATTTCTGTATGTCCGGATGTATGAATATATTTAGTTAGTTCATTACTCACTTGTATATGTGTTATTTATTTATCAATAGTCTTCATCTACGTGAGTCTCATGTAGTTTCGTAAACTGCCCCCCACAATGAGATGCCCCCACATACCTCATTGCAGTCACTGTCCATGAGCATATTAAGATGCTGTAGAATCCCTTGTTGTCTTCTCTGTGTCGTACGTCCCTCCCCGTGCCCCCCTTCTGCTTTATGCATGCCAAAGGTAATGTGCACATTCGCCCCCGCTCCGCCTGACATTTTCCTCCGTTCCCACCTGTCCACGTCCATCCCTTTCCGTTTGGTAACTGTGAGTCCACTCTTGTGGTGCCGTTTTTCTTCTTCGGATGTCTCTTGGTTCCCCTCCTGCACAGGCGAGTGATATCATTTGATCCTTGTGTTTCTCCACCTGCCTGCCTTATTACACTGAGTATGATGCCCTCTCACACCATCCGTGTTTCTGCAAATGGTGTGATTTGTTTTCCTATGACTGAATAATATTCCATTGTTCATCTACTGATGGACACTGAGCTTGGCTATTGAGAACAGTGCTGTGGTAATCATAGGGATGCACGTGTCGCTTTTAAACTGGGGGCGGCAATGTCTCATTCATTCATTCATCTGTTTATTCATTTATTTTTTTATCATGAATCTACAATTATGTGGATCACATCATGTTTATTACACTCCCCTCATCACCAACGTAGGAATGGTTAAGGGACTGAGAAGGCTGGTTGTGAAGGATGGTTGCAGGCTGGTAAGGGGGCATTGCGATTAGCTCACATAATGTGGGGGGGGAATTCTATAGGGAAGGCAGTATAGTTCAGAGAATTCAAGCAGTGATTCTTACTATGCTGGTGAACAGTGAGTGTAATGGGGTCTGGGGGGCGACTTGATGATCTGGGCAGTCTAGTAACCTTAATGTTCCTTATGTAATTGTAGACTGGTTATTGTGAATAGTGCTGCCATAAATTTAGGGGTGCAGATGTCTTTCTAGAACTGGGTTGCTGCATTCCTTATGTATGTATGTTTGTATGTATGTATGTGTGTATGTATGTATTCATCCATCCATGCATCCATTCATTCATTCATTCATTCATTCATTCATTCATTATCTGTCTACCTATCTATCCATGGATGTTTCTGTCATTAATGCACAATTAGATGAGTTCCATTATGTTTACTAGACTCCCCCCATCACGCACGTGCCCCCAGATACCCCATTGCAGTCACTGTCCATGAGCATAGTAAGATACTGTAGAATCCCTACTTGTCTTTTCTGTGTTTTTCCGCCCTGTCTGTGACACCCCTCCCACATTATATATTCTTCTTCTAATGTGTCCTTACTTCGCCCCTCCCTAATCCCTCTATTCCCACCCATACACCTCAGTCTCTTTCCCTCTGTTAACTTTTAGTCCATTCTTGGGTTTTCTGAGACTGCTGCTGTTTCCTTCTTCAGTTTTTTGTTTGTTCTGATACTGTAATGATGAGTGATATCATTATACATATATATATAGATAGATATTTATATCTATATATATATATGTGTATGTATGTAGGTAAGTAACTCTAATGTTTGCTAAGATGATGCAGCTCCGCAAGGCTGGGCACTGCCCCCCCCCGTGGGTGGAGTTTGTAAGCGCAGCACTGTTGCCTGGAGATTCCACGATGTCACAGTGGTGCCTCTGTCCTAGAGACATAATGTGTATGCTGAGAGGAGCAGGTGTGATTCGGGTGAGGTGGACACTGACCAACTTGACAGCATCAGGCTAAATGGAATCCAGAGCCAAGGTACTGTGTGTTCCTTTTCATTTTGTTGTCACTACTTCAAAGTTACATGAACAACATTATGGTTCCTAAGACTACCCCCACTGTCAAGTCCCCAGCACGTAGCCCGTAAGAGTCGCTGTCCAACAGCCCAGGAATATGCTGTAGAAGTGCTGCTGATCATCGCTATGTTATACGGACCTACCTAAGCTTGCCGCCGGGCCACACCCTGTGTGCCACTCATAATGCCCCATTTTCCCTCTCTCCCTTCCCTCCTAAGCCATCCTCCTCAGTCCCATTCCCTTTGGTAAGTGTGAGTCCATTCTTGGGTTCGGTGCGGCTGCTACTGTCCTTTTCTATCACTCCTTTTCTTTTTTCTGGTACTCCACAGGTGAGTGAAATCAGTTGACACTTGTCTTTCTCTGCGTGGCTTATTTCGCTGAGCATGATACCCTCTACCTCCCTCCATGTTGTTGCACATGGTAGGATTGGTTTCTGCATATGGCAGAATAATATTCCACTTTTCATCCTCTGATAGACACTTACCTTGTCTGTTGTTGTGGACAGTGCTGTGATAATTATACGGGTGCACAGGTCTTTTTTAAACTGGGCTGCTGTATTCTAGTGTTTATTTCTGTATGTCCGGATGTATGAATATATTTAATTAGTTCATTACTCACTTGTATATCTGTTATTTATTTATTTATTTATCATTAGTCTTCATCTACGTGAGTCTCATGTAGTTTAGTAAACTGCCCCCCACAATGAGATGCCCCCACATACCTCATTGCAGTCACTGTCCATGAGCATATTAAGATGCTGTAGAATCCCTTGTTGTCTTCTCTGTGTCGTACGTCCCTCCCCGTGCCCCCCTTCTGCTTTATGCATGCCAAAGGTAATGTGCACATTCGCCCCCGCTCCGCCTGACATTTTCCTCCGTTCCCACCTGTCCACGTCCATCCCTTTCCGTTTGGTAACTGTGAGTCCACTCTTGTGGTGCCGTTTTTCTTCTTCGGATGTCTCTTGGTTCCCCTCCTGCACAGGCGAGTGATATCATTTGATCCTTGTGTTTCTCCACCTGCCTGCCTTATTACACTGAGTATGATGCCCTCTCACACCATCCGTGTTTCTGCAAATGGTGTGATTTGTTTTCCTATGACTGAATAATATTCCATTGTTCATCTACTGATGGACACTGAGCTTGGCTATTGAGAACAGTGCTGTGGTAATCATAGGGATGCACGTGTCGCTTTTAAACTGGGGGCGGCAATGTCTCATTCATTCATTCATCTGTTTATTCATTTATTTTTTTATCATGAATCTACAATTATGTGGATCACATCATGTTTATTACACTCCCCTCATCACCAACGTAGGAATGGTTAAGGGACTGAGAAGGCTGGTTGTGAAGGACGGTTGCAGGCTGGTAAGGGGGCATTACGATTAGCTCACATAATGTGTGGGGGGAATTCTATAGGGAAGGCAGTATAGTTCAGAGAATTCAAGCAGTGATTCTTACTATGCTGGTGAACAGTGAGTGTAATGGGGTCTGGGGGGCGACTTGATGATCTGGGCAGTCTAGTAACCTTAATGTTCCTTATGTAATTGTAGACTGGTTATTGTGAATAGTGCTGCCATAAATTTAGGGGTGCAGATGTCTTTCTAGAACTGGGTTGCTGCATTCCTTATGTATGTATGTTTGTATGTATGTATGTGTGTATGTATGTATTCATCCATCCATGCATCCATTCATTCATTCTTTCATTCATTCATTCATTCATTATCTGTCTACCTATCTATCCATGGATGTTTCTGTCATTAATGCACAATTAGATGAGTTCCATTATGTTTACTAGACTCCCCCCATCACGCACGTGCCCCCAGATACCCCATTGCAGTCACTGTCCATGAGCATAGTAAGATACTGTAGAATCCCTACTTGTCTTTTCTGTGTTTTTCCGCCCTGTCTGTGACACCCCTCCCACATTATATATTCTTCTTCTAATGTGTCCTTACTTCGCCCCTCCCTAATCCCTCCATTCCCACCCATACACCTCAGTCTCTTTCCCTCTGTTAACTTTTAGTCCATTCTTGGGTTTTCTGAGACTGCTGCTGTTTCCTTCTTCAGTTTTTTGTTTGTTCTGATACTGTAATGATGAGTGATATCATTATACATATATATATAGTTAGATATTTATATCTATATATATATATGTGTATGTATGTAGGTAAGTAACTCTAATGTTTGCTAAGATGATGCAGCTCCGCAAGGCTGGGCAATGCCCCCCCCAGTGGGTGGAGTTTGTAAGCGCAGCACTGTTGCCTGGAGATTCCACGATGTCACAGTGGTGCCTCTGTCCTAGAGACATAATGTGTATGCTGAGAGGAGCAGGTGTGATTCGGGTGAGGTGGACACTGACCAACTTGACAGCGTCAGGCTAAATGGAATCCAGAGCCAAGGTACTGTGTGTTCCTTTTCATTTTGTTGTCACTACTTCAAAGTTACATGAACAACATTATGGTTCCTAAGACTACCCCCACTGTCAAGTCCCCAGCACGTAGCCCGTAAGAGTCGCTGTCCAACAGCCCAGGAATATGCTGTAGAAGTGCTGCTGATCATCGCTATGTTATACGGACCTACCTAAGCTTGCCGCCGGGCCACACCCTGTGTGCCACTCATAATGCCCCATTTTCCCTCTCTCCCTTCCCTCCTAAGCCATCCTCCTCAGTCCCATTCCCTTTGGTAAGTGTGAGTCCATTCTTGGGTTCGGTGCGGCTGCTACTGTCCTTTTCTATCACTCCTTTTCTTTTTTCTGGTACTCCACAGGTGAGTGAAATCAGTTGACACTTGTCTTTCTCTGCGTGGCTTATTTCGCTGAGCATGATACCCTCTACCTCCCTCCATGTTGTTGCACATGGTAGGATTGGTTTCTGCATATGGCAGAATAATATTCCACTTTTCATCCTCTGATAGACACTTACCTTGTCTGTTGTTGTGGACAGTGCTGTGATAATTATACGGGTGCACAGGTCTTTTTTAAACTGGGCTGCTGTATTCTAGTGTTTATTTCTGTATGTCCGGATGTATGAATATATTTAATTAGTTCATTACTCACTTGTATATCTGTTATTTATTTATTTATTTATCATTAGTCTTCATCTACGTGAGTCTCATGTAGTTTAGTAAACTGCCCCCCACAATGAGATGCCCCCACATACCTCATTGCAGTCACTGTCCATGAGCATATTAAGATGCTGTAGAATCCCTTGTTGTCTTCTCTGTGTCGTACGTCCCTCCCCGTGCCCCCCTTCTGCTTTATGCATGCCAAAGGTAATGTGCACATTCGCCCCCGCTCCGCCTGACATTTTCCTCCGTTCCCACCTGTCCACGTCCATCCCTTTCCGTTTGGTAACTGTGAGTCCACTCTTGTGGTGCCGTTTTTCTTCTTCGGATGTCTCTTGGTTCCCCTCCTGCACAGGCGAGTGATATCATTTGATCCTTGTGTTTCTCCACCTGCCTGCCTTATTACACTGAGTATGATGCCCTCTCACACCATCCGTGTGTCTGCAAATGGTGTGATTTGTTTTCCTATGACTGAATAATATTCCATTGTTCATCTACTGATGGACACTGAGCTTGGCTATTGAGAACAGTGCTGTGGTAATCATAGGGATGCACGTGTCGCTTTTAAACTGGGGGCGGCAATGTCTCATTCATTCATTCATCTGTTTATTCATTTATTTTTTTATCATGAATCTACAATTATGTGGATCACATCATGTTTATTACACTCCCCTCATCACCAACGTAGGAATGGTTAAGGGACTGAGAAGGCTGGTTGTGAAGGATGGTTGCAGGCTGGTAAGGGGGCATTGCGATTAGCTCACATAATGTGGGGGGGGAATTCTATAGGGAAGGCAGTATAGTTCAGAGAATTCAAGCAGTGATTCTTACTATGCTGGTGAACAGTGAGTGTAATGGGGTCTGGGGGGCGACTTGATGATCTGGGCAGTCTAGTAACCTTAATGTTCCTTATGTAATTGTCGACTGGTTATTGTGAATAGTGCTGCCATAAATTTAGGGGTGCAGATGTCTTTCTAGAACTGGGTTGCTGCATTCTTTATGTATGTATGTTTGTATGTATGTATGTGTGTATGTTTGTATTCATCCATCCTTGCATCCATTCATTCATTCATTCATTCATTTATTATCTGTCTACCTATCTATCCATGGATGTTTCTGTCATTAATGCACAATTAGATGAGTTCCTTTATGTTCACTTGACTCCCCCCATCACGCACGTGCCACCAGATACCCCATTGCAGTCACTGTCCATGAGCATAGTAAGATACTGTAGAATCCCTACTTGTCTTTTCCGTGTTTTTCCGCCCTGTCTGTGACACCCCTCCCACATTATATATTCTTCTTCTAATGTGTCCTTACTTCGCCCCTCCCTAATCCCTCCATTCCCACCCATACACCTCAGTCTCTTTCCCTCTGTTAACTTTTAGTCCATTCTTGGGTTTTCTGAGACTGCTGCTGTTTCCTTCTTCAGTTTTTTGTTTGGTCTGATACTGTAATGATGAGTGATATCATTATACATGTATAGATATTTATATATATATATATCTATGTATATAGATAAGTAACTCTAATGTTTGCTAAGATGATGCAGCTCCGCAAGGCTGGGCACTGCCCCCCCCCCGTGGGTGGAGTTTGTAAGCGCAGCACTGTTGCCTGGAGATTCCACGATGTCACAGTGGTGCCTCTGTCCTAGAGACATAATGTGTATGCTGAGAGGAGCAGGTGTGATTCGGGTGAGGTGGACACTGACCAACTTGACAGCATCAGGCTAAATGGAATCCAGAGCCAAGGTACTGTGTGTTCCTTTTCATTTTGTTGTCACTACTTCAAAGTTACATGAACAACATTATGGTTCCTAAGACTACCCCCACTGTCAAGTCCCCGGCACGTAGCCCGTAAGAGTCGCTGTCCAACAGCCCAGGAATATGCTGTAGAAGTGCTGCTGATCATCGCTATGTTATACGGACCTACCTAAGCTTGCCGCCGGGCCACACCCTGTGTGCCACTCATAATGCCCCATTTTCCCTCTCTCCCTTCCCTCCTAAGCCATCCTCCTCAGTCCCATTCCCTTTGGTAAGTGTGAGTCCATTCTTGGGTTCGGTGCGGCTGCTACTGTCCTTTTCTATCACTCCTTTTCTTTTTTCTGGTACTCCACAGGTGAGTGAAATCAGTTGACACTTGTCTTTCTCTGCGTGGCTTATTTCGCTGAGCATGATACCCTCTACCTCCCTCCATGTTGTTGCACATGGTAGGATTGGTTTCTGCATATGGCAGAATAATATTCCACTTTTCATCCTCTGATAGACACTTACCTTGTCTGTTGTTGTGGACAGTGCTGTGATAATTATACGGGTGCACAGGTCTTTTTTAAACTGGGCTGCTGTATTCTAGTGTTTATTTCTGTATGTCCGGATGTATGAATATATTTAATTAGTTCATTACTCACTTGTATATCTGTTATTTATTTATTTATTTATCATTAGTCTTCATCTACGTGAGTCTCATGTAGTTTAGTAAACTGCCCCCCACAATGAGATGCCCCCACATACCTCATTGCAGTCACTGTCCATGAGCATATTAAGATGCTGTAGAATCCCTTGTTGTCTTCTCTGTGTCGTACGTCCCTCCCCGTGCCCCCCTTCTGCTTTATGCATGCCAAAGGTAATGTGCACATTCGCCCCCGCTCCGCCTGACATTTTCCTCCGTTCCCACCTGTCCACGTCCATCCCTTTCCGTTTGGTAACTGTGAGTCCACTCTTGTGGTGCCGTTTTTCTTCTTTGGATGTCTCTTGGTTCCCCTCCTGCACAGGCGAGTGATATCATTTGATCCTTGTGTTTCTCCACCTGCCTGCCTTATTACACTGAGTATGATGCCCTCTCACACCATCCGTGTTTCTGCAAATGGTGTGATTTGTTTTCCTATGACTGAATAATATTCCATTGTTCATCTACTGATGGACACTGAGCTTGGCTATTGAGAACAGTGCTGTGGTAATCATAGGGATGCACGTGTCGCTTTTAAACTGGGGGCGGCAATGTCTCATTCATTCATTCATCTGTTTATTCATTTATTTTTTTATCATGAATCTACAATTATGTGGATCACATCATGTTTATTACACTCCCCTCATCACCAACGTAGGAATGGTTAAGGGACTGAGAAGGCTGGTTGTGAAGGATGGTTGCAGGCTGGTAAGGGGGCATTGCGATTAGCTCACATAATGTGGGGGGGGAATTCTATAGGGAAGGCAGTATAGTTCAGAGAATTCAAGCAGTGATTCTTACTATGCTGGTGAACAGTGAGTGTAATGGGGTCTGGGGGGCGACTTGATGATCTGGGCAGTCTAGTAACCTTAATGTTCCTTATGTAATTGTAGACTGGTTATTGTGAATAGTGCTGCCATAAATTTAGGGGTGCAGATGTCTTTCTAGAACTGGGTTGCTGCATTCCTTATGTATGTATGTTTGTATGTATGTATGTGTGTATGTATGTATTCATCCATCCATGCATCCATTCATTCATTCATTCATTCATTCATTATCTGTCTACCTGTCTATCCATGGATGTTTCTGTCATTAATGCACAATTAGATGAGTTCCATTATGTTTACTAGACTCCCCCCATCACGCACGTGCCCCCAGATACCCCATTGCAGTCACTGTCCATGAGCATTGTAAGATACTGTAGAATCCCTACTTGTCTTTTCTGTGTTTTTCCGCCCTGTCTGTGACACCCCTCCCACATTATATATTCTTCTTCTAATGTGTCCTTACTTCGCCCCTCCCTAATCCCTCCATTCCCACCCATACACCTCAGTCTCTTTCCCTCTGTTAACTTTTAGTCCATTCTTGGGTTTTCTGAGACTGCTGCTGTTTCCTTCTTCAGTTTTTTGTTTGTTCTGATACTGTAATGATGAGTGATATCATTATACATATATATATATATATAGATATTTATAGCTATATATATATATGTGTATGTTTGTAGGTAAGTAACTCTAATGTTTGCTAAGATGATGCAGCTCCGCAAGGCTGGGCACTGCCCCCCCCCCCCGTGGGTGGAGTTTGTAAGCGCAGCACTGTTGCCTGGAGATTCCACGATGTCACAGTGGTGCCTCTGTCCTAGAGACATAATGTGTATGCTGAGAGGAGCAGGTGTGATTCGGGTGAGGTGGACACTGACCAACTTGACAGCATCAGGCTAAATGGAATCCAGAGCCAAGGTACTGTGTGTTCCTTTTCATTTTGTTGTCACTACTTCAAAGTTACATGAACAACATTATGGTTCCTAAGACTACCCCCACTGTCAAGTCCCCAGCACGTAGCCCGTAAGAGTCGCTGTCCAACAGCCCAGGAATATGCTGTAGAAGTGCTGCTGATCATCGCTATGTTATACGGACCTACCTAAGCTTGCCGCCGGGCCACACCCTGTGTGCCACTCATAATGCCCCATTTTCCCTCTCTCCCTTCCCTCCTAAGCCATCCTCCTCAGTCCCATTCCCTTTGGTAAGTGTGAGTCCATTCTTGGGTTCGGTGCGGCTGCTACTGTCCTTTTCTATCACTCCTTTTCTTTTTTCTGGTACTCCACAGGTGAGTGAAATCAGTTGACACTTGTCTTTCTCTGCGTGGCTTATTTCGCTGAGCATGATACCCTCTACCTCCCTCCATGTTGTTGCACATGGTAGGATTGGTTTCTGCATATGGCAGAATAATATTCCACTTTTCATCCTCTGATAGACACTTACCTTGTCTGTTGTTGTGGACAGTGCTGTGATAATTATACGGGTGCACAGGTCTTTTTTAAACTGGGCTGCTGTATTCTAGTGTTTATTTCTGTATGTCCGGATGTATGAATATATTTAGTTAGTTCATTACTCACTTGTATATGTGTTATTTATTTATCAATAGTCTTCATCTACGTGAGTCTCATGTAGTTTCGTAAACTGCCCCCCACAATGAGATGCCCCCACATACCTCATTGCAGTCACTGTCCATGAGCATATTAAGATGCTGTAGAATCCCTTGTTGTCTTCTCTGTGTCGTACGTCCCTCCCCGTGCCCCCCTTCTGCTTTATGCATGCCAAAGGTAATGTGCACATTCGCCCCCGCTCCGCCTGACATTTTCCTCCGTTCCCACCTGTCCACGTCCATCCCTTTCCGTTTGGTAACTGTGAGTCCACTCTTGTGGTGCCGTTTTTCTTCTTCGGATGTCTCTTGGTTCCCCTCCTGCACAGGCGAGTGATATCATTTGATCCTTGTGTTTCTCCACCTGCCTGCCTTATTACACTGAGTATGATGCCCTCTCACACCATCCGTGTGTCTGCAAATGGTGTGATTTGTTTTCCTATGACTGAATAATATTCCATTGTTCATCTACTGATGGACACTGAGCTTGGCTATTGAGAACAGTGCTGTGGTAATCATAGGGATGCACGTGTCGCTTTTAAACTGGGGGCGGCAATGTCTCATTCATTCATTCATCTGTTTATTCATTTATTTTTTTATCATGAATCTACAATTATGTGGATCACATCATGTTTATTACACTCCCCTCATCACCAACGTAGGAATGGTTAAGGGACTGAGAAGGCTGGTTGTGAAGGATGGTTGCAGGCTGGTAAGGGGGCATTGCGATTAGCTCACATAATGTGGGGGGGAATTCTATAGGGAAGGCAGTATAGTTCAGAGAATTCAAGCAGTGATTCTTACTATGCTGGTGAACAGTGAGTGTAATGGGGTCTGGGGGGCGACTTGATGATCTGGGCAGTCTAGTAACCTTAATGTTCCTTATGTAATTGTAGACTGGTTTTTGTGAATAGTGCTGCCATAAATTTAGGGGTGCAGATGTCTTTCTAGAACTGGGTTGCTGCATTCCTTATGTATGTATGTTTGTATGTATGTATGTGTGTATGTATGTATTCATCCATCCATGCATCCATTCATTCATTCATTCATTCATTCATTCATTCATTATCTGTCTACCTATCTATCCATGGATGTTTCTGTCATTAATGCACAATTAGATGAGTTCCATTATGTTTACTAGACTCCCCCCATCACGCACGTGCCCCCAGATACCCCATTGCAGTCACTGTCCATGAGCATAGTAAGATACTGTAGAATCCCTACTTGTCTTTTCTGTGTTTTTCCGCCCTGTCTGTGACACCCCTCCCACATTATATATTCTTCTTCTAATGTGTCCTTACTTCGCCCCTCCCTAATCCCTCTATTCCCACCCATACACCTCAGTCTCTTTCCCTCTGTTAACTTTTAGTCCATTCTTGGGTTTTCTGAGACTGCTGCTGTTTCCTTCTTCAGTTTTTTGTTTGTTCTGATACTGTAATGATGAGTGATATCATTATACATATATATATATATATAGATATTTATATCTATATATATATATGTGTATGTATGTAGGTAAGTAACTCTAATGTTTGCTAAGATGATGCAGCTCCGCAAGGCTGGGCACTGCCCCCCCCCGTGGGTGGAGTTTGTAAGCGCAGCACTGTTGCCTGGAGATTCCACGATGTCACAGTGGTGCCTCTGTCCTAGAGACATAATGTGTATGCTGAGAGGAGCAGGTGTGATTCGGGTGAGGTGGACACTGACCAACTTGACAGCATCAGGCTAAATGGAATCCAGAGCCAAGGTACTGTGTGTTCCTTTTCATTTTGTTGTCACTACTTCAAAGTTACATGAACAACATTATGGTTCCTAAGACTACCCCCACTGTCAAGTCCCCAGCACGTAGCCCGTAAGAGTCGCTGTCCAACAGCCCAGGAATATGCTGTAGAAGTGCTGCTGATCATCGCTATGTTATACGGACCTACCTAAGCTTGCCGCCGGGCCACACCCTGTGTGCCACTCATAATGCCCCATTTTCCCTCTCTCCCTTCCCTCCTAAGCCATCCTCCTCAGTCCCATTCCCTTTGGTAAGTGTGAGTCCATTCTTGGGTTCGGTGCGGCTGCTACTGTCCTTTTCTATCACTCCTTTTCTTTTTTCTGGTACTCCACAGGTGAGTGAAATCAGTTGACACTTGTCTTTCTCTGCGTGGCTTATTTCGCTGAGCATGATACCCTCTACCTCCCTCCATGTTGTTGCACATGGTAGGATTGGTTTCTGCATATGGCAGAATAATATTCCACTTTTCATCCTCTGATAGACACTTACCTTGTCTGTTGTTGTGGACAGTGCTGTGATAATTATACGGGTGCACAGGTCTTTTTTAAACTGGGCTGCTGTATTCTAGTGTTTATTTCTGTATGTCCGGATGTATGAATATATTTAGTTAGTTCATTACTCACTTGTATATGTGTTATTTATTTATCAATAGTCTTCATCTACGTGAGTCTCATGTAGTTTCGTAAACTGCCCCCCACAATGAGATGCCCCCACATACCTCATTGCAGTCACTGTCCATGAGCATATTAAGATGCTGTAGAATCCCTTGTTGTCTTCTCTGTGTCGTACGTCCCTCCCCGTGCCCCCCTTCTGCTTTATGCATGCCAAAGGTAATGTGCACATTCGCCCCCGCTCCGCCTGACATTTTCCTCCGTTCCCACCTGTCCACGTCCATCCCTTTCCGTTTGGTAACTGTGAGTCCACTCTTGTGGTGCCGTTTTTCTTCTTCGGATGTCTCTTGGTTCCCCTCCTGCACAGGCGAGTGATATCATTTGATCCTTGTGTTTCTCCACCTGCCTGCCTTATTACACTGAGTATGATGCCCTCTCACACCATCCGTGTGTCTGCAAATGGTGTGATTTGTTTTCCTATGACTGAATAATATTCCATTGTTCATCTACTGATGGACACTGAGCTTGGCTATTGAGAACAGTGCTGTGGTAATCATAGGGATGCACGTGTCGCTTTTAAACTGGGGGCGGCAATGTCTCATTCATTCATTCATCTGTTTATTCATTTATTTTTTTATCATGAATCTACAATTATGTGGATCACATCATGTTTATTACACTCCCCTCATCACCAACGTAGGAATGGTTAAGGGACTGAGAAGGCTGGTTGTGAAGGATGGTTGCAGGCTGGTAAGGGGGCATTGCGATTAGCTCACATAATGTGGGGGGGAATTCTATAGGGAAGGCAGTATAGTTCAGAGAATTCAAGCAGTGATTCTTACTATGCTGGTGAACAGTGAGTGTAATGGGGTCTGGGGGGCGACTTGATGATCTGGGCAGTCTAGTAACCTTAATGTTCCTTATGTAATTGTAGACTGGTTATTGTGAATAGTGCTGCCATAAATTTAGGGGTGCAGATGTCTTTCTAGAACTGGGTTGCTGCATTCCTTATGTATGTATGTTTGTATGTATGTATGTGTGTATGTATGTATTCATCCATCCATGCATCCATTCATTCATTCATTCATTCATTCATTCATTCATTATCTGTCTACCTATCTATCCATGGATGTTTCTGTCATTAATGCACAATTAGATGAGTTCCATTATGTTTACTAGACTCCCCCCATCACGCACGTGCCCCCAGATACCCCATTGCAGTCACTGTCCATGAGCATAGTAAGATACTGTAGAATCCCTACTTGTCTTTTCTGTGTTTTTCCGCCCTGTCTGTGACACCCCTCCCACATTATATATTCTTCTTCTAATGTGTCCTTACTTCGCCCCTCCCTAATCCCTCCATTCCCACCCATACACCTCAGTCTCTTTCCCTCTGTTAACTTTTAGTCCATTCTTGGGTTTTCTGAGACTGCTGCTGTTTCCTTCTTCAGTTTTTTGTTTGTTCTGATACTGTAATGATGAGTGATATCATTATACATATATATATATATATAGATATTTATATCTATATATATATATGTGTATGTATGTAGGTAAGTAACTCTAATGTTTGCTAAGATGATGCAGCTCCGCAAGGCTGGGCACTGCCCCCCCCCGTGGGTGGAGTTTGTAAGCGCAGCACTGTTGCCTGGAGATTCCACGATGTCACAGTGGTGCCTCTGTCCTAGAGACATAATGTGTATGCTGAGAGGAGCAGGTGTGATTCGGGTGAGGTGGACACTGACCAACTTGACAGCATCAGGCTAAATGGAATCCAGAGCCAAGGTACTGTGTGTTCCTTTTCATTTTGTTGTCACTACTTCAAAGTTACATGAACAACATTATGGTTCCTAAGACTACCCCCACTGTCAAGTCCCCAGCACGTAGCCCGTAAGAGTCGCTGTCCAACAGCCCAGGAATATGCTGTAGAAGTGCTGCTGATCATCGCTATGTTATACGGACCTACCTAAGCTTGCCGCCGGGCCACACCCTGTGTGCCACTCATAATGCCCCATTTTCCCTCTCTCCCTTCCCTCCTAAGCCATCCTCCTCAGTCCCATTCCCTTTGGTAAGTGTGAGTCCATTCTTGGGTTCGGTGCGGCTGCTACTGTCCTTTTCTATCACTCCTTTTCTTTTTTCTGGTACTCCACAGGTGAGTGAAATCAGTTGACACTTGTCTTTCTCTGCGTGGCTTATTTCGCTGAGCATGATACCCTCTACCTCCCTCCATGTTGTTGCACATGGTAGGATTGGTTTCTGCATATGGCAGAATAATATTCCACTTTTCATCCTCTGATAGACACTTACCTTGTCTGTTGTTGTGGACAGTGCTGTGATAATTATACGGGTGCACAGGTCTTTTTTAAACTGGGCTGCTGTATTCTAGTGTTTATTTCTGTATGTCCGGATGTATGAATATATTTAGTTAGTTCATTACTCACTTGTATATGTGTTATTTATTTATCAATAGTCTTCATCTACGTGAGTCTCATGTAGTTTCGTAAACTGCCCCCCACAATGAGATGCCCCCACATACCTCATTGCAGTCACTGTCCATGAGCATATTAAGATGCTGTAGAATCCCTTGTTGTCTTCTCTGTGTCGTACGTCCCTCCCCGTGCCCCCCTTCTGCTTTATGCATGCCAAAGGTAATGTGCACATTCGCCCCCGCTCCGCCTGACATTTTCCTCCGTTCCCACCTGTCCACGTCCATCCCTTTCCGTTTGGTAACTGTGAGTCCACTCTTGTGGTGCCGTTTTTCTTCTTCGGATGTCTCTTGGTTCCCCTCCTGCACAGGCGAGTGATATCATTTGATCCTTGTGTTTCTCCACCTGCCTGCCTTATTACACTGAGTATGATGCCCTCTCACACCATCCGTGTGTCTGCAAATGGTGTGATTTGTTTTCCTATGACTGAATAATATTCCATTGTTCATCTACTGATGGACACTGAGCTTGGCTATTGAGAACAGTGCTGTGGTAATCATAGGGATGCACGTGTCGCTTTTAAACTGGGGGCGGCAATGTCTCATTCATTCATTCATATGTTTATTCATTTATTTTTTTATCATGAATCTACAATTATGTGGATCACATCATGTTTATTACACTCCCCTCATCACCAACGTAGGAATGGTTAAGGGACTGAGAAGGCTGGTTGTGAAGGATGGTTGCAGGCTGGTAAGGGGGCATTGCGATTAGCTCACATAATGTGGGGGGGGAATTCTATAGGGAAGGCAGTATAGTTCAGAGAATTCAAGCAGTGATTCTTACTATGCTGGTGAACAGTGAGTGTAATGGGGTCTGGGGGGCGACTTGATGATCTGGGTAGTCTAGTAACCTTAATGTTCCTTATGTAATTGTAGACTGGTTATTGTGAATAGTGCTGCCATAAATTTAGGGGTGCAGATGTCTTTCTAGAACTGGGTTGCTGCATTCCTTATGTATGTATGTTTGTATGTATGTATGTGTGTATGTATGTATTCATCCATCCATGCATCCATTCATTCATTCTTTCATTCATTCATTCATTCATTATCTGTCTACCTATCTATCCATGGATGTTTCTGTCATTAATGCACAATTAGATGAGTTCCATTATGTTTACTAGACTCCCCCCATCACGCACGTGCCCCCAGATACCCCATTGCAGTCACTGTCCATGAGCATAGTAAGATACTGTAGAATCCCTACTTGTCTTTTCTGTGTTTTTCCGCCCTGTCTGTGACACCCCTCCCACATTATATATTCTTCTTCTAATGTGTCCTTACTTCGCCCCTCCCTAATCCCTCCATTCCCACCCATACACCTCAGTCTCTTTCCCTCTGTTAACTTTTAGTCCATTCTTGGGTTTTCTGAGACTGCTGCTGTTTCCTTCTTCAGTTTTTTGTTTGTTCTGATACTGTAATGATGAGTGATATCATTATACATATATATATATATAGATATTTATATCTATATATATATATGTGTATGTATGTAGGTAAGTAACTCTAATGTTTGCTAAGATGATGCAGCTCCGCAAGGCTGGGCACTGCCCCCCCCCGTGGGTGGAGTTTGTAAGCGCAGCACTGTTGCCTGGAGATTCCACGATGTCACAGTGGTGCCTCTGTCCTAGAGACATAATGTGTATGCTGAGAGGAGCAGGTGTGATTCGGGTGAGGTGGACACTGACCAACTTGACAGCATCAGGCTAAATGGAATCCAGAGCCAAGGTACTGTGTGTTCCTTTTCATTTTGTTGTCACTACTTCAAAGTTACATGAACAACATTATGGTTCCTAAGACTACCCCCACTGTCAAGTCCCCAGCACGTAGCCCGTAAGAGTCGCTGTCCAACAGCCCAGGAATATGCTGTAGAAGTGCTGCTGATCATCGCTATGTTATACGGACCTACCTAAGCTTGCCGCCGGGCCACACCCTGTGTGCCACTCATAATGCCCCATTTTCCCTCTCTCCCTTCCCTCCTAAGCCATCCTCCTCAGTCCCATTCCCTTTGGTAAGTGTGAGTCCATTCTTGGGTTCGGTGCGGCTGCTACTGTCCTTTTCTATCACTCCTTTTCTTTTTTCTGGTACTCCACAGGTGAGTGAAATCAGTTGACACTTGTCTTTCTCTGCGTGGCTTATTTCGCTGAGCATGATACCCTCTACCTCCCTCCATGTTGTTGCACATGGTAGGATTGGTTTCTGCATATGGCAGAATAATATTCCACTTTTCATCCTCTGATAGACACTTACCTTGTCTGTTGTTGTGGACAGTGCTGTGATAATTATACGGGTGCACAGGTCTTTTTTAAACTGGGCTGCTGTATTCTAGTGTTTATTTCTGTATGTCCGGATGTATGAATATATTTAGTTAGTTCATTACTCACTTGTATATGTGTTATTTATTTATCAATAGTCTTCATCTACGTGAGTCTCATGTAGTTTCGTAAACTGCCCCCCACAATGAGATGCCCCCACATACCTCATTGCAGTCACTGTCCATGAGCATATTAAGATGCTGTAGAATCCCTTGTTGTCTTCTCTGTGTCGTACGTCCCTCCCCGTGCCCCCCTTCTGCTTTATGCATGCCAAAGGTAATGTGCACATTCGCCCCCGCTCCGCCTGACATTTTCCTCCGTTCCCACCTGTCCACGTCCATCCCTTTCCGTTTGGTAACTGTGAGTCCACTCTTGTGGTGCCGTTTTTCTTCTTCGGATGTCTCTTGGTTCCCCTCCTGCACAGGCGAGTGATATCATTTGATCCTTGTGTTTCTCCACCTGCCTGCCTTATTACACTGAGTATGATGCCCTCTCACACCATCCGTGTGTCTGCAAATGGTGTGATTTGTTTTCCTATGACTGAATAATATTCCATTGTTCATCTACTGATGGACACTGAGCTTGGCTATTGAGAACAGTGCTGTGGTAATCATAGGGATGCACGTGTCACTTTTAAACTGGGGGCGGCAATGTCTCATTCATTCATTCATCTGTTTATTCATTTATTTTTTTATCATGAATCTACAATTATGTGGATCACATCATGTTTATTACACTCCCCTCATCACCAACGTAGGAATGGTTAAGGGACTGAGAAGGCTGGTTGTGAAGGATGGTTGCAGGCTGGTAAGGGGGCATTGCGATTAGCTCACATAATGTGGGGGGGAATTCTATAGGGAAGGCAGTATAGTTCAGAGAATTCAAGCAGTGATTCTTACTATGCTGGTGAACAGTGAGTGTAATGGGGTCTGGGGGGCGACTTGATGATCTGGGCAGTCTAGTAACCTTAATGTTCCTTATGTAATTGTAGACTGGTTATTGTGAATAGTGCTGCCATAAATTTAGGGGTGCAGATGTCTTTCTAGAACTGGGTTGCTGCATTCCTTATGTATGTATGTTTGTATGTATGTATGTGTGTATGTATGTATTCATCCATCCATGCATCCATTCATTCATTCATTCATTCATTCATTCATTCATTATCTGTCTACCTATCTATCCATGGATGTTTCTGTCATTAATGCACAATTAGATGAGTTCCATTATGTTTACTAGACTCCCCCCATCACGCACGTGCCCCCAGATACCCCATTGCAGTCACTGTCCATGAGCATAGTAAGATACTGTAGAATCCCTACTTGTCTTTTCTGTGTTTTTCCGCCCTGTCTGTGACACCCCTCCCACATTATATATTCTTCTTCTAATGTGTCCTTACTTCGCCCCTCCCTAATCCCTCTATTCCCACCCATACACCTCAGTCTCTTTCCCTCTGTTAACTTTTAGTCCATTCTTGGGTTTTCTGAGACTGCTGCTGTTTCCTTCTTCAGTTTTTTGTTTGTTCTGATACTGTAATGATGAGTGATATCATTATACATATATATATATATATATAGATATTTATATCTATATATATATATGTGTATGTATGTAGGTAAGTAACTCTAATGTTTGCTAAGATGATGCAGCTCCGCAAGGCTGGGCACTGCCCCCCCCCGTGGGTGGAGTTTGTAAGCGCAGCACTGTTGCCTGGAGATTCCACGATGTCACAGTGGTGCCTCTGTCCTAGAGACATAATGTGTATGCTGAGAGGAGCAGGTGTGATTCGGGTGAGGTGGACACTGACCAACTTGACAGCATCAGGCTAAATGGAATCCAGAGCCAAGGTACTGTGTGTTCCTTTTCATTTTGTTGTCACTACTTCAAAGTTACATGAACAACATTATGGTTCCTAAGACTACCCCCACTGTCAAGTCCCCAGCACGTAGCCCGTAAGAGTCGCTGTCCAACAGCCCAGGAATATGCTGTAGAAGTGCTGCTGATCATCGCTATGTTATACGGACCTACCTAAGCTTGCCGCCGGGCCACACCCTGTGTGCCACTCATAATGCCCCATTTTCCCTCTCTCCCTTCCCTCCTAAGCCATCCTCCTCAGTCCCATTCCCTTTGGTAAGTGTGAGTCCATTCTTGGGTTCGGTGCGGCTGCTACTGTCCTTTTCTATCACTCCTTTTCTTTTTTCTGGTACTCCACAGGTGAGTGAAATCAGTTGACACTTGTCTTTCTCTGCGTGGCTTATTTCGCTGAGCATGATACCCTCTACCTCCCTCCATGTTGTTGCACATGGTAGGATTGGTTTCTGCATATGGCAGAATAATATTCCACTTTTCATCCTCTGATAGACACTTACCTTGTCTGTTGTTGTGGACAGTGCTGTGATAATTATACGGGTGCACAGGTCTTTTTTAAACTGGGCTGCTGTATTCTAGTGTTTATTTCTGTATGTCCGGATGTATGAATATATTTAGTTAGTTCATTACTCACTTGTATATGTGTTATTTATTTATCAATAGTCTTCATCTACGTGAGTCTCATGTAGTTTCGTAAACTGCCCCCCACAATGAGATGCCCCCACATACCTCATTGCAGTCACTGTCCATGAGCATATTAAGATGCTGTAGAATCCCTTGTTGTCTTCTCTGTGTCGTACGTCCCTCCCCGTGCCCCCCTTCTGCTTTATGCATGCCAAAGGTAATGTGCACATTCGCCCCCGCTCCGCCTGACATTTTCCTCCGTTCCCACCTGTCCACGTCCATCCCTTTCCGTTTGGTAACTGTGAGTCCACTCTTGTGGTGCCGTTTTTCTTCTTCGGATGTCTCTTGGTTCCCCTCCTGCACAGGCGAGTGATATCATTTGATCCTTGTGTTTCTCCACCTGCCTGCCTTATTACACTGAGTATGATGCCCTCTCACACCATCCGTGTGTCTGCAAATGGTGTGATTTGTTTTCCTATGACTGAATAATATTCCATTGTTCATCTACTGATGGACACTGAGCTTGGCTATTGAGAACAGTGCTGTGGTAATCATAGGGATGCACGTGTCGCTTTTAAACTGGGGGCGGCAATGTCTCATTCATTCATTCATATGTTTATTCATTTATTTTTTTATCATGAATCTACAATTATGTGGATCACATCATGTTTATTACACTCCCCTCATCACCAACGTAGGAATGGTTAAGGGACTGAGAAGGCTGGTTGTGAAGGATGGTTGCAGGCTGGTAAGGGGGCATTGCGATTAGCTCACATAATGTGGGGGGGGAATTCTATAGGGAAGGCAGTATAGTTCAGAGAATTCAAGCAGTGATTCTTACTATGCTGGTGAACAGTGAGTGTAATGGGGTCTGGGGGGCGACTTGATGATCTGGGTAGTCTAGTAACCTTAATGTTCCTTATGTAATTGTAGACTGGTTATTGTGAATAGTGCTGCCATAAATTTAGGGGTGCAGATGTCTTTCTAGAACTGGGTTGCTGCATTCCTTATGTATGTATGTTTGTATGTATGTATGTGTGTATGTATGTATTCATCCATCCATGCATCCATTCATTCATTCTTTCATTCATTCATTCATTCATTATCTGTCTACCTATCTATCCATGGATGTTTCTGTCATTAATGCACAATTAGATGAGTTCCATTATGTTTACTAGACTCCCCCCATCACGCACGTGCCCCCAGATACCCCATTGCAGTCACTGTCCATGAGCATAGTAAGATACTGTAGAATCCCTACTTGTCTTTTCTGTGTTTTTCCGCCCTGTCTGTGACACCCCTCCCACATTATATATTCTTCTTCTAATGTGTCCTTACTTCGCCCCTCCCTAATCCCTCCATTCCCACCCATACACCTCAGTCTCTTTCCCTCTGTTAACTTTTAGTCCATTCTTGGGTTTTCTGAGACTGCTGCTGTTTCCTTCTTCAGTTTTTTGTTTGTTCTGATACTGTAATGATGAGTGATATCATTATACATATATATATAGATAGATATTTATATCTATATATATATATGTGTATGTATGTAGGTAAGTAACTCTAATGTTTGCTAAGATGATGCAGCTCCGCAAGGCTGGGCAATGCCCCCCCCCGTGGGTGGAGTTTGTAAGCGCAGCACTGTTGCCTGGAGATTCCACGATGTCACAGTGGTGCCTCTGTCCTAGAGACATAATGTGTATGCTGAGAGGAGCAGGTGTGATTCGGGTGAGGTGGACACTGACCAACTTGACAGCGTCAGGCTAAATGGAATCCAGAGCCAAGGTACTGTGTGTTCCTTTTCATTTTGTTGTCACTACTTCAAAGTTACATGAACAACATTATGGTTCCTAAGACTACCCCCACTGTCAAGTCCCCAGCACGTAGCCCGTAAGAGTCGCTGTCCAACAGCCCAGGAATATGCTGTAGAAGTGCTGCTGATCATCGCTATGTTATACGGACCTACCTAAGCTTGCCGCCGGGCCACACCCTGTGTGCCACTCATAATGCCCCATTTTCCCTCTCTCCCTTCCCTCCTAAGCCATCCTCCTCAGTCCCATTCCCTTTGGTAAGTGTGAGTCCATTCTTGGGTTCGGTGCGGCTGCTACTGTCCTTTTCTATCACTCCTTTTCTTTTTTCTGGTACTCCACAGGTGAGTGAAATCAGTTGACACTTGTCTTTCTCTGCGTGGCTTATTTCGCTGAGCATGATACCCTCTACCTCCCTCCATGTTGTTGCACATGGTAGGATTGGTTTCTGCATATGGCAGAATAATATTCCACTTTTCATCCTCTGATAGACACTTACCTTGTCTGTTGTTGTGGACAGTGCTGTGATAATTATACGGGTGCACAGGTCTTTTTTAAACTGGGCTGCTGTATTCTAGTGTTTATTTCTGTATGTCCGGATGTATGAATATATTTAGTTAGTTCATTACTCACTTGTATATGTGTTATTTATTTATCAATAGTCTTCATCTACGTGAGTCTCATGTAGTTTCGTAAACTGCCCCCCACAATGAGATGCCCCCACATACCTCATTGCAGTCACTGTCCATGAGCATATTAAGATGCTGTAGAATCCCTTGTTGTCTTCTCTGTGTCGTACGTCCCTCCCCGTGCCCCCCTTCTGCTTTATGCATGCCAAAGGTAATGTGCACATTCGCCCCCGCTCCGCCTGACATTTTCCTCCGTTCCCACCTGTCCACGTCCATCCCTTTCCGTTTGGTAACTGTGAGTCCACTCTTGTGGTGCCGTTTTTCTTCTTCGGATGTCTCTTGGTTCCCCTCCTGCACAGGCGAGTGATATCATTTGATCCTTGTGTTTCTCCACCTGCCTGCCTTATTACACTGAGTATGATGCCCTCTCACACCATCCGTGTGTCTGCAAATGGTGTGATTTGTTTTCCTATGACTGAATAATATTCCATTGTTCATCTACTGATGGACACTGAGCTTGGCTATTGAGAACAGTGCTGTGGTAATCATAGGGATGCACGTGTCGCTTTTAAACTGGGGGCGGCAATGTCTCATTCATTCATTCATCTGTTTATTCATTTATTTTTTTATCATGAATCTACAATTATGTGGATCACATCATGTTTATTACACTCCCCTCATCACCAACGTAGGAATGGTTAAGGGACTGAGAAGGCTGGTTGTGAAGGATGGTTGCAGGCTGGTAAGGGGGCATTGCGATTAGCTCACATAATGTGGGGGGGAATTCTATAGGGAAGGCAGTATAGTTCAGAGAATTCAAGCAGTGATTCTTACTATGCTGGTGAACAGTGAGTGTAATGGGGTCTGGGGGGCGACTTGATGATCTGGGCAGTCTAGTAACCTTAATGTTCCTTATGTAATTGTAGACTGGTTATTGTGAATAGTGCTGCCATAAATTTAGGGGTGCAGATGTCTTTCTAGAACTGGGTTGCTGCATTCCTTATGTATGTATGTTTGTATGTATGTATGTGTGTATGTATGTATTCATCCATCCATGCATCCATTCATTCATTCATTCATTCATTCATTCATTCATTATCTGTCTACCTATCTATCCATGGATGTTTCTGTCATTAATGCACAATTAGATGAGTTCCATTATGTTTACTAGACTCCCCCCATCACGCACGTGCCCCCAGATACCCCATTGCAGTCACTGTCCATGAGCATAGTAAGATACTGTAGAATCCCTACTTGTCTTTTCTGTGTTTTTCCGCCCTGTCTGTGACACCCCTCCCACATTATATATTCTTCTTCTAATGTGTCCTTACTTCGCCCCTCCCTAATCCCTCCATTCCCACCCATACACCTCAGTCTCTTTCCCTCTGTTAACTTTTAGTCCATTCTTGGGTTTTCTGAGACTGCTGCTGTTTCCTTCTTCAGTTTTTTGTTTGTTCTGATACTGTAATGATGAGTGATATCATTATACATATATATATATATAGATATTTATATCTATATATATATATGTGTATGTATGTAGGTAAGTAACTCTAATGTTTGCTAAGATGATGCAGCTCCGCAAGGCTGGGCACTGCCCCCCCCCGTGGGTGGAGTTTGTAAGCGCAGCACTGTTGCCTGGAGATTCCACGATGTCACAGTGGTGCCTCTGTCCTAGAGACATAATGTGTATGCTGAGAGGAGCAGGTGTGATTCGGGTGAGGTGGACACTGACCAACTTGACAGCATCAGGCTAAATGGAATCCAGAGCCAAGGTACTGTGTGTTCCTTTTCATTTTGTTGTCACTACTTCAAAGTTACATGAACAACATTATGGTTCCTAAGACTACCCCCACTGTCAAGTCCCCAGCACGTAGCCCGTAAGAGTCGCTGTCCAACAGCCCAGGAATATGCTGTAGAAGTGCTGCTGATCATCGCTATGTTATACGGACCTACCTAAGCTTGCCGCCGGGCCACACCCTGTGTGCCACTCATAATGCCCCATTTTCCCTCTCTCCCTTCCCTCCTAAGCCATCCTCCTCAGTCCCATTCCCTTTGGTAAGTGTGAGTCCATTCTTGGGTTCGGTGCGGCTGCTACTGTCCTTTTCTATCACTCCTTTTCTTTTTTCTGGTACTCCACAGGTGAGTGAAATCAGTTGACACTTGTCTTTCTCTGCGTGGCTTATTTCGCTGAGCATGATACCCTCTACCTCCCTCCATGTTGTTGCACATGGTAGGATTGGTTTCTGCATATGGCAGAATAATATTCCACTTTTCATCCTCTGATAGACACTTACCTTGTCTGTTGTTGTGGACAGTGCTGTGATAATTATACGGGTGCACAGGTCTTTTTTAAACTGGGCTGCTGTATTCTAGTGTTTATTTCTGTATGTCCGGATGTATGAATATATTTAGTTAGTTCATTACTCACTTGTATATGTGTTATTTATTTATCAATAGTCTTCATCTACGTGAGTCTCATGTAGTTTCGTAAACTGCCCCCCACAATGAGATGCCCCCACATACCTCATTGCAGTCACTGTCCATGAGCATATTAAGATGCTGTAGAATCCCTTGTTGTCTTCTCTGTGTCGTACGTCCCTCCCCGTGCCCCCCTTCTGCTTTATGCATGCCAAAGGTAATGTGCACATTCGCCCCCGCTCCGCCTGACATTTTCCTCCGTTCCCACCTGTCCACGTCCATCCCTTTCCGTTTGGTAACTGTGAGTCCACTCTTGTGGTGCCGTTTTTCTTCTTCGGATGTCTCTTGGTTCCCCTCCTGCACAGGCGAGTGATATCATTTGATCCTTGTGTTTCTCCACCTGCCTGCCTTATTACACTGAGTATGATGCCCTCTCACACCATCCGTGTGTCTGCAAATGGTGTGATTTGTTTTCCTATGACTGAATAATATTCCATTGTTCATCTACTGATGGACACTGAGCTTGGCTATTGAGAACAGTGCTGTGGTAATCATAGGGATGCACGTGTCGCTTTTAAACTGGGGGCGGCAATGTCTCATTCATTCATTCATCTGTTTATTCATTTATTTTTTTATCATGAATCTACAATTATGTGGATCACATCATGTTTATTACACTCCCCTCATCACCAACGTAGGAATGGTTAAGGGACTGAGAAGGCTGGTTGTGAAGGATGGTTGCAGGCTGGTAAGGGGGCATTGCGATTAGCTCACATAATGTGGGGGGGAATTCTATAGGGAAGGCAGTATAGTTCAGAGAATTCAAGCAGTGATTCTTACTATGCTGGTGAACAGTGAGTGTAATGGGGTCTGGGGGGCGACTTGATGATCTGGGCAGTCTAGTAACCTTAATGTTCCTTATGTAATTGTAGACTGGTTATTGTGAATAGTGCTGCCATAAATTTAGGGGTGCAGATGTCTTTCTAGAACTGGGTTGCTGCATTCCTTATGTATGTATGTTTGTATGTATGTATGTGTGTATGTATGTATTCATCCATCCATGCATCCATTCATTCATTCATTCATTCATTCATTCATTCATTATCTGTCTACCTATCTATCCATGGATGTTTCTGTCATTAATGCACAATTAGATGAGTTCCATTATGTTTACTAGACTCCCCCCATCACGCACGTGCCCCCAGATACCCCATTGCAGTCACTGTCCATGAGCATAGTAAGATACTGTAGAATCCCTACTTGTCTTTTCTGTGTTTTTCCGCCCTGTCTGTGACACCCCTCCCACATTATATATTCTTCTTCTAATGTGTCCTTACTTCGCCCCTCCCTAATCCCTCCATTCCCACCCATACACCTCAGTCTCTTTCCCTCTGTTAACTTTTAGTCCATTCTTGGGTTTTCTGAGACTGCTGCTGTTTCCTTCTTCAGTTTTTTGTTTGTTCTGATACTGTAATGATGAGTGATATCATTATACATATATATATATATAGATATTTATATCTATATATATATATGTGTATGTATGTAGGTAAGTAACTCTAATGTTTGCTAAGATGATGCAGCTCCGCAAGGCTGGGCACTGCCCCCCCCCGTGGGTGGAGTTTGTAAGCGCAGCACTGTTGCCTGGAGATTCCACGATGTCACAGTGGTGCCTCTGTCCTAGAGACATAATGTGTATGCTGAGAGGAGCAGGTGTGATTCGGGTGAGGTGGACACTGACCAACTTGACAGCATCAGGCTAAATGGAATCCAGAGCCAAGGTACTGTGTGTTCCTTTTCATTTTGTTGTCACTACTTCAAAGTTACATGAACAACATTATGGTTCCTAAGACTACCCCCACTGTCAAGTCCCCAGCACGTAGCCCGTAAGAGTCGCTGTCCAACAGCCCAGGAATATGCTGTAGAAGTGCTGCTGATCATCGCTATGTTATACGGACCTACCTAAGCTTGCCGCCGGGCCACACCCTGTGTGCCACTCATAATGCCCCATTTTCCCTCTCTCCCTTCCCTCCTAAGCCATCCTCCTCAGTCCCATTCCCTTTGGTAAGTGTGAGTCCATTCTTGGGTTCGGTGCGGCTGCTACTGTCCTTTTCTATCACTCCTTTTCTTTTTTCTGGTACTCCACAGGTGAGTGAAATCAGTTGACACTTGTCTTTCTCTGCGTGGCTTATTTCGCTGAGCATGATACCCTCTACCTCCCTCCATGTTGTTGCACATGGTAGGATTGGTTTCTGCATATGGCAGAATAATATTCCACTTTTCATCCTCTGATAGACACTTACCTTGTCTGTTGTTGTGGACAGTGCTGTGATAATTATACGGGTGCACAGGTCTTTTTTAAACTGGGCTGCTGTATTCTAGTGTTTATTTCTGTATGTCCGGATGTATGAATATATTTAGTTAGTTCATTACTCACTTGTATATGTGTTATTTATTTATCAATAGTCTTCATCTACGTGAGTCTCATGTAGTTTCGTAAACTGCCCCCCACAATGAGATGCCCCCACATACCTCATTGCAGTCACTGTCCATGAGCATATTAAGATGCTGTAGAATCCCTTGTTGTCTTCTCTGTGTCGTACGTCCCTCCCCGTGCCCCCCTTCTGCTTTATGCATGCCAAAGGTAATGTGCACATTCGCCCCCGCTCCGCCTGACATTTTCCTCCGTTCCCACCTGTCCACGTCCATCCCTTTCCGTTTGGTAACTGTGAGTCCACTCTTGTGGTGCCGTTTTTCTTCTTCGGATGTCTCTTGGTTCCCCTCCTGCACAGGCGAGTGATATCATTTGATCCTTGTGTTTCTCCACCTGCCTGCCTTATTACACTGAGTATGATGCCCTCTCACACCATCCGTGTGTCTGCAAATGGTGTGATTTGTTTTCCTATGACTGAATAATATTCCATTGTTCATCTACTGATGGACACTGAGCTTGGCTATTGAGAACAGTGCTGTGGTAATCATAGGGATGCACGTGTCGCTTTTAAACTGGGGGCGGCAATGTCTCATTCATTCATTCATATGTTTATTCATTTATTTTTTTATCATGAATCTACAATTATGTGGATCACATCATGTTTATTACACTCCCCTCATCACCAACGTAGGAATGGTTAAGGGACTGAGAAGGCTGGTTGTGAAGGATGGTTGCAGGCTGGTAAGGGGGCATTGCGATTAGCTCACATAATGTGGGGGGGGAATTCTATAGGGAAGGCAGTATAGTTCAGAGAATTCAAGCAGTGATTCTTACTATGCTGGTGAACAGTGAGTGTAATGGGGTCTGGGGGGCGACTTGATGATCTGGGTAGTCTAGTAACCTTAATGTTCCTTATGTAATTGTAGACTGGTTATTGTGAATAGTGCTGCCATAAATTTAGGGGTGCAGATGTCTTTCTAGAACTGGGTTGCTGCATTCCTTATGTATGTATGTTTGTATGTATGTATGTGTGTATGTATGTATTCATCCATCCATGCATCCATTCATTCATTCTTTCATTCATTCATTCATTCATTATCTGTCTACCTATCTATCCATGGATGTTTCTGTCATTAATGCACAATTAGATGAGTTCCATTATGTTTACTAGACTCCCCCCATCACGCACGTGCCCCCAGATACCCCATTGCAGTCACTGTCCATGAGCATAGTAAGATACTGTAGAATCCCTACTTGTCTTTTCTGTGTTTTTCCGCCCTGTCTGTGACACCCCTCCCACATTATATATTCTTCTTCTAATGTGTCCTTACTTCGCCCCTCCCTAATCCCTCCATTCCCACCCATACACCTCAGTCTCTTTCCCTCTGTTAACTTTTAGTCCATTCTTGGGTTTTCTGAGACTGCTGCTGTTTCCTTCTTCAGTTCTTTGTTTGTTCTGATACTGTAATGATGAGTGATATCATTATACATATATATATAGATAGATATTTATATCTATATATATATATGTGTATGTATGTAGGTAAGTAACTCTAATGTTTGCTAAGATGATGCAGCTCCGCAAGGCTGGGCAATGCCCCCCCCCGTGGGTGGAGTTTGTAAGCGCAGCACTGTTGCCTGGAGATTCCACGATGTCACAGTGGTGCCTCTGTCCTAGAGACATAATGTGTATGCTGAGAGGAGCAGGTGTGATTCGGGTGAGGTGGACACTGACCAACTTGACAGCGTCAGGCTAAATGGAATCCAGAGCCAAGGTACTGTGTGTTCCTTTTCATTTTGTTGTCACTACTTCAAAGTTACATGAACAACATTATGGTTCCTAAGACTACCCCCACTGTCAAGTCCCCAGCACGTAGCCCGTAAGAGTCGCTGTCCAACAGCCCAGGAATATGCTGTAGAAGTGCTGCTGATCATCGCTATGTTATACGGACCTACCTAAGCTTGCCGCCGGGCCACACCCTGTGTGCCACTCATAATGCCCCATTTTCCCTCTCTCCCTTCCCTCCTAAGCCATCCTCCTCAGTCCCATTCCCTTTGGTAAGTGTGAGTCCATTCTTGGGTTCGGTGCGGCTGCTACTGTCCTTTTCTATCACTCCTTTTCTTTTTTCTGGTACTCCACAGGTGAGTGAAATCAGTTGACACTTGTCTTTCTCTGCGTGGCTTATTTCGCTGAGCATGATACCCTCTACCTCCCTCCATGTTGTTGCACATGGTAGGATTGGTTTCTGCATATGGCAGAATAATATTCCACTTTTCATCCTCTGATAGACACTTACCTTGTCTGTTGTTGTGGACAGTGCTGTGATAATTATACGGGTGCACAGGTCTTTTTTAAACTGGGCTGCTGTATTCTAGTGTTTATTTCTGTATGTCCGGATGTATGAATATATTTAATTAGTTCATTACTCACTTGTATATCTGTTATTTATTTATTTATTTATCATTAGTCTTCATCTACGTGAGTCTCATGTAGTTTAGTAAACTGCCCCCCACAATGAGATGCCCCCACATACCTCATTGCAGTCTCTGTCCATGAGCATATTAAGATGCTGTAGAATCCCTTGTTGTCTTCTCTGTGTCGTACGTCCCTCCCCGTGCCCCCCTTCTGCTTTATGCATGCCAAAGGTAATGTGCACATTCGCTCCGCTCCGCATGACATTTTCCTCCGTTCCCACCTGTCCACGTCCATCCCTTTCCGTTTGGTAACTGTGAGTCCACTCTTGTGGTGCCGTTTTTCTTCTTCGGATGTCTCTTGGTTCCCCTCCTGCACAGGCGAGTGATATCATTTGATCCTTGTGTTTCTCCACCTGCCTGCCTTATTACACTGAGTATGATGCCCTCTCACACCATCCGTGTGTCTGCAAATGGTGTGATTTGTTTTCCTATGACTGAATAATATTCCATTGTTCATCTACTGATGGACACTGAGCTTGGCTATTGAGAACAGTGCTGTGGTAATCATAGGGATGCACGTGTCGCTTTTAAACTGGGGGCGGCAATGTCTCATTCATTCATTCATCTGTTTATTCATTTATTTTTTTATCATGAATCTACAATTATGTGGATCACATCATGTTTATTACACTCCCCTCATCACCAACGTAGGAATGGTTAAGGGACTGAGAAGGCTGGTTGTGAAGGATGGTTGCAGGCTGGTAAGGGGGCATTGCGATTAGCTCACATAATGTGGGGGGGGAATTCTATAGGGAAGGCAGTATAGTTCAGAGAATTCAAGCAGTGATTCTTACTATGCTGGTGAACAGTGAGTGTAATGGGGTCTGGGGGGCGACTTGATGATCTGGGCAGTCTAGTAACCTTAATGTTCCTTATGTAATTGTAGACTGGTTATTGTGAATAGTGCTGCCATAAATTTAGGGGTGCAGATGTCTTTCTAGAACTGGGTTGCTGCATTCCTTATGTATGTATGTTTGTATGTATGTATGTGTGTATGTATGTATTCATCCATCCATGCATCCATTCATTCATTCATTCATTCATTCATTCATTCATTATCTGTCTACCTATCTATCCATGGATGTTTCTGTCATTAATGCACAATTAGATGAGTTCCATTATGTTTACTAGACTCCCCCCATCACGCACGTGCCCCCAGATACCCCATTGCAGTCACTGTCCATGAGCATAGTAAGATACTGTAGAATCCCTACTTGTCTTTTCTGTGTTTTTCCGCCCTGTCTGTGACACCCCTCCCACATTATATATTCTTCTTCTAATGTGTCCTTACTTCGCCCCTCCCTAATCCCTCTATTCCCACCCATACACCTCAGTCTCTTTCCCTCTGTTAACTTTTAGTCCATTCTTGGGTTTTCTGAGACTGCTGCTGTTTCCTTCTTCAGTTTTTTGTTTGTTCTGATACTGTAATGATGAGTGATATCATTATACATATATATATATATATATAGATATTTATATCTATATATATATATGTGTATGTATGTAGGTAAGTAACTCTAATGTTTGCTAAGATGATGCAGCTCCGCAAGGCTGGGCACTGCCCCCCCCCGTGGGTGGAGTTTGTAAGCGCAGCACTGTTGCCTGGAGATTCCACGATGTCACAGTGGTGCCTCTGTCCTAGAGACATAATGTGTATGCTGAGAGGAGCAGGTGTGATTCGGGTGAGGTGGACACTGACCAACTTGACAGCATCAGGCTAAATGGAATCCAGAGCCAAGGTACTGTGTGTTCCTTTTCATTTTGTTGTCACTACTTCAAAGTTACATGAACAACATTATGGTTCCTAAGACTACCCCCACTGTCAAGTCCCCAGCACGTAGCCCGTAAGAGTCGCTGTCCAACAGCCCAGGAATATGCTGTAGAAGTGCTGCTGATCATCGCTATGTTATACGGACCTACCTAAGCTTGCCGCCGGGCCACACCCTGTGTGCCACTCATAATGCCCCATTTTCCCTCTCTCCCTTCCCTCCTAAGCCATCCTCCTCAGTCCCATTCCCTTTGGTAAGTGTGAGTCCATTCTTGGGTTCGGTGCGGCTGCTACTGTCCTTTTCTATCACTCCTTTTCTTTTTTCTGGTACTCCACAGGTGAGTGAAATCAGTTGACACTTGTCTTTCTCTGCGTGGCTTATTTCGCTGAGCATGATACCCTCTACCTCCCTCCATGTTGTTGCACATGGTAGGATTGGTTTCTGCATATGGCAGAATAATATTCCACTTTTCATCCTCTGATAGACACTTACCTTGTCTGTTGTTGTGGACAGTGCTGTGATAATTATACGGGTGCACAGGTCTTTTTTAAACTGGGCTGCTGTATTCTAGTGTTTATTTCTGTATGTCCGGATGTATGAATATATTTAGTTAGTTCATTACTCACTTGTATATGTGTTATTTATTTATCAATAGTCTTCATCTACGTGAGTCTCATGTAGTTTCGTAAACTGCCCCCCACAATGAGATGCCCCCACATACCTCATTGCAGTCACTGTCCATGAGCATATTAAGATGCTGTAGAATCCCTTGTTGTCTTCTCTGTGTCGTACGTCCCTCCCCGTGCCCCCCTTCTGCTTTATGCATGCCAAAGGTAATGTGCACATTCGCCCCCGCTCCGCCTGACATTTTCCTCCGTTCCCACCTGTCCACGTCCATCCCTTTCCGTTTGGTAACTGTGAGTTCACACTTGTGGTGCCGTTTTTCTTCTTCGGATGTCTCTTGGTTCCCCTCCTGCACAGGCGAGTGATATCATTTGATCCTTGTGTTTCTCCACCTGCCTGCCTTATTACACTGAGTATGATGCCCTCTCACACCATCCGTGTGTCTGCAAATGGTGTGATTTGTTTTCCTATGACTGAATAATATTCCATTGTTCATCTACTGATGGACACTGAGCTTGGCTATTGAGAACAGTGCTGTGGTAATCATAGGGATGCACGTGTCGCTTTTAAACTGGGGGCGGCAATGTCTCATTCATTCATTCATCTGTTTATTCATTTATTTTTTTATCATGAATCTACAATTATGTGGATCACATCATGTTTATTACACTCCCCTCATCACCAACGTAGGAATGGTTAAGGGACTGAGAAGGCTGGTTGTGAAGGATGGTTGCAGGCTGGTAAGGGGGCATTGCGATTAGCTCACATAATGTGGGGGGGGAATTCTATAGGGAAGGCAGTATAGTTCAGAGAATTCAAGCAGTGATTCTTACTATGCTGGTGAACAGTGAGTGTAATGGGGTCTGGGGGGCGACTTGATGATCTGGGCAGTCTAGTAACCTTAATGTTCCTTATGTAATTGTAGACTGGTTATTGTGAATAGTGCTGCCATAAATTTAGGGGTGCAGATGTCTTTCTAGAACTGGGTTGCTGCATTCCTTATGTATGTATGTTTGTATGTATGTATGTGTGTATGTATGTATTCATCCATCCATGCATCCATTCATTCATTCATTCATTCATTCATTCATTATCTGTCTACCTATCTATCCATGGATGTTTCTGTCATTAATGCACAATTAGATGAGTTCCATTATGTTTACTAGACTCCCCCCATCACGCACGTGCCCCCAGATACCCCATTGCAGTCACTGTCCATGAGCATAGTAAGATACTGTAGAATCCCTACTTGTCTTTTCTGTGTTTTTCCGCCCTGTCTGTGACACCCCTCCCACATTATATATTCTTCTTCTAATGTGTCCTTACTTCGCCCCTCCCTAATCCCTCTATTCCCACCCATACACCTCAGTCTCTTTCCCTCTGTTAACTTTTAGTCCATTCTTGGGTTTTCTGAGACTGCTGCTGTTTCCTTCTTCAGTTTTTTGTTTGTTCTGATACTGTAATGATGAGTGATATCATTATACATATATATATATATAGATATTTATATCTATATATATATATGTGTATGTATGTAGGTAAGTAACTCTAATGTTTGCTAAGATGATGCAGCTCCGCAAGGCTGGGCACTGCCCCCCCCCCGTGGGTGGAGTTTGTAAGCGCAGCACTGTTGCCTGGAGATTCCACGATGTCACAGTGGTGCCTCTGTCCTAGAGACATAATGTGTATGCTGAGAGGAGCAGGTGTGATTCGGGTGAGGTGGACACTGACCAACTTGACAGCATCAGGCTAAATGGAATCCAGAGCCAAGGTACTGTGTGTTCCTTTTCATTTTGTTGTCACTACTTCAAAGTTACATGAACAACATTATGGTTCCTAAGACTACCCCCACTGTCAAGTCCCCAGCACGTAGCCCGTAAGAGTCGCTGTCCAACAGCCCAGGAATATGCTGTAGAAGTGCTTCTGATCATCGCTATGTTATACGGACCTACCTAAGCTTGCCGCCGGGCCACACCCTGTGTGCCACTCATAATGCCCCATTTTCCCTCTCTCCCTTCCCTCCTAAGCCATCCTCCTCAGTCCCATTCCCTTTGGTAAGTGTGAGTCCATTCTTGGGTTCGGTGCGGCTGCTACTGTCCTTTTCTATCACTCCTTTTCTTTTTTCTGGTACTCCACAGGTGAGTGAAATCAGTTGACACTTGTCTTTCTCTGCGTGGCTTATTTCGCTGAGCATGATACCCTCTACCTCCCTCCATGTTGTTGCACATGGTAGGATTGGTTTCTGCATATGGCAGAATAATATTCCACTTTTCATCCTCTGATAGACACTTACCTTGTCTGTTGTTGTGGACAGTGCTGTGATAATTATACGGGTGCACAGGTCTTTTTTAAACTGGGCTGCTGTATTCTAGTGTTTATTTCTGTATGTCCGGATGTATGAATATATTTAGTTAGTTCATTACTCACTTGTATATGTGTTATTTATTTATCATTAGTCTTCATCTACGTGAGTCTCATGTAGTTTAGTAAACTGCCCCCCACAATGAGATGCCCCCACATACCTCATTGCAGTCACTGTCCATGAGCATATTAAGATGCTGTAGAATCCCTTGTTGTCTTCTCTGTGTCGTACGTCCCTCCCCGTGCCGCCCTTCTGCTTTATGCATGCCAAAGGTAATGTGCACATTCGCCCCCGCTCCGCCTGACATTTTCCTCCGTTCCCACCTGTCCACGTCCATCCCTTTCCGTTTGGTAACTGTGAGTCCACTCTTGTGGTGCCGTTTTTCTTCTTCGGATGTCTCTTGGTTCCCCTCCTGCACAGGCGAGTGATATCATTTGATCCTTGTGTTTCTCCACCTGCCTGCCTTATTACACTGAGTATGATGCCCTCTCACACCATCCGTGTGTCTGCAAATGGTGTGATTTGTTTTCCTATGACTGAATAATATTCCATTGTTCATCTACTGATGGACACTGAGCTTGGCTATTGAGAACAGTGCTGTGGTAATCATAGGGATGCACGTGTCGCTTTTAAACTGGGGGCGGCAATGTCTCATTCATTCATTCATATGTTTATTCATTTTTTTTTTTATCATGAATCTACAATTATGTGGATCACATCATGTTTATTACACTCCCCTCATCACCAACGTAGGAATGGTTAAGGGACTGAGAAGGCTGGTTGTGAAGGATGGTTGCAGGCTGGTAAGGGGGCATTGCGATTAGCTCACATAATGTGGGGGGGGAATTCTATAGGGAAGGCAGTATAGTTCAGAGAATTCAAGCAGTGATTCTTACTATGCTGGTGAACAGTGAGTGTAATGGGGTCTGGGGGGCGACTTGATGATCTGGGTAGTCTAGTAACCTTAATGTTCCTTATGTAATTGTAGACTGGTTATTGTGAATAGTGCTGCCATAAATTTAGGGGTGCAGATGTCTTTCTAGAACTGGGTTGCTGCATTCCTTATGTATGTATGTTTGTATGTATGTATGTGTGTATGTATGTATTCATCCATCCATGCATCCATTCATTCATTCTTTCATTCATTCATTCATTATCTGTCTACCTATCTATCCATGGATGTTTCTGTCATTAATGCACAATTAGATGAGTTCCATTATGTTTACTAGACTCCCCCCATCACGCACGTGCCCCCAGATACCCCATTGCAGTCACTGTCCATGAGCATAGTAAGATACTGTAGAATCCCTACTTGTCTTTTCTGTGTTTTTCCGCCCTGTCTGTGACACCCCTCCCACATTATATATTCTTCTTCTAATGTGTCCTTACTTCGCCCCTCCCTAATCCCTCCATTCCCACCCATACACCTCAGTCTCTTTCCCTCTGTTAACTTTTAGTCCATTCTTGGGTTTTCTGAGACTGCTGCTGTTTCCTTCTTCAGTTTTTTGTTTGTTCTGATACTGTAATGATGAGTGATATCATTATACATATATATATAGATAGATATTTATATCTATATATATATATGTGTATGTATGTAGGTAAGTAACTCTAATGTTTGCTAAGATGATGCAGCTCCGCAAGGCTGGGCAATGCCCCCCCCCGTGGGTGGAGTTTGTAAGCGCAGCACTGTTGCCTGGAGATTCCACGATGTCACAGTGGTGCCTCTGTCCTAGAGACATAATGTGTATGCTGAGAGGAGCAGGTGTGATTCGGGTGAGGTGGACACTGACCAACTTGACAGCGTCAGGCTAAATGGAATCCAGAGCCAAGGTACTGTGTGTTCCTTTTCATTTTGTTGTCACTACTTCAAAGTTACATGAACAACATTATGGTTCCTAAGACTACCCCCACTGTCAAGTCCCCAGCACGTAGCCCGTAAGAGTCGCTGTCCAACAGCCCAGGAATATGCTGTAGAAGTGCTGCTGATCATCGCTATGTTATATGGACCTACCTAAGCTTGCCTCCGGGCCACACCCTGTGTGCCACTCATAATGCCCCATTTTCCCTCTCTCCCTTCCCTCCTAAGCCATCCTCCTCAGTCCCATTCCCTTTGGTAAGTGTGAGTCCATTCTTGGGTTCGGTGCGGCTGCTACTGTCCTTTTCTATCACTCCTTTTCTTTTTTCTTGTACTCCACGGGTGAGTGAAATCAGTTGACACTTGTCTTTCTCTGCGTGGCTTATTTCGCTGAGCATGATACCCTCTACCTCCCTCCATGTTGTTGCACATGGTAGGATTGGTTTCTGCATATGGCAGAATAATATTCCACTTTTCATCCTCTGATAGACACTTACCTTGTCTGTTGTTGTGGACAGTGCTGTGATAATTATACGGGTGCACAGGTCTTTTTTAAACTGGGCTGCTGTATTCTAGTGTTTATTTCTGTATGTCCGGATGTATGAATATATTTAATTAGTTCATTACTCACTTGTATATCTGTTATTTATTTATTTATTTATCATTAGTCTTCATCTACGTGAGTCTCATGTAGTTTAGTAAACTGCCCCCCACAATGAGATGCCCCCACATACCTCATTGCAGTCACTGTCCATGAGCATATTAAGATGCTGTAGAATCCCTTGTTGTCTTCTCTGTGTCGTACGTCCCTCCCCGTGCCCCCCTTCTGCTTTATGCATGCCAAAGGTAATGTGCACATTCGCCCCCGCTCCGCATGACATTTTCCTCCATTCCCACCTGTCCACGTCCATCCCTTTCCGTTTGGTAACTGTGAGTCCACTCTTGTGGTGCCGTTTTTCTTCTTCGGATGTCTCTTGGTTCCCCTCCTGCACAGGCGAGTGATATCATTTGATCCTTGTGTTTCTCCACCTGCCTGCCTTATTACACTGAGTATGATGCCCTCTCACACCATCCGTGTGTCTGCAAATGGTGTGATTTGTTTTCCTATGACTGAATAATATTCCATTGTTCATCTACTGATGGACACTGAGCTTGGCTATTGAGAACAGTGCTGTGGTAATCATAGGGATGCACGTGTCGCTTTTAAACTGGGGGCGGCAATGTCTCATTCATTCATTCATCTGTTTATTCATTTATTTTTTTATCATGAATCTACAATTATGTGGATCACATCATGTTTATTACACTCCCCTCATCACCAACGTAGGAATGGTTAAGGGACTGAGAAGGCTGGTTGTGAAGGATGGTTGCAGGCTGGTAAGGGGGCATTGCGATTAGCTCACATAATGTGGGGGGGGAATTCTATAGGGAAGGCAGTATAGTTCAGAGAATTCAAGCAGTGATTCTTACTATGCTGGTGAACAGTGAGTGTAATGGGGTCTGGGGGGCGACTTGATGATCTGGGTAGTCTAGTAACCTTAATGTTCCTTATGTAATTGTAGACTGGTTATTGTGAATAGTGCTGCCATAAATTTAGGGGTGCAGATGTCTTTCTAGAACTGGGTTGCTGCATTCCTTATGTATGTATGTTTGTATGTATGTATGTGTGTATGTATGTATTCATCCATCCATGCATCCATTCATTCATTCTTTCATTCATTCATTCATTCATTATCTGTCTACCTATCTATCCATGGATGTTTCTGTCATTAATGCACAATTAGATGAGTTCCATTATGTTTACTAGACTCCCCCCATCACGCACGTGCCCCCAGATACCCCATTGCAGTCACTGTCCATGAGCATAGTAAGATACTGTAGAATCCCTACTTGTCTTTTCTGTGTTTTTCCGCCCTGTCTGTGACACCCCTCCCACATTATATATTCTTCTTCTAATGTGTCCTTACTTCGCCCCTCCCTAATCCCTCCATTCCCACCCATACACCTCAGTCTCTTTCCCTCTGTTAACTTTTAGTCCATTCTTGGGTTTTCTGAGACTGCTGCTGTTTCCTTCTTCAGTTTTTTGTTTGTTCTGATACTGTAATGATGAGTGATATCATTATACATATATATATAGATAGATATTTATATCTATATATATATATGTGTATGTATGTAGGTAAGTAACTCTAATGTTTGCTAAGATGATGCAGCTCCGCAAGGCTGGGCAATGCCCCCCCCCGTGGGGGGAGTTTGTAAGCGCAGCACTGTTGCCTGGAGATTCCACGATGTCACAGTGGTGCCTCTGTCCTAGAGACATAATGTGTATGCTGAGAGGAGCAGGTGTGATTCGGGTGAGGTGGACACTGACCAACTTGACAGCGTCAGGCTAAATGGAATCCAGAGCCAAGGTACTGTGTGTTCCTTTTCATTTTGTTGTCACTACTTCAAAGTTACATGAACAACATTATGGTTTCTAAGACTACCCCCACTGTCAAGTCCCCAGCACGTAGCCCGTAAGAGTCGCTGTCCAACAGCCCAGGAATATGCTGTAGAAGTGCTGCTGATCATCGCTATGTTATACGGACCTACCTAAGCTTGCCGCCGGGCCACACCCTGTGTGCCACTCATAATGCCCCATTTTCCCTCTCTCCCTTCCCTCCTAAGCCATCCTCCTCAGTCCCATTCCCTTTGGTAAGTGTGAGTCCATTCTTGGGTTCGGTGCGGCTGCTACTGTCCTTTTCTATCACTCCTTTTCTTTTTTCTGGTACTCCACAGGTGAGTGAAATCAGTTGACACTTGTCTTTCTCTGCGTGGCTTATTTCGCTGAGCATGATACCCTCTACCTCCCTCCATGTTGTTGCACATGGTAGGATTGGTTTCTGCATATGGCAGAATAATATTCCACTTTTCATCCTCTGATAGACACTTACCTTGTCTGTTGTTGTGGACAGTGCTGTGATAATTATACGGGTGCACAGGTCTTTTTTAAACTGGGCTGCTGTATTCTAGTGTTTATTTCTGTATGTCCGGATGTATGAATATATTTAGTTAGTTCATTACTCACTTGTATATGTGTTATTTATTTATCAATAGTCTTCATCTACGTGAGTCTCATGTAGTTTCGTAAACTGCCCCCCACAATGAGATGCCCCCACATACCTCATTGCAGTCACTGTCCATGAGCATATTAAGATGCTGTAGAATCCCTTGTTGTCTTCTCTGTGTCGTACGTCCCTCCCCGTGCCCCCCTTCTGCTTTATGCATGCCAAAGGTAATGTGCACATTCGCCCCCGCTCCGCCTGACATTTTCCTCCGTTCCCACCTGTCCACGTCCATCCCTTTCCGTTTGGTAACTGTGAGTCCACTCTTGTGGTGCCGTTTTTCTTCTTCGGATGTCTCTTGGTTCCCCTCCTGCACAGGCGAGTGATATCATTTGATCCTTGTGTTTCTCCACCTGCCTGCCTTATTACACTGAGTATGATGCCCTCTCACACCATCCGTGTGTCTGCAAATGGTGTGATTTGTTTTCCTATGACTGAATAATATTCCATTGTTCATCTACTGATGGACACTGAGCTTGGCTATTGAGAACAGTGCTGTGGTAATCATAGGGATGCACGTGTCGCTTTTAAACTGGGGGCGGCAATGTCTCATTCATTCATTCATCTGTTTATTCATTTATTTTTTTATCATGAATCTACAATTATGTGGATCACATCATGTTTATTACACTCCCCTCATCACCAACGTAGGAATGGTTAAGGGACTGAGAAGGCTGGTTGTGAAGGATGGTTGCAGGCTGGTAAGGGGGCATTGCGATTAGCTCACATAATGTGGGGGGGGAATTCTATAGGGAAGGCAGTATAGTTCAGAGAATTCAAGCAGTGATTCTTACTATGCTGGTGAACAGTGAGTGTAATGGGGTCTGGGGGGCGACTTGATGATCTGGGCAGTCTAGTAACCTTAATGTTCCTTATGTAATTGTAGACTGGTTATTGTGAATAGTGCTGCCATAAATTTAGGGGTGCAGATGTCTTTCTAGAACTGGGTTGCTGCATTCCTTATGTATGTATGTTTGTATGTATGTATGTGTGTATGTATGTATTCATCCATCCATGCATCCATTCATTCATTCTTTCATTCATTCATTCATTCATTATCTGTCTACCTATCTATCCATGGATGTTTCTGTCATTAATGCACAATTAGATGAGTTCCATTATGTTTACTAGACTCCCCCCATCACGCACGTGCCCCCAGATACCCCATTGCAGTCACTGTCCATGAGCATAGTAAGATACTGTAGAATCCCTACTTGTCTTTTCTGTGTTTTTCCGCCCTGTCTGTGACACCCCTCCCACATTATATATTCTTCTTCTAATGTGTCCTTACTTCGCCCCTCCCTAATCCCTCCATTCCCACCCATACACCTCAGTCTCTTTCCCTCTGTTAACTTTTAGTCCATTCTTGGGTTTTCTGAGACTGCTGCTGTTTCCTTCTTCAGTTTTTTGTTTGTTCTGATACTGTAATGATGAGTGATATCATTATACATATATATATAGATAGATATTTATATCTATCTATATATATGTGTATGTATGTAGGTAAGTAACTCTAATGTTTGCTAAGATGATGCAGCTCCGCAAGGCTGGGCAATGCCCCCCCCGTGGGTGGAGTTTGTAAGCGCAGCACTGTTGCCTGGAGATTCCACGATGTCACAGTGGTGCCTCTGTCCTAGAGACATAATGTGTATGCTGAGAGGAGCAGGTGTGATTCGGGTGAGGTGGACACTGACCAACTTGACAGCGTCAGGCTAAATGGAATCCAGAGCCAAGGTACTGTGTGTTCCTTTTCATTTTGTTGTCACTACTTCAAAGTTACATGAACAACATTATGGTTCCTAAGACTACCCCCACTGTCAAGTCCCCAGCACGTAGCCCGTAAGAGTCGCTGTCCAACAGCCCAGGAATATGCTGTAGAAGTGCTGCTGATCATCGCTATGTTATACGGACCTACCTAAGCTTGCCGCCGGGCCACACCCTGTGTGCCACTCATAATGCCCCATTTTCCCTCTCTCCCTTCCCTCCTAAGCCATCCTCCTCAGTCCCATTCCCTTTGGTAAGTGTGAGTCCATTCTTGGGTTCGGTGCGGCTGCTACTGTCCTTTTCTATCACTCCTTTTCTTTTTTCTGGTACTCCACAGGTGAGTGAAATCAGTTGACACTTGTCTTTCTCTGCGTGGCTTATTTCGCTGAGCATGATACCCTCTACCTCCCTCCATGTTGTTGCACATGGTAGGATTGGTTTCTGCATATGGCAGAATAATATTCCACTTTTCATCCTCTGATAGACACTTACCTTGTCTGTTGTTGTGGACAGTGCTGTGATAATTATACGGGTGCACAGGTCTTTTTTAAACTGGGCTGCTGTATTCTAGTGTTTATTTCTGTATGTCCGGATGTATGAATATATTTAGTTAGTTCATTACTCACTTGTATATCTGTTATTTATTTATTTATTTATCATTAGTCTTCATCTACGTGAGTCTCATGTAGTTTAGTAAACTGCCCCCCACAATGAGATGCCCCCACATACCTCATTGCAGTCACTGTCCATGAGCATATTAAGATGCTCTAGAATCCCTTGTTGTCTTCTCTGTGTCGTACGTCCCTCCCCGTGCCCCCCTTCTGCTTTATGCATGCCAAAGGTAATGTGCACATTCGCCCCCGCTCCGCCTGACATTTTCCTCCGTTCCCACCTGTCCACGTCCATCCCTTTCCGTTTGGTAACTGTGAGTCCACTCTTGTGGTGCCGTTTTTCTTCTTCGGATGTCTCTTGGTTCCCCTCCTGCACAGGCGAGTGATATCATTTGATCCTTGTGTTTCTCCACCTGCCTGCCTTATTACACTGAGTATGATGCCCTCTCACACCATCCGTGTGTCTGCAAATGGTGTGATTTGTTTTCCTATGACTGAATAATATTCCATTGTTCATCTACTGATGGACACTGAGCTTGGCTATTGAGAACAGTGCTGTGGTAATCATAGGGATGCACGTGTCGCTTTTAAACTGGGGGCGGCAATGTCTCATTCATTCATTCATCTGTTTATTCATTTATTTTTTTATCATGAATCTACAATTATGTGGATCACATCATGTTTATTACACTCCCCTCATCACCAACGTAGGAATGGTTAAGGGACTGAGAAGGCTGGTTTGTGAAGGATGGTTGCAGGCTGGTAAGGGGGCATTGCGATTAGCTCACATAATGTGGGGGGGGAATTCTATAGGGAAGGCAGTATAGTTCAGAGAATTCAAGCAGTGATTCTTACTATGCTGGTGAACAGTGAGTGTAATGGGGTCTGGGGGGCGACTTGATGATCTGGGCAGTCTAGTAACCTTAATGTTCCTTATGTAATTGTAGACTGGTTATTGTGAATAGTGCTGCCATAAATTTAGGGGTGCAGATGTCTTTCTAGAACTGGGTTGCTGCATTCCTTATGTATGTATGTTTGTATGTATGTATGTGTGTATGTATGTATTCATCCATCCATGCATCCATTCATTCATTCTTTCATTCATTCATTCATTCATTATCTGTCTACCTATCTATCCATGGATGTTTCTGTCATTAATGCACAATTAGATGAGTTCCATTATGTTTACTAGACTCCCCCCATCACGCACGTGCCCCCAGATACCCCATTGCAGTCACTGTCCATGAGCATTGTAAGATACTGTAGAATCCCTACTTGTCTTTTCTGTGTTTTTCCGCCCTGTCTGTGACACCCCTCCCACATTATATATTCTTCTTCTAATGTGTCCTTACTTCGCCCCTCCCTAATCCCTCCATTCCCACCCATACACCTCAGTCTCTTTCCCTCTGTTAACTTTTAGTCCATTCTTGGGTTTTCTGAGACTGCTGCTGTTTCCTTCTTCAGTTTTTTGTTTGTTCTGATACTGTAATGATGAGTGATATCATTATACATATATATATATATATATAGATATTTATATCTATATATATATATGTGTATGTATGTAGGTAAGTAACTCTAATGTTTGCTAAGATGATGCAGCTCCGCAAGGCTGGGCACTGCCCCCCCCCGTGGGGGGAGTTTGTAAGCGCAGCACTGTTGCCTGGAGATTCCACGATGTCACAGTGGTGCCTCTGTCCTAGAGACATAATGTGTATGCTGAGAGGAGCAGGTGTGATTCGGGTGAGGTGGACACTGACCAACTTGACAGCATCAGGCTAAATGGAATCCAGAGCCAAGGTACTGTGTGTTCCTTTTCATTTTGTTGTCACTACTTCAAAGTTACATGAACAACATTATGGTTCCTAAGACTACCCCCACTGTCAAGTCCCCAGCACGTAGCCCGTAAGAGTCGCTGTCCAACAGCCCAGGAATATGCTGTAGAAGTGCTGCTGATCATCGCTATGTTATACGGACCTACCTAAGCTTGCCGCCGGGCCACACCCTGTGTGCCACTCATAATGCCCCATTTTCCCTCTCTCCCTTCCCTCCTAAGCCATCCTCCTCAGTCCCATTCCCTTTGGTAAGTGTGAGTCCATTCTTGGGTTCGGTGCGGCTGCTACTGTCCTTTTCTATCACTCCTTTTCTTTTTTCTGGTACTCCACAGGTGAGTGAAATCAGTTGACACTTGTCTTTCTCTGCGTGGCTTATTTCGCTGAGCATGATACCCTCTACCTCCCTCCATGTTGTTGCACATGGTAGGATTGGTTTCTGCATATGGCAGAATAATATTCCACTTTTCATCCTCTGATAGACACTTACCTTGTCTGTTGTTGTGGACAGTGCTGTGATAATTATACGGGTGCACAGGTCTTTTTTAAACTGGGCTGCTGTATTCTAGTGTTTATTTCTGTATGTCCGGATGTATGAATATATTTAGTTAGTTCATTACTCACTTGTATATGTGTTATTTATTTATCAATAGTCTTCATCTACGTGAGTCTCATGTAGTTTCGTAAACTGCCCCCCACAATGAGATGCCCCCACATACCTCATTGCAGTCACTGTCCATGAGCATATTAAGATGCTGTAGAATCCCTTGTTGTCTTCTCTGTGTCGTACGTCCCTCCCCGTGCCCCCCTTCTGCTTTATGCATGCCAAAGGTAATGTGCACATTCGCCCCCGCTCCGCCTGACATTTTCCTCCGTTCCCACCTGTCCACGTCCATCCCTTTCCGTTTGGTAACTGTGAGTCCACTCTTGTGGTGCCGTTTTTCTTCTTCGGATGTCTCTTGGTTCCCCTCCTGCACAGGCGAGTGATATCATTTGATCCTTGTGTTTCTCCACCTGCCTGCCTTATTACACTGAGTATGATGCCCTCTCACACCATCCGTGTGTCTGCAAATGGTGTGATTTGTTTTCCTATGACTGAATAATATTCCATTGTTCATCTACTGATGGACACTGAGCTTGGCTATTGAGAACAGTGCTGTGGTAATCATAGGGATGCACGTGTCGCTTTTAAACTGGGGGCGGCAATGTCTCATTCATTCATTCATCTGTTTATTCATTTATTTTTTTATCATGAATCTACAATTATGTGGATCACATCATGTTTATTACACTCCCCTCATCACCAACGTAGGAATGGTTAAGGGACTGAGAAGGCTGGTTGTGAAGGATGGTTGCAGGCTGGTAAGGGGGCATTGCGATTAGCTCACATAATGTGGGGGGGGAATTCTATAGGGAAGGCAGTATAGTTCAGAGAATTCAAGCAGTGATTCTTACTATGCTGGTGAACAGTGAGTGTAATGGGGTCTGGGGGGCGACTTGATGATCTGGGTAGTCTAGTAACCTTAATGTTCCTTATGTAATTGTAGACTGGTTATTGTGAATAGTGCTGCCATAAATTTAGGGGTGCAGATGTCTTTCTAGAACTGGGTTGCTGCATTCCTTATGTATGTATGTTTGTATGTATGTATGTGTGTATGTATGTATTCATCCATCCATGCATCCATTCATTCATTCTTTCATTCATTCATTCATTCATTATCTGTCTACCTATCTATCCATGGATGTTTCTGTCATTAATGCACAATTAGATGAGTTCCATTATGTTTACTAGACTCCCCCCATCACGCACGTGCCCCCAGATACCCCATTGCAGTCACTGTCCATGAGCATAGTAAGATACTGTAGAATCCCTACTTGTCTTTTCTGTGTTTTTCCGCCCTGTCTGTGACACCCCTCCCACATTATATATTCTTCTTCTAATGTGTCCTTACTTCGCCCCTCCCTAATCCCTCCATTCCCACCCATACACCTCAGTCTCTTTCCCTCTGTTAACTTTTAGTCCATTCTTGGGTTTTCTGAGACTGCTGCTGTTTCCTTCTTCAGTTTTTTGTTTGTTCTGATACTGTAATGATGAGTGATATCATTATACATATATATATAGATAGATATTTATATCTATCTATATATATGTGTATGTATGTAGGTAAGTAACTCTAATGTTTGCTAAGATGATGCAGCTCCGCAAGGCTGGGCAATGCCCCCCCCGTGGGTGGAGTTTGTAAGCGCAGCACTGTTGCCTGGAGATTCCACGATGTCACAGTGGTGCCTCTGTCCTAGAGACATAATGTGTATGCTGAGAGGAGCAGGTGTGATTCGGGTGAGGTGGACACTGACCAACTTGACAGCGTCAGGCTAAATGGAATCCAGAGCCAAGGTACTGTGTGTTCCTTTTCATTTTGTTGTCACTACTTCAAAGTTACATGAACAACATTATGGTTCCTAAGACTACCCCCACTGTCAAGTCCCCAGCACGTAGCCCGTAAGAGTCGCTGTCCAACAGCCCAGGAATATGCTGTAGAAGTGCTGCTGATCATCGCTATGTTATACGGACCTACCTAAGCTTGCCGCCGGGCCACACCCTGTGTGCCACTCATAATGCCCCATTTTCCCTCTCTCCCTTCCCTCCTAAGCCATCCTCCTCAGTCCCATTCCCTTTGGTAAGTGTGAGTCCATTCTTGGGTTCGGTGCGGCTGCTACTGTCCTTTTCTATCACTCCTTTTCTTTTTTCTGGTACTCCACAGGTGAGTGAAATCAGTTGACACTTGTCTTTCTCTGCGTGGCTTATTTCGCTGAGCATGATACCCTCTACCTCCCTCCATGTTGTTGCACATGGTAGGATTGGTTTCTGCATATGGCAGAATAATATTCCACTTTTCATCCTCTGATAGACACTTACCTTGTCTGTTGTTGTGGACAGTGCTGTGATAATTATACGGGTGCACAGGTCTTTTTTAAACTGGGCTGCTGTATTCTAGTGTTTATTTCTGTATGTCCGGATGTATGAATATATTTAGTTAGTTCATTACTCACTTGTATATGTGTTATTTATTTATCAATAGTCTTCATCTACGTGAGTCTCATGTAGTTTCGTAAACTGCCCCCCACAATGAGATGCCCCCACATACCTCATTGCAGTCACTGTCCATGAGCATATTAAGATGCTGTAGAATCCCTTGTTGTCTTCTCTGTGTCGTACGTCCCTCCCCGTGCCCCCCTTCTGCTTTATGCATGCCAAAGGTAATGTGCACATTCGCCCCCGCTCCGCCTGACATTTTCCTCCGTTCCCACCTGTCCACGTCCATCCCTTTCCGTTTGGTAACTGTGAGTCCACTCTTGTGGTGCCGTTTTTCTTCTTCGGATGTCTCTTGGTTCCCCTCCTGCACAGGCGAGTGATATCATTTGATCCTTGTGTTTCTCCACCTGCCTGCCTTATTACACTGAGTATGATGCCCTCTCACACCATCCGTGTGTCTGCAAATGGTGTGATTTGTTTTCCTATGACTGAATAATATTCCATTGTTCATCTACTGATGGACACTGAGCTTGGCTATTGAGAACAGTGCTGTGGTAATCATAGGGATGCACGTGTCGCTTTTAAACTGGGGGCGGCAATGTCTCATTCATTCATTCATCTGTTTATTCATTTATTTTTTTATCATGAATCTACAATTATGTGGATCACATCATGTTTATTACACTCCCCTCATCACCAACGTAGGAATGGTTAAGGGACTGAGAAGGCTGGTTGTGAAGGATGGTTGCAGGCTGGTAAGGGGGCATTGCGATTAGCTCACATAATGTGGGGGGGGAATTCTATAGGGAAGGCAGTATAGTTCAGAGAATTCAAGCAGTGATTCTTACTATGCTGGTGAACAGTGAGTGTAATGGGGTCTGGGGGGCGACTTGATGATCTGGGCAGTCTAGTAACCTTAATGTTCCTTATGTAATTGTAGACTGGTTATTGTGAATAGTGCTGCCATAAATTTAGGGGTGCAGATGTCTTTCTAGAACTGGGTTGCTGCATTCCTTATGTATGTATGTTTGTATGTATGTATGTGTGTATGTATGTATTCATCCATCCATGCATCCATTCATTCATTCTTTCATTCATTCATTCATTCATTATCTGTCTACCTATCTATCCATGGATGTTTCTGTCATTAATGCACAATTAGATGAGTTCCATTATGTTTACTAGACTCCCCCCATCACGCACGTGCCCCCAGATACCCCATTGCAGTCACTGTCCATGAGCATTGTAAGATACTGTAGAATCCCTACTTGTCTTTTCTGTGTTTTTCCGCCCTGTCTGTGACACCCCTCCCACATTATATATTCTTCTTCTAATGTGTCCTTACTTCGCCCCTCCCTAATCCCTCCATTCCCACCCATACACCTCAGTCTCTTTCCCTCTGTTAACTTTTAGTCCATTCTTGGGTTTTCTGAGACTGCTGCTGTTTCCTTCTTCAGTTTTTTGTTTGTTCTGATACTGTAATGATGAGTGATATCATTATACATATATATATATATATATAGATATTTATATCTATATATATATATGTGTATGTATGTAGGTAAGTAACTCTAATGTTTGCTAAGATGATGCAGCTCCGCAAGGCTGGGCACTGCCCCCCCCCGTGGGGGGAGTTTGTAAGCGCAGCACTGTTGCCTGGAGATTCCACGATGTCACAGTGGTGCCTCTGTCCTAGAGACATAATGTGTATGCTGAGAGGAGCAGGTGTGATTCGGGTGAGGTGGACACTGACCAACTTGACAGCATCAGGCTAAATGGAATCCAGAGCCAAGGTACTGTGTGTTCCTTTTCATTTTGTTGTCACTACTTCAAAGTTACATGAACAACATTATGGTTCCTAAGACTACCCCCACTGTCAAGTCCCCAGCACGTAGCCCGTAAGAGTCGCTGTCCAACAGCCCAGGAATATGCTGTAGAAGTGCTGCTGATCATCGCTATGTTATACGGACCTACCTAAGCTTGCCGCCGGGCCACACCCTGTGTGCCACTCATAATGCCCCATTTTCCCTCTCTCCCTTCCCTCCTAAGCCATCCTCCTCAGTCCCATTCCCTTTGGTAAGTGTGAGTCCATTCTTGGGTTCGGTGCGGCTGCTACTGTCCTTTTCTATCACTCCTTTTCTTTTTTCTGGTACTCCACAGGTGAGTGAAATCAGTTGACACTTGTCTTTCTCTGCGTGGCTTATTTCGCTGAGCATGATACCCTCTACCTCCCTCCATGTTGTTGCACATGGTAGGATTGGTTTCTGCATATGGCAGAATAATATTCCACTTTTCATCCTCTGATAGACACTTACCTTGTCTGTTGTTGTGGACAGTGCTGTGATAATTATACGGGTGCACAGGTCTTTTTGAAACTGGGCTGCTGTATTCTAGTGTTTATTTCTGTATGTCCGGATGTATGAATATATTTAATTAGTTCATTACTCACTTGTATATCTGTTATTTATTTATTTATTTATCATTAGTCTTCATCTACGTGAGTCTCATGTAGTTTAGTAAACTGCCCCCCACAATGAGATGCCCCCACATACCTCATTGCAGTCACTGTCCATGAGCATATTAAGATGCTGTAGAATCCCTTGTTGTCTTCTCTGTGTCGTACGTCCCTCCCCGTGCCCCCCTTCTGCTTTATGCATGCCAAAGGTAATGTGCACATTCGCCCCCGCTCCGCCTGACATTTTCCTCCGTTCCCACCTGTCCACGTCCATCCCTTTCCGTTTGGTAACTGTGAGTCCACTCTTGTGGTGCCGTTTTTCTTCTTCGGATGTCTCTTGGTTCCCCTCCTGCACAGGCGAGTGATATCATTTGATCCTTGTGTTTCTCCACCTGCCTGCCTTATTACACTGAGTATGATGCCCTCTCACACCATCCGTGTTTCTGCAAATGGTGTGATTTGTTTTCCTATGACTGAATAATATTCCATTGTTCATCTACTGATGGACACTGAGCTTGGCTATTGAGAACAGTGCTGTGGTAATCATAGGGATGCACGTGTCGCTTTTAACCTGGGGGCGGCAATGTCTCATTCATTCATTCATCTGTTTATTCATTTATTTTTTTATCATGAATCTACAATTATGTGGATCACATCATGTTTATTACACTCCCCTCATCACCAACGTAGGAATGGTTAAGGGACTGAGAAGGCTGGTTGTGAAGGATGGTTGCAGGCTGGTAAGGGGGCATTGCGATTAGCTCACATAATGTGGGGGGGGAATTCTATAGGGAAGGCAGTATAGTTCAGAGAATTCAAGCAGTGATTCTTACTATGCTGGTGAACAGTGAGTGTAATGGGGTCTGGGGGGCGACTTGATGATCTGGGCAGTCTAGTAACCTTAATGTTCCTTATGTAATTGTAGACTGGTTATTGTGAATAGTGCTGCCATAAATTTAGGGGTGCAGATGTCTTTCTAGAACTGGGTTGCTGCATTCCTTATGTATGTATGTTTGTATGTATGTATGTGTGTATGTATGTATTCATCCATCCATGCATCCATTCATTCATTCTTTCATTCATTCATTCATTCATTATCTGTCTACCTATCTATCCATGGATGTTTCTGTCATTAATGCACAATTAGATGAGTTCCATTATGTTTACTAGACTCCCCCCATCACGCACGTGCCCCCAGATACCCCATTGCAGTCACTGTCCATGAGCATTGTAAGATACTGTAGAATCCCTACTTGTCTTTTCTGTGTTTTTCCGCCCTGTCTGTGACACCCCTCCCACATTATATATTCTTCTTCTAATGTGTCCTTACTTCGCCCCTCCCTAATCCCTCCATTCCCACCCATACACCTCAGTCTCTTTCCCTCTGTTAACTTTTAGTCCATTCTTGGGTTTTCTGAGACTGCTGCTGTTTCCTTCTTCAGTTTTTTGTTTGTTCTGATACTGTAATGATGAGTGATATCATTATACATATATATATATATATAGATATTTATATCTATATATATATATGTGTATGTATGTAGGTAAGTAACTCTAATGTTTGCTAAGATGATGCAGCTCCGCAAGGCTGGGCACTGCCCCCCCCCCCGTGGGGGGAGTTTGTAAGCGCAGCACTGTTGCCTGGAGATTCCACGATGTCACAGTGGTGCCTCTGTCCTAGAGACATAATGTGTATGCTGAGAGGAGCAGGTGTGATTCGGGTGAGGTGGACACTGACCAACTTGACAGCATCAGGCTAAATGGAATCCAGAGCCAAGGTACTGTGTGTTCCTTTTCATTTTGTTGTCACTACTTCAAAGTTACATGAACAACATTATGGTTCCTAAGACTACCCCCACTGTCAAGTCCCCAGCACGTAGCCCGTAAGAGTCGCTGTCCAACAGCCCAGGAATATGCTGTAGAAGTGCTGCTGATCATCGCTATGTTATACGGACCTACCTAAGCTTGCCGCCGGGCCACACCCTGTGTGCCACTCATAATGCCCCATTTTCCCTCTCTCCCTTCCCTCCTAAGCCATCCTCCTCAGTCCCATTCCCTTTGGTAAGTGTGAGTCCATTCTTGGGTTCGGTGCGGCTGCTACTGTCCTTTTCTATCACTCCTTTTCTTTTTTCTGGTACTCCACAGGTGAGTGAAATCAGTTGACACTTGTCTTTCTCTGCGTGGCTTATTTCGCTGAGCATGATACCCTCTACCTCCCTCCATGTTGTTGCACATGGTAGGATTGGTTTCTGCATATGGCAGAATAATATTCCACTTTTCATCCTCTGATAGAAACTTACCTTGTCTGTTGTTGTGGACAGTGCTGTGATAATTATACGGGTGCACAGGTCTTTTTTAAACTGGGCTGCTGTATTCTAGTGTTTATTTCTGTATGTCCGGATGTATGAATATATTTAGTTAGTTCTTTACTCACTTGTATATCTGTTATTTATTTATTTATTTATCATTAGTCTTCATCTACGTGAGTCTCATGTAGTTTCGTAAACTGCCCCCCACAATGAGATGCCCCCACATACCTCATTGCAGTCACTGTCCATGAGCATATTAAGATGCTGTAGAATCCCTTGTTGTCTTCTCTGTGTCGTACGTCCCTCCCCGTGCCGCCCTTCTGCTTTATGCATGCCAAAGGTAATGTGCACATTCGCCCCCGCTCCGCCTGACATTTTCCTCCGTTCCCACCTGTCCACGTCCATCCCTTTCCGTTTGGTAACTGTGAGTCCACTCTTGTGGTGCCGTTTTTCTTCTTCGGATGTCTCTTGGTTCCCCTCCTGCACAGGCGAGTGATATCATTTGATCCTTGTGTTTCTCCACCTGCCTGCCTTATTACACTGAGTATGATGCCCTCTCACACCATCCGTGTTTCTGCAAATGGTGTGATTTGTTTTCCTATGACTGAATAATATTCCATTGTTCATCTACTGATGGACACTGAGCTTGGCTATTGAGAACAGTGCTGTGGTAATCATAGGGATGCACGTGTCGCTTTTAAACTGGGGGCGGCAATGTCTCATTCATTCATTCATCTGTTTATTCATTTATTTTTTTATCATGAATCTACAATTATGTGGATCACATCATGTTTATTACACTCCCCTCATCACCAACGTAGGAATGGTTAAGGGACTGAGAAGGCTGGTTGTGAAGGATGGTTGCAGGCTGGTAAGGGGGCATTGCGATTAGCTCACATAATGTGGGGGGGGAATTCTATAGGGAAGGCAGTATAGTTCAGAGAATTCAAGCAGTGATTCTTACTATGCTGGTGAACAGTGAGTGTAATGGGGTCTGGGGGGCGACTTGATGATCTGGGCAGTCTAGTAACCTTAATGTTCCTTATGTAATTGTAGACTGGTTATTGTGAATAGTGCTGCCATAAATTTAGGGGTGCAGATGTCTTTCTAGAACTGGGTTGCTGCATTCCTTATGTATGTATGTTTGTATGTATGTATGTGTGTATGTATGTATTCATCCATCCATGCATCCATTCATTCATTCTTTCATTCATTCATTCATTCATTATCTGTCTACCTATCTATCCATGGATGTTTCTGTCATTAATGCACAATTAGATGAGTTCCATTATGTTTACTAGACTCCCCCCATCACGCACGTGCCCCCAGATACCCCATTGCAGTCACTGTCCATGAGCATTGTAAGATACTGTAGAATCCCTACTTGTCTTTTCTGTGTTTTTCCGCCCTGTCTGTGACACCCCTCCCACATTATATATTCTTCTTCTAATGTGTCCTTACTTCGCCCCTCCCTAATCCCTCCATTCCCACCCATACACCTCAGTCTCTTTCCCTCTGTTAACTTTTAGTCCATTCTTGGGTTTTCTGAGACTGCTGCTGTTTCCTTCTTCAGTTTTTTGTTTGTTCTGATACTGTAATGATGAGTGATATCATTATACATATATATATATATATAGATATTTATAGCTATATATATATATGTGTATGTTTGTAGGTAAGTAACTCTAATGTTTGCTAAGATGATGCAGCTCCGCAAGGCTGGGCACTGCCCCCCCCCCCCGTGGGTGGAGTTTGTAAGCGCAGCACTGTTGCCTGGAGATTCCACGATGTCACAGTGGTGCCTCTGTCCTAGAGACATAATGTGTATGCTGAGAGGAGCAGGTGTGATTCGGGTGAGGTGGACACTGACCAACTTGACAGCATCAGGCTAAATGGAATCCAGAGCCAAGGTACTGTGTGTTCCTTTTCATTTTGTTGTCACTACTTCAAAGTTACATGAACAACATTATGGTTCCTAAGACTACCCCCACTGTCAAGTCCCCAGCACGTAGCCCGTAAGAGTCGCTGTCCAACAGCCCAGGAATATGCTGTAGAAGTGCTGCTGATCATCGCTATGTTATACGGACCTACCTAAGCTTGCCGCCGGGCCACACCCTGTGTGCCACTCATAATGCCCCATTTTCCCTCTCTCCCTTCCCTCCTAAGCCATCCTCCTCAGTCCCATTCCCTTTGGTAAGTGTGAGTCCATTCTTGGGTTCGGTGCGGCTGCTACTGTCCTTTTCTATCACTCCTTTTCTTTTTTCTGGTACTCCACAGGTGAGTGAAATCAGTTGACACTTGTCTTTCTCTGCGTGGCTTATTTCGCTGAGCATGATACCCTCTACCTCCCTCCATGTTGTTGCACATGGTAGGATTGGTTTCTGCATATGGCAGAATAATATTCCACTTTTCATCCTCTGATAGACACTTACCTTGTCTGTTGTTGTGGACAGTGCTGTGATAATTATACGGGTGCACAGGTCTTTTTTAAACTGGGCTGCTGTATTCTAGTGTTTATTTCTGTATGTCCGGATGTATGAATATATTTAGTTAGTTCTTTACTCACTTGTATATCTGTTATTTATTTATTTATTTATCATTAGTCTTCATCTACGTGAGTCTCATGTAGTTTCGTAAACTGCCCCCCACAATGAGATGCCCCCACATACCTCATTGCAGTCACTGTCCATGAGCATATTAAGATGCTGTAGAATCCCTTGTTGTCTTCTCTGTGTCGTACGTCCCTCCCCGTGCCGCCCTTCTGCTTTATGCATGCCAAAGGTAATGTGCACATTCGCCCCCGCTCCGCCTGACATTTTCCTCCGTTCCCACCTGTCCACGTCCATCCCTTTCCGTTTGGTAACTGTGAGTCCACTCTTGTGGTGCCGTTTTTCTTCTTCGGATGTCTCTTGGTTCCCCTCCTGCACAGGCGAGTGATATCATTTGATCCTTGTGTTTCTCCACCTGCCTGCCTTATTACACTGAGTATGATGCCCTCTCACACCATCCGTGTGTCTGCAAATGGTGTGATTTGTTTTCCTATGACTGAATAATATTCCATTGTTCATCTACTGATGGACACTGAGCTTGGCTATTGAGAACAGTGCTGTGGTAATCATAGGGATGCACGTGTCGCTTTTAAACTGGGGGCGGCAATGTCTCATTCATTCATTCATCTGTTTATTCATTTATTTTTTTATCATGAATCTACAATTATGTGGATCACATCATGTTTATTACACTCCCCTCATCACCAACGTAGGAATGGTTAAGGGACTGAGAAGGCTGGTTGTGAAGGATGGTTGCAGGCTGGTAAGGGGGCATTGCGATTAGCTCACATAATGTGTGGGGGGAATTCTATAGGGAAGGCAGTATAGTTCAGAGAATTCAAGCAGTGATTCTTACTATGCTGGTGAACAGTGAGTGTAATGGGGTCTGGGGGGCGACTTGATGATCTGGGCAGTCTAGTAACCTTAATGTTCCTTATGTAATTGTAGACTGGTTATTGTGAATAGTGCTGCCATAAATTTAGGGGTGCAGATGTCTTTCTAGAACTGGGTTGCTGCATTCCTTATGTATGTATGTTTGTATGTATGTATGTGTGTATGTATGTATTCATCCATCCATGCATCCATTCATTCATTCTTTCATTCATTCATTCATTCATTATCTGTCTACCTATCTATCCATGGATGTTTCTGTCATTAATGCACAATTAGATGAGTTCCATTATGTTTACTAGACTCCCCCCATCACGCACGTGCCCCCAGATACCCCATTGCAGTCACTGTCCATGAGCATTGTAAGATACTGTAGAATCCCTACTTGTCTTTTCTGTGTTTTTCCGCCCTGTCTGTGACACCCCTCCCACATTATATATTCTTCTTCTAATGTGTCCTTACTTCGCCCCTCCCTAATCCCTCCATTCCCACCCATACACCTCAGTCTCTTTCCCTCTGTTAACTTTTAGTCCATTCTTGGGTTTTCTGAGACTGCTGCTGTTTCCTTCTTCAGTTTTTTGTTTGTTCTGATACTGTAATGATGAGTGATATCATTATACATATATATATATATATATAGATATTTATATCTATATATATATATGTGTATGTATGTAGGTAAGTAACTCTAATGTTTGCTAAGATGATGCCGCTCCGCAAGGCTGGGCACTGCCCCCCCCCGTGGGTGGAGTTTGTAAGCGCAGCACTGTTGCCTGGAGATTCCACGATGTCACAGTGGTGCCTCTGTCCTAGAGACATAATGTGTATGCTGAGAGGAGCAGGTGTGATTCGGGTGAGGTGGACACTGACCAACTTGACAGCATCAGGCTAAATGGAATCCAGAGCCAAGGTACTGTGTGTTCCTTTTCATTTTGTTGTCACTACTTCAAAGTTACATGAACAACATTATGGTTCCTAAGACTACCCCCACTGTCAAGTCCCCAGCACGTAGCCCGTAAGAGTCGCTGTCCAACAGCCCAGGAATATGCTGTAGAAGTGCTGCTGATCATCGCTATGTTATACGGACCTACCTAAGCTTGCCGCCGGGCCACACCCTGTGTGCCACTCATAATGCCCCATTTTCCCTCTCTCCCTTCCCTCCTAAGCCATCCTCCTCAGTCCCATTCCCTTTGGTAAGTGTGAGTCCATTCTTGGGTTCGGTGCGGCTGCTACTGTCCTTTTCTATCACTCCTTTTCTTTTTTCTGGTACTCCAGAGGTGAGTGAAATCAGTTGACACTTGTCTTTCTCTGCGTGGCTTATTTCGCTGAGCATGATACCCTCTACCTCCCTCCATGTTGTTGCACATGGTAGGATTGGTTTCTGCATATGGCAGAATAATATTCCACTTTTCATCCTCTGATAGACACTTACCTTGTCTGTTGTTGTGGACAGTGCTGTGATAATTATACGGGTGCACAGGTCTTTTTTAAACTGGGCTGCTGTATTCTAGTGTTTATTTCTGTATGTCCGGATGTATGAATATATTTAGTTAGTTCTTTACTCACTTGTATATCTGTTATTTATTTATTTATTTATCATTAGTCTTCATCTACGTGAGTCTCATGTAGTTTCGTAAACTGCCCCCCACAATGAGATGCCCCCACATACCTCATTGCAGTCACTGTCCATGAGCATATTAAGATGCTGTAGAATCCCTTGTTGTCTTCTCTGTGTCGTACGTCCCTCCCCGTGCCGCCCTTCTGCTTTATGCATGCCAAAGGTAATGTGCACATTCGCCCCCGCTCCGCCTGACATTTTCCTCCGTTCCCACCTGTCCACGTCCATCCCTTTCCGTTTGGTAACTGTGAGTCCACTCTTGTGGTGCCGTTTTTCTTCTTCGGATGTCTCTTGGTTCCCCTCCTGCACAGGCGAGTGATATCATTTGATCCTTGTGTTTCTCCACCTGCCTGCCTTATTACACTGAGTATGATGCCCTCTCACACCATCCGTGTGTCTGCAAATGGTGTGATTTGTTTTCCTATGACTGAATAATATTCCATTGTTCATCTACTGATGGACACTGAGCTTGGCTATTGAGAACAGTGCTGTGGTAATCATAGGGATGCACGTGTCGCTTTTAAACTGGGGGCGGCAATGTCTCATTCATTCATTCATCTGTTTATTCATTTATTTTTTTATCATGAATCTACAATTATGTGGATCACATCATGTTTATTACACTCCCCTCATCACCAACGTAGGAATGGTTAAGGGACTGAGAAGGCTGGTTGTGAAGGATGGTTGCAGGCTGGTAAGGGGGCATTGCGATTAGCTCACATAATGTGGGGGGGGAATTCTATAGGGAAGGCAGTATAGTTCAGAGAATTCAAGCAGTGATTCTTACTATGCTGGTGAACAGTGAGTGTAATGGGGTCTGGGGGGCGACTTGATGATCTGGGCAGTCTAGTAACCTTAATGTTCCTTATGTAATTGTAGACTGGTTATTGTGAATAGTGCTGCCATAAATTTAGGGGTGCAGATGTCTTTCTAGAACTGGGTTGCTGCATTCCTTATGTATGTATGTTTGTATGTATGTATGTGTGTATGTATGTATTCATCCATCCATGCATCCATTCATTCTTTCATTCATTCATTCATTCATTATCTGTCTACCTATCTATCCATGGATGTTTCTGTCATTAATGCACAATTAGATGAGTTCCATTATGTTTACTAGACTCCCCCCATCACGCACGTGCCCCCAGATACCCCATTGCAGTCACTGTCCATGAGCATAGTAAGATACTGTAGAATCCCTACTTGTCTTTTCTGTGTTTTTCCGCCCTGTCTGTGACACCCCTCCCACATTATATATTCTTCTTCTAATGTGTCCTTACTTCGCCCCTCCCTAATCCCTCCATTCCCACCCATACACCTCAGTCTCTTTCCCTCTGTTAACTTTTAGTCCATTCTTGGGTTTTCTGAGACTGCTGCTGTTTCCTTCTTCAGTTTTTTGTTTGTTCTGATACTGTAATGATGAGTGATATCATTATACATATATATATATATATATAGATATTTATATCTATATATATATATGTGTATGTATGTAGGTAAGTAACTCTAATGTTTGCTAAGATGATGCAGCTCCGCAAGGCTGGGCACTGCCCCCCCCCGTGGGGGGAGTTTGTAAGCGCAGCACTGTTGCCTGGAGATTCCACGATGTCACAGTGGTGCCTCTGTCCTAGAGACATAATGTGTATGCTGAGAGGAGCAGGTGTGATTCGGGTGAGGTGGACACTGACCAACTTGACAGCATCAGGCTAAATGGAATCCAGAGCCAAGGTACTGTGTGTTCCTTTTCATTTTGTTGTCACTACTTCAAAGTTACATGAACAACATTATGGTTCCTAAGACTACCCCCACTGTCAAGTCCCCAGCACGTAGCCCGTAAGAGTCGCTGTCCAACAGCCCAGGAATATGCTGTAGAAGTGCTGCTGATCATCGCTATGTTATACGGACCTACCTAAGCTTGCCGCCGGGCCACACCCTGTGTGCCACTCATAATGCCCCATTTTCCCTCTCTCCCTTCCCTCCTAAGCCATCCTCCTCAGTCCCATTCCCTTTGGTAAGTGTGAGTCCATTCTTGGGTTCGGTGCGGCTGCTACTGTCCTTTTCTATCACTCCTTTTCTTTTTTCTGGTACTCCACAGGTGAGTGAAATCAGTTGACACTTGTCTTTCTCTGCGTGGCTTATTTCGCTGAGCATGATACCCTCTACCTCCCTCCATGTTGTTGCACATGGTAGGATTGGTTTCTGCATATGGCAGAATAATATTCCACTTTTCATCCTCTGATAGACACTTACCTTGTCTGTTGTTGTGGACAGTGCTGTGATAATTATACGGGTGCACAGGTCTTTTTTAAACTGGGCTGCTGTATTCTAGTGTTTATTTCTGTATGTCCGGATGTATGAATATATTTAGTTAGTTCTTTACTCACTTGTATATCTGTTATTTATTTATTTATTTATCATTAGTCTTCATCTACGTGAGTCTCATGTAGTTTCGTAAACTGCCCCCCACAATGAGATGCCCCCACATACCTCATTGCAGTCACTGTCCATGAGCATATTAAGATGCTGTAGAATCCCTTGTTGTCTTCTCTGTGTCGTACGTCCCTCCCCGTGCCGCCCTTCTGCTTTATGCATGCCAAAGGTAATGTGCACATTCGCCCCCGCTCCGCCTGACATTTTCCTCCGTTCCCACCTGTCCACGTCCATCCCTTTCCGTTTGGTAACTGTGAGTCCACTCTTGTGGTGCCGTTTTTCTTCTTCGGATGTCTCTTGGTTCCCCTCCTGCACAGGCGAGTGATATCATTTGATCCTTGTGTTTCTCCACCTGCCTGCCTTATTACACTGAGTATGATGCCCTCTCACACCATCCGTGTGTCTGCAAATGGTGTGATTTGTTTTCCTATGACTGAATAATATTCCATTGTTCATCTACTGATGGACACTGAGCTTGGCTATTGAGAACAGTGCTGTGGTAATCATAGGGATGCACGTGTCGCTTTTAAACTGGGGGCGGCAATGTCTCATTCATTCATTCATCTGTTTATTCATTTATTTTTTTATCATGAATCTACAATTATGTGGATCACATCATGTTTATTACACTCCCCTCATCACCAACGTAGGAATGGTTAAGGGACTGAGAAGGCTGGTTGTGAAGGATGGTTGCAGGCTGGTAAGGGGGCATTGCGATTAGCTCACATAATGTGGGGGGGGAATTCTATAGGGAAGGCAGTATAGTTCAGAGAATTCAAGCAGTGATTCTTACTATGCTGGTGAACAGTGAGTGTAATGGGGTCTGGGGGGCGACTTGATGATCTGGGCAGTCTAGTAACCTTAATGTTCCTTATGTAATTGTAGACTGGTTATTGTGAATAGTGCTGCCATAAATTTAGGGGTGCAGATGTCTTTCTAGAACTGGGTTGCTGCATTCCTTATGTATGTATGTTTGTATGTATGTATGTGTGTATGTATGTATTCATCCATCCATGCATCCATTCATTCATTCTTTCATTCATTCATTCATTCATTATCTGTCTACCTATCTATCCATGGATGTTTCTGTCATTAATGCACAATTAGATGAGTTCCATTATGTTTACTAGACTCCCCCCATCACGCACGTGCCCCCAGATACCCCATTGCAGTCACTGTCCATGAGCATAGTAAGATACTGTAGAATCCCTACTTGTCTTTTCTGTGTTTTTCCGCCCTGTCTGTGACACCCCTCCCACATTATATATTCTTCTTCTAATGTGTCCTTACTTCGCCCCTCCCTAATCCCTCCATTCCCACCCATACACCTCAGTCTCTTTCCCTCTGTTAACTTTTAGTCCATTCTTGGGTTTTCTGAGACTGCTGCTGTTTCCTTCTTCAGTTTTTTGTTTGTTCTGATACTGTAATGATGAGTGATATCATTATACATATATATATATATATATAGATATTTATATCTATATATATATATGTGTATGTATGTAGGTAAGTAACTCTAATGTTTGCTAAGATGATGCCGCTCCGCAAGGCTGGGCACTGCCCCCCCCCGTGGGGGGAGTTTGTAAGCGCAGCACTGTTGCCTGGAGATTCCACGATGTCACAGTGGTGCCTCTGTCCTAGAGACATAATGTGTATGCTGAGAGGAGCAGGTGTGATTCGGGTGAGGTGGACACTGACCAACTTGACAGCATCAGGCTAAATGGAATCCAGAGCCAAGGTACTGTGTGTTCCTTTTCATTTTGTTGTCACTACTTCAAAGTTACATGAACAACATTATGGTTCCTAAGACTACCCCCACTGTCAAGTCCCCAGCACGTAGCCCGTAAGAGTCGCTGTCCAACAGCCCAGGAATATGCTGTAGAAGTGCTGCTGATCATCGCTATGTTATACGGACCTACCTAAGCTTGCCGCCGGGCCACACCCTGTGTGCCACTCATAATGCCCCATTTTCCCTCTCTCCCTTCCCTCCTAAGCCATCCTCCTCAGTCCCATTCCCTTTGGTAAGTGTGAGTCCATTCTTGGGTTCGGTGCGGCTGCTACTGTCCTTTTCTATCACTCCTTTTCTTTTTTCTGGTACTCCACAGGTGAGTGAAATCAGTTGACACTTGTCTTTCTCTGCGTGGCTTATTTCGCTGAGCATGATACCCTCTACCTCCCTCCATGTTGTTGCACATGGTAGGATTGGTTTCTGCATATGGCAGAATAATATTCCACTTTTCATCCTCTGATAGACACTTACCTTGTCTGTTGTTGTGGACAGTGCTGTGATAATTATACGGGTGCACAGGTCTTTTTTAAACTGGGCTGCTGTATTCTAGTGTTTATTTCTGTATGTCCGGATGTATGAATATATTTAATTAGTTCATTACTCACTTGTATATCTGTTATTTATTTATTTATTTATCATTAGTCTTCATCTACGTGAGTCTCATGTAGTTTAGTAAACTGCCCCCCACAATGAGATGCCCCCACATACCTCATTGCAGTCACTGTCCATGAGCATATTAAGATGCTGTAGAATCCCTTGTTGTCTTCTCTGTGTCGTACGTCCCTCCCCGTGCCGCCCTTCTGCTTTATGCATGCCAAAGGTAATGTGCACATTCGCCCCCGCTCCGCCTGACATTTTCCTCCGTTCCCACCTGTCCACGTCCATCCCTTTCCGTTTGGTAACTGTGAGTCCACTCTTGTGGTGCCGTTTTTCTTCTTCGGATGTCTCTTGGTTCCCCTCCTGCACAGGCGAGTGATATCATTTGATCCTTGTGTTTCTCCACCTGCCTGCCTTATTACACTGAGTATGATGCCCTCTCACACCATCCGTGTGTCTGCAAATGGTGTGATTTGTTTTCCTATGACTGAATAATATTCCATTGTTCATCTACTGATGGACACTGAGCTTGGCTATTGAGAACAGTGCTGTGGTAATCATAGGGATGCACGTGTCGCTTTTAAACTGGGGGCGGCAATGTCTCATTCATTCATTCATCTGTTTATTCATTTATTTTTTTATCATGAATCTACAATTATGTGGATCACATCATGTTTATTACACTCCCCTCATCACCAACGTAGGAATGGTTAAGGGACTGAGAAGGCTGGTTGTGAAGGATGGTTGCAGGCTGGTAAGGGGGCATTGCGATTAGCTCACATAATGTGGGGGGGGAATTCTATAGGGAAGGCAGTATAGTTCAGAGAATTCAAGCAGTGATTCTTACTATGCTGGTGAACAGTGAGTGTAATGGGGTCTGGGGGGCGACTTGATGATCTGGGCAGTCTAGTAACCTTAATGTTCCTTATGTAATTGTAGACTGGTTATTGTGAATAGTGCTGCCATAAATTTAGGGGTGCAGATGTCTTTCTAGAACTGGGTTGCTGCATTCCTTATGTATGTATGTTTGTATGTATGTATGTGTGTATGTATGTATTCATCCATCCATGCATCCATTCATTCATTCTTTCATTCATTCATTCATTCATTATCTGTCTACCTATCTATCCATGGATGTTTCTGTCATTAATGCACAATTAGATGAGTTCCATTATGTTTACTAGACTCCCCCCATCACGCACGTGCCCCCAGATACCCCATTGCAGTCACTGTCCATGAGCATAGTAAGATACTGTAGAATCCCTACTTGTCTTTTCTGTGTTTTTCCGCCCTGTCTGTGACACCCCTCCCACATTATATATTCTTCTTCTAATGTGTCCTTACTTCGCCCCTCCCTAATCCCTCCATTCCCACCCATACACCTCAGTCTCTTTCCCTCTGTTAACTTTTAGTCCATTCTTGGGTTTTCTGAGACTGCTGCTGTTTCCTTCTTCAGTTTTTTGTTTGTTCTGATACTGTAATGATGAGTGATATCATTATACATATATATATATATATAGATATTTATATCTATATATATATATGTGTATGTATGTAGGTAAGTAACTCTAATGTTTGCTAAGATGATGCCGCTCCGCAAGGCTGGGCACTGCCCCCCCCCCGTGGGGGGAGTTTGTAAGCGCAGCACTGTTGCCTGGAGATTCCACGATGTCACAGTGGTGCCTCTGTCCTAGAGACATAATGTGTATGCTGAGAGGAGCAGGTGTGATTCGGGTGAGGTGGACACTGACCAACTTGACAGCATCAGGCTAAATGGAATCCAGAGCCAAGGTACTGTGTGTTCCTTTTCATTTTGTTGTCACTACTTCAAAGTTACATGAACAACATTATGGTTCCTAAGACTACCCCCACTGTCAAGTCCCCAGCACGTAGCCCGTAAGAGTCGCTGTCCAACAGCCCAGGAATATGCTGTAGAAGTGCTGCTGATCATCGCTATGTTATACGGACCTACCTAAGCTTGCCGCCGGGCCACACCCTGTGTGCCACTCATAATGCCCCATTTTCCCTCTCTCCCTTCCCTCCTAAGCCATCCTCCTCAGTCCCATTCCCTTTGGTAAGTGTGAGTCCATTCTTGGGTTCGGTGCGGCTGCTACTGTCCTTTTCTATCACTCCTTTTCTTTTTTCTGGTACTCCACAGGTGAGTGAAATCAGTTGACACTTGTCTTTCTCTGCGTGGCTTATTTCGCTGAGCATGATACCCTCTACCTCCCTCCATGTTGTTGCACATGGTAGGATTGGTTTCTGCATATGGCAGAATAATATTCCACTTTTCATCCTCTGATAGACACTTACCTTGTCTGTTGTTGTGGACAGTGCTGTGATAATTATACGGGTGCACAGGTCTTTTTTAAACTGGGCTGCTGTATTCTAGTGTTTATTTCTGTATGTCCGGATGTATGAATATATTTAGTTAGTTCTTTACTCACTTGTATATCTGTTATTTATTTATTTATTTATCATTAGTCTTCATCTACGTGAGTCTCATGTAGTTTAGTAAACTGCCCCCCACAATGAGATGCCCCCACATACCTCATTGCAGTCACTGTCCATGAGCATATTAAGATGCTGTAGAATCCCTTGTTGTCTTCTCTGTGTCGTACGTCCCTCCCCGTGCCGCCCTTCTGCTTTATGCATGCCAAAGGTAATGTGCACATTCGCCCCCGCTCCGCCTGACATTTTCCTCCGTTCCCACCTGTCCACGTCCATCCCTTTCCGTTTGGTAACTGTGAGTCCACTCTTGTGGTGCCGTTTTTCTTCTTCGGATGTCTCTTGGTTCCCCTCCTGCACAGGCGAGTGATATCATTTGATCCTTGTGTTTCTCCACCTGCCTGCCTTATTACACTGAGTATGATGCCCTCTCACACCATCCGTGTGTCTGCAAATGGTGTGATTTGTTTTCCTATGACTGAATAATATTCCATTGTTCATCTACTGATGGACACTGAGCTTGGCTATTGAGAACAGTGCTGTGGTAATCATAGGGATGCACGTGTCGCTTTTAAACTGGGGGCGGCAATGTCTCATTCATTCATTCATCTGTTTATTCATTTATTTTTTTATCATGAATCTACAATTATGTGGATCACATCATGTTTATTACACTCCCCTCATCACCAACGTAGGAATGGTTAAGGGACTGAGAAGGCTGGTTGTGAAGGATGGTTGCAGGCTGGTAAGGGGGCATTGCGATTAGCTCACATAATGTGGGGGGGGAATTCTATAGGGAAGGCAGTATAGTTCAGAGAATTCAAGCAGTGATTCTTACTATGCTGGTGAACAGTGAGTGTAATGGGGTCTGGGGGGCGACTTGATGATCTGGGCAGTCTAGTAACCTTAATGTTCCTTATGTAATTGTAGACTGGTTATTGTGAATAGTGCTGCCATAAATTTAGGGGTGCAGATGTCTTTCTAGAACTGGGTTGCTGCATTCCTTATGTATGTATGTTTGTATGTATGTATGTGTGTATGTATGTATTCATCCATCCATGCATCCATTCATTCATTCATTCATTCATTCATTCATTCATTCATTATCTGTCTACCTATCTATCCATGGATGTTTCTGTCATTAATGCACAATTAGATGAGTTCCATTATGTTTACTAGACTCCCCCCATCACGCACGTGCCCCCAGATACCCCATTGCAGTCACTGTCCATGAGCATAGTAAGATACTGTAGAATCCCTACTTGTCTTTTCTGTGTTTTTCCGCCCTGTCTGTGACACCCCTCCCACATTATATATTCTTCTTCTAATGTGTCCTTACTTCGCCCCTCCCTAATCCCTCCATTCCCACCCATACACCTCAGTCTCTTTCCCTCTGTTAACTTTTAGTCCATTCTTGGGTTTTCTGAGACTGCTGCTGTTTCCTTCTTCAGTTTTTTGTTTGTTCTGATACTGTAATGATGAGTGATATCATTATACATATATATATATATATATAGATATTTATATCTATATATATATATGTGTATGTATGTAGGTAAGTAACTCTAATGTTTGCTTAGATGATGCAGCTCCGCAAGGCTGGGCACTGCCCGCCCCCCGTGGGGGGAGTTTGTAAGCGCAGCACTGTTGCCTGGAGATTCCACGATGTCACAGTGGTGCCTCTGTCCTAGAGACATAATGTGTATGCTGAGAGGAGCAGGTGTGATTCGGGTGAGGTGGACACTGACCAACTTGACAGCATCAGGCTAAATGGAATCCAGAGCCAAGGTACTGTGTGTTCCTTTTCATTTTGTTGTCACTACTTCAAAGTTACATGAACAACATTATGGTTCCTAAGACTACCCCCACTGTCAAGTCCCCAGCACGTAGCCCGTAAGAGTCGCTGTCCAACAGCCCAGGAATATGCTGTAGAAGTGCTGCTGATCATCGCTATGTTATACGGACCTACCTAAGCTTGCCGCCGGGCCACACCCTGTGTGCCACTCATAATGCCCCATTTTCCCTCTCTCCCTTCCCTCCTAAGCCATCCTCCTCAGTCCCATTCCCTTTGGTAAGTGTGAGTCCATTCTTGGGTTCGGTGCGGCTGCTACTGTCCTTTTCTATCACTCCTTTTCTTTTTTCTGGTACTCCACAGGTGAGTGAAATCAGTTGACACTTGTCTTTCTCTGCGTGGCTTATTTCGCTGAGCATGATACCCTCTACCTCCCTCCATGTTGTTGCACATGGTAGGATTGGTTTCTGCATATGGCAGAATAATATTCCACTTTTCATCCTCTGATAGACACTTACCTTGTCTGTTGTTGTGGACAGTGCTGTGATAATTATACGGGTGCACAGGTCTTTTTTAAACTGGGCTGCTGTATTCTAGTGTTTATTTCTGTATGTCCGGATGTATGAATATATTTAATTAGTTCATTACTCACTTGTATATCTGTTATTTATTTATTTATTTATCATTAGTCTTCATCTACGTGAGTCTCATGTAGTTTAGTAAACTGCCCCCCACAATGAGATGCCCCCACATACCTCATTGCAGTCACTGTCCATGAGCATGTTAAGATGCTGTAGAATCCCTTGTTGTCTTCTCTGTGTCGTACGTCCCTCCCCGTGCCGCCCTTCTGCTTTATGCATGCCAAAGGTAATGTGCACATTCGCCCCCGCTCCGCCTGACATTTTCCTCCGTTCCCACCTGTCCACGTCCATCCCTTTCCGTTTGGTAACTGTGAGTCCACTCTTGTGGTGCCGTTTTTCTTCTTCGGATGTCTCTTGGTTCCCCTCCTGCACAGGCGAGTGATATCATTTGATCCTTGTGTTTCTCCACCTGCCTGCCTTATTACACTGAGTATGATGCCCTCTCACACCATCCGTGTGTCTGCAAATGGTGTGATTTGTTTTCCTATGACTGAATAATATTCCATTGTTCATCTACTGATGGACACTGAGCTTGGCTATTGAGAACAGTGCTGTGGTAATCATAGGGATGCACGTGTCGCTTTTAAACTGGGGGCGGCAATGTCTCATTCATTCATTCATCTGTTTATTCATTTATTTTTTTATCATGAATCTACAATTATGTGGATCACATCATGTTTATTACACTCCCCTCATCACCAACGTAGGAATGGTTAAGGGACTGAGAAGGCTGGTTGTGAAGGATGGTTGCAGGCTGGTAAGGGGGCATTGCGATTAGCTCACATAATGTGGGGGGGGAATTCTATAGGGAAGGCAGTATAGTTCAGAGAATTCAAGCAGTGATTCTTACTATGCTGGTGAACAGTGAGTGTAATGGGGTCTGGGGGGCGACTTGATGATCTGGGCAGTCTAGTAACCTTAATGTTCCTTATGTAATTGTAGACTGGTTATTGTGAATAGTGCTGCCATAAATTTAGGGGTGCAGATGTCTTTCTAGAACTGGGTTGCTGCATTCCTTATGTATGTATGTTTGTATGTATGTATGTGTGTATGTATGTATTCATCCATCCATGCATCCATTCATTCATTCTTTCATTCATTCATTCATTCATTATCTGTCTACCTATCTATCCATGGATGTTTCTGTCATTAATGCACAATTAGATGAGTTCCATTATGTTTACTAGACTCCCCCCATCACGCACGTGCCCCCAGATACCCCATTGCAGTCACTGTCCATGAGCATAGTAAGATACTGTAGAATCCCTACTTGTCTTTTCTGTGTTTTTCCGCCCTGTCTGTGACACCCCTCCCACATTATATATTCTTCTTCTAATGTGTCCTTACTTCGCCCCTCCCTAATCCCTCCATTCCCACCCATACACCTCAGTCTCTTTCCCTCTGTTAACTTTTAGTCCATTCTTGGGTTTTCTGAGACTGCTGCTGTTTCCTTCTTCAGTTTTTTGTTTGTTCTGATACTGTAATGATGAGTGATATCATTATACATATATATATATATATATAGATATTTATATCTATATATATATATGTGTATGTATGTAGGTAAGTAACTCTAATGTTTGCTAAGATGATGCAGCTCCGCAAGGCTGGGCACTGCCCCCCCCCGTGGGGGGAGTTTGTAAGCGCAGCACTGTTGCCTGGAGATTCCACGATGTCACAGTGGTGCCTCTGTCCTAGAGACATAATGTGTATGCTGAGAGGAGCAGGTGTGATTCGGGTGAGGTGGACACTGACCAACTTGACAGCATCAGGCTAAATGGAATCCAGAGCCAAGGTACTGTGTGTTCCTTTTCATTTTGTTGTCACTACTTCAAAGTTACATGAACAACATTATGGTTCCTAAGACTACCCCCACTGTCAAGTCCCCAGCACGTAGCCCGTAAGAGTCGCTGTCCAACAGCCCAGGAATATGCTGTAGAAGTGCTGCTGATCATCGCTATGTTATACGGACCTACCTAAGCTTGCCGCCGGGCCACACCCTGTGTGCCACTCATAATGCCCCATTTTCCCTCTCTCCCTTCCCTCCTAAGCCATCCTCCTCAGTCCCATTCCCTTTGGTAAGTGTGAGTCCATTCTTGGGTTCGGTGCGGCTGCTACTGTCCTTTTCTATCACTCCTTTTCTTTTTTCTGGTACTCCACAGGTGAGTGAAATCAGTTGACACTTGTCTTTCTCTGCGTGGCTTATTTCGCTGAGCATGATACCCTCTACCTCCCTCCATGTTGTTGCACATGGTAGGATTGGTTTCTGCATATGGCAGAATAATATTCCACTTTTCATCCTCTGATAGACACTTACCTTGTCTGTTGTTGTGGACAGTGCTGTGATAATTATACGGGTGCACAGGTCTTTTTTAAACTGGGCTGCTGTATTCTAGTGTTTATTTCTGTATGTCCGGATGTATGAATATATTTAGTTAGTTCTTTACTCACTTGTATATCTGTTATTTATTTATTTATTTATCATTAGTCTTCATCTACGTGAGTCTCATGTAGTTTAGTAAACTGCCCCCCACAATGAGATGCCCCCACATACCTCATTGCAGTCACTGTCCATGAGCATATTAAGATGCTGTAGAATCCCTTGTTGTCTTCTCTGTGTCGTACGTCCCTCCCCGTGCCGCCCTTCTGCTTTATGCATGCCAAAGGTAATGTGCACATTCGCCCCCGCTCCGCCTGACATTTTCCTCCGTTCCCACCTGTCCACGTCCATCCCTTTCCGTTTGGTAACTGTGAGTCCACTCTTGTGGTGCCGTTTTTCTTCTTCGGATGTCTCTTGGTTCCCCTCCTGCACAGGCGAGTGATATCATTTGATCCTTGTGTTTCTCCACCTGCCTGCCTTATTACACTGAGTATGATGCCCTCTCACACCATCCGTGTGTCTGCAAATGGTGTGATTTGTTTTCCTATGACTGAATAATATTCCATTGTTCATCTACTGATGGACACTGAGCTTGGCTATTGAGAACAGTGCTGTGGTAATCATAGGGATGCACGTGTCGCTTTTAAACTGGGGGCGGCAATGTCTCATTCATTCATTCATCTGTTTATTCATTTATTTTTTTATCATGAATCTACAATTATGTGGATCACATCATGTTTATTACACTCCCCTCATCACCAACGTAGGAATGGTTAAGGGACTGAGAAGGCTGGTTGTGAAGGATGGTTGCAGGCTGGTAAGGGGGCATTGCGATTAGCTCACATAATGTGGGGGGGGAATTCTATAGGGAAGGCAGTATAGTTCAGAGAATTCAAGCAGTGATTCTTACTATGCTGGTGAACAGTGAGTGTAATGGGGTCTGGGGGGCGACTTGATGATCTGGGCAGTCTAGTAACCTTAATGTTCCTTATGTAATTGTAGACTGGTTATTGTGAATAGTGCTGCCATAAATTTAGGGGTGCAGATGTCTTTCTAGAACTGGGTTGCTGCATTCCTTATGTATGTATGTTTGTATGTATGTATGTGTGTATGTATGTATTCATCCATCCATGCATCCATTCATTCATTCTTTCATTCATTCATTCATTCATTATCTGTCTACCTATCTATCCATGGATGTTTCTGTCATTAATGCACAATTAGATGAGTTCCATTATGTTTACTAGACTCCCCCCATCACGCACGTGCCCCCAGATACCCCATTGCAGTCACTGTCCATGAGCATAGTAAGATACTGTAGAATCCCTACTTGTCTTTTCTGTGTTTTTCCGCCCTGTCTGTGACACCCCTCCCACATTATATATTCTTCTTCTAATGTGTCCTTACTTCGCCCCTCCCTAATCCCTCCATTCCCACCCATACACCTCAGTCTCTTTCCCTCTGTTAACTTTTAGTCCATTCTTGGGTTTTCTGAGACTGCTGCTGTTTCCTTCTTCAGTTTTTTGTTTGTTCTGATACTGTAATGATGAGTGATATCATTATACATATATATATATATATAGATATTTATATCTATATATATATATGTGTATGTATGTAGGTAAGTAACTCTAATGTTTGCTAAGATGATGCCGCTCCGCAAGGCTGGGCACTGCCCCCCCCCCGTGGGGGGAGTTTGTAAGCGCAGCACTGTTGCCTGGAGATTCCACGATGTCACAGTGGTGCCTCTGTCCTAGAGACATAATGTGTATGCTGAGAGGAGCAGGTGTGATTCGGGTGAGGTGGACACTGACCAACTTGACAGCATCAGGCTAAATGGAATCCAGAGCCAAGGTACTGTGTGTTCCTTTTCATTTTGTTGTCACTACTTCAAAGTTACATGTACAACATTATGGTTCCTAAGACTACCCCCACTGTCAAGTCCCCAGCACGTAGCCCGTAAGAGTCGCTGTCCAACAGCCCAGGAATATGCTGTAGAAGTGCTGCTGATCATCGCTATGTTATACGGACCTACCTAAGCTTGCCGCCGGGCCACACCCTGTGTGCCACTCATAATGCCCCATTTTCCCTCTCTCCCTTCCCTCCTAAGCCATCCTCCTCAGTCCCATTCCCTTTGGTAAGTGTGAGTCCATTCTTGGGTTCGGTGCGGCTGCTACTGTCCTTTTCTATCACTCCTTTTCTTTTTTCTGGTACTCCACAGGTGAGTGAAATCAGTTGACACTTGTCTTTCTCTGCGTGGCTTATTTCGCTGAGCATGATACCCTCTACCTCCCTCCATGTTGTTGCACATGGTAGGATTGGTTTCTGCATATGGCAGAATAATATTCCACTTTTCATCCTCTGATAGACACTTACCTTGTCTGTTGTTGTGGACAGTGCTGTGATAATTATACGGGTGCACAGGTCTTTTTTAAACTGGGCTGCTGTATTCTAGTGTTTATTTCTGTATGTCCGGATGTATGAATATATTTAGTTAGTTCTTTACTCACTTGTATATCTGTTATTTATTTATTTATTTATCATTAGTCTTCATCTACGTGAGTCTCATGTAGTTTAGTAAACTGCCCCCCACAATGAGATGCCCCCACATACCTCATTGCAGTCACTGTCCATGAGCATATTAAGATGCTGTAGAATCCCTTGTTGTCTTCTCTGTGTCGTACGTCCCTCCCCGTGCCGCCCTTCTGCTTTATGCATGCCAAAGGTAATGTGCACATTCGCCCCCGCTCCGCCTGACATTTTCCTCCGTTCCCACCTGTCCACGTCCATCCCTTTCCGTTTGGTAACTGTGAGTCCACTCTTGTGGTGCCGTTTTTCTTCTTCGGATGTCTCTTGGTTCCCCTCCTGCACAGGCGAGTGATATCATTTGATCCTTGTGTTTCTCCACCTGCCTGCCTTATTACACTGAGTATGATGCCCTCTCACACCATCCGTGTGTCTGCAAATGGTGTGATTTGTTTTCCTATGACTGAATAATATTCCATTGTTCATCTACTGATGGACACTGAGCTTGGCTATTGAGAACAGTGCTGTGGTAATCATAGGGATGCACGTGTCGCTTTTAAACTGGGGGCGGCAATGTCTCATTCATTCATTCATCTGTTTATTCATTTATTTTTTTATCATGAATCTACAATTATGTGGATCACATCATGTTTATTACACTCCCCTCATCACCAACGTAGGAATGGTTAAGGGACTGAGAAGGCTGGTTGTGAAGGATGGTTGCAGGCTGGTAAGGGGGCATTGCGATTAGCTCACATAATGTGGGGGGGGAATTCTATAGGGAAGGCAGTATAGTTCAGAGAATTCAAGCAGTGATTCTTACTATGCTGGTGAACAGTGAGTGTAATGGGGTCTGGGGGGCGACTTGATGATCTGGGCAGTCTAGTAACCTTAATGTTCCTTATGTAATTGTAGACTGGTTATTGTGAATAGTGCTGCCATAAATTTAGGGGTGCAGATGTCTTTCTAGAACTGGGTTGCTGCATTCCTTATGTATGTATGTTTGTATGTATGTATGTGTGTATGTATGTATTCATCCATCCATGCATCCATTCATTCATTCTTTCATTCATTCATTCATTCATTATCTGTCTACCTATCTATCCATGGATGTTTCTGTCATTAATGCACAATTAGATGAGTTCCATTATGTTTACTAGACTCCCCCCATCACGCACGTGCCCCCAGATACCCCATTGCAGTCACTGTCCATGAGCATAGTAAGATACTGTAGAATCCCTACTTGTCTTTTCTGTGTTTTTCCGCCCTGTCTGTGACACCCCTCCCACATTATATATTCTTCTTCTAATGTGTCCTTACTTCGCCCCTCCCTAATCCCTCCATTCCCACCCATACACCTCAGTCTCTTTCCCTCTGTTAACTTTTAGTCCATTCTTGGGTTTTCTGAGACTGCTGCTGTTTCCTTCTTCAGTTTTTTGTTTGTTCTGATACTGTAATGATGAGTGATATCATTATACATATATATATATATATATAGATATTTATATCTATATATATATATGTGTATGTATGTAGGTAAGTAACTCTAATGTTTGCTAAGATGATGCAGCTCCGCAAGGCTGGGCACTGCCCCCCCCCCCCGTGGGGGGAGTTTGTAAGCGCAGCACTGTTGCCTGGAGATTCCACGATGTCACAGTGGTGCCTCTGTCCTAGAGACATAATGTGTATGCTGAGAGGAGCAGGTGTGATTCGGGTGAGGTGGACACTGACCAACTTGACAGCATCAGGCTAAATGGAATCCAGAGCCAAGGTACTGTGTGTTCCTTTTCATTTTGTTGTCACTACTTCAAAGTTACATGAACAACATTATGGTTCCTAAGACTACCCCCACTGTCAAGTCCCCAGCACGTAGCCCGTAAGAGTCGCTGTCCAACAGCCCAGGAATATGCTGTAGAAGTGCTGCTGATCATCGCTATGTTATACGGACCTACCTAAGCTTGCCGCCGGGCCACACCCTGTGTGCCACTCATAATGCCCCATTTTCCCTCTCTCCCTTCCCTCCTAAGCCATCCTCCTCAGTCCCATTCCCTTTGGTAAGTGTGAGTCCATTCTTGGGTTCGGTGCGGCTGCTACTGTCCTTTTCTATCACTCCTTTTCTTTTTTCTGGTACTCCACAGGTGAGTGAAATCAGTTGACACTTGTCTTTCTCTGCGTGGCTTATTTCGCTGAGCATGATACCCTCTACCTCCCTCCATGTTGTTGCACATGGTAGGATTGGTTTCTGCATATGGCAGAATAATATTCCACTTTTCATCCTCTGATAGACACTTACCTTGTCTGTTGTTGTGGACAGTGCTGTGATAATTATACGGGTGCACAGGTCTTTTTTAAACTGGGCTGCTGTATTCTAGTGTTTATTTCTGTATGTCCGGATGTATGAATATATTTAATTAGTTCATTACTCACTTGTATATCTGTTATTTATTTATTTATTTATCATTAGTCTTCATCTACGTGAGTCTCATGTAGTTTAGTAAACTGCCCCCCACAATGAGATGCCCCCACATACCTCATTGCAGTCACTGTCCATGAGCATATTAAGATGCTGTAGAATCCCTTGTTGTCTTCTCTGTGTCGTACGTCCCTCCCCGTGCCGCCCTTCTGCTTTATGCATGCCAAAGGTAATGTGCACATTCGCCCCCGCTCCGCCTGACATTTTCCTCCGTTCCCACCTGTCCACGTCCATCCCTTTCCGTTTGGTAACTGTGAGTCCACTCTTGTGGTGCCGTTTTTCTTCTTCGGATGTCTCTTGGTTCCCCTCCTGCACAGGCGAGTGATATCATTTGATCCTTGTGTTTCTCCACCTGCCTGCCTTATTACACTGAGTATGATGCCCTCTCACACCATCCGTGTGTCTGCAAATGGTGTGATTTGTTTTCCTATGACTGAATAATATTCCATTGTTCATCTACTGATGGACACTGAGCTTGGCTATTGAGAACAGTGCTGTGGTAATCATAGGGATGCACGTGTCGCTTTTAAACTGGGGGCGGCAATGTCTCATTCATTCATTCATCTGTTTATTCATTTATTTTTTTATCATGAATCTACAATTATGTGGATCACATCATGTTTATTACACTCCCCTCATCACCAACGTAGGAATGGTTAAGGGACTGAGAAGGCTGGTTGTGAAGGATGGTTGCAGGCTGGTAAGGGGGCATTGCGATTAGCTCACATAATGTGGGGGGGGAATTCTATAGGGAAGGCAGTATAGTTCAGAGAATTCAAGCAGTGATTCTTACTATGCTGGTGAACAGTGAGTGTAATGGGGTCTGGGGGGCGACTTGATGATCTGGGCAGTCTAGTAACCTTAATGTTCCTTATGTAATTGTAGACTGGTTATTGTGAATAGTGCTGCCATAAATTTAGGGGTGCAGATGTCTTTCTAGAACTGGGTTGCTGCATTCCTTATGTATGTATGTTTGTATGTATGTATGTGTGTATGTATGTATTCATCCATCCATGCATCCATTCATTCATTCTTTCATTCATTCATTCATTCATTATCTGTCTACCTATCTATCCATGGATGTTTCTGTCATTAATGCACAATTAGATGAGTTCCATTATGTTTACTAGACTCCCCCCATCACGCACGTGCCCCCAGATACCCCATTGCAGTCACTGTCCATGAGCATAGTAAGATACTGTAGAATCCCTACTTGTCTTTTCTGTGTTTTTCCGCCCTGTCTGTGACACCCCTCCCACATTATATATTCTTCTTCTAATGTGTCCTTACTTCGCCCCTCCCTAATCCCTCCATTCCCACCCATACACCTCAGTCTCTTTCCCTCTGTTAACTTTTAGTCCATTCTTGGGTTTTCTGAGACTGCTGCTGTTTCCTTCTTCAGTTTTTTGTTTGTTCTGATACTGTAATGATGAGTGATATCATTATACATATATATATATATATAGATATTTATATCTATATATATATATGTGTATGTATGTAGGTAAGTAACTCTAATGTTTGCTAAGATGATGCCGCTCCGCAAGGCTGGGCACTGCCCCCCCCCCGTGGGGGGAGTTTGTAAGCGCAGCACTGTTGCCTGGAGATTCCACGATGTCACAGTGGTGCCTCTGTCCTAGAGACATAATGTGTATGCTGAGAGGAGCAGGTGTGATTCGGGTGAGGTGGACACTGACCAACTTGACAGCATCAGGCTAAATGGAATCCAGAGCCAAGGTACTGTGTGTTCCTTTTCATTTTGTTGTCACTACTTCAAAGTTACATGAACAACATTATGGTTCCTAAGACTACCCCCACTGTCAAGTCCCCAGCACGTAGCCCGTAAGAGTCGCTGTCCAACAGCCCAGGAATATGCTGTAGAAGTGCTGCTGATCATCGCTATGTTATACGGACCTACCTAAGCTTGCCGCCGGGCCACACCCTGTGTGCCACTCATAATGCCCCATTTTCCCTCTCTCCCTTCCCTCCTAAGCCATCCTCCTCAGTCCCATTCCCTTTGGTAAGTGTGAGTCCATTCTTGGGTTCGGTGCGGCTGCTACTGTCCTTTTCTATCACTCCTTTTCTTTTTTCTGGTACTCCACAGGTGAGTGAAATCAGTTGACACTTGTCTTTCTCTGCGTGGCTTATTTCGCTGAGCATGATACCCTCTACCTCCCTCCATGTTGTTGCACATGGTAGGATTGGTTTCTGCATATGGCAGAATAATATTCCACTTTTCATCCTCTGATAGACACTTACCTTGTCTGTTGTTGTGGACAGTGCTGTGATAATTATACGGGTGCACAGGTCTTTTTTAAACTGGGCTGCTGTATTCTAGTGTTTATTTCTGTATGTCCGGATGTATGAATATATTTAGTTAGTTCTTTACTCACTTGTATATCTGTTATTTATTTATTTATTTATCATTAGTCTTCATCTACGTGAGTCTCATGTAGTTTAGTAAACTGCCCCCCACAATGAGATGCCCCCACATACCTCATTGCAGTCACTGTCCATGAGCATATTAAGATGCTGTAGAATCCCTTGTTGTCTTCTCTGTGTCGTACGTCCCTCCCCGTGCCGCCCTTCTGCTTTATGCATGCCAAAGGTAATGTGCACATTCGCCCCCGCTCCGCCTGACATTTTCCTCCGTTCCCACCTGTCCACGTCCATCCCTTTCCGTTTGGTAACTGTGAGTCCACTCTTGTGGTGCCGTTTTTCTTCTTCGGATGTCTCTTGGTTCCCCTCCTGCACAGGCGAGTGATATCATTTGATCCTTGTGTTTCTCCACCTGCCTGCCTTATTACACTGAGTATGATGCCCTCTCACACCATCCGTGTGTCTGCAAATGGTGTGATTTGTTTTCCTATGACTGAATAATATTCCATTGTTCATCTACTGATGGACACTGAGCTTGGCTATTGAGAACAGTGCTGTGGTAATCATAGGGATGCACGTGTCGCTTTTAAACTGGGGGCGGCAATGTCTCATTCATTCATTCATCTGTTTATTCATTTATTTTTTTATCATGAATCTACAATTATGTGGATCACATCATGTTTATTACACTCCCCTCATCACCAACGTAGGAATGGTTAAGGGACTGAGAAGGCTGGTTGTGAAGGATGGTTGCAGGCTGGTAAGGGGGCATTGCGATTAGCTCACATAATGTGGGGGGGGAATTCTATAGGGAAGGCAGTATAGTTCAGAGAATTCAAGCAGTGATTCTTACTATGCTGGTGAACAGTGAGTGTAATGGGGTCTGGGGGGCGACTTGATGATCTGGGCAGTCTAGTAACCTTAATGTTCCTTATGTAATTGTAGACTGGTTATTGTGAATAGTGCTGCCATAAATTTAGGGGTGCAGATGTCTTTCTAGAACTGGGTTGCTGCATTCCTTATGTATGTATGTTTGTATGTATGTATGTGTGTATGTATGTATTCATCCATCCATGCATCCATTCATTCATTCTTTCATTCATTCATTCATTCATTATCTGTCTACCTATCTATCCATGGATGTTTCTGTCATTAATGCACAATTAGATGAGTTCCATTATGTTTACTAGACTCCCCCCATCACGCACGTGCCCCCAGATACCCCATTGCAGTCACTGTCCATGAGCATAGTAAGATACTGTAGAATCCCTACTTGTCTTTTCTGTGTTTTTCCGCCCTGTCTGTGACACCCCTCCCACATTATATATTCTTCTTCTAATGTGTCCTTACTTCGCCCCTCCCTAATCCCTCCATTCCCACCCATACACCTCAGTCTCTTTCCCTCTGTTAACTTTTAGTCCATTCTTGGGTTTTCTGAGACTGCTGCTGTTTCCTTCTTCAGTTTTTTGTTTGTTCTGATACTGTAATGATGAGTGATATCATTATACATATATATATATATATATAGATATTTATATCTATATATATATATGTGTATGTATGTAGGTAAGTAACTCTAATGTTTGCTAAGATGATGCAGCTCCGCAAGGCTGGGCACTGCCCCCCCCCCCGTGGGTGGAGTTTGTAAGCGCAGCACTGTTGCCTGGAGATTCCACGATGTCACAGTGGTGCCTCTGTCCTAGAGACATAATGTGTATGCTGAGAGGAGCAGGTGTGATTCGGGTGAGGTGGACACTGACCAACTTGACAGCATCAGGCTAAATGGAATCCAGAGCCAAGGTACTGTGTGTTCCTTTTCATTTTGTTGTCACTACTTCAAAGTTACATGAACAACATTATGGTTCCTAAGACTACCCCCACTGTCAAGTCCCCAGCACGTAGCCCGTAAGAGTCGCTGTCCAACAGCCCAGGAATATGCTGTAGAAGTGCTGCTGATCATCGCTATGTTATACGGACCTACCTAAGCTTGCCGCCGGGCCACACCCTGTGTGCCACTCATAATGCCCCATTTTCCCTCTCTCCCTTCCCTCCTAAGCCATCCTCCTCAGTCCCATTCCCTTTGGTAAGTGTGAGTCCATTCTTGGGTTCGGTGCGGCTGCTACTGTCCTTTTCTATCACTCCTTTTCTTTTTTCTGGTACTCCACAGGTGAGTGAAATCAGTTGACACTTGTCTTTCTCTGCGTGGCTTATTTCGCTGAGCATGATACCCTCTACCTCCCTCCATGTTGTTGCACATGGTAGGATTGGTTTCTGCATATGGCAGAATAATATTCCACTTTTCATCCTCTGATAGACACTTACCTTGTCTGTTGTTGTGGACAGTGCTGTGATAATTATACGGGTGCACAGGTCTTTTTTAAACTGGGCTGCTGTATTCTAGTGTTTATTTCTGTATGTCCGGATGTATGAATATATTTAGTTAGTTCTTTACTCACTTGTATATCTGTTATTTATTTATTTATTTATCATTAGTCTTCATCTACGTGAGTCTCATGTAGTTTAGTAAACTGCCCCCCACAATGAGATGCCCCCACATACCTCATTGCAGTCACTGTCCATGAGCATATTAAGATGCTGTAGAATCCCTTGTTGTCTTCTCTGTGTCGTACGTCCCTCCCCGTGCCGCCCTTCTGCTTTATGCATGCCAAAGGTAATGTGCACATTCGCCCCCGCTCCGCCTGACATTTTCCTCCGTTCCCACCTGTCCACGTCCATCCCTTTCCGTTTGGTAACTGTGAGTCCACTCTTGTGGTGCCGTTTTTCTTCTTCGGATGTCTCTTGGTTCCCCTCCTGCACAGGCGAGTGATATCATTTGATCCTTGTGTTTCTCCACCTGCCTGCCTTATTACACTGAGTATGATGCCCTCTCACACCATCCGTGTGTCTGCAAATGGTGTGATTTGTTTTCCTATGACTGAATAATATTCCATTGTTCATCTACTGATGGACACTGAGCTTGGCTATTGAGAACAGTGCTGTGGTAATCATAGGGATGCACGTGTCGCTTTTAAACTGGGGGCGGCAATGTCTCATTCATTCATTCATCTGTTTATTCATTTATTTTTTTATCATGAATCTACAATTATGTGGATCACATCATGTTTATTACACTCCCCTCATCACCAACGTAGGAATGGTTAAGGGACTGAGAAGGCTGGTTGTGAAGGATGGTTGCAGGCTGGTAAGGGGGCATTGCGATTAGCTCACATAATGTGGGGGGGGAATTCTATAGGGAAGGCAGTATAGTTCAGAGAATTCAAGCAGTGATTCTTACTATGCTGGTGAACAGTGAGTGTAATGGGGTCTGGGGGGCGACTTGATGATCTGGGCAGTCTAGTAACCTTAATGTTCCTTATGTAATTGTAGACTGGTTATTGTGAATAGTGCTGCCATAAATTTAGGGGTGCAGATGTCTTTCTAGAACTGGGTTGCTGCATTCCTTATGTATGTATGTTTGTATGTATGTATGTGTGTATGTATGTATTCATCCATCCATGCATCCATTCATTCATTCTTTCATTCATTCATTCATTCATTATCTGTCTACCTATCTATCCATGGATGTTTCTGTCATTAATGCACAATTAGATGAGTTCCATTATGTTTACTAGACTCCCCCCATCACGCACGTGCCCCCAGATACCCCATTGCAGTCACTGTCCATGAGCATAGTAAGATACTGTAGAATCCCTACTTGTCTTTTCTGTGTTTTTCCGCCCTGTCTGTGACACCCCTCCCACATTATATATTCTTCTTCTAATGTGTCCTTACTTCGCCCCTCCCTAATCCCTCCATTCCCACCCATACACCTCAGTCTCTTTCCCTCTGTTAACTTTTAGTCCATTCTTGGGTTTTCTGAGACTGCTGCTGTTTCCTTCTTCAGTTTTTTGTTTGTTCTGATACTGTAATGATGAGTGATATCATTATACATATATATATATATATATAGATATTTATATCTATATATATATATGTGTATGTATGTAGGTAAGTAACTCTAATGTTTGCTAAGATGATGCAGCTCCGCAAGGCTGGGCACTGCCCCCCCCCCCGTGGGGGGAGTTTGTAAGCGCAGCACTGTTGCCTGGAGATTCCACGATGTCACAGTGGTGCCTCTGTCCTAGAGACATAATGTGTATGCTGAGAGGAGCAGGTGTGATTCGGGTGAGGTGGACACTGACCAACTTGACAGCATCAGGCTAAATGGAATCCAGAGCCAAGGTACTGTGTGTTCCTTTTCATTTTGTTGTCACTACTTCAAAGTTACATGAACAACATTATGGTTCCTAAGACTACCCCCACTGTCAAGTCCCCAGCACGTAGCCCGTAAGAGTCGCTGTCCAACAGCCCAGGAATATGCTGTAGAAGTGCTGCTGATCATCGCTATGTTATACGGACCTACCTAAGCTTGCCGCCGGGCCACACCCTGTGTGCCACTCATAATGCCCCATTTTCCCTCTCTCCCTTCCCTCCTAAGCCATCCTCCTCAGTCCCATTCCCTTTGGTAAGTGTGAGTCCATTCTTGGGTTCGGTGCGGCTGCTACTGTCCTTTTCTATCACTCCTTTTCTTTTTTCTGGTACTCCACAGGTGAGTGAAATCAGTTGACACTTGTCTTTCTCTGCGTGGCTTATTTCGCTGAGCATGATACCCTCTACCTCCCTCCATGTTGTTGCACATGGTAGGATTGGTTTCTGCATATGGCAGAATAATATTCCACTTTTCATCCTCTGATAGACACTTACCTTGTCTGTTGTTGTGGACAGTGCTGTGATAATTATACGGGTGCACAGGTCTTTTTTAAACTGGGCTGCTGTATTCTAGTGTTTATTTCTGTATGTCCGGATGTATGAATATATTTAATTAGTTCATTACTCACTTGTATATCTGTTATTTATTTATTTATTTATCATTAGTCTTCATCTACGTGAGTCTCATGTAGTTTAGTAAACTGCCCCCCACAATGAGATGCCCCCACATACCTCATTGCAGTCACTGTCCATGAGCATATTAAGATGCTGTAGAATCCCTTGTTGTCTTCTCTGTGTCGTACGTCCCTCCCCGTGCCCCCCTTCTGCTTTATGCATGCCAAAGGTAATGTGCACATTCGCCCCCGCTCCGCCTGACATTTTCCTCCGTTCCCACCTGTCCACGTCCATCCCTTTCCGTTTGGTAACTGTGAGTCCACTCTTGTGGTGCCGTTTTTCTTCTTCGGATGTCTCTTGGTTCCCCTCCTGCACAGGCGAGTGATATCATTTGATCCTTGTGTTTCTCCACCTGCCTGCCTTATTACACTGAGTATGATGCCCTCTCACACCATCCGTGTTTCTGCAAATGGTGTGATTTGTTTTCCTATGACTGAATAATATTCCATTGTTCATCTACTGATGGACACTGAGCTTGGCTATTGAGAACAGTGCTGTGGTAATCATAGGGATGCACGTGTCGCTTTTAAACTGGGGGCGGCAATGTCTCATTCATTCATTCATCTGTTTATTCATTTATTTTTTTATCATGAATCTACAATTATGTGGATCACATCATGTTTATTACACTCCCCTCATCACCAACGTAGGAATGGTTAAGGGACTGAGAAGGCTGGTTGTGAAGGATGGTTGCAGGCTGGTAAGGGGGCATTGCGATTAGCTCACATAATGTGGGGGGGGAATTCTATAGGGAAGGCAGTATAGTTCAGAGAATTCAAGCAGTGATTCTTACTATGCTGGTGAACAGTGAGTGTAATGGGGTCTGGGGGGCGACTTGATGATCTGGGCAGTCTAGTAACCTTAATGTTCCTTATGTAATTGTAGACTGGTTATTGTGAATAGTGCTGCCATAAATTTAGGGGTGCAGATGTCTTTCTAGAACTGGGTTGCTGCATTCCTTATGTATGTATGTTTGTATGTATGTATGTGTGTATGTATGTATTCATCCATCCATGCATCCATTCATTCATTCTTTCATTCATTCATTCATTCATTATCTGTCTACCTATCTATCCATGGATGTTTCTGTCATTAATGCACAATTAGATGAGTTCCATTATGTTTACTAGACTCCCCCCATCACGCACGTGCCCCCAGATACCCCATTGCAGTCACTGTCCATGAGCATTGTAAGATACTGTAGAATCCCTACTTGTCTTTTCTGTGTTTTTCCGCCCTGTCTGTGACACCCCTCCCACATTATATATTCTTCTTCTAATGTGTCCTTACTTCGCCCCTCCCTAATCCCTCCATTCCCACCCATACACCTCAGTCTCTTTCCCTCTGTTAACTTTTAGTCCATTCTTGGGTTTTCTGAGACTGCTGCTGTTTCCTTCTTCAGTTTTTTGTTTGTTCTGATACTGTAATGATGAGTGATATCATTATACATATATATATATATATAGATATTTATAGCTATATATATATATGTGTATGTTTGTAGGTAAGTAACTCTAATGTTTGCTAAGATGATGCAGCTCCGCAAGGCTGGGCACTGCCCCCCCCCCCCGTGGGTGGAGTTTGTAAGCGCAGCACTGTTGCCTGGAGATTCCACGATGTCACAGTGGTGCCTCTGTCCTAGAGACATAATGTGTATGCTGAGAGGAGCAGGTGTGATTCGGGTGAGGTGGACACTGACCAACTTGACAGCATCAGGCTAAATGGAATCCAGAGCCAAGGTACTGTGTGTTCCTTTTCATTTTGTTGTCACTACTTCAAAGTTACATGAACAACATTATGGTTCCTAAGACTACCCCCACTGTCAAGTCCCCAGCACGTAGCCCGTAAGAGTCGCTGTCCAACAGCCCAGGAATATGCTGTAGAAGTGCTGCTGATCATCGCTATGTTATACGGACCTACCTAAGCTTGCCGCCGGGCCACACCCTGTGTGCCACTCATAATGCCCCATTTTCCCTCTCTCCCTTCCCTCCTAAGCCATCCTCCTCAGTCCCATTCCCTTTGGTAAGTGTGAGTCCATTCTTGGGTTCGGTGCGGCTGCTACTGTCCTTTTCTATCACTCCTTTTCTTTTTTCTGGTACTCCACAGGTGAGTGAAATCAGTTGACACTTGTCTTTCTCTGCGTGGCTTATTTCGCTGAGCATGATACCCTCTACCTCCCTCCATGTTGTTGCACATGGTAGGATTGGTTTCTGCATATGGCAGAATAATATTCCACTTTTCATCCTCTGATAGACACTTACCTTGTCTGTTGTTGTGGACAGTGCTGTGATAATTATACGGGTGCACAGGTCTTTTTTAAACTGGGCTGCTGTATTCTAGTGTTTATTTCTGTATGTCCGGATGTATGAATATATTTAGTTAGTTCTTTACTCACTTGTATATCTGTTATTTATTTATTTATTTATCATTAGTCTTCATCTACGTGAGTCTCATGTAGTTTAGTAAACTGCCCCCCACAATGAGATGCCCCCACATACCTCATTGCAGTCACTGTCCATGAGCATATTAAGATGCTGTAGAATCCCTTGTTGTCTTCTCTGTGTCGTACGTCCCTCCCCGTGCCGCCCTTCTGCTTTATGCATGCCAAAGGTAATGTGCACATTCGCCCCCGCTCCGCCTGACATTTTCCTCCGTTCCCACCTGTCCACGTCCATCCCTTTCCGTTTGGTAACTGTGAGTCCACTCTTGTGGTGCCGTTTTTCTTCTTCGGATGTCTCTTGGTTCCCCTCCTGCACAGGCGAGTGATATCATTTGATCCTTGTGTTTCTCCACCTGCCTGCCTTATTACACTGAGTATGATGCCCTCTCACACCATCCGTGTGTCTGCAAATGGTGTGATTTGTTTTCCTATGACTGAATAATATTCCATTGTTCATCTACTGATGGACACTGAGCTTGGCTATTGAGAACAGTGCTGTGGTAATCATAGGGATGCACGTGTCGCTTTTAAACTGGGGGCGGCAATGTCTCATTCATTCATTCATCTGTTTATTCATTTATTTTTTTATCATGAATCTACAATTATGTGGATCACATCATGTTTATTACACTCCCCTCATCACCAACGTAGGAATGGTTAAGGGACTGAGAAGGCTGGTTGTGAAGGATGGTTGCAGGCTGGTAAGGGGGCATTGCGATTAGCTCACATAATGTGGGGGGGGAATTCTATAGGGAAGGCAGTATAGTTCAGAGAATTCAAGCAGTGATTCTTACTATGCTGGTGAACAGTGAGTGTAATGGGGTCTGGGGGGCGACTTGATGATCTGGGCAGTCTAGTAACCTTAATGTTCCTTATGTAATTGTAGACTGGTTATTGTGAATAGTGCTGCCATAAATTTAGGGGTGCAGATGTCTTTCTAGAACTGGGTTGCTGCATTCCTTATGTATGTATGTTTGTATGTATGTATGTGTGTATGTATGTATTCATCCATCCATGCATCCATTCATTCATTCTTTCATTCATTCATTCATTCATTATCTGTCTACCTATCTATCCATGGATGTTTCTGTCATTAATGCACAATTAGATGAGTTCCATTATGTTTACTAGACTCCCCCCATCACGCACGTGCCCCCAGATACCCCATTGCAGTCACTGTCCATGAGCATTGTAAGATACTGTAGAATCCCTACTTGTCTTTTCTGTGTTTTTCCGCCCTGTCTGTGACACCCCTCCCACATTATATATTCTTCTTCTAATGTGTCCTTACTTCGCCCCTCCCTAATCCCTCCATTCCCACCCATACACCTCAGTCTCTTTCCCTCTGTTAACTTTTAGTCCATTCTTGGGTTTTCTGAGACTGCTGCTGTTTCCTTCTTCAGTTTTTTGTTTGTTCTGATACTGTAATGATGAGTGATATCATTATACATATATATATATATATAGATATTTATAGCTATATATATATATGTGTATGTTTGTAGGTAAGTAACTCTAATGTTTGCTAAGATGATGCAGCTCCGCAAGGCTGGGCACTGCCCCCCCCCCCCCCGTGGGTGGAGTTTGTAAGCGCAGCACTGTTGCCTGGAGATTCCACGATGTCACAGTGGTGCCTCTGTCCTAGAGACATAATGTGTATGCTGAGAGGAGCAGGTGTGATTCGGGTGAGGTGGACACTGACCAACTTGACAGCATCAGGCTAAATGGAATCCAGAGCCAAGGTACTGTGTGTTCCTTTTCATTTTGTTGTCACTACTTCAAAGTTACATGAACAACATTATGGTTCCTAAGACTACCCCCACTGTCAAGTCCCCAGCACGTAGCCCGTAAGAGTCGCTGTCCAACAGCCCAGGAATATGCTGTAGAAGTGCTGCTGATCATCGCTATGTTATACGGACCTACCTAAGCTTGCCGCCGGGCCACACCCTGTGTGCCACTCATAATGCCCCATTTTCCCTCTCTCCCTTCCCTCCTAAGCCATCCTCCTCAGTCCCATTCCCTTTGGTAAGTGTGAGTCCATTCTTGGGTTCGGTGCGGCTGCTACTGTCCTTTTCTATCACTCCTTTTCTTTTTTCTGGTACTCCACAGGTGAGTGAAATCAGTTGACACTTGTCTTTCTCTGCGTGGCTTATTTCGCTGAGCATGATACCCTCTACCTCCCTCCATGTTGTTGCACATGGTAGGATTGGTTTCTGCATATGGCAGAATAATATTCCACTTTTCATCCTCTGATAGACACTTACCTTGTCTGTTGTTGTGGACAGTGCTGTGATAATTATACGGGTGCACAGGTCTTTTTTAAACTGGGCTGCTGTATTCTAGTGTTTATTTCTGTATGTCCGGATGTATGAATATATTTAGTTAGTTCTTTACTCACTTGTATATCTGTTATTTATTTATTTATTTATCATTAGTCTTCATCTACGTGAGTCTCATGTAGTTTAGTAAACTGCCCCCCACAATGAGATGCCCCCACATACCTCATTGCAGTCACTGTCCATGAGCATATTAAGATGCTGTAGAATCCCTTGTTGTCTTCTCTGTGTCGTACGTCCCTCCCCGTGCCGCCCTTCTGCTTTATGCATGCCAAAGGTAATGTGCACATTCGCCCCCGCTCCGCCTGACATTTTCCTCCGTTCCCACCTGTCCACGTCCATCCCTTTCCGTTTGGTAACTGTGAGTCCACTCTTGTGGTGCCGTTTTTCTTCTTCGGATGTCTCTTGGTTCCCCTCCTGCACAGGCGAGTGATATCATTTGATCCTTGTGTTTCTCCACCTGCCTGCCTTATTACACTGAGTATGATGCCCTCTCACACCATCCGTGTGTCTGCAAATTTTGTGATTTGTTTTCCTATGACTGAATAATATTCCATTGTTCATCTACTGATGGACACTGAGCTTGGCTATTGAGAACAGTGCTGTGGTAATCATAGGGATGCACGTGTCGCTTTTAAACTGGGGGCGGCAATGTCTCATTCATTCATTCATCTGTTTATTCATTTATTTTTTTATCATGAATCTACAATTATGTGGATCACATCATGTTTATTACACTCCCCTCATCACCAACGTAGGAATGGTTAAGGGACTGAGAAGGCTGGTTGTGAAGGATGGTTGCAGGCTGGTAAGGGGGCATTGCGATTAGCTCACATAATGTGGGGGGGGAATTCTATAGGGAAGGCAGTATAGTTCAGAGAATTCAAGCAGTGATTCTTACTATGCTGGTGAACAGTGAGTGTAATGGGGTCTGGGGGGCGACTTGATGATCTGGGCAGTCTAGTAACCTTAATGTTCCTTATGTAATTGTAGACTGGTTATTGTGAATAGTGCTGCCATAAATTTAGGGGTGCAGATGTCTTTCTAGAACTGGGTTGCTGCATTCCTTATGTATGTATGTTTGTATGTATGTATGTGTGTATGTATGTATTCATCCATCCATGCATCCATTCATTCATTCTTTCATTCATTCATTCATTCATTATCTGTCTACCTATCTATCCATGGATGTTTCTGTCATTAATGCACAATTAGATGAGTTCCATTATGTTTACTAGACTCCCCCCATCACGCACGTGCCCCCAGATACCCCATTGCAGTCACTGTCCATGAGCATAGTAAGATACTGTAGAATCCCTACTTGTCTTTTCTGTGTTTTTCCGCCCTGTCTGTGACACCCCTCCCACATTATATATTCTTCTTCTAATGTGTCCTTACTTCGCCCCTCCCTAATCCCTCCATTCCCACCCATACACCTCAGTCTCTTTCCCTCTGTTAACTTTTAGTCCATTCTTGGGTTTTCTGAGACTGCTGCTGTTTCCTTCTTCAGTTTTTTGTTTGTTCTGATACTGTAATGATGAGTGATATCATTATACATATATATATATATATAGATATTTATATCTATATATATATATGTGTATGTATGTAGGTAAGTAACTCTAATGTTTGCTAAGATGATGCCGCTCCGCAAGGCTGGGCACTGCCCCCCCCCCGTGGGGGGAGTTTGTAAGCGCAGCACTGTTGCCTGGAGATTCCACGATGTCACAGTGGTGCCTCTGTCCTAGAGACATAATGTGTATGCTGAGAGGAGCAGGTGTGATTCGGGTGAGGTGGACACTGACCAACTTGACAGCATCAGGCTAAATGGAATCCAGAGCCAAGGTACTGTGTGTTCCTTTTCATTTTGTTGTCACTACTTCAAAGTTACATGAACAACATTATGGTTCCTAAGACTACCCCCACTGTCAAGTCCCCAGCACGTAGCCCGTAAGAGTCGCTGTCCAACAGCCCAGGAATATGCTGTAGAAGTGCTGCTGATCATCGCTATGTTATACGGACCTACCTAAGCTTGCCGCCGGGCCACACCCTGTGTGCCACTCATAATGCCCCATTTTCCCTCTCTCCCTTCCCTCCTAAGCCATCCTCCTCAGTCCCATTCCCTTTGGTAAGTGTGAGTCCATTCTTGGGTTCGGTGCGGCTGCTACTGTCCTTTTCTATCACTCCTTTTCTTTTTTCTGGTACTCCACAGGTGAGTGAAATCAGTTGACACTTGTCTTTCTCTGCGTGGCTTATTTCGCTGAGCATGATACCCTCTACCTCCCTCCATGTTGTTGCACATGGTAGGATTGGTTTCTGCATATGGCAGAATAATATTCCACTTTTCATCCTCTGATAGACACTTACCTTGTCTGTTGTTGTGGACAGTGCTGTGATAATTATACGGGTGCACAGGTCTTTTTTAAACTGGGCTGCTGTATTCTAGTGTTTATTTCTGTATGTCCGGATGTATGAATATATTTAGTTAGTTCTTTACTCACTTGTATATCTGTTATTTATTTATTTATTTATCATTAGTCTTCATCTACGTGAGTCTCATGTAGTTTAGTAAACTGCCCCCCACAATGAGATGCCCCCACATACCTCATTGCAGTCACTGTCCATGAGCATATTAAGATGCTGTAGAATCCCTTGTTGTCTTCTCTGTGTCGTACGTCCCTCCCCGTGCCGCCCTTCTGCTTTATGCATGCCAAAGGTAATGTGCACATTCGCCCCCGCTCCGCCTGACATTTTCCTCCGTTCCCACCTGTCCACGTCCATCCCTTTCCGTTTGGTAACTGTGAGTCCACTCTTGTGGTGCCGTTTTTCTTCTTCGGATGTCTCTTGGTTCCCCTCCTGCACAGGCGAGTGATATCATTTGATCCTTGTGTTTCTCCACCTGCCTGCCTTATTACACTGAGTATGATGCCCTCTCACACCATCCGTGTGTCTGCAAATGGTGTGATTTGTTTTCCTATGACTGAATAATATTCCATTGTTCATCTACTGATGGACACTGAGCTTGGCTATTGAGAACAGTGCTGTGGTAATCATAGGGATGCACGTGTCGCTTTTAAACTGGGGGCGGCAATGTCTCATTCATTCATTCATCTGTTTATTCATTTATTTTTTTATCATGAATCTACAATTATGTGGATCACATCATGTTTATTACACTCCCCTCATCACCAACGTAGGAATGGTTAAGGGACTGAGAAGGCTGGTTGTGAAGGATGGTTGCAGGCTGGTAAGGGGGCATTGCGATTAGCTCACATAATGTGGGGGGGGAATTCTATAGGGAAGGCAGTATAGTTCAGAGAATTCAAGCAGTGATTCTTACTATGCTGGTGAACAGTGAGTGTAATGGGGTCTGGGGGGCGACTTGATGATCTGGGCAGTCTAGTAACCTTAATGTTCCTTATGTAATTGTAGACTGGTTATTGTGAATAGTGCTGCCATAAATTTAGGGGTGCAGATGTCTTTCTAGAACTGGGTTGCTGCATTCCTTATGTATGTATGTTTGTATGTATGTATGTGTGTATGTATGTATTCATCCATCCATGCATCCATTCATTCATTCTTTCATTCATTCATTCATTCATTATCTGTCTACCTATCTATCCATGGATGTTTCTGTCATTAATGCACAATTAGATGAGTTCCATTATGTTTACTAGACTCCCCCCATCACGCACGTGCCCCCAGATACCCCATTGCAGTCACTGTCCATGAGCATAGTAAGATACTGTAGAATCCCTACTTGTCTTTTCTGTGTTTTTCCGCCCTGTCTGTGACACCCCTCCCACATTATATATTCTTCTTCTAATGTGTCCTTACTTCGCCCCTCCCTAATCCCTCCATTCCCACCCATACACCTCAGTCTCTTTCCCTCTGTTAACTTTTAGTCCATTCTTGGGTTTTCTGAGACTGCTGCTGTTTCCTTCTTCAGTTTTTTGTTTGTTCTGATACTGTAATGATGAGTGATATCATTATACATATATATATATATATATAGATATTTATATCTATATATATATATGTGTATGTATGTAGGTAAGTAACTCTAATGTTTGCTAAGATGATGCAGCTCCGCAAGGCTGGGCACTGCCCCCCCCCCCGTGGGGGGAGTTTGTAAGCGCAGCACTGTTGCCTGGAGATTCCACGATGTCACAGTGGTGCCTCTGTCCTAGAGACATAATGTGTATGCTGAGAGGAGCAGGTGTGATTCGGGTGAGGTGGACACTGACCAACTTGACAGCATCAGGCTAAATGGAATCCAGAGCCAAGGTACTGTGTGTTCCTTTTCATTTTGTTGTCACTACTTCAAAGTTACATGAACAACATTATGGTTCCTAAGACTACCCCCACTGTCAAGTCCCCAGCACGTAGCCCGTAAGAGTCGCTGTCCAACAGCCCAGGAATATGCTGTAGAAGTGCTGCTGATCATCGCTATGTTATACGGACCTACCTAAGCTTGCCGCCGGGCCACACCCTGTGTGCCACTCATAATGCCCCATTTTCCCTCTCTCCCTTCCCTCCTAAGCCATCCTCCTCAGTCCCATTCCCTTTGGTAAGTGTGAGTCCATTCTTGGGTTCGGTGCGGCTGCTACTGTCCTTTTCTATCACTCCTTTTCTTTTTTCTGGTACTCCACAGGTGAGTGAAATCAGTTGACACTTGTCTTTCTCTGCGTGGCTTATTTCGCTGAGCATGATACCCTCTACCTCCCTCCATGTTGTTGCACATGGTAGGATTGGTTTCTGCATATGGCAGAATAATATTCCACTTTTCATCCTCTGATAGACACTTACCTTGTCTGTTGTTGTGGACAGTGCTGTGATAATTATACGGGTGCACAGGTCTTTTTTAAACTGGGCTGCTGTATTCTAGTGTTTATTTCTGTATGTCCGGATGTATGAATATATTTAGTTAGTTCTTTACTCACTTGTATATCTGTTATTTATTTATTTATTTATCATTAGTCTTCATCTACGTGAGTCTCATGTAGTTTAGTAAACTGCCCCCCACAATGAGATGCCCCCACATACCTCATTGCAGTCACTGTCCATGAGCATATTAAGATGCTGTAGAATCCCTTGTTGTCTTCTCTGTGTCGTACGTCCCTCCCCGTGCCGCCCTTCTGCTTTATGCATGCCAAAGGTAATGTGCACATTCGCCCCCGCTCCGCCTGACATTTTCCTCCGTTCCCACCTGTCCACGTCCATCCCTTTCCGTTTGGTAACTGTGAGTCCACTCTTGTGGTGCCGTTTTTCTTCTTCGGATGTCTCTTGGTTCCCCTCCTGCACAGGCGAGTGATATCATTTGATCCTTGTGTTTCTCCACCTGCCTGCCTTATTACACTGAGTATGATGCCCTCTCACACCATCCGTGTGTCTGCAAATGGTGTGATTTGTTTTCCTATGACTGAATAATATTCCATTGTTCATCTACTGATGGACACTGAGCTTGGCTATTGAGAACAGTGCTGTGGTAATCATAGGGATGCACGTGTCGCTTTTAAACTGGGGGCGGCAATGTCTCATTCATTCATTCATCTGTTTATTCATTTATTTTTTTATCATGAATCTACAATTATGTGGATCACATCATGTTTATTACACTCCCCTCATCACCAACGTAGGAATGGTTAAGGGACTGAGAAGGCTGGTTGTGAAGGATGGTTGCAGGCTGGTAAGGGGGCATTGCGATTAGCTCACATAATGTGGGGGGGGAATTCTATAGGGAAGGCAGTATAGTTCAGAGAATTCAAGCAGTGATTCTTACTATGCTGGTGAACAGTGAGTGTAATGGGGTCTGGGGGGCGACTTGATGATCTGGGCAGTCTAGTAACCTTAATGTTCCTTATGTAATTGTAGACTGGTTATTGTGAATAGTGCTGCCATAAATTTAGGGGTGCAGATGTCTTTCTAGAACTGGGTTGCTGCATTCCTTATGTATGTATGTTTGTATGTATGTATGTGTGTATGTATGTATTCATCCATCCATGCATCCATTCATTCATTCTTTCATTCATTCATTCATTCATTATCTGTCTACCTATCTATCCATGGATGTTTCTGTCATTAATGCACAATTAGATGAGTTCCATTATGTTTACTAGACTCCCCCCATCACGCACGTGCCCCCAGATACCCCATTGCAGTCACTGTCCATGAGCATAGTAAGATACTGTAGAATCCCTACTTGTCTTTTCTGTGTTTTTCCGCCCTGTCTGTGACACCCCTCCCACATTATATATTCTTCTTCTAATGTGTCCTTACTTCGCCCCTCCCTAATCCCTCCATTCCCACCCATACACCTCAGTCTCTTTCCCTCTGTTAACTTTTAGTCCATTCTTGGGTTTTCTGAGACTGCTGCTGTTTCCTTCTTCAGTTTTTTGTTTGTTCTGATACTGTAATGATGAGTGATATCATTATACATATATATATATATATATAGATATTTATATCTATATATATATATGTGTATGTATGTAGGTAAGTAACTCTAATGTTTGCTAAGATGATGCAGCTCCGCAAGGCTGGGCACTGCCCCCCCCCCCGTGGGGGGAGTTTGTAAGCGCAGCACTGTTGCCTGGAGATTCCACGATGTCACAGTGGTGCCTCTGTCCTAGAGACATAATGTGTATGCTGAGAGGAGCAGGTGTGATTCGGGTGAGGTGGACACTGACCAACTTGACAGCATCAGGCTAAATGGAATCCAGAGCCAAGGTACTGTGTGTTCCTTTTCATTTTGTTGTCACTACTTCAAAGTTACATGAACAACATTATGGTTCCTAAGACTACCCCCACTGTCAAGTCCCCAGCACGTAGCCCGTAAGAGTCGCTGTCCAACAGCCCAGGAATATGCTGTAGAAGTGCTGCTGATCATCGCTATGTTATACGGACCTACCTAAGCTTGCCGCCGGGCCACACCCTGTGTGCCACTCATAATGCCCCATTTTCCCTCTCTCCCTTCCCTCCTAAGCCATCCTCCTCAGTCCCATTCCCTTTGGTAAGTGTGAGTCCATTCTTGGGTTCGGTGCGGCTGCTACTGTCCTTTTCTATCACTCCTTTTCTTTTTTCTGGTACTCCACAGGTGAGTGAAATCAGTTGACACTTGTCTTTCTCTGCGTGGCTTATTTCGCTGAGCATGATACCCTCTACCTCCCTCCATGTTGTTGCACATGGTAGGATTGGTTTCTGCATATGGCAGAATAATATTCCACTTTTCATCCTCTGATAGACACTTACCTTGTCTGTTGTTGTGGACAGTGCTGTGATAATTATACGGGTGCACAGGTCTTTTTTAAACTGGGCTGCTGTATTCTAGTGTTTATTTCTGTATGTCCGGATGTATGAATATATTTAATTAGTTCATTACTCACTTGTATATCTGTTATTTATTTATTTATTTATCATTAGTCTTCATCTACGTGAGTCTCATGTAGTTTAGTAAACTGCCCCCCACAATGAGATGCCCCCACATACCTCATTGCAGTCACTGTCCATGAGCATATTAAGATGCTGTAGAATCCCTTGTTGTCTTCTCTGTGTCGTACGTCCCTCCCCGTGCCCCCCTTCTGCTTTATGCATGCCAAAGGTAATGTGCACATTCGCCCCCGCTCCGCCTGACATTTTCCTCCGTTCCCACCTGTCCACGTCCATCCCTTTCCGTTTGGTAACTGTGAGTCCACTCTTGTGGTGCCGTTTTTCTTCTTCGGATGTCTCTTGGTTCCCCTCCTGCACAGGCGAGTGATATCATTTGATCCTTGTGTTTCTCCACCTGCCTGCCTTATTACACTGAGTATGATGCCCTCTCACACCATCCGTGTTTCTGCAAATGGTGTGATTTGTTTTCCTATGACTGAATAATATTCCATTGTTCATCTACTGATGGACACTGAGCTTGGCTATTGAGAACAGTGCTGTGGTAATCATAGGGATGCACGTGTCGCTTTTAAACTGGGGGCGGCAATGTCTCATTCATTCATTCATCTGTTTATTCATTTATTTTTTTATCATGAATCTACAATTATGTGGATCACATCATGTTTATTACACTCCCCTCATCACCAACGTAGGAATGGTTAAGGGACTGAGAAGGCTGGTTGTGAAGGATGGTTGCAGGCTGGTAAGGGGGCATTGCGATTAGCTCACATAATGTGGGGGGGGAATTCTATAGGGAAGGCAGTATAGTTCAGAGAATTCAAGCAGTGATTCTTACTATGCTGGTGAACAGTGAGTGTAATGGGGTCTGGGGGGCGACTTGATGATCTGGGCAGTCTAGTAACCTTAATGTTCCTTATGTAATTGTAGACTGGTTATTGTGAATAGTGCTGCCATAAATTTAGGGGTGCAGATGTCTTTCTAGAACTGGGTTGCTGCATTCCTTATGTATGTATGTTTGTATGTATGTATGTGTGTATGTATGTATTCATCCATCCATGCATCCATTCATTCATTCTTTCATTCATTCATTCATTCATTATCTGTCTACCTATCTATCCATGGATGTTTCTGTCATTAATGCACAATTAGATGAGTTCCATTATGTTTACTAGACTCCCCCCATCACGCACGTGCCCCCAGATACCCCATTGCAGTCACTGTCCATGAGCATTGTAAGATACTGTAGAATCCCTACTTGTCTTTTCTGTGTTTTTCCGCCCTGTCTGTGACACCCCTCCCACATTATATATTCTTCTTCTAATGTGTCCTTACTTCGCCCCTCCCTAATCCCTCCATTCCCACCCATACACCTCAGTCTCTTTCCCTCTGTTAACTTTTAGTCCATTCTTGGGTTTTCTGAGACTGCTGCTGTTTCCTTCTTCAGTTTTTTGTTTGTTCTGATACTGTAATGATGAGTGATATCATTATACATATATATATATATATAGATATTTATAGCTATATATATATATGTGTATGTTTGTAGGTAAGTAACTCTAATGTTTGCTAAGATGATGCAGCTCCGCAAGGCTGGGCACTGCCCCCCCCCCCCGTGGGTGGAGTTTGTAAGCGCAGCACTGTTGCCTGGAGATTCCACGATGTCACAGTGGTGCCTCTGTCCTAGAGACATAATGTGTATGCTGAGAGGAGCAGGTGTGATTCGGGTGAGGTGGACACTGACCAACTTGACAGCATCAGGCTAAATGGAATCCAGAGCCAAGGTACTGTGTGTTCCTTTTCATTTTGTTGTCACTACTTCAAAGTTACATGAACAACATTATGGTTCCTAAGACTACCCCCACTGTCAAGTCCCCAGCACGTAGCCCGTAAGAGTCGCTGTCCAACAGCCCAGGAATATGCTGTAGAAGTGCTGCTGATCATCGCTATGTTATACGGACCTACCTAAGCTTGCCGCCGGGCCACACCCTGTGTGCCACTCATAATGCCCCATTTTCCCTCTCTCCCTTCCCTCCTAAGCCATCCTCCTCAGTCCCATTCCCTTTGGTAAGTGTGAGTCCATTCTTGGGTTCGGTGCGGCTGCTACTGTCCTTTTCTATCACTCCTTTTCTTTTTTCTGGTACTCCACAGGTGAGTGAAATCAGTTGACACTTGTCTTTCTCTGCGTGGCTTATTTCGCTGAGCATGATACCCTCTACCTCCCTCCATGTTGTTGCACATGGTAGGATTGGTTTCTGCATATGGCAGAATAATATTCCACTTTTCATCCTCTGATAGACACTTACCTTGTCTGTTGTTGTGGACAGTGCTGTGATAATTATACGGGTGCACAGGTCTTTTTTAAACTGGGCTGCTGTATTCTAGTGTTTATTTCTGTATGTCCGGATGTATGAATATATTTAGTTAGTTCTTTACTCACTTGTATATCTGTTATTTATTTATTTATTTATCATTAGTCTTCATCTACGTGAGTCTCATGTAGTTTAGTAAACTGCCCCCCACAATGAGATGCCCCCACATACCTCATTGCAGTCACTGTCCATGAGCATATTAAGATGCTGTAGAATCCCTTGTTGTCTTCTCTGTGTCGTACGTCCCTCCCCGTGCCGCCCTTCTGCTTTATGCATGCCAAAGGTAATGTGCACATTCGCCCCCGCTCCGCCTGACATTTTCCTCCGTTCCCACCTGTCCACGTCCATCCCTTTCCGTTTGGTAACTGTGAGTCCACTCTTGTGGTGCCGTTTTTCTTCTTCGGATGTCTCTTGGTTCCCCTCCTGCACAGGCGAGTGATATCATTTGATCCTTGTGTTTCTCCACCTGCCTGCCTTATTACACTGAGTATGATGCCCTCTCACACCATCCGTGTGTCTGCAAATGGTGTGATTTGTTTTCCTATGACTGAATAATATTCCATTGTTCATCTACTGATGGACACTGAGCTTGGCTATTGAGAACAGTGCTGTGGTAATCATAGGGATGCACGTGTCGCTTTTAAACTGGGGGCGGCAATGTCTCATTCATTCATTCATCTGTTTATTCATTTATTTTTTTATCATGAATCTACAATTATGTGGATCACATCATGTTTATTACACTCCCCTCATCACCAACGTAGGAATGGTTAAGGGACTGAGAAGGCTGGTTGTGAAGGATGGTTGCAGGCTGGTAAGGGGGCATTGCGATTAGCTCACATAATGTGGGGGGGGAATTCTATAGGGAAGGCAGTATAGTTCAGAGAATTCAAGCAGTGATTCTTACTATGCTGGTGAACAGTGAGTGTAATGGGGTCTGGGGGGCGACTTGATGATCTGGGCAGTCTAGTAACCTTAATGTTCCTTATGTAATTGTAGACTGGTTATTGTGAATAGTGCTGCCATAAATTTAGGGGTGCAGATGTCTTTCTAGAACTGGGTTGCTGCATTCCTTATGTATGTATGTTTGTATGTATGTATGTGTGTATGTATGTATTCATCCATCCATGCATCCATTCATTCATTCTTTCATTCATTCATTCATTCATTATCTGTCTACCTATCTATCCATGGATGTTTCTGTCATTAATGCACAATTAGATGAGTTCCATTATGTTTACTAGACTCCCCCCATCACGCACGTGCCCCCAGATACCCCATTGCAGTCACTGTCCATGAGCATTGTAAGATACTGTAGAATCCCTACTTGTCTTTTCTGTGTTTTTCCGCCCTGTCTGTGACACCCCTCCCACATTATATATTCTTCTTCTAATGTGTCCTTACTTCGCCCCTCCCTAATCCCTCCATTCCCACCCATACACCTCAGTCTCTTTCCCTCTGTTAACTTTTAGTCCATTCTTGGGTTTTCTGAGACTGCTGCTGTTTCCTTCTTCAGTTTTTTGTTTGTTCTGATACTGTAATGATGAGTGATATCATTATACATATATATATATATATAGATATTTATAGCTATATATATATATGTGTATGTTTGTAGGTAAGTAACTCTAATGTTTGCTAAGATGATGCAGCTCCGCAAGGCTGGGCACTGCCCCCCCCCCCCCGTGGGTGGAGTTTGTAAGCGCAGCACTGTTGCCTGGAGATTCCACGATGTCACAGTGGTGCCTCTGTCCTAGAGACATAATGTGTATGCTGAGAGGAGCAGGTGTGATTCGGGTGAGGTGGACACTGACCAACTTGACAGCATCAGGCTAAATGGAATCCAGAGCCAAGGTACTGTGTGTTCCTTTTCATTTTGTTGTCACTACTTCAAAGTTACATGAACAACATTATGGTTCCTAAGACTACCCCCACTGTCAAGTCCCCAGCACGTAGCCCGTAAGAGTCGCTGTCCAACAGCCCAGGAATATGCTGTAGAAGTGCTGCTGATCATCGCTATGTTATACGGACCTACCTAAGCTTGCCGCCGGGCCACACCCTGTGTGCCACTCATAATGCCCCATTTTCCCTCTCTCCCTTCCCTCCTAAGCCATCCTCCTCAGTCCCATTCCCTTTGGTAAGTGTGAGTCCATTCTTGGGTTCGGTGCGGCTGCTACTGTCCTTTTCTATCACTCCTTTTCTTTTTTCTGGTACTCCACAGGTGAGTGAAATCAGTTGACACTTGTCTTTCTCTGCGTGGCTTATTTCGCTGAGCATGATACCCTCTACCTCCCTCCATGTTGTTGCACATGGTAGGATTGGTTTCTGCATATGGCAGAATAATATTCCACTTTTCATCCTCTGATAGACACTTACCTTGTCTGTTGTTGTGGACAGTGCTGTGATAATTATACGGGTGCACAGGTCTTTTTTAAACTGGGCTGCTGTATTCTAGTGTTTATTTCTGTATGTCCGGATGTATGAATATATTTAGTTAGTTCTTTACTCACTTGTATATCTGTTATTTATTTATTTATTTATCATTAGTCTTCATCTACGTGAGTCTCATGTAGTTTAGTAAACTGCCCCCCACAATGAGATGCCCCCACATACCTCATTGCAGTCACTGTCCATGAGCATATTAAGATGCTGTAGAATCCCTTGTTGTCTTCTCTGTGTCGTACGTCCCTCCCCGTGCCGCCCTTCTGCTTTATGCATGCCAAAGGTAATGTGCACATTCGCCCCCGCTCCGCCTGACATTTTCCTCCGTTCCCACCTGTCCACGTCCATCCCTTTCCGTTTGGTAACTGTGAGTCCACTCTTGTGGTGCCGTTTTTCTTCTTCGGATGTCTCTTGGTTCCCCTCCTGCACAGGCGAGTGATATCATTTGATCCTTGTGTTTCTCCACCTGCCTGCCTTATTACACTGAGTATGATGCCCTCTCACACCATCCGTGTGTCTGCAAATGGTGTGATTTGTTTTCCTATGACTGAATAATATTCCATTGTTCATCTACTGATGGACACTGAGCTTGGCTATTGAGAACAGTGCTGTGGTAATCATAGGGATGCACGTGTCGCTTTTAAACTGGGGGCGGCAATGTCTCATTCATTCATTCATCTGTTTATTCATTTATTTTTTTATCATGAATCTACAATTATGTGGATCACATCATGTTTATTACACTCCCCTCATCACCAACGTAGGAATGGTTAAGGGACTGAGAAGGCTGGTTGTGAAGGATGGTTGCAGGCTGGTAAGGGGGCATTGCGATTAGCTCACATAATGTGGGGGGGGAATTCTATAGGGAAGGCAGTATAGTTCAGAGAATTCAAGCAGTGATTCTTACTATGCTGGTGAACAGTGAGTGTAATGGGGTCTGGGGGGCGACTTGATGATCTGGGCAGTCTAGTAACCTTAATGTTCCTTATGTAATTGTAGACTGGTTATTGTGAATAGTGCTGCCATAAATTTAGGGGTGCAGATGTCTTTCTAGAACTGGGTTGCTGCATTCCTTATGTATGTATGTTTGTATGTATGTATGTGTGTATGTATGTATTCATCCATCCATGCATCCATTCATTCATTCTTTCATTCATTCATTCATTCATTATCTGTCTACCTATCTATCCATGGATGTTTCTGTCATTAATGCACAATTAGATGAGTTCCATTATGTTTACTAGACTCCCCCCATCACGCACGTGCCCCCAGATACCCCATTGCAGTCACTGTCCATGAGCATTGTAAGATACTGTAGAATCCCTACTTGTCTTTTCTGTGTTTTTCCGCCCTGTCTGTGACACCCCTCCCACATTATATATTCTTCTTCTAATGTGTCCTTACTTCGCCCCTCCCTAATCCCTCCATTCCCACCCATACACCTCAGTCTCTTTCCCTCTGTTAACTTTTAGTCCATTCTTGGGTTTTCTGAGACTGCTGCTGTTTCCTTCTTCAGTTTTTTGTTTGTTCTGATACTGTAATGATGAGTGATATCATTATACATATATATATATATATATAGATATTTATAGCTATATATATATATGTGTATGTTTGTAGGTAAGTAACTCTAATGTTTGCTAAGATGATGCAGCTCCGCAAGGCTGGGCACTGCCCCCCCCCCCCGTGGGTGGAGTTTGTAAGCGCAGCACTGTTGCCTGGAGATTCCACGATGTCACAGTGGTGCCTCTGCCCTAGAGACATAATGTGTATGCTGAGAGGAGCAGGTGTGATTCGGGTGAGGTGGACACTGACCAACTTGACAGCATCAGGCTAAATGGAATCCAGAGCCAAGGTACTGTGTGTTCCTTTTCATTTTGTTGTCACTACTTCAAAGTTACATGAACAACATTATGGTTCCTAAGACTACCCCCACTGTCAAGTCCCCAGCACGTAGCCCGTAAGAGTCGCTGTCCAACAGCCCAGGAATATGCTGTAGAAGTGCTGCTGATCATCGCTATGTTATACGGACCTACCTAAGCTTGCCGCCGGGCCACACCCTGTGTGCCACTCATAATGCCCCATTTTCCCTCTCTCCCTTCCCTCCTAAGCCATCCTCCTCAGTCCCATTCCCTTTGGTAAGTGTGAGTCCATTCTTGGGTTCGGTGCGGCTGCTACTGTCCTTTTCTATCACTCCTTTTCTTTTTTCTGGTACTCCACAGGTGAGTGAAATCAGTTGACACTTGTCTTTCTCTGCGTGGCTTATTTCGCTGAGCATGATACCCTCTACCTCCCTCCATGTTGTTGCACATGGTAGGATTGGTTTCTGCATATGGCAGAATAATATTCCACTTTTCATCCTCTGATAGACACTTACCTTGTCTGTTGTTGTGGACAGTGCTGTGATAATTATACGGGTGCACAGGTCTTTTTTAAACTGGGCTGCTGTATTCTAGTGTTTATTTCTGTATGTCCGGATGTATGAATATATTTAGTTAGTTCTTTACTCACTTGTATATCTGTTATTTATTTATTTATTTATCATTAGTCTTCATCTACGTGAGTCTCATGTAGTTTAGTAAACTGCCCCCCACAATGAGATGCCCCCACATACCTCATTGCAGTCACTGTCCATGAGCATATTAAGATGCTGTAGAATCCCTTGTTGTCTTCTCTGTGTCGTACGTCCCTCCCCGTGCCGCCCTTCTGCTTTATGCATGCCAAAGGTAATGTGCACATTCGCCCCCGCTCCGCCTGACATTTTCCTCCGTTCCCACCTGTCCACGTCCATCCCTTTCCGTTTGGTAACTGTGAGTCCACTCTTGTGGTGCCGTTTTTCTTCTTCGGATGTCTCTTGGTTCCCCTCCTGCACAGGCGAGTGATATCATTTGATCCTTGTGTTTCTCCACCTGCCTGCCTTATTACACTGAGTATGATGCCCTCTCACACCATCCGTGTGTCTGCAAATTTTGTGATTTGTTTTCCTATGACTGAATAATATTCCATTGTTCATCTACTGATGGACACTGAGCTTGGCTATTGAGAACAGTGCTGTGGTAATCATAGGGATGCACGTGTCGCTTTTAAACTGGGGGCGGCAATGTCTCATTCATTCATTCATCTGTTTATTCATTTATTTTTTTATCATGAATCTACAATTATGTGGATCACATCATGTTTATTACACTCCCCTCATCACCAACGTAGGAATGGTTAAGGGACTGAGAAGGCTGGTTGTGAAGGATGGTTGCAGGCTGGTAAGGGGGCATTGCGATTAGCTCACATAATGTGGGGGGGGAATTCTATAGGGAAGGCAGTATAGTTCAGAGAATTCAAGCAGTGATTCTTACTATGCTGGTGAACAGTGAGTGTAATGGGGTCTGGGGGGCGACTTGATGATCTGGGCAGTCTAGTAACCTTAATGTTCCTTATGTAATTGTAGACTGGTTATTGTGAATAGTGCTGCCATAAATTTAGGGGTGCAGATGTCTTTCTAGAACTGGGTTGCTGCATTCCTTATGTATGTATGTTTGTATGTATGTATGTGTGTATGTATGTATTCATCCATCCATGCATCCATTCATTCATTCTTTCATTCATTCATTCATTCATTATCTGTCTACCTATCTATCCATGGATGTTTCTGTCATTAATGCACAATTAGATGAGTTCCATTATGTTTACTAGACTCCCCCCATCACGCACGTGCCCCCAGATACCCCATTGCAGTCACTGTCCATGAGCATTGTAAGATACTGTAGAATCCCTACTTGTCTTTTCTGTGTTTTTCCGCCCTGTCTGTGACACCCCTCCCACATTATATATTCTTCTTCTAATGTGTCCTTACTTCGCCCCTCCCTAATCCCTCCATTCCCACCCATACACCTCAGTCTCTTTCCCTCTGTTAACTTTTAGTCCATTCTTGGGTTTTCTGAGACTGCTGCTGTTTCCTTCTTCAGTTTTTTGTTTGTTCTGATACTGTAATGATGAGTGATATCATTATACATATATATATATAGATAGATATTTATAGCTATATATATATATGTGTATGTTTGTAGGTAAGTAACTCTAATGTTTGCTAAGATGATGCAGCTCCGCAAGGCTGGGCACTGCCCCCCCCCCCCCGTGGGTGGAGTTTGTAAGCGCAGCACTGTTGCCTGGAGATTCCACGATGTCACAGTGGTGCCTCTGTCCTAGAGACATAATGTGTATGCTGAGAGGAGCAGGTGTGATTCGGGTGAGGTGGACACTGACCAACTTGACAGCATCAGGCTAAATGGAATCCAGAGCCAAGGTACTGTGTGTTCCTTTTCATTTTGTTGTCACTACTTCAAAGTTACATGAACAACATTATGGTTCCTAAGACTACCCCCACTGTCAAGTCCCCAGCACGTAGCCCGTAAGAGTCGCTGTCCAACAGCCCAGGAATATGCTGTAGAAGTGCTGCTGATCATCGCTATGTTATACGGACCTACCTAAGCTTGCCGCCGGGCCACACCCTGTGTGCCACTCATAATGCCCCATTTTCCCTCTCTCCCTTCCCTCCTAAGCCATCCTCCTCAGTCCCATTCCCTTTGGTAAGTGTGAGTCCATTCTTGGGTTCGGTGCGGCTGCTACTGTCCTTTTCTATCACTCCTTTTCTTTTTTCTGGTACTCCACAGGTGAGTGAAATCAGTTGACACTTGTCTTTCTCTGCGTGGCTTATTTCGCTGAGCATGATACCCTCTACCTCCCTCCATGTTGTTGCACATGGTAGGATTGGTTTCTGCATATGGCAGAATAATATTCCACTTTTCATCCTCAGATAGACACTTACCTTGTCTGTTGTTGTGGACAGTGCTGTGATAATTATATGGGTGCACAGGTCTTTTTTAAACTGGGCTGCTGTATTCTAGTGTTTATTTCTGTATGTCCGGATGTATGAATATATTTAGTTAGTTCTTTACTCACTTGTATATCTGTTATTTATTTATTTATTTATCATTAGTCTTCATCTACGTGAGTCTCATGTAGTTTAGTAAACTGCCCCCCACAATGAGATGCCCCCACATACCTCATTGCAGTCACTGTCCATGAGCATATTAAGATGCTGTAGAATCCCTTGTTGTCTTCTCTGTGTCGTACGTCCCTCCCCGTGCCCCCCTTCTGCTATATGCATGCCAAAGGTAATGTGCACATTCGCCCCCGCTCCGCCTGACATTTTCCTCCGTTCCCACCTGTCCACGTCCATCCCTTTCCGTTTGGTAACTGTGAGTCCACTCTTGTGGTGCCGTTTTTCTTCTTCGGATGTCTCTTGGTTCCCCTCCTGCACAGGCGAGTGATATCATTTGATCCTTGTGTTTCTCCACCTGCCTGCCTTATTACACTGAGTATGATGCCCTCTCACACCATCCGTGTGTCTGCAAATGGTGTGATTTGTTTTCCTATGACTGAATAATATTCCATTGTTCATCTACTGATGGACACTGAGCTTGGCTATTGAGAACAGTGCTGTGGTAATCATAGGGATGCACGTGTCGCTTTTAAACTGGGGGCGGCAATGTCTCATTCATTCATTCATCTGTTTATTCATTTATTTTTTTATCATGAATCTACAATTATGTGGATCACATCATGTTTATTACACTCCCCTCATCACCAACGTAGGAATGGTTAAGGGACTGAGAAGGCTGGTTGTGAAGGATGGTTGCAGGCTGGTAAGGGGGCATTGCGATTAGCTCACATAATGTGGGGGGGGAATTCTATAGGGAAGGCAGTATAGTTCAGAGAATTCAAGCAGTGATTCTTACTATGCTGGTGAACAGTGAGTGTAATGGGGTCTGGGGGGCGACTTGATGATCTGGGCAGTCTAGTAACCTTAATGTTCCTTATGTAATTGTAGACTGGTTATTGTGAATAGTGCTGCCATAAATTTAGGGGTGCAGATGTCTTTCTAGAACTGGGTTGCTGCATTCCTTATGTATGTATGTTTGTATGTATGTATGTGTGTATGTATGTATTCATCCATCCATGCATCCATTCATTCATTCTTTCATTCATTCATTCATTCATTATCTGTCTACCTATCTATCCATGGATGTTTCTGTCATTAATGCACAATTAGATGAGTTCCATTATGTTTACTAGACTCCCCCCATCACGCACGTGCCCCCAGATACCCCATTGCAGTCACTGTCCATGAGCATAGTAAGATACTGTAGAATCCCTACTTGTCTTTTCTGTGTTTTTCCGCCCTGTCTGTGACACCCCTCCCACATTATATATTCTTCTTCTAATGTGTCCTTACTTCGCCCCTCCCTAATCCCTCCATTCCCACCCATACACCTCAGTCTCTTTCCCTCTGTTAACTTTTAGTCCATTCTTGGGTTTTCTGAGACTGCTGCTGTTTCCTTCTTCAGTTTTTTGTTTGTTCTGATACTGTAATGATGAGTGATATCATTATACATATATATATATATATATATAGATATTTATATCTATATATATATATATGTGTATGTATGTAGGTAAGTAACTCTAATGTTTGCTAAGATGATGCAGCTCCGCAAGGCTGGGCACTGCCCCCCCCCGTGGGGGGAGTTTGTAAGCGCAGCACTGTTGCCTGGAGATTCCACGATGTCACAGTGGTGCCTCTGTCCTAGAGACATAATGTGTATGCTGAGAGGAGCAGGTGTGATTCGGGTGAGGTGGACACTGACCAACTTGACAGCATCAGGCTAAATGGAATCCAGAGCCAAGGTACTGTGTGTTCCTTTTCATTTTGTTGTCACTACTTCAAAGTTACATGAACAACATTATGGTTCCTAAGACTACCCCCACTGTCAAGTCCCCAGCACGTAGCCCGTAAGAGTCGCTGTCCAACAGCCCAGGAATATGCTGTAGAAGTGCTGCTGATCATCGCTATGTTATACGGACCTACCTAAGCTTGCCGCCGGGCCACACCCTGTGTGCCACTCATAATGCCCCATTTTCCCTCTCTCCCTTCCCTCCTAAGCCATCCTCCTCAGTCCCATTCCCTTTGGTAAGTGTGAGTCCATTCTTGGGTTCGGTGCGGCTGCTACTGTCCTTTTCTATCACTCCTTTTCTTTTTTCTGGTACTCCACAGGTGAGTGAAATCAGTTGACACTTGTCTTTCTCTGCGTGGCTTATTTCGCTGAGCATGATACCCTCTACCTCCCTCCATGTTGTTGCACATGGTAGGATTGGTTTCTGCATATGGCAGAATAATATTCCACTTTTCATCCTCTGATAGACACTTACCTTGTCTGTTGTTGTGGACAGTGCTGTGATAATTATACGGGTGCACAGGTCTTTTTTAAACTGGGCTGCTGTATTCTAGTGTTTATTTCTGTATGTCCGGATGTATGAATATATTTAATTAGTTCATTACTCACTTGTATATCTGTTATTTATTTATTTATTTATCATTAGTCTTCATCGACGTGAGTCTCATGTAGTTTAGTAAACTGCCCCCCACAATGAGATGCCCCCACATACCTCATTGCAGTCACTGTCCATGAGCATATTAAGATGCTGTAGAATCCCTTGTTGTCTTCTCTGTGTCGTACGTCCCTCCCCGTGCCCCCCTTCTGCTTTATGCATGCCAAAGGTAATGTGCACATTCGCCCCCGCTCCGCCTGACATTTTCCTCCGTTCCCACCTGTCCACGTCCATCCCTTTCCGTTTGGTAACTGTGAGTCCACTCTTGTGGTGCCGTTTTTCTTCTTCGGATGTCTCTTGGTTCCCCTCCTGCACAGGCGAGTGATATCATTTGATCCTTGTGTTTCTCCACCTGCCTGCCTTATTACACTGAGTATGATGCCCTCTCACACCATCCGTGTTTCTGCAAATGGTGTGATTTGTTTTCCTATGACTGAATAATATTCCATTGTTCATCTACTGATGGACACTGAGCTTGGCTATTGAGAACAGTGCTGTGGTAATCATAGGGATGCACGTGTCGCTTTTAAACTGGGGGCGGCAATGTCTCATTCATTCATTCATCTGTTTATTCATTTATTTTTTTATCATGAATCTACAATTATGTGGATCACATCATGTTTATTACACTCCCCTCATCACCAACGTAGGAATGGTTAAGGGACTGAGAAGGCTGGTTGTGAAGGATGGTTGCAGGCTGGTAAGGGGGCATTGCGATTAGCTCACATAATGTGGGGGGGGAATTCTATAGGGAAGGCAGTATAGTTCAGAGAATTCAAGCAGTGATTCTTACTATGCTGGTGAACAGTGAGTGTAATGGGGTCTGGGGGGCGACTTGATGATCTGGGCAGTCTAGTAACCTTAATGTTCCTTATGTAATTGTAGACTGGTTATTGTGAATAGTGCTGCCATAAATTTAGGGGTGCAGATGTCTTTCTAGAACTGGGTTGCTGCATTCCTTATGTATGTATGTTTGTATGTATGTATGTGTGTATGTATGTATTCATCCATCCATGCATCCATTCATTCATTCTTTCATTCATTCATTCATTCATTATCTGTCTACCTATCTATCCATGGATGTTTCTGTCATTAATGCACAATTAGATGAGTTCCATTATGTTTACTAGACTCCCCCCATCACGCACGTGCCCCCAGATACCCCATTGCAGTCACTGTCCATGAGCATTGTAAGATACTGTAGAATCCCTACTTGTCTTTTCTGTGTTTTTCCGCCCTGTCTGTGACACCCCTCCCACATTATATATTCTTCTTCTAATGTGTCCTTACTTCGCCCCTCCCTAATCCCTCCATTCCCACCCATACACCTCAGTCTCTTTCCCTCTGTTAACTTTTAGTCCATTCTTGGGTTTTCTGAGACTGCTGCTGTTTCCTTCTTCAGTTTTTTGTTTGTTCTGATACTGTAATGATGAGTGATATCATTATACATATATATATATATATAGATATTTATAGCTATATATATATATGTGTATGTTTGTAGGTAAGTAACTCTAATGTTTGCTAAGATGATGCAGCTCCGCAAGGCTGGGCACTGCCCCCCCCCCCCCCCCGTGGGTGGAGTTTGTAAGCGCAGCACTGTTGCCTGGAGATTCCACGATGTCACAGTGGTGCCTCTGTCCTAGAGACATAATGTGTATGCTGAGAGGAGCAGGTGTGATTCGGGTGAGGTGGACACTGACCAACTTGACAGCATCAGGCTAAATGGAATCCAGAGCCAAGGTACTGTGTGTTCCTTTTCATTTTGTTGTCACTACTTCAAAGTTACATGAACAACATTATGGTTCCTAAGACTACCCCCACTGTCAAGTCCCCAGCACGTAGCCCGTAAGAGTCGCTGTCCAACAGCCCAGGAATATGCTGTAGAAGTGCTGCTGATCATCGCTATGTTATACGGACCTACCTAAGCTTGCCGCCGGGCCACACCCTGTGTGCCACTCATAATGCCCCATTTTCCCTCTCTCCCTTCCCTCCTAAGCCATCCTCCTCAGTCCCATTCCCTTTGGTAAGTGTGAGTCCATTCTTGGGTTCGGTGCGGCTGCTACTGTCCTTTTCTATCACTCCTTTTCTTTTTTCTGGTACTCCACAGGTGAGTGAAATCAGTTGACACTTGTCTTTCTCTGCGTGGCTTATTTCGCTGAGCATGATACCCTCTACCTCCCTCCATGTTGTTGCACATGGTAGGATTGGTTTCTGCATATGGCAGAATAATATTCCACTTTTCATCCTCTGATAGACACTTACCTTGTCTGTTGTTGTGGACAGTGCTGTGATAATTATACGGGTGCACAGGTCTTTTTTAAACTGGGCTGCTGTATTCTAGTGTTTATTTCTGTATGTCCGGATGTATGAATATATTTAGTTAGTTCTTTACTCACTTGTATATCTGTTATTTATTTATTTATTTATCATTAGTCTTCATCTACGTGAGTCTCATGTAGTTTAGTAAACTGCCCCCCACAATGAGATGCCCCCACATACCTCATTGCAGTCACTGTCCATGAGCATATTAAGATGCTGTAGAATCCCTTGTTGTCTTCTCTGTGTCGTACGTCCCTCCCCGTGCCGCCCTTCTGCTTTATGCATGCCAAAGGTAATGTGCACATTCGCCCCCGCTCCGCCTGACATTTTCCTCCGTTCCCACCTGTCCACGTCCATCCCTTTCCGTTTGGTAACTGTGAGTCCACTCTTGTGGTGCCGTTTTTCTTCTTCGGATGTCTCTTGGTTCCCCTCCTGCACAGGCGAGTGATATCATTTGATCCTTGTGTTTCTCCACCTGCCTGCCTTATTACACTGAGTATGATGCCCTCTCACACCATCCGTGTGTCTGCAAATGGTGTGATTTGTTTTCCTATGACTGAATAATATTCCATTGTTCATCTACTGATGGACACTGAGCTTGGCTATTGAGAACAGTGCTGTGGTAATCATAGGGATGCACGTGTCGCTTTTAAACTGGGGGCGGCAATGTCTCATTCATTCATTCATCTGTTTATTCATTTATTTTTTTATCATGAATCTACAATTATGTGGATCACATCATGTTTATTACACTCCCCTCATCACCAACGTAGGAATGGTTAAGGGACTGAGAAGGCTGGTTGTGAAGGATGGTTGCAGGCTGGTAAGGGGGCATTGCGATTAGCTCACATAATGTGGGGGGGGAATTCTATAGGGAAGGCAGTATAGTTCAGAGAATTCAAGCAGTGATTCTTACTATGCTGGTGAACAGTGAGTGTAATGGGGTCTGGGGGGCGACTTGATGATCTGGGCAGTCTAGTAACCTTAATGTTCCTTATGTAATTGTAGACTGGTTATTGTGAATAGTGCTGCCATAAATTTAGGGGTGCAGATGTCTTTCTAGAACTGGGTTGCTGCATTCCTTATGTATGTATGTTTGTATGTATGTATGTGTGTATGTATGTATTCATCCATCCATGCATCCATTCATTCATTCTTTCATTCATTCATTCATTCATTATCTGTCTACCTATCTATCCATGGATGTTTCTGTCATTAATGCACAATTAGATGAGTTCCATTATGTTTACTAGACTCCCCCCATCACGCACGTGCCCCCAGATACCCCATTGCAGTCACTGTCCATGAGCATAGTAAGATACTGTAGAATCCCTACTTGTCTTTTCTGTGTTTTTCCGCCCTGTCTGTGACACCCCTCCCACATTATATATTCTTCTTCTAATGTGTCCTTACTTCGCCCCTCCCTAATCCCTCCATTCCCACCCATACACCTCAGTCTCTTTCCCTCTGTTAACTTTTAGTCCATTCTTGGGTTTTCTGAGACTGCTGCTGTTTCCTTCTTCAGTTTTTTGTTTGTTCTGATACTGTAATGATGAGTGATATCATTATACATATATATATATATATAGATATTTATATCTATATATATATATGTTTATGTTTGTAGGTAAGTAACTCTAATGTTTGCTAAGATGATGCAGCTCCGCAAGGCTAGGCACTGCCCCCCCCCGTGGGGGGAGTTTGTAAGCGCAGCACTGTTGCCTGGAGATTCCACGATGTCACAGTGGTGCCTCTGTCCTAGAGACATAATGTGTATGCTGAGAGGAGCAGGTGTGATTCGGGTGAGGTGGACACTGACCAACTTGACAGCATCAGGCTAAATGGAATCCAGAGCCAAGGTACTGTGTGTTCCTTTTCATTTTGTTGTCACTACTTCAAAGTTACATGAACAACATTATGGTTCCTAAGACTACCCCCACTGTCAAGTCCCCAGCACGTAGCCCGTAAGAGTCGCTGTCCAACAGCCCAGGAATATGCTGTAGAAGTGCTGCTGATCATCGCTATGTTATACGGACCTACCTAAGCTTGCCGCCGGGCCACACCCTGTGTGCCACTCATAATGCCCCATTTTCCCTCTCTCCCTTCCCTCCTAAGCCATCCTCCTCAGTCCCATTCCCTTTGGTAAGTGTGAGTCCATTCTTGGGTTCGGTGCGGCTGCTACTGTCCTTTTCTATCACTCCTTTTCTTTTTTCTGGTACTCCACAGGTGAGTGAAATCAGTTGACACTTGTCTTTCTCTGCGTGGCTTATTTCGCTGAGCATGATACCCTCTACCTCCCTCCATGTTGTTGCACATGGTAGGATTGGTTTCTGCATATGGCAGAATAATATTCCACTTTTCATCCTCTGATAGACACTTACCTTGTCTGTTGTTGTGGACAGTGCTGTGATAATTATACGGGTGCACAGGTCTTTTTTAAACTGGGCTGCTGTATTCTAGTGTTTATTTCTGTATGTCCGGATGTATGAATATATTTAATTAGTTCATTACTCACTTGTATATCTGTTATTTATTTATTTATTTATCATTAGTCTTCATCTACGTGAGTCTCATGTAGTTTAGTAAACTGCCCCCCACAATGAGATGCCCCCACATACCTCATTGCAGTCACTGTCCATGAGCATATTAAGATGCTGTAGAATCCCTTGTTGTCTTCTCTGTGTCGTACGTCCCTCCCCGTGCCGCCCTTCTGCTTTATGCATGCCAAAGGTAATGTGCACATTCGCCCCCGCTCCGCCTGACATTTTCCTCCGTTCCCACCTGTCCACGTCCATCCCTTTCCGTTTGGTAACTGTGAGTCCACTCTTGTGGTGCCGTTTTTCTTCTTCGGATGTCTCTTGGTTCCCCTCCTGCACAGGCGAGTGATATCATTTGATCCTTGTGTTTCTCCACCTGCCTGCCTTATTACACTGAGTATGATGCCCTCTCACACCATCCGTGTTTCTGCAAATGGTGTGATTTGTTTTCCTATGACTGAATAATATTCCATTGTTCATCTACTGATGGACACTGAGCTTGGCTATTGAGAACAGTGCTGTGGTAATCATAGGGATGCACGTGTCGCTTTTAAACTGGGGGCGGCAATGTCTCATTCATTCATTCATCTGTTTATTCATTTATTTTTTTATCATGAATCTACAATTATGTGGATCACATCATGTTTATTACACTCCCCTCATCACCAACGTAGGAATGGTTAAGGGACTGAGAAGGCTGGTTGTGAAGGATGGTTGCAGGCTGGTAAGGGGGCATTGCGATTAGCTCACATAATGTGGGGGGGGAATTCTATAGGGAAGGCAGTATAGTTCAGAGAATTCAAGCAGTGATTCTTACTATGCTGGTGAACAGTGAGTGTAATGGGGTCTGGGGGGCGACTTGATGATCTGGGCAGTCTAGTAACCTTAATGTTCCTTATGTAATTGTAGACTGGTTATTGTGAATAGTGCTGCCATAAATTTAGGGGTGCAGATGTCTTTCTAGAACTGGGTTGCTGCATTCCTTATGTATGTATGTTTGTATGTATGTATGTGTGTATGTATGTATTCATCCATCCATGCATCCATTCATTCATTCTTTCATTCATTCATTCATTCATTATCTGTCTACCTATCTATCCATGGATGTTTCTGTCATTAATGCACAATTAGATGAGTTCCATTATGTTTACTAGACTCCCCCCATCACGCACGTGCCCCCAGATACCCCATTGCAGTCACTGTCCATGAGCATTGTGAGATACTGTAGAATCCCTACTTGTCTTTTCTGTGTTTTGCAGCCCTGTCTGTGACACCCCTCCCACATTATATATTCTTCTTCTAATGTGTCCTTACTTCGCCCCTCCCTAATCCCTCCATTCCCACCCATACACCTCAGTCTCTTTCCCTCTGTTAACTTTTAGTCCATTCTTGGGTTTTCTGAGACTGCTGCTGTTTCCTTCTTCAGTTTTTTGTTTGTTCTGATACTGTAATGATGAGTGATATCATTATACATATATATATATATATAGATATTTATATCTATATATATATATGTGTATGTATGTAGGTAAGTAACTCTAATGTTTGCTAAGATGATGCAGCTCCGCAAGGCTGGGCACTGCCCCCCCCCGTGGGTGGAGTTTGTAAGCGCAGCACTGTTGCCTGGAGATTCCACGATGTCACAGTGGTGCCTCTGTCCTAGAGACATAATGTGTATGCTGAGAGGAGCAGGTGTGATTCGGGTGAGGTGGACACTGACCAACTTGACAGCATCAGGCTAAATGGAATCCAGAGCCAAGGTACTGTGTGTTCCTTTTCATTTTGTTGTCACTACTTCAAAGTTACATGAACAACATTATGGTTCCTAAGACTACCCCCACTGTCAAGTCCCCAGCACGTAGCCCGTAAGAGTCGCTGTCCAACAGCCCAGGAATATGCTGTAGAAGTGCTGCTGATCATCGCTATGTTATACGGACCTACCTAAGCTTGCCGCCGGGCCACACCCTGTGTGCCACTCATAATGCCCCATTTTCCCTCTCTCCCTTCCCTCCTAAGCCATCCTCCTCAGTCCCATTCCCTTTGGTAAGTGTGAGTCCATTCTTGGGTTCGGTGCGGCTGCTACTGTCCTTTTCTATCACTCCTTTTCTTTTTTCTGGTACTCCACAGGTGAGTGAAATCAGTTGACACTTGTCTTTCTCTGCGTGGCTTATTTCGCTGAGCATGATACCCTCTACCTCCCTCCATGTTGTTGCACATGGTAGGATTGGTTTCTGCATATGGCAGAATAATATTCCACTTTTCATCCTCTGATAGACACTTACCTTGTCTGTTGTTGTGGACAGTGCTGTGATAATTATACGGGTGCACAGGTCTTTTTTAAACTGGGCTGCTGTATTCTAGTGTTTATTTCTGTATGTCCGGATGTATGAATATATTTAGTTAGTTCATTACTCACTTGTATATCTGTTATTTATTTATTTATTTATCATTAGTCTTCATCTACGTGAGTCTCATGTAGTTTAGTAAACTGCCCCCCACAATGAGATGCCCCCACATACCTCATTGCAGTCACTGTCCATGAGCATATTAAGATGCTGTAGAATCCCTTGTTGTCTTCTCTGTGTCGTACGTCCCTCCCCGTGCCCCCCTTCTGCTTTATGCATGCCAAAGGTAATGTGCACATTCGCCCCCGCTCCGCCTGACATTTTCCTCCGTTCCCACCTGTCCACGTCCATCCCTTTCCGTTTGGTAACTGTGAGTCCACTCTTGTGGTGCCGTTTTTCTTCTTCGGATGTCTCTTGGTTCCCCTCCTGCACAGGCGAGTGATATCATTTGATCCTTGTGTTTCTCCACCTGCCTGCCTTATTACACTGAGTATGATGCCCTCTCACACCATCCGTGTTTCTGCAAATGGTGTGATTTGTTTTCCTATGACTGAATAATATTCCATTGTTCATCTACTGATGGACACTGAGCTTGGCTATTGAGAACAGTGCTGTGGTAATCATAGGGATGCACGTGTCGCTTTTAAACTGGGGGCGGCAATGTCTCATTCATTCATTCATCTGTTTATTCATTTATTCTTTTATCATGAATCTACAATTATGTGGATCACATCATGTTTATTACACTCCCCTCATCACCAACGTAGGAATGGTTAAGGGACTGAGAAGGCTGGTTGTGAAGGATGGTTGCAGGCTGGTAAGGGGGCATTGCGATTAGCTCACATAATGTGGGGGGGGAATTCTATAGGGAAGGCAGTATAGTTCAGAGAATTCAAGCAGTGATTCTTACTATGCTGGTGAACAGTGAGTGTAATGGGGTCTGGGGGGCGACTTGATGATCTGGGCAGTCTAGTAACCTTAATGTTCCTTATGTAATTGTAGACTGGTTATTGTGAATAGTGCTGCCATAAATTTAGGGGTGCAGATGTCTTTCTAGAACTGGGTTGCTGCATTCCTTATGTATGTATGTTTGTATGTATGTATGTGTGTATGTATGTATTCATCCATCCATGCATCCATTCATTCATTCTTTCATTCATTCATTCATTCATTATCTGTCTACCTATCTATCCATGGATGTTTCTGTCATTAATGCACAATTAGATGAGTTCCATTATGTTTACTAGACTCCCCCCATCACGCACGTGCCCCCAGATACCCCATTGCAGTCACTGTCCATGAGCATAGTAAGATACTGTTGAAGCCCTACTTGTCTTTTCTGTGTTTTGCAGCCCTGTCTGTGACACCCCTCCCACATTATATATTCTTCTTCTAATGTGTCCTTACTTCGCCCCTCCCTAATCCCTCCATTCCCACCCATACACCTCAGTCTCTTTCCCTCTGTTAACTTTTAGTCCATTCTTGGGTTTTCTGAGACTGCTGCTGTTTCCTTCTTCAGTTTTTTGTTTGTTCTGATACTGTAATGATGAGTGATATCATTATACATATATATATATATATAGATATTTATATCTATATATATATATGTGTATGTATGTAGGTAAGTAACTCTAATGTTTGCTAAGATGATGCAGCTCCGCAAGGCTGGGCACTGCCCCCCCCCGTGGGTGGAGTTTGTAAGCGCAGCACTGTTGCCTGGAGATTCCACGATGTCACAGTGGTGCCTCTGTCCTAGAGACATAATGTGTATGCTGAGAGGAGCAGGTGTGATTCGGGTGAGGTGGACACTGACCAACTTGACCGCATCAGGCTAAATGGAATCCAGAGCCAAGGTACTGTGTGTTCCTTTTCATTTTGTTGTCACTACTTCAAAGTTACATGAACAACATTATGGTTCCTAAGACTACCCCCACTGTCAAGTCCCCAGCACGTAGCCCGTAAGAGTCGCTGTCCAACAGCCCAGGAATATGCTGTAGAAGTGCTGCTGATCATCGCTATGTTATACGGACCTACCTAAGCTTGCCGCCGGGCCACACCCTGTGTGCCACTCATAATGCCCCATTTTCCCTCTCTCCCTTCCCTCCTAAGCCATCCTCCTCAGTCCCATTCCCTTTGGTAAGTGTGAGTCCATTCTTGGGTTCGGTGCGGCTGCTACTGTCCTTTTCTATCACTCCTTTTCTTTTTTCTGGTACTCCACAGGTGAGTGAAATCAGTTGACACTTGTCTTTCTCTGCGTGGCTTATTTCGCTGAGCATGATACCCTCTACCTCCCTCCATGTTGTTGCACATGGTAGGATTGGTTTCTGCATATGGCAGAATAATATTCCACTTTTCATCCTCAGATAGACACTTACCTTGTCTGTTGTTGTGGACAGTGCTGTGATAATTAAACGGGTGCACAGGTCTTTTTTAAACTGGGCTGCTGTATTCTAGTGTTTATTTCTGTATGTCCGGATGTATGAATATATTTAATTAGTTCATTACTCACTTGTATATCTGTTATTTATTTATTTATTTATCATTAGTCTTCATCGACGTGAGTCTCATGTAGTTTAGTAAACTGCCCCCCACAATGAGATGCCCCCACATACCTCATTGCAGTCACTGTCCATGAGCATATTAAGATGCTGTAGAATCCCTTGTTGTCTTCTCTGTGTCGTACGTCCCTCCCCGTGCCCCCCTTCTGCTTTATGCATGCCAAAGGTAATGTGCACATTCGCCCCCGCTCCGCCTGACATTTTCCTCCGTTCCCACCTGTCCACGTCCATCCCTTTCCGTTTGGTAACTGTGAGTCCACTCTTGTGGTGCCGTTTTTCTTCTTCGGATGTCTCTTGGTTCCCCTCCTGCACAGGCGAGTGATATCATTTGATCCTTGTGTTTCTCCACCTGCCTGCCTTATTACACTGAGTATGATGCCCTCTCACACCATCCGTGTTTCTGCAAATGGTGTGATTTGTTTTCCTATGACTGAATAATATTCCATTGTTCATCTACTGATGGACACTGAGCTTGGCTATTGAGAACAGTGCTGTGGTAATCATAGGGATGCACGTGTCGCTTTTAAACTGGGGGCGGCAATGTCTCATTCATTCATTCATCTGTTTATTCATTTATTTTTTTATCATGAATCTACAATTATGTGGATCACATCATGTTTATTACACTCCCCTCATCACCAACGTAGGAATGGTTAAGGGACTGAGAAGGCTGGTTGTGAAGGATGGTTGCAGGCTGGTAAGGGGGCATTGCGATTAGCTCACATAATGTGGGGGGGGAATTCTATAGGGAAGGCAGTATAGTTCAGAGAATTCAAGCAGTGATTCTTACTATGCTGGTGAACAGTGAGTGTAATGGGGTCTGGGGGGCGACTTGATGATCTGGGCAGTCTAGTAACCTTAATGTTCCTTATGTAATTGTAGACTGGTTATTGTGAATAGTGCTGCCATAAATTTAGGGGTGCAGATGTCTTTCTAGAACTGGGTTGCTGCATTCCTTATGTATGTATGTTTGTATGTATGTATATGTGTATGTATGTATTCATCCATCCATGCATCCATTCATTCATTCTTTCATTCATTCATTCATTCATTATCTGTCTACCTATCTATCCATGGATGTTTCTGTCATTAATGCACAATTAGATGAGTTCCATTATGTTTACTAGACTCCCCCCATCACGCACGTGCCCCCAGATACCCCATTGCAGTCACTGTCCATGAGCATAGTAAGATACTGTTGAAGCCCTACTTGTCTTTTCTGTGTTTTGCAGCCCTGTCTGTGACACCCCTCCCACATTATATATTCTTCTTCTAATGTGTCCTTACTTCGCCCCTCCCTAATCCCTCCATTCCCACCCATACACCTCAGTCTCTTTCCCTCTGTTAACTTTTAGTCCATTCTTGGGTTTTCTGAGACTGCTGCTGTTTCCTTCTTCAGTTTTTTGTTTGTTCTGATACTGTAATGATGAGTGATATCATTATACATATATATATATATATAGATATTTATATCTATATATATATATGTGTATGTATGTAGGTAAGTAACTCTAATGTTTGCTAAGATGATGCAGCTCCACAAGGCTGGGCACTGCCCCCCCCCCCCGTGGGTGGAGTTTGTAAGCGCAGCACTGTTGCCTGGAGATTCCACGATGTCACAGTGGTGCCTCTGTCCTAGAGACATAATGTGTATGCTGAGAGGAGCAGGTGTGATTCGGGTGAGGTGGACACTGACCAACTTGACCGCATCAGGCTAAATGGAATCCAGAGCCAAGGTACTGTGTGTTCCTTTTCATTTTGTTGTCACTACTTCAAAGTTACATGAACAACATTATGGTTCCTAAGACTACCCCCACTGTCAAGTCCCCAGCACGTAGCCCGTAAGAGTCGCTGTCCAACAGCCCAGGAATATGCTGTAGAAGTGCTGCTGATCATCGCTATGTTATACGGACCTACCTAAGCTTGCCGCCGGGCCACACCCTGTGTGCCACTCATAATGCCCCATTTTCCCTCTCTCCCTTCCCTCCTAAGCCATCCTCCTCAGTCCCATTCCCTTTGGTAAGTGTGAGTCCATTCTTGGGTTCGGTGCGGCTGCTACTGTCCTTTTCTATCACTCCTTTTCTTTTTTCTGGTACTCCACAGGTGAGTGAAATCAGTTGACACTTGTCTTTCTCTGCGTGGCTTATTTCGCTGAGCATGATACCCTCTACCTCCCTCCATGTTGTTGCACATGGTAGGATTGGTTTCTGCATATGGCAGAATAATATTCCACTTTTCATCCTCTGATAGACACTTACCTTGTCTGTTGTTGTGGACAGTGCTGTGATAATTATACTGGTGCACAGGTCTTTTTTAAACTGGGCTGCTGTATTCTAGTGTTTATTTCTGTATGTCCGGATGTATGAATATATTTAGTTAGTTCATTACTCACTTGTATATCTGTTATTTATTTATTTATTTATCATTAGTCTTCATCTACGTGAGTCTCATGTAGTTTAGTAAACTGCCCCCCACAATGAGATGCCCCCACATACCTCATTGCAGTCACTGTCCATGAGCATGTTAAGATGCTGTAGAATCCCTTGTTGTCTTCTCTGTGTCGTACGTCCCTCCCCGTGCCCCCCTTCTGCTTTATGCATGCCAAAGGTAATGTGCACATTCGCCCCCGCTCCGCCTGACATTTTCCTCCGTTCCCACCTGTCCACATCCATCCCTTTCCGTTTGGTAACTGTGAGTCCACTCTTGTGGTGCCGTTTTTCTTCTTCGGATGTCTCTTGGTTCCCCTCCTGCACAGGCGAGTGATATCATTTGATCCTTGTGTTTCTCCACCTGCCTGCCTTATTACACTGAGTATGATGCCCTCTCACACCATCCGTGTTTCTGCAAATGGTGTGATTTGTTTTCCTATGACTGAATAATATTCCATTGTTCATCTACTGATGGACACTGAGCTTGGCTATTGAGAACAGTGCTGTGGTAATCATAGGGATGCACGTGTCGCTTTTAAACTGGGGGCGGCAATGTCTCATTCATTCATTCATCTGTTTATTCATTTATTTTTTTATCATGAATCTACAATTATGTGGATCACATCATGTTTATTACACTCCCCTCATCACCAACGTAGGAATGGTTAAGGGACTGAGAAGGCTGGTTGTGAAGGATGGTTGCAGGCTGGTAAGGGGGCATTGCGATTAGCTCACATAATGTGGGGGGGGAATTCTATAGGGAAGGCAGTATAGTTCAGAGAATTCAAGCAGTGATTCTTACTATGCTGGTGAACAGTGAGTGTAATGGGGTCTGGGGGGCGACTTGATGATCTGGGCAGTCTAGTAACCTTAATGTTCCTTATGTAATTGTAGACTGGTTATTGTGAATAGTGCTGCCATAAATTTAGGGGTGCAGATGTCTTTCTAGAACTGGGTTGCTGCATTCCTTATGTATGTATGTTTGTATGTATGTATGTGTGTATGTATGTATTCATCCATCCATGCATCCATTCATTCATTCTTTCATTCATTCATTCATTCATTATCTGTCTACCTATCTATCCATGGATGTTTCTGTCATTAATGCACAATTAGATGAGTTCCATTATGTTTACTAGACTCCCCCCATCACGCACGTGCCCCCAGATACCCCATTGCAGTCACTGTCCATGAGCATAGTAAGATACTGTTGAAGCCCTACTTGTCTTTTCTGTGTTTTGCAGCCCTGTCTGTGACACCCCTCCCACATTATATATTCTTCTTCTAATGTGTCCTTACTTCGCCCCTCCCTAATCCCTCCATTCCCACCCATACACCTCAGTCTCTTTCCCTCTGTTAACTTTTAGTCCATTCTTGGGTTTTCTGAGACTGCTGCTGTTTCCTTCTTCAGTTTTTTGTTTGTTCTGATACTGTAATGATGAGTGATATCATTATACATATATATATATATATAGATATTTATATCTATATATATATATGTGTATGTATGTAGGTAAGTAACTCTAATGTTTGCTAAGATGATGCAGCTCCGCAAGGCTGGGCACTGCCCCCCCCCCCGTGGGTGGAGTTTGTAAGCGCAGCACTGTTGCCTGGAGATTCCACGATGTCACAGTGGTGCCTCTGTCCTAGAGACATAATGTGTATGCTGAGAGGAGCAGGTGTGATTCGGGTGAGGTGGACACTGACCAACTTGACAGCATCAGGCTAAATGGAATCCAGAGCCAAGGTACTGTGTGTTCCTTTTCATTTTGTTGTCACTACTTCAAAGTTACATGAACAACATTATGGTTTCTAAGACTACCCCCACTGTCAAGTCCCCAGCACGTAGCCCGTAAGAGTCGCTGTCCAACAGCCCAGGAATCTGCTGTAGAAGTGCTGCTGATCATCGCTATGTTATACGGACCTACCTAAGCTTGCCGCCGGGCCACACCCTGTGTGCCACTCATAATGCCCCATTTTCCCTCTCTCCCTTCCCTCCTAAGCCATCCTCCTCAGTCCCATTCCCTTTGGTAAGTGTGAGTCCATTCTTGGGTTCGGTGCGGCTGCTACTGTCCTTTTCTATCACTCCTTTTCTTTTTTCTGGTACTCCACAGGTGAGTGAAATCAGTTGACACTTGTCTTTCTCTGCGTGGCTTATTTCGCTGAGCATGATACCCTCTACCTCCCTCCATGTTGTTGCACATGGTAGGATTGGTTTCTGCATATGGCAGAATAATATTCCACTTTTCATCCTCTGATAGACACTTACCTTGTCTGTTGTTGTGGACAGTGCTGTGATAATTATACGGGTGCACAGGTCTTTTTTAAACTGGGCTGCTGTATTCTAGTGTTTATTTCTGTATGTCCGGATGTATGAATATATTTAGTTAGTTCATTACTCACTTGTATATCTGTTATTTATTTATTTATTTATCATTAGTCTTCATCTACGTGAGTCTCATGTAGTTTAGTAAACTGCCCCCCACAATGAGATGCCCCCACATACCTCATTGCAGTCACTGTCCATGAGCATGTTAAGATGCTGTAGAATCCCTTGTTGTCTTCTCTGTGTCGTACGTCCCTCCCCGTGCCCCCCTTCTGCTTTATGCATGCCAAAGGTAATGTGCACATTCGCCCCCGCTCCGCCTGACATTTTCCTCCGTTCCCACCTGTCCACATCCATCCCTTTCCGTTTGGTAACTGTGAGTCCACTCTTGTGGTGCCGTTTTTCTTCTTCGGATGTCTCTTGGTTCCCCTCCTGCACAGGCGAGTGATATCATTTGATCCTTGTGTTTCTCCACCTGCCTGCCTTATTACACTGAGTATGATGCCCTCTCACACCATCCGTGTTTCTGCAAATGGTGTGATTTGTTTTCCTATGACTGAATAATATTCCATTGTTCATCTACTGATGGACACTGAGCTTGGCTATTGAGAACAGTGCTGTGGTAATCATAGGGATGCACGTGTCGCTTTTAAACTGGGGGCGGCAATGTCTCATTCATTCATTCATCTGTTTATTCATTTATTTTTTTATCATGAATCTACAATTATGTGGATCACATCATGTTTATTACACTCCCCTCATCACCAACGTAGGAATGGTTAAGGGACTGAGAAGGCTGGTTGTGAAGGATGGTTGCAGGCTGGTAAGGGGGCATTGCGATTAGCTCACATAATGTGGGGGGGGAATTCTATAGGGAAGGCAGTATAGTTCAGAGAATTCAAGCAGTGATTCTTACTATGCTGGTGAACAGTGAGTGTAATGGGGTCTGGGGGGCGACTTGATGATCTGGGCAGTCTAGTAACCTTAATGTTCCTTATGTAATTGTAGACTGGTTATTGTGAATAGTGCTGCCATAAATTTAGGGGTGCAGATGTCTTTCTAGAACTGGGTTGCTGCATTCCTTATGTATGTATGTTTGTATGTATGTATGTGTGTATGTATGTATTCATCCATCCATGCATCCATTCATTCATTCTTTCATTCATTCATTCATTCATTATCTGTCTACCTATCTATCCATGGATGTTTCTGTCATTAATGCACAATTAGATGAGTTCCATTATGTTTACTAGACTCCCCCCATCACGCACGTGCCCCCAGATACCCCATTGCAGTCACTGTCCATGAGCATAGTAAGATACTGTAGAATCCCTACTTGTCTTTTCTGTGTTTTTCCACCCTGTCTGTGACACCCCTCCCACATTATATATTCTTCTTCTAATGTGTCCTTACTTCGCCCCTCCCTAATCCCTCCATTCCCACCCATACACCTCAGTCTCTTTCCCTCTGTTATCTTTTAGTCCATTCTTGGGTTTTCTGAGACTGCTGCTGTTTCCTTCTTCAGTTTTTTGTCTGTTCTGATACTGTAATGATGAGTGATATCATTATACATATATATATAGATAGATATTTATATCTATCTATATATATGTTTATGTATGTAGGTAAGTAACTCTAATGTTTGCTAAGATGATGCAGCTCCGCAAGGCTGGGCACTGCCCCCCCCCGTGGGTGGAGTTTGTAAGCGCAGCACTGTTGCCTGGAGATTCCACGATGTCACAGTGGTGCCTCTGTCCTAGAGACATAATGTGTATGCTGAGAGGAGCAGGTGTGATTCGGGTGAGGTGGACACTGACCAACTTGACAGCATCAGGCTAAATGGAATCCAGAGCCAAGGTACTGTGTGTTCCTTTTCATTTTGTTGTCACTACTTCAAAGTTACATGAACAACATTATGGTTCCTAAGACTACCCCCACTGTCAAGTCCCCAGCACGTAGCCCGTAAGAGTCGCTGTCCAACAGCCCAGGAATATGCTGTAGAAGTGCTGCTGATCATCGCTATGTTATACGGACCTACCTAAGCTTGCCGCCGGGCCACACCCTGTGTGCCACTCATAATGCCCCATTTTCCCTCTCTCCCTTCCCTCCTAAGCCATCCTCCTCAGTCCCATTCCCTTTGGTAAGTGTGAGTCCATTCTTGGGTTCGGTGCGGCTGCTACTGTCCTTTTCTATCACTCCTTTTCTTTTTTCTGGTACTCCACAGGTGAGTGAAATCAGTTGACACTTGTCTTTCTCTGCGTGGCTTATTTCGCTGAGCATGATACCCTCTACCTCCCTCCATGTTGTTGCACATGGTAGGATTGGTTTCTGCATATGGCAGAATAATATTCCACTTTTCATCCTCTGATAGACACTTACCTTGTCTGTTGTTGTGGACAGTGCTGTGATAATTATACGGGTGCACAGGTCTTTTTTAAACTGGGCTGCTGTATTCTAGTGTTTATTTCTGTATGTCCGGATGTATGAATATATTTAGTTAGTTCTTTACTCACTTGTATATCTGTTATTTATTTATTTATTTATCATTAGTCTTCATCTACGTGAGTCTCATGTAGTTTAGTAAACTGCCCCCCACAATGAGATGCCCCCACATACCTCATTGCAGTCACTGTCCATGAGCATATTAAGATGCTGTAGAATCCCTTGTTGTCTTCTCTGTGTCGTACGTCCCTCCCCGTGCCGCCCTTCTGCTTTATGCATGCCAAAGGTAATGTGCACATTCGCCCCCGCTCCACCTGACATTTTCCTCCGTTCCCACCTGTCCACGTCCATCCCTTTCCGTTTGGTAACTGTGAGTCCACTCTTGTGGTGCCGTTTTTCTTCTTCGGATGTCTCTTGGTTCCCCTCCTGCACAGGCGAGTGATATCATTTGATCCTTGTGTTTCTCCACCTGCCTGCCTTATTACACTGAGTATGATGCCCTCTCACACCATCCGTGTGTCTGCAAATGGTGTGATTTGTATTCCTATGACTGAATAATATTCCATTGTTCATCTACTGTTGGACACTGAGCTTGGCTATTGAGAACAGTGCTGTGGTAATCATAGGGATGCACGTGTCGCTTTTAAACTGGGGGCGGCAATGTCTCATTCATTCATTCATCTGTTTATTCATTTATTTTTTTATCATGAATCTACAATTATGTGGATCACATCATGTTTATTACACTCCCCTCATCACCAACGTAGGAATGGTTAAGGGACTGAGAAGGCTGGTTGTGAAGGATGGTTGCAGGCTGGTAAGGGGGCATTGCGATTAGCTCACATAATGTGGGGGGGGGAATTCTATATGGAAGGCAGTATAGTTCAGAGAATTCAAGCAGTGATTCTTACTATGCTGGTGAACAGTGAGTGTAATGGGGTCTGGGGGGCGACTTGATGATCTGGGCAGTCTAGTAACCTTAATGTTCCTTATGTAATTGTAGACTGGTTATTGTGAATAGTGCTGCCATAAATTTAGGGGTGCAGATGTCTTTCTAGAACTGGGTTGCTGCATTCCTTATGTATGTATGTTTGTATGTATGTATGTGTGTATGTATGTATTCATCCATCCATGCATCCATTCATTCATTCTTTCATTCATTCATTATCTGTCTACCTATCTATCCATGGATGTTTCTGTCATTAATGCACAATTAGATGAGTTCCATTATGTTTACTAGACTCCCCCCATCACGCACGTGCCCCCAGATACCCCATTGCAGTCACTGTCCATGAGCATAGTAAGATACTGTAGAATCCCTACTTGTCTTTTCTGTGTTTTTCCGCCCTGTCTGTGACACCCCTCCCACATTATATATTCTTCTTCTAATGTGTCCTTACTTCGCCCCTCCCTAATCCCTCCATTCCCACCCATACACCTCAGTCTCTTTCCCTCTGTTATCTTTTAGTCCATTCTTGGGTTTTCTGAGACTGCTGCTGTTTCCTTCTTCAGTTTTTTGTCTGTTCTGATACTGTAATGATGAGTGATATCATTATACATATATATATAGATAGATATTTATATCTATATATATATATGTGTATGTATGTAGGTAAGTAACTCTAATGTTTGCTAAGATGATGCAGCTCCGCAAGGCTGGGCACTGCCCCCCCCCGTGGGTGGAGTTTGTAAGCGCAGCACTGTTGCCTGGAGATTCCACGATGTCACAGTGGTGCCTCTGTCCTAGAGACATAATGTGTATGCTGAGAGGAGCAGGTGTGATTCGGGTGAGGTGGACACTGACCAACTTGACAGCATCAGGCTAAATGGAATCCAGAGCCAAGGTACTGTGTGTTCCTTTTCATTTTGTTGTCACTACTTCAAAGTTACATGAACAACATTATGGTTCCTAAGACTACCCCCACTGTCAAGTCCCCAGCACGTAGCCCGTAAGAGTCGCTGTCCAACAGCCCAGGAATCTGCTGTAGAAGTGCTGCTGATCATCGCTATGTTATACGGACCTACCTAAGCTTGCCGCCGGGCCACACCCTGTGTGCCACTCATAATGCCCCATTTTCCCTCTCTCCCTTCCCTCCTAAGCCATCCTCCTCAGTCCCATTCCCTTTGGTAAGTGTGAGTCCATTCTTGGGTTCGGTGCGGCTGCTACTGTCCTTTTCTATCACTCCTTTTCTTTTTTCTGGTACTCCACAGGTGAGTGAAATCAGTTGACACTTGTCTTTCTCTGCGTGGCTTATTTCGCTGAGCATGATACCCTCTACCTCCCTCCATGTTGTTGCACATGGTAGGATTGGTTTCTGCATATGGCAGAATAATATTCCACTTTTCATCCTCTGATAGACACTTACCTTGTCTGTTGTTGTGGACAGTGCTGTGATAATTATATTGGTGCACAGGTCTTTTTTAAACTGGGCTGCTGTATTCTAGTGTTTATTTCTGTATGTCCGGATGTATGAATATATTTAGTTAGTTCATTACTCACTTGTATATCTGTTATTTATTTATTTATTTATCATTAGTCTTCATCTACGTGAGTCTCATGTAGTTTAGTAAACTGCCCCCCACAATGAGATGCCCCCACATACCTCATTGCAGTCACTGTCCATGAGCATGTTAAGATGCTGTAGAATCCCTTGTTGTCTTCTCTGTGTCGTACGTCCCTCCCCGTGCCCCCCTTCTGCTTTATGCATGCCAAAGGTAATGTGCACATTCGCCCCCGCTCCGCCTGACATTTTCCTCCGTTCCCACCTGTCCACATCCATCCCTTTCCGTTTGGTAACTGTGAGTCCACTCTTGTGGTGCCGTTTTTCTTCTTCGGATGTCTCTTGGTTCCCCTCCTGCACAGGCGAGTGATATCATTTGATCCTTGTGTTTCTCCACCTGCCTGCCTTATTACACTGAGTATGATGCCCTCTCACACCATCCGTGTTTCTGCAAATGGTGTGATTTGTTTTCCTATGACTGAATAATATTCCATTGTTCATCTACTGATGGACACTGAGCTTGGCTATTGAGAACAGTGCTGTGGTAATCATAGGGATGCACGTGTCGCTTTTAAACTGGGGGCGGCAATGTCTCATTCATTCATTCATCTGTTTATTCATTTATTTTTTTATCATGAATCTACAATTATGTGGATCACATCATGTTTATTACACTCCCCTCATCACCAACGTAGGAATGGTTAAGGGACTGAGAAGGCTGGTTGTGAAGGATGGTTGCAGGCTGGTAAGGGGGCATTGCGATTAGCTCACATAATGTGGGGGGGGAATTCTATAGGGAAGGCAGTATAGTTCAGAGAATTCAAGCAGTGATTCTTACTATGCTGGTGAACAGTGAGTGTAATGGGGTCTGGGGGGCGACTTGATGATCTGGGCAGTCTAGTAACCTTAATGTTCCTTATGTAATTGTAGACTGGTTATTGTGAATAGTGCTGCCATAAATTTAGGGGTGCAGATGTCTTTCTAGAACTGGGTTGCTGCATTCCTTATGTATGTATGTTTGTATGTATGTATGTGTGTATGTATGTATTCATCCATCCATGCATCCATTCATTCATTCTTTCATTCATTCATTCATTCATTATCTGTCTACCTATCTATCCATGGATGTTTCTGTCATTAATGCACAATTAGATGAGTTCCATTATGTTTACTAGACTCCCCCCATCACGCACGTGCCCCCAGATACCCCATTGCAGTCACTGTCCATGAGCATAGTAAGATACTGTTGAAGCCCTACTTGTCTTTTCTGTGTTTTGCAGCCCTGTCTGTGACACCCCTCCCACATTATATATTCTTCTTCTAATGTGTCCTTACTTCGCCCCTCCCTAATCCCTCCATTCCCACCCATACACCTCAGTCTCTTTCCCTCTGTTAACTTTTAGTCCATTCTTGGGTTTTCTGAGACTGCTGCTGTTTCCTTCTTCAGTTTTTTGTTTGTTCTGATACTGTAATGATGAGTGATATCATTATACATATATATATATATATAGATATTTATATCTATATATATATATGTGTATGTATGTAGGTAAGTAACTCTAATGTTTGCTAAGATGATGCAGCTCCGCAAGGCTGGGCACTGCCCCCCCCCCCGTGGGTGGAGTTTGTAAGCGCAGCACTGTTGCCTGGAGATTCCACGATGTCACAGTGGTGCCTCTGTCCTAGAGACATAATGTGTATGCTGAGAGGAGCAGGTGTGATTCGGGTGAGGTGGACACTGACCAACTTGACAGCATCAGGCTAAATGGAATCCAGAGCCAAGGTACTGTGTGTTCCTTTTCATTTTGTTGTCACTACTTCAAAGTTACATGAACAACATTATGGTTTCTAAGACTACCCCCACTGTCAAGTCCCCAGCACGTAGCCCGTAAGAGTCGCTGTCCAACAGCCCAGGAATCTGCTGTAGAAGTGCTGCTGATCATCGCTATGTTATACGGACCTACCTAAGCTTGCCGCCGGGCCACACCCTGTGTGCCACTCATAATGCCCCATTTTCCCTCTCTCCCTTCCCTCCTAAGCCATCCTCCTCAGTCCCATTCCCTTTGGTAAGTGTGAGTCCATTCTTGGGTTCGGTGCGGCTGCTACTGTCCTTTTCTATCACTCCTTTTCTTTTTTCTGGTACTCCACAGGTGAGTGAAATCAGTTGACACTTGTCTTTCTCTGCGTGGCTTATTTCGCTGAGCATGATACCCTCTACCTCCCTCCATGTTGTTGCACATGGTAGGATTGGTTTCTGCATATGGCAGAATAATATTCCACTTTTCATCCTCTGATAGACACTTACCTTGTCTGTTGTTGTGGACAGTGCTGTGATAATTATACGGGTGCACAGGTCTTTTTTAAACTGGGCTGCTGTATTCTAGTGTTTATTTCTGTATGTCCGGATGTATGAATATATTTAGTTAGTTCATTACTCACTTGTATATCTGTTATTTATTTATTTATTTATCATTAGTCTTCATCTACGTGAGTCTCATGTAGTTTAGTAAACTGCCCCCCACAATGAGATGCCCCCACATACCTCATTGCAGTCACTGTCCATGAGCATGTTAAGATGCTGTAGAATCCCTTGTTGTCTTCTCTGTGTCGTACGTCCCTCCCCGTGCCCCCCTTCTGCTTTATGCATGCCAAAGGTAATGTGCACATTCGCCCCCGCTCCGCCTGACATTTTCCTCCGTTCCCACCTGTCCACATCCATCCCTTTCCGTTTGGTAACTGTGAGTCCACTCTTGTGGTGCCGTTTTTCTTCTTCGGATGTCTCTTGGTTCCCCTCCTGCACAGGCGAGTGATATCATTTGATCCTTGTGTTTCTCCACCTGCCTGCCTTATTACACTGAGTATGATGCCCTCTCACACCATCCGTGTTTCTGCAAATGGTGTGATTTGTTTTCCTATGACTGAATAATATTCCATTGTTCATCTACTGATGGACACTGAGCTTGGCTATTGAGAACAGTGCTGTGGTAATCATAGGGATGCACGTGTCGCTTTTAAACTGGGGGCGGCAATGTCTCATTCATTCATTCATCTGTTTATTCATTTATTTTTTTATCATGAATCTACAATTATGTGGATCACATCATGTTTATTACACTCCCCTCATCACCAACGTAGGAATGGTTAAGGGACTGAGAAGGCTGGTTGTGAAGGATGGTTGCAGGCTGGTAAGGGGGCATTGCGATTAGCTCACATAATGTGGGGGGGGAATTCTATAGGGAAGGCAGTATAGTTCAGAGAATTCAAGCAGTGATTCTTACTATGCTGGTGAACAGTGAGTGTAATGGGGTCTGGGGGGCGACTTGATGATCTGGGCAGTCTAGTAACCTTAATGTTCCTTATGTAATTGTAGACTGGTTATTGTGAATAGTGCTGCCATAAATTTAGGGGTGCAGATGTCTTTCTAGAACTGGGTTGCTGCATTCCTTATGTATGTATGTTTGTATGTATGTATGTGTGTATGTATGTATTCATCCATCCATGCATCCATTCATTCATTCTTTCATTCATTCATTCATTCATTATCTGTCTACCTATCTATCCATGGATGTTTCTGTCATTAATGCACAATTAGATGAGTTCCATTATGTTTACTAGACTCCCCCCATCACGCACGTGCCCCCAGATACCCCATTGCAGTCACTGTCCATGAGCATAGTAAGATACTGTAGAATCCCTACTTGTCTTTTCTGTGTTTTTCCACCCTGTCTGTGACACCCCTCCCACATTATATATTCTTCTTCTAATGTGTCCTTACTTCGCCCCTCCCTAATCCCTCCATTCCCACCCATACACCTCAGTCTCTTTCCCTCTGTTATCTTTTAGTCCATTCTTGGGTTTTCTGAGACTGCTGCTGTTTCCTTCTTCAGTTTTTTGTCTGTTCTGATACTGTAATGATGAGTGATATCATTATACATATATATATAGATAGATATTTATATCTATCTATATATATGTTTATGTATGTAGGTAAGTAACTCTAATGTTTGCTAAGATGATGCAGCTCCGCAAGGCTGGGCACTGCCCCCCCCCGTGGGTGGAGTTTGTAAGCGCAGCACTGTTGCCTGGAGATTCCACGATGTCACAGTGGTGCCTCTGTCCTAGAGACATAATGTGTATGCTGAGAGGAGCAGGTGTGATTCGGGTGAGGTGGACACTGACCAACTTGACAGCATCAGGCTAAATGGAATCCAGAGCCAAGGTACTGTGTGTTCCTTTTCATTTTGTTGTCACTACTTCAAAGTTACATGAACAACATTATGGTTCCTAAGACTACCCCCACTGTCAAGTCCCCAGCACGTAGCCCGTAAGAGTCGCTGTCCAACAGCCCAGGAATATGCTGTAGAAGTGCTGCTGATCATCGCTATGTTATACGGACCTACCTAAGCTTGCCGCCGGGCCACACCCTGTGTGCCACTCATAATGCCCCATTTTCCCTCTCTCCCTTCCCTCCTAAGCCATCCTCCTCAGTCCCATTCCCTTTGGTAAGTGTGAGTCCATTCTTGGGTTCGGTGCGGCTGCTACTGTCCTTTTCTATCACTCCTTTTCTTTTTTCTGGTACTCCACAGGTGAGTGAAATCAGTTGACACTTGTCTTTCTCTGCGTGGCTTATTTCGCTGAGCATGATACCCTCTACCTCCCTCCATGTTGTTGCACATGGTAGGATTGGTTTCTGCATATGGCAGAATAATATTCCACTTTTCATCCTCTGATAGACACTTACCTTGTCTGTTGTTGTGGACAGTGCTGTGATAATTATACGGGTGCACAGGTCTTTTTTAAACTGGGCTGCTGTATTCTAGTGTTTATTTCTGTATGTCCGGATGTATGAATATATTTAGTTAGTTCTTTACTCACTTGTATATCTGTTATTTATTTATTTATTTATCATTAGTCTTCATCTACGTGAGTCTCATGTAGTTTAGTAAACTGCCCCCCACAATGAGATGCCCCCACATACCTCATTGCAGTCACTGTCCATGAGCATATTAAGATGCTGTAGAATCCCTTGTTGTCTTCTCTGTGTCGTACGTCCCTCCCCGTGCCGCCCTTCTGCTTTATGCATGCCAAAGGTAATGTGCACATTCGCCCCCGCTCCACCTGACATTTTCCTCCGTTCCCACCTGTCCACGTCCATCCCTTTCCGTTTGGTAACTGTGAGTCCACTCTTGTGGTGCCGTTTTTCTTCTTCGGATGTCTCTTGGTTCCCCTCCTGCACAGGCGAGTGATATCATTTGATCCTTGTGTTTCTCCACCTGCCTGCCTTATTACACTGAGTATGATGCCCTCTCACACCATCCGTGTGTCTGCAAATGGTGTGATTTGTATTCCTATGACTGAATAATATTCCATTGTTCATCTACTGTTGGACACTGAGCTTGGCTATTGAGAACAGTGCTGTGGTAATCATAGGGATGCACGTGTCGCTTTTAAACTGGGGGCGGCAATGTCTCATTCATTCATTCATCTGTTTATTCATTTATTTTTTTATCATGAATCTACAATTATGTGGATCACATCATGTTTATTACACTCCCCTCATCACCAACGTAGGAATGGTTAAGGGACTGAGAAGGCTGGTTGTGAAGGATGGTTGCAGGCTGGTAAGGGGGCATTGCGATTAGCTCACATAATGTGGGGGGGGGAATTCTATATGGAAGGCAGTATAGTTCAGAGAATTCAAGCAGTGATTCTTACTATGCTGGTGAACAGTGAGTGTAATGGGGTCTGGGGGGCGACTTGATGATCTGGGCAGTCTAGTAACCTTAATGTTCCTTATGTAATTGTAGACTGGTTATTGTGAATAGTGCTGCCATAAATTTAGGGGTGCAGATGTCTTTCTAGAACTGGGTTGCTGCATTCCTTATGTATGTATGTTTGTATGTATGTATGTGTGTATGTATGTATTCATCCATCCATGCATCCATTCATTCATTCTTTCATTCATTCATTATCTGTCTACCTATCTATCCATGGATGTTTCTGTCATTAATGCACAATTAGATGAGTTCCATTATGTTTACTAGACTCCCCCCATCACGCACGTGCCCCCAGATACCCCATTGCAGTCACTGTCCATGAGCATAGTAAGATACTGTAGAATCCCTACTTGTCTTTTCTGTGTTTTTCCGCCCTGTCTGTGACACCCCTCCCACATTATATATTCTTCTTCTAATGTGTCCTTACTTCGCCCCTCCCTAATCCCTCCATTCCCACCCATACACCTCAGTCTCTTTCCCTCTGTTATCTTTTAGTCCATTCTTGGGTTTTCTGAGACTGCTGCTGTTTCCTTCTTCAGTTTTTTGTCTGTTCTGATACTGTAATGATGAGTGATATCATTATACATATATATATAGATAGATATTTATATCTATATATATATATGTGTATGTATGTAGGTAAGTAACTCTAATGTTTGCTAAGATGATGCAGCTCCGCAAGGCTGGGCACTGCCCCCCCCCGTGGGTGGAGTTTGTAAGCGCAGCACTGTTGCCTGGAGATTCCACGATGTCACAGTGGTGCCTCTGTCCTAGAGACATAATGTGTATGCTGAGAGGAGCAGGTGTGATTCGGGTGAGGTGGACACTGACCAACTTGACAGCATCAGGCTAAATGGAATCCAGAGCCAAGGTACTGTGTGTTCCTTTTCATTTTGTTGTCACTACTTCAAAGTTACATGAACAACATTATGGTTCCTAAGACTACCCCCACTGTCAAGTCCCCAGCACGTAGCCCGTAAGAGTCGCTGTCCAACAGCCCAGGAATATGCTGTAGAAGTGCTGCTGATCATCGCTATGTTATACGGACCTACCTAAGCTTGCCGCCGGGCCACACCCTGTGTGCCACTCATAATGCCCCATTTTCCCTCTCTCCCTTCCCTCCTAAGCCATCCTCCTCAGTCCCATTCCCTTTGGTAAGTGTGAGTCCATTCTTGGGTTCGGTGCGGCTGCTACTGTCCTTTTCTATCACTCCTTTTCTTTTTTCTGGTACTCCACAGGTGAGTGAAATCAGTTGACACTTGTCTTTCTCTGCGTGGCTTATTTCGCTGAGCATGATACCCTCTACCTCCCTCCATGTTGTTGCACATGGTAGGATTGGTTTCTGCATATGGCAGAATAATATTCCACTTTTCATCCTCTGATAGACACTTACCTTGTCTGTTGTTGTGGACAGTGCTGTGATAATTATACGGGTGCACAGGTCTTTTTTAAACTGGGCTGCTGTATTCTAGTGTTTATTTCTGTATGTCCGGATGTATGAATATATTTAGTTAGTTCATTACTCACTTGTATATCTGTTATTTATTTATTTATCATTAGTCTTCATCTACGTGAGTCTCATGTAGTTTAGTAAACTGCCCCCCACAATGAGATGCCCCCACATACCTCATTGCAGTCACTGTCCATGAGCATATTAAGATGCTGTAGAATCCCTTGTTGTCTTCTCTGTGTCGTACGTCCCTCCCCGTGCCCCCCTTCTGCTTTATGCATGCCAAAGGTAATGTGCACATTCGCCCCCGCTCCGCCTGACATTTTCCTCCGTTCCCACCTGTCCACGTCCATCCCTTTCCGTTTGGTAACTGTGAGTCCACTCTTGTGGTGCCGTTTTTCTTCTTCGGATGTCTCTTGGTTCCCCTCCTGCACAGGCGAGTGATATCATTTGATCCTTGTGTTTCTCCACCTGCCTGCCTTATTACACTGAGTATGATGCCCTCTCACACCATCCGTGTTTCTGCAAATGGTGTGATTTGTTTTCCTATGACTGAATAATATTCCATTGTTCATCTACTGATGGACACTGAGCTTGGCTATTGAGAACAGTGCTGTGGTAATCATAGGGATGCACGTGTCGCTTTTAAACTGGGGGCGGCAATGTCTCATTCATTCATTCATCTGTTTATTCATTTATTTTTTTATCATGAATCTACAATTATGTGGATCACATCATGTTTATTACACTCCCCTCATCACCAACGTAGGAATGGTTAAGGGACTGAGAAGGCTGGTTGTGAAGGATGGTTGCAGGCTGGTAAGGGGGCATTGCGATTAGCTCACATAATGTGGGGGGGGGAATTCTATAGGGAAGGCAGTATAGTTCAGAGAATTCAAGCAGTGATTCTTACTATGCTGGTGAACAGTGAGTGTAATGGGGTCTGGGGGGCGACTTGATGATCTGGGCAGTCTAGTAACCTTAATGTTCCTTATGTAATTGTAGACTGGTTATTGTGAATAGTGCTGCCATAAATTTAGGGGTGCAGATGTCTTTCTAGAACTGGGTTGCTGCATTCCTTATGTATGTATGTTTGTATGTATGTATGTGTGTATGTATGTATTCATCCATCCATGCATCCATTCATTCATTCTTTCATTCATTCATTATCTGTCTACCTATCTATCCATGGATGTTTCTGTCATTAATGCACAATTAGATGAGTTCCATTATGTTTACTAGACTCCCCCCATCACGCACGTGCCCCCAGATACCCCATTGCAGTCACTGTCCATGAGCATAGTAAGATACTGTTGAAGCCCTACTTGTCTTTTCTGTGTTTTTCCGCCCTGTCTGTGACACCCCTCCCACATTATATATTCTTCTTCTAATGTGTCCTTACTTCGCCCCTCCCTAATCCCTCCATTCCCACCCATACACCTCAGTCTCTTTCCCTCTGTTAACTTTTAGTCCATTCTTGGGTTTTCTGAGACTGCTGCTGTTTCCTTCTTCAGTTTTTTGTTTGTTCTGATACTGTAATGATGAGTGATATCATTATACATATATATATATATATATATATAGATATTTATATCTATATATATATATGTGTATGTATGTAGGTAAGTAACTCTAATGTTTGCTAAGATGATGCAGCTCCGCAAGGCTGTGCACTGCCCCCCCCCGTGGGTGGAGTTTGTAAGCGCAGCACTGTTGCCTGGAGATTCCACGATGTCACAGTGGTGCCTCTGTCCTAGAGACATAATGTGTATGCTGAGAGGAGCAGGTGTGATTCGGGTGAGGTGGACACTGACCAACTTGACAGCATCAGGCTAAATGGAATCCAGAGCCAAGGTACTGTGTGTTCCTTTTCATTTTGTTGTCACTACTTCAAAGTTACATGAACAACATTATGGTTCCTAAGACTACCCCCACTGTCAAGTCCCCAGCACGTAGCCCGTAAGAGTCGCTGTCCAACAGCCCAGGAATATGCTGTAGAAGTGCTGCTGATCATCGCTATGTTATACGGACCTACCTAAGCTTGCCGCCGGGCCACACCCTGTGTGCCACTCATAATGCCCCATTTTCCCTCTCTCCCTTCCCTCCTAAGCCATCCTCCTCAGTCCCATTCCCTTTGGTAAGTGTGAGTCCATTCTTGGGTTCGGTGCGGCTGCTACTGTCCTTTTCTATCACTCCTTTTCTTTTTTCTGGTACTCCACAGGTGAGTGAAATCAGTTGACACTTGTCTTTCTCTGCGTGGCTTATTTCGCTGAGCATGATACCCTCTACCTCCCTCCATGTTGTTGCACATGGTAGGATTGGTTTCTGCATATGGCAGAATAATATTCCACTTTTCATCCTCAGATAGACACTTACCTTGTCTGTTGTTGTGGACAGTGCTGTGATAATTATACGGGTGCACAGGTCTTTTTTAAACTGGGCTGCTGTATTCTAGTGTTTATTTCTGTATGTCCGGATGTATGAATATATTTAATTAGTTCATTACTCACTTGTATATCTGTTATTTATTTATTTATTTATCATTAGTCTTCATCGACGTGAGTCTCATGTAGTTTAGTAAACTGCCCCCCACAATGAGATGCCCCCACATACCTCATTGCAGTCACTGTCCATGAGCATATTAAGATGCTGTAGAATCCCTTGTTGTCTTCTCTGTGTCGTACGTCCCTCCCTGTGCCCCCCTTCTGCTTTATGCATGCCAAAGGTAATGTGCACATTCGCCCCCGCTCCGCCTGACATTTTCCTCCGTTCCCACCTGTCCACGTCCATCCCTTTCCGTTTGGTAACTGTGAGTCCACTCTTGTGGTGCCGTTTTTCTTCTTCGGATGTCTCTTGGTTCCCCTCCTGCACAGGCGAGTGATATCATTTGATCCTTGTGTTTCTCCACCTGCCTGCCTTATTACACTGAGTATGATGCCCTCTCACACCATCCGTGTTTCTGCAAATGGTGTGATTTGTTTTCCTATGACTGAATAATATTCCATTGTTCATCTACTGATGGACACTGAGCTTGGCTATTGAGAACAGTGCTGTGGTAATCATAGGGATGCACGTGTCGCTTTTAAACTGGGGGCGGCAATGTCTCATTCATTCATTCATCTGTTTATTCATTTATTTTTTTATCATGAATCTACAATTATGTGGATCACATCATGTTTATTACACTCCCCTCATCACCAACGTAGGAATGGTTAAGGGACTGAGAAGGCTGGTTGTGAAGGATGGTTGCAGGCTGGTAAGGGGGCATTGCGATTAGCTCACATAATGTGGGGGGGGAATTCTATAGGGAAGGCAGTATAGTTCAGAGAATTCAAGCAGTGATTCTTACTATGCTGGTGAACAGTGAGTGTAATGGGGTCTGGGGGGCGACTTGATGATCTGGGCAGTCTAGTAACCTTAATGTTCCTTATGTAATTGTAGACTGGTTATTGTGAATAGTGCTGCCATAAATTTAGGGGTGCAGATGTCTTTCTAGAACTGGGTTGCTGCATTCCTTATGTATGTATGTTTGTATGTATGTATGTGTGTATGTATGTATTCATCCATCCATGCATCCATTCATTCATTCTTTCATTCATTCATTCATTCATTATCTGTCTACCTATCTATCCATGGATGTTTCTGTCATTAATGCACAATTAGATGAGTTCCATTATGTTTACTAGACTCCCCCCATCACGCACGTGCCCCCAGATACCCCATTGCAGTCACTGTCCATGAGCATAGTAAGATACTGTAGAATCCCTACTTGTCTTTTCTGTGTTTTTCCACCCTGTCTGTGACACCCCTCCCACATTATATATTCTTCTTCTAATGTGTCCTTACTTCGCCCCTCCCTAATCCCTCCATTCCCACCCATACACCTCAGTCTCTTTCCCTCTGTTAACTTTTAGTCCATTCTTGGGTTTTCTGAGACTGCTGCTGTTTCCTTCTTCAGTTTTTTGTTTGTTCTGATACTGTAATGATGAGTGATATCATTATACATATATATATATATATAGATATTTATATCTATATATATATATGTGTATGTATGTAGGTAAGTAACTCTAATGTTTGCTAAGATGATGCAGCTCCGCAAGGCTGGGCACTGCCCCCCCCCGTGGGTGGAGTTTGTAAGCGCAGCACTGTTGCCTGGAGATTCCACGATGTCACAGTGGTGCCTCTGTCCTAGAGACATAATGTGTATGCTGAGAGGAGCAGGTGTGATTCGGGTGAGGTGGACACTGACCAACTTGACAGCATCAGGCTAAATGGAATCCAGAGCCAAGGTACTGTGTGTTCCTTTTCATTTTGTTGTCACTACTTCAAAGTTACATGAACAACATTATGGTTCCTAAGACTACCCCCACTGTCAAGTCCCCAGCACGTAGCCCGTAAGAGTCGCTGTCCAACAGCCCAGGAATATGCTGTAGAAGTGCTGCTGATCATCGCTATGTTATACGGACCTACCTAAGCTTGCCGCCGGGCCACACCCTGTGTGCCACTCATAATGCCCCATTTTCCCTCTCTCCCTTCCCTCCTAAGCCATCCTCCTCAGTCCCATTCCCTTTGGTAAGTGTGAGTCCATTCTTGGGTTCGGTGCGGCTGCTACTGTCCTTTTCTATCACTCCTTTTCTTTTTTCTGGTACTCCACAGGTGAGTGAAATCAGTTGACACTTGTCTTTCTCTGCGTGGCTTATTTCGCTGAGCATGATACCCTCTACCTCCCTCCATGTTGTTGCACATGGTAGGATTGGTTTCTGCATATGGCAGAATAATATTCCACTTTTCATCCTCTGATAGACACTTACCTTGTCTGTTGTTGTGGACAGTGCTGTGATAATTATACGGGTGCACAGGTCTTTTTTAAACTGGGCTGCTGTATTCTAGTGTTTATTTCTGTATGTCCGGATGTATGAATATATTTAGTTAGTTCATTACTCACTTGTATATCTGTTATTTATTTATTTATTTATCATTAGTTTTCATCTACGTGAGTCTCATGTAGTTTAGTAAACTGCCCCCCACAATGAGATGCCCCCACATACCTCATTGCAGTCACTGTCCATGAGCATATTAAGATGCTGTTGAATCCCTTGTTGTCTTCTCTGTGTCGTACGTCCCTCCCCGTGCCCCCCTTCTGCTTTATGCATGCCAAAGGTAATGTGCACATTCGCCCCCGCTCCGCCTGACATTTTCCTCCGTTCCCACCTGTCCACGTCCATCCCTTTCCGTTTGGTAACTGTGAGTCCACTCTTGTGGTGCCGTTTTTCTTCTTCGGATGTCTCTTGGTTCCCCTCCTGCACAGGCGAGTGATATCATTTGATCCTTGTGTTTCTCCACCTGCCTGCCTTATTACACTGAGTATGATGCCCTCTCACACCATCCGTGTTTCTGCAAATGGTGTGATTTGTTTTCCTATGACTGAATAATATTCCATTGTTCATCTACTGATGGACACTGAGCTTGGCTATTGAGAACAGTGCTGTGGTAATCATAGGGATGCACGTGTCGCTTTTAAACTGGGGGCGGCAATGTCTCATTCATTCATTCATCTGTTTATTCATTTATTCTTTTATCATGAATCTACAATTATGTGGATCACATCATGTTTATTACACTCCCCTCATCACCAACGTAGGAATGGTTAAGGGACTGAGAAGGCTGGTTGTGAAGGATGGTTGCAGGCTGGTAAGGGGGCATTGCGATTAGCTCACATAATGTGGGGGGGGAATTCTATAGGAAAGGCAGTATAGTTCAGAGAATTCAAGCAGTGATTCTTACTATGCTGGTGAACAGTGAGTGTAATGGGGTCTGGGGGGCGACTTGATGATCTGGGCAGTCTAGTAACCTTAATGTTCCTTATGTAATTGTAGACTGGTTATTGTGAATAGTGCTGCCATAAATTTAGGGGTGCAGATGTCTTTCTAGAACTGGGTTGCTGCATTCCTTATGTATGTATGTTTGTATGTATGTATGTGTGTATGTATGTATTCATCCATCCATGCATCCATTCATTCATTCTTTCATTCATTCATTCATTCATTATCTGTCTACCTATCTATCCATGGATGTTTCTGTCATTAATGCACAATTAGATGAGTTCCATTATGTTTACTAGACTCCCCCCATCACGCACGTGCCCCCAGATACCCCATTGCAGTCACTGTCCATGAGCATAGTAAGATACTGTTGAAGCCCTACTTGTCTTTTCTGTGTTTTGCAGCCCTGTCTGTGACACCCCTCCCACATTATATATTCTTCTTCTAATGTGTCCTTACTTCGCCCCTCCCTAATCCCTCCATTCCCACCCATACACCTCAGTCTCTTTCCCTCTGTTAACTTTTAGTCCATTCTTGGGTTTTCTGAGACTGCTGCTGTTTCCTTCTTCAGTTTTTTGTTTGTTCTGATACTGTAATGATGAGTGATATCATTATACATATATATATATATATATAGATATTTATATCTATATATATATATGTGTATGTATGTAGGTAAGTAACTCTAATGTTTGCTAAGATGATGCAGCTCCGCAAGGCTGGGCACTGCCCCCCCCCCCGTGGGTGGAGTTTGTAAGCGCAGCACTGTTGCCTGGAGATTCCACGATGTCACAGTGGTGCCTCTGTCCTAGAGACATAATGTGTATGCTGAGAGGAGCAGGTGTGATTCGGGTGAGGTGGACACTGACCAACTTGACAGCATCAGGCTAAATGGAATCCAGAGCCAAGGTACTGTGTGTTCCTTTTCATTTTGTTGTCACTACTTCAAAGTTACATGAACAACATTATGGTTCCTAAGACTACCCCCACTGTCAAGTCCCCAGCACGTAGCCCGTAAGAGTCGCTGTCCAACAGCCCAGGAATATGCTGTAGAAGTGCTGCTGATCATCGCTATGTTATACGGACCTACCTAAGCTTGCCGCCGGGCCACACCCTGTGTGCCACTCATAATGCCCCATTTTCCCTCTCTCCCTTCCCTCCTAAGCCATCCTCCTCAGTCCCATTCCCTTTGGTAAGTGTGAGTCCATTCTTGGGTTCGGTGCGGCTGCTACTGTCCTTTTCTATCACTCCTTTTCTTTTTTCTGGTACTCCACAGGTGAGTGAAATCAGTTGACACTTGTCTTTCTCTGCGTGGCTTATTTCGCTGAGCATGATACCCTCTACCTCCCTCCATGTTGTTGCACATGGTAGGATTGGTTTCTGCATATGGCAGAATAATATTCCACTTTTCATCCTCTGATAGACACTTACCTTGTCTGTTGTTGTGGACAGTGCTGTGATAATTATACGGGTGCACAGGTCTTTTTTAAACTGGGCTGCTGTATTCTAGTGTTTATTTCTGTATGTCCAGATGTATGAATATATTTAGTTAGTTCATTACTCACTTGTATATCTGTTATTTATTTATTTATTTATCATTAGTCTTCATCTACGTGAGTCTCATGTAGTTTAGTAAACTGCCCCCCACAATGAGATGCCCCCACATACCTCATTGCAGTCACTGTCCATGAGCATGTTAAGATGCTGTAGAATCCCTTGTTGTCTTCTCTGTGTCGTACGTCCCTCCCCGTGCCCCCCTTCTGCTTTATGCATGCCAAAGGTAATGTGCACATTCGCCCCCGCTCCGCCTGACATTTTCCTCCGTTCCCACCTGTCCACATCCATCCCTTGCCGTTTGGTAACTGTGAGTCCACTCTTGTGGTGCCGTTTTTCTTCTTCGGATGTCTCTTGGTTCCCCTCCTGCACAGGCGAGTGATATCATTTGATCCTTGTGTTTCTCCACCTGCCTGCCTTATTACACTGAGTATGATGCCCTCTCACACCATCCGTGTTTCTGCAAATGGTGTGATTTGTTTTCCTATGACTGAATAATATTCCATTGTTCATCTACTGATGGACACTGAGCTTGGCTATTGAGAACAGTGCTGTGGTAATCATAGGGATGCACGTGTCGCTTTTAAACTGGGGGCGGCAATGTCTCATTCATTCATTCATCTGTTTATTCATTTATTTTTTTATCATGAATCTACAATTATGTGGATCACATCATGTTTATTACACTCCCCTCATCACCAACGTAGGAATGGTTAAGGGACTGAGAAGGCTGGTTGTGAAGGATGGTTGCAGGCTGGTAAGGGGGCATTGCGATTAGCTCACATAATGTGGGGGGGGAATTCTATAGGGAAGGCAGTATAGTTCAGAGAATTCAAGCAGTGATTCTTACTATGCTGGTGAACAGTGAGTGTAATGGGGTCTGGGGGGCGACTTGATGATCTGGGCAGTCTAGTAACCTTAATGTTCCTTATGTAATTGTAGACTGGTTATTGTGAATAGTGCTGCCATAAATTTAGGGGTGCAGATGTCTTTCTAGAACTGGGTTGCTGCATTCCTTATGTATGTATGTTTGTATGTATGTATGTGTGTATGTATGTATTCATCCATCCATGCATCCATTCATTCATTCTTTCATTCATTCATTCATTCATTATCTGTCTACCTATCTATCCATGGATGTTTCTGTCATTAATGCACAATTAGATGAGTTCCATTATGTTTACTAGACTCCCCCCATCACGCACGTGCCCCCAGATACCCCATTGCAGTCACTGTCCATGAGCATAGTAAGATACTGTTGAAGCCCTACTTGTCTTTTCTGTGTTTTGCAGCCCTGTCTGTGACACCCCTCCCACATTATATATTCTTCTTCTAATGTGTCCTTACTTCGCCCCTCCCTAATCCCTCCATTCCCACCCATACACCTCAGTCTCTTTCCCTCTGTTAACTTTTAGTCCATTCTTGGGTTTTCTGAGACTGCTGCTGTTTCCTTCTTCAGTTTTTTGTTTGTTCTGATACTGTAATGATGAGTGATATCATTATACATATATATATATATATAGATATTTATATCTATATATATATATGTGTATGTATGTAGGTAAGTAACTCTAATGTTTGCTAAGATGATGCAGCTCCGCAAGGCTGGGCACTGCCCCCCCCCCCGTGGGTGGAGTTTGTAAGCGCAGCACTGTTGCCTGGAGATTCCACGATGTCACAGTGGTGCCTCTGTCCTAGAGACATAATGTGTATGCTGAGAGGAGCAGGTGTGATTCGGGTGAGGTGGACACTGACCAACTTGACAGCATCAGGCTAAATGGAATCCAGAGCCAAGGTACTGTGTGTTCCTTTTCATTTTGTTGTCACTACTTCAAAGTTACATGAACAACATTATGGTTCCTAAGACTACCCCCACTGTCAAGTCCCCAGCACGTAGCCCGTAAGAGTCGCTGTCCAACAGCCCAGGAATATGCTGTAGAAGTGCTGCTGATCATCGCTATGTTATACGGACCTACCTAAGCTTGCCGCCGGGCCACACCCTGTGTGCCACTCATAATGCCCCATTTTCCCTCTCTCCCTTCCCTCCTAAGCCATCCTCCTCAGTCCCATTCCCTTTGGTAAGTGTGAGTCCATTCTTGGGTTCGGTGCGGCTGCTACTGTCCTTTTCTATCACTCCTTTTCTTTTTTCTGGTACTCCACAGGTGAGTGAAATCAGTTGACACTTGTCTTTCTCTGCGTGGCTTATTTCGCTGAGCATGATACCCTCTACCTCCCTCCATGTTGTTGCACATGGTAGGATTGGTTTCTGCATATGGCAGAATAATATTCCACTTTTCATCCTCTGATAGACACTTACCTTGTCTGTTGTTGTGGACAGTGCTGTGATAATTATACGGGTGCACAGGTCTTTTTTAAACTGGGCTGCTGTATTCTAGTGTTTATTTCTGTATGTCCGGATGTATGAATATATTTAGTTAGTTCATTACTCACTTGTATATCTGTTATTTATTTATTTATTTATCATTAGTCTTCATCGACGTGAGTCTCATGTAGTTTAGTAAACTGCCCCCCACAATGAGATGCCCCCACATACCTCATTGCAGTCACTGTCCATGAGCATATTAAGGTGCTGTAGAATCCCTTGTTGTCTTCTCTGTGTCGTACGTCCCTCCCCGTGCCCCCCTTCTGCTTTATGCATGCCAAAGGTAATGTGCACATTCGCCCCCGCTCCGCCTTACATTTTCCTCCGTTCCCACCTGTCCACGTCCATCCCTTTCCGTTTGGTAACTGTGAGTCCACTCTTGTGGTGCCGTTTTTCTTCTTCGGATGTCTCTTGGTTCCCCTCCTGCACAGGCGAGTGATATCATTTGATCCTTGTGTTTCTCCACCTGCCTGCCTTATTACACTGAGTATGATGCCCTCTCACACCATCCGTGTTTCTGCAAATGGTGTGATTTGTTTTCCTATGACTGAATAATATTCCATTGTTTATCTACTGATGGACACTGAGCTTGGCTATTGAGAACAGTGCTGTGGTAATCATAGGGATGCACGTGTCGCTTTTAAACTGGGGGCGGCAATGTCTCATTCATTCATTCATCTGTTTATTCATTTATTTTTTTATCATGAATCTACAATTATGTGGATCACATCATGTTTATTACACTCCCCCCATCACCAACGTAGGAATGGTTAAGGGACTGAGAAGGCTGGTTGTGAAGGATGGTTGCAGGCTGGTAAGGGGGCATTGCGATTAGCTCACATAATGTGGGGGGGGAATTCTATAGGGAAGGCAGTATAGTTCAGAGAATTCAAGCAGTGATTCTTACTATGCTGGTGAACAGTGAGTGTAATGGGGTCTGGGGGGCGACTTGATGATCTGGGCAGTCTAGTAACCTTAATGTTCCTTATGTAATTGTAGACTGGTTATTGTGAATAGTGTTGCCATAAATTTAGGGGTGCAGATGTCTTTCTAGAACTGGGTTGCTGCATTCCTTATGTATGTATGTTTGTATGTATGTATGTGTGTATGTATGTATTCATCCATCCATGCATCCATTCATTCATTCTTTCATTCATTCATTCATTCATTATCTGTCTACCTATCTATCCATGGATGTTTCTGTCATTAATGCACAATTAGATGAGTTCCATTATGTTTACTAGACTCCCCCCATCACGCACGTGCCCCCAGATACCCCATTGCAGTCACTGTCCATGAGCATAGTAAGATACTGTTGAAGCCCTACTTGTCTTTTCTGTGTTTTTCCGCCCTGTCTGTGACACCCCTCCCACATTATATATTCTTCTTCTAATGTGTCCTTACTTCGCCCCTCCCTAATCCCTCCATTCCCACCCATACACCTCAGTCTCTTTCCCTCTGTTAACTTTTAGTCCATTCTTGGGTTTTCTGAGACTGCTGCTGTTTCCTTCTTCAGTTTTTTGTTTGTTCTGATACTGTAATGATGAGTGATATCATTATACATATATATATATATATAGATATTTATATCTATATATATATATGTGTATGTATGTAGGTAAGTAACTCTAATGTTTGCTAAGATGATGCAGCTCCGCAAGGCTGGGCACTGCCCCCCCCCCGTGGGTGGAGTTTGTAAGCGCAGCACTGTTGCCTGGAGATTCCACGATGTCACAGTGGTGCCTCTGTCCTAGAGACATAATGTGTATGCTGAGAGGAGCAGGTGTGATTCGGGTGAGGTGGACACTGACCAACTTGACAGCATCAGGCTAAATGGAATCCAGAGCCAAGGTACTGTGTGTTCCTTTTCATTTTGTTGTCACTACTTCAAAGTTACATGAACAACATTATGGTTCCTAAGACTACCCCCACTGTCAAGTCCCCAGCACGTAGCCCGTAAGAGTCGCTGTCCAACAGCCCAGGAATATGCTGTAGAAGTGCTGCTGATCATCGCTATGTTATACGGACCTACCTAAGCTTGCCGCCGGGCCACACCCTGTGTGCCACTCATAATGCCCCATTTTCCCTCTCTCCCTTCCCTCCTAAGCCATCCTCCTCAGTCCCATTCCCTTTGGTAAGTGTGAGTCCATTCTTGGGTTCGGTGCGGCTGCTACTGTCCTTTTCTATCACTCCTTTTCTTTTTTCTGGTACTCCACAGGTGAGTGAAATCAGTTGACACTTGTCTTTCTCTGCGTGGCTTATTTCGCTGAGCATGATACCCTCTACCTCCCTCCATGTTGTTGCACATGGTAGGATTGGTTTCTGCATATGGCAGAATAATATTCCACTTTTCATCCTCTGATAGACACTTACCTTGTCTGTTGTTGTGGACAGTGCTGTGATAATTATACGGGTGCACAGGTCTTTTTTAAACTGGGCTGCTGTATTCTAGTGTTTATTTCTGTGTGTCCGGATGTATGAATATATTTAGTTAGTTCTTTACTCACTTTTATATCTGTTATTTATTTATTTATTTATCATTAGTCTTCATCTACGTGAGTCTCATGTAGTTTAGTAAACTGCCCCCCACAATGAGATGCCCCCACATACCTCATTGCAGTCACTGTCCATGAGCATATTAAGATGCTGTAGAATCCCTTGTTGTCTTCTCTGTGTCGTACGTCCCTCCCCGTGCCCCCCTTCTGCTTTATGCATGCCAAAGGTAATGTGCACATTCGCCCCCGCTCCGCCTGACATTTTCCTCCGTTCCCACCTGTCCACGTCCATCCCTTTCCGTTTGGTAACTGTGAGTCCACTCTTGTGGTGCCGTTTTTCTTCTTCGGATGTCTCTTGGTTCCCCTCCTGCACAGGCGAGTGATATCATTTGATCCTTGTGTTTCTCCACCTGCCTGCCTTATTACACTGAGTATGATGCCCTCTCACACCATCCGTGTTTCTGCAAATGGTGTGATTTGTTTTCCTATGACTGAATAATATTCCATTGTTCATCTACTGATGGACACTGAGCTTGGCTATTGAGAACAGTGCTGTGGTAATCATAGGGATGCACGTGTCGCTTTTAAACTGGGGGCGGCAATGTCTCATTCATTCATTCATCTGTTTATTCATTTATTTTTTTATCATGAATCTACAATTATGTGGATCACATCATGTTTATTACACTCCCCCCATCACCAACGTAGGAATGATTAAGGGACTGAGAAGGCTGGTTGTGAAGGATGGTTGCAGGCTGGTAAGGGGGCATTACGATTAGCTCACATAATGTGTGGGGGGAATTCTATAGGGAAGGCAGTATAGTTCAGAGAATTCAAGCAGTGATTCTTACTATGCTGGTGAACAGTGAGTGTATTGGGGTCTGGGGGGCGACTTGATGATCTGGGCAGTCTAGTAACCTTAATGTTCCTTATGTAATTGTAGACTGGTTATTGTGAATAGTGCTGCCATAAATTTAGGGGTGCAGATGTCTTTCTAGAACTGGGTTGCTGCATTCCTTATGTATGTATGTTTGTATGTATGTATGTGTGTATGTATGTATTCATCCATCCATGCATCCATTCATTCATTCTTTCATTCATTCATTCATTCATTATCTGTCTACCTATCTATCCATGGATGTTTCTGTCATTAATGCACAATTAGATGAGTTCCATTATGTTTACTAGACTCCCCCCATCACGCACGTGCCCCCAGATACCCCATTGCAGTCACTGTCCATGAGCATAGTAAGATACTGTTGAAGCCCTACTTGTCTTTTCTGTGTTTTTCCACCCTGTCTGTGACACCCCTCCCACATTATATATTCTTCTTCTAATGTGTCCTTACTTCGCCCCTCCCTAATCCCTCCATTCCCACCCATACACCTCAGTCTCTTTCCCTCTGTTATCTTTTAGTCCATTCTTGGGTTTTCTGAGACTGCTGCTGTTTCCTTCTTCAGTTTTTTGTCTGTTCTGATACTGTAATGATGAGTGATATTATTATACATATATATATAGATAGATATTTATATCTATATATATATATGTGTATGTATGTAGGTAAGTAACTCTAATGTTTGCTAAGATGATGCAGCTCCGCAAGGCTGGGCACTGCCCCCCCCCGTGGGTGGAGTTTGTAAGCGCAGCACTGTTGCCTGGAGATTCCACGATGTCACAGTGGTGCCTCTGTCCTAGAGACATAATGTGTATGCTGAGAGGAGCAGGTGTGATTCGGGTGAGGTGGACACTGACCAACTTGACAGCATCAGGCTAAATGGAATCCAGAGCCAAGGTACTGTGTGTTCCTTTTCATTTTGTTGTCACTACTTCAAAGTTACATGAACAACATTATGGTTCCTAAGACTACCCCCACTGTCAAGTCCCCAGCACGTAGCCCGTAAGAGTCGCTGTCCAACAGCCCAGGAATATGCTGTAGAAGTGCTGCTGATCATCGCTATGTTATACGGACCTACCTAAGCTTGCCGCCGGGCCACACCCTGTGTGCCACTCATAATGCCCCATTTTCCCTCTCTCCCTTCCCTCCTAAGCCATCCTCCTCAGTCCCATTCCCTTTGGTAAGTGTGAGTCCATTCTTGGGTTCGGTGCGGCTGCTACTGTCCTTTTCTATCACTCCTTTTCTTTTTTCTGGTACTCCACAGGTGAGTGAAATCAGTTGACACTTGTCTTTCTCTGCGTGGCTTATTTCGCTGAGCATGATACCCTCTACCTCCCTCCATGTTGTTGCACATGGTAGGATTGGTTTCTGCATGTGGCAGAATAATATTCCACTTTTCATCCTCTGATAGACACTTACCTTGTCTGTTGTTGTGGACAGTGCTGTGATAATTATACGGGTGCACAGGTCTTTTTTAAACTGGGCTGCTGTATTCTAGTGTTTATTTCTGTATGTCCGGATGTATGAATATATTTAGTTAGTTCATTACTCACTTGTATATCTGTTATTTATTTATTTATTTATCATTAGTCTTCATCTACGTGAGTCTCATGTAGTTTAGTAAACTGCCCCCCACAATGAGATGCCCCACATACCTCAATGCAGTCACTGTCCATGAGCATATTAAGATGCTGTAGAATCCCTTGTTGTCTTCTCTGTGTCGTACGTCCCTCCCCGTGCCCCCCTTCTGCTTTATGCATGCCAAAGGTAATGTGCACATTCGCCCCCGCTCCGCCTGACATTTTCCTCCGTTCCCACCTGTCCACGTCCATCCCTTTCCGTTTGGTAACTGTGAGTCCACTCTTGTGGTGCCGTTTTTCTTCTTCGGATGTCTCTTGGTTCCCCTCCTGCACAGGCGAGTGATATCATTTGATCCTTGTGTTTCTCCACCTGCCTGCCTTATTACACTGAGTATGATGCCCTCTCACACCATCCGTGTTTCTGCAAATGGTGTGATTTGTTTTCCTATGACTGAATAATATTCCATTGTTCATCTACTGATGGACACTGAGCTTGGCTATTGAGAACAGTGCTGTGGTAATCATAGGGATGCACGTGTCGCTTTTAAACTGGGGGCGGCAATGTCTCATTCATTCATTCATCTGTTTATTCATTTATTTTTTTATCATGAATCTACAATTATGTGGATCACATCATGTTTATTACACTCCCCTCATCACCAACGTAGGAATTGTTAAGGGATTGAGAAGGCTGGTTGTGAAGGATGGTTGCAGGCTGGTAAGGGGGCATTGCGATTAGCTCACATAATGTGTGGGGGGAATTCTATAGGGAAGGCAGTATAGTTCAGAGAATTCAAGCAGTGATTCTTACTATGCTGGTGAACAGTGAGTGTAATGGGGTCTGGGGGGCGACTTGATGATCTGGGCAGTCTAGTAACCTTAATGTTCCTTATGTAATTGTAGACTGGTTATTGTGAATAGTGCTGCCATAAATTTAGGGGTGCAGATGTCTTTCTAGAACTGGGTTGCTGCATTCCTTATGTATGTATGTTTGTATGTATGTATGTGTGTATGTATGTATTCATCCATCCATGCATCCATTCATTCATTCTTTCATTCATTCATTCATTCATTATCTGTCTACCTATCTATCCATGGATGTTTCTGTCATTAATGCACAATTAGATGAGTTCCATTATGTTTACTAGACTCCCCCCATCACGCACGTGCCCCCAGATGCCCCATTGCAGTCACTGTCCATGAGCATTGTAAGATACTGTAGAATCCCTACTTGTCTTTTCTGTGTTTTTCCGCCCTGTCTGTGACACCCCTCCCACATTATATATTCTTCTTCTAATGTGTCCTTACTTCGCCCCTCCCTAATCCCTCCATTCCCACCCATACACCTCAGTCTCTTTCCCTCTGTTAACTTTTAGTCCATTCTTGGGTTTTCTGAGACTGCTGCTATTTCCTTCTTCAGTTTTTTGTTTGTTCTGATACTGTAATGATGAGTGATATCATTATACATATATATATATATATAGATAGATATTTATATCTATATATATATATGTGTATGTATGTAGGTAAGTAACTCTAATGTTTGCTAAGATGATGCAGCTCCGCAAGGCTGGGCACTGCCCCCCCCCGTGGGGGGAGTTTGTAAGCGCAGCACTGTTGCCTGGAGATTCCACGATGTCACAGTGGTGCCTCTGTCCTAGAGACATAATGTGTATGCTGAGAGGAGCAGGTGTGATTCGGGTGAGGTGGACACTGACCAACTTGACAGCATCAGGCTAAATGGAATCCAGAGCCAAGGTACTGTGTGTTCCTTTTCATTTTGTTGTCACTACTTCAAAGTTACATGAACAACATTATGGTTCCTAAGACTACCCCCTCTGTCAAGTCCCCAGCACGTAGCCCGTAAGAGTCGCTGTCCAACAGCCCAGGAATATGCTGTAGAAGTGCTGCTGATCATCGCTATGTTATACGGACCTACCTAAGCTTGCCGCCGGGCCACACCCTGTGTGCCACTCATAATGCCCCATTTTCCCTCTCTCCCTTCCCTCCTAAGCCATCCTCCTCAGTCCCATTCCCTTTGGTAAGTGTGAGTCCATTCTTGGGTTCGGTGCGGCTGCTACTGTCCTTTTCTATCACTCCTTTTCTTTTTTCTGGTACTCCACAGGTGAGTGAAATCAGTTGACACTTGTCTTTCTCTGCGTGGCTTATTTCGCTGAGCATGATACCCTCTACCTCCCTCCATGTTGTTGCACATGGTAGGATTGGTTTCTGCATATGGCAGAATAATATTCCACTTTTCATCCTCTGATAGACACTTACCTTGTCTGTTGTTGTGGACAGTGCTGTGATAATTATACGGGTGCACAGGTCTTTTTTAAACTGGGCTGCTGTATTCTAGTGTTTATTTCTGTATGTCCGGATGTATGAATATATTTAGTTAGTTCATTACTCACTTGTATATCTGTTATTTATTTATTTATTTATCATTAGTCTTCATCGACGTGAGTCTCATGTAGTTTAGTAAACTGCCCCCCACAATGAGATGCCCCCACATACCTCATTGCAGTCACTGTCCATGAGCATATTAAGGTGCTGTAGAATCCCTTGTTGTCTTCTCTGTGTCGTACGTCCCTCCCCGTGCCCCCCTTCTGCTTTATGCATGCCAAAGGTAATGTGCACATTCGCCCCCGCTCCGCCTTACATTTTCCTCCGTTCCCACCTGTCCACGTCCATCCCTTTCCGTTTGGTAACTGTGAGTCCACTCTTGTGGTGCCGTTTTTCTTCTTCGGATGTCTCTTGGTTCCCCTCCTGCACAGGCGAGTGATATCATTTGATCCTTGTGTTTCTCCACCTGCCTGCCTTATTACACTGAGTATGATGCCCTCTCACACCATCCGTGTTTCTGCAAATGGTGTGATTTGTTTTCCTATGACTGAATAATATTCCATTGTTCATCTACTGATGGACACTGAGCTTGGCTATTGAGAACAGTGCTGTGGTAATCATAGGGATGCACGTGTCGCTTTTAAACTGGGGGCGGCAATGTCTCATTCATTCATTCATCTGTTTATTCATTTATTTTTTTATCATGAATCTACAATTATGTGGATCACATCATGTTTATTACACTCCCCCCATCACCAACGTAGGAATGATTAAGGGACTGAGAAGGCTGGTTGTGAAGGATGGTTGCAGGCTGGTAAGGGGGCATTACGATTAGCTCACATAATGTGTGGGGGGAATTCTATAGGGAAGGCAGTATAGTTCAGAGAATTCAAGCAGTGATTCTTACTATGCTGGTGAACAGTGAGTGTAATGGGGTCTGGGGGGCGACTTGATGATCTGGGCAGTCTAGTAACCTTAATGTTCCTTATGTAATTGTAGACTGGTTATTGTGAATAGTGCTGCCATAAATTTAGGGGTGCAGATGTCTTTCTAGAACTGGGTTGCTGCATTCCTTATGTATGTATGTTTGTATGTATGTATGTGTGTATGTATGTATTCATCCATCCATGCATCCATTCATTCATTCTTTCATTCATTCATTCATTCATTCATTATCTGTCTACCTATCTATCCATGGATGTTTCTGTCATTAATGCACAATTAGATGAGTTCCATTATGTTTACTAGACTCCCCCCATCACGCACGTTCCCCCAGATACCCCATTGCAGTCACTGTCCATGAGCATAGTAAGATACTGTAGAATCCCTACTTGTCTTTTCTGTGTTTTTCCACCCTGTCTGTGACACCCCTCCCACATTATATATTCTTCTTCTAATGTGTCCTTACTTCGCCCCTCCCTAATCCCTCCATTCCCACCCATACACCTCAGTCTCTTTCCCTCTGTTATCTTTTAGTCCATTCTTGGGTTTTCTGAGACTGCTGCTGTTTCCTTCTTCAGTTTTTTGTCTGTTCTGATACTGTAATGATGAGTGATATTATTATACATATATATATAGATAGATATTTATATCTATCTATATATATGTGTATGTATGTAGGTAAGTAACTCTAATGTTTGCTAAGATGATGCAGCTCCGCAAGGCTGGGCACTGCCCCTCCCCGTGGGTGGAGTTTGTAAGCGCAGCACTGTTGCCTGGAGATTCCACGATGTCACAGTGGTGCCTCTGTCCTAGAGACATAATGTGTATGCTGAGAGGAGCAGGTGTGATTCGGGTGAGGTGGACACTGACCAACTTGACAGCATCAGGCTAAATGGAATCCAGAGCCAAGGTACTGTGTGTTCCTTTTCATTTTGTTGTCACTACTTCAAAGTTACATGAACAACATTATGGTTCCTAAGACTACCCCCACTGTCAAGTCCCCAGCACGTAGCCCGTAAGAGTCGCTGTCCAACAGCCCAGGAATATGCTGTAGAAGTGCTGCTGATCATCGCTATGTTATACGGACCTACCTAAGCTTGCCGCCGGGCCACACCCTGTGTGCCACTCATAATGCCCCATTTTCCCTCTCTCCCTTCCCTCCTAAGCCATCCTCCTCAGTCCCATTCCCTTTGGTAAGTGTGAGTCCATTCTTGGGTTCGGTGCGGCTGCTACTGTCCTTTTCTATCACTCCTTTTCTTTTTTCTGGTACTCCACAGGTGAGTGAAATCAGTTGACACTTGTCTTTCTCTGCGTGGCTTATTTCGCTGAGCATGATACCCTCTACCTCCCTCCATGTTGTTGCACATGGTAGGATTGGTTTCTGCATATGGCAGAATAATATTCCACTTTTCATCCTCTGATAGACACTTACCTTGTCTGTTGTTGTGGACAGTGCTGTGATAATTATACGGGTGCACAGGTCTTTTTTAAACTGGGCTGCTGTATTCTAGTGTTTATTTCTGTATGTCCGGATGTATGAATATATTTAGTTAGTTCATTACTCACTTGTATATCTGTTATTTATTTATTTATTTATCATTAGTCTTCATCGACGTGAGTCTCATGTAGTTTAGTAAACTGCCCCCCACAATGAGATGCCCCCACATACCTCATTGCAGTCACTGTCCATGAGCATATTAAGGTGCTGTAGAATCCCTTGTTGTCTTCTCTGTGTCGTACGTCCCTCCCCGTGCCCCCCTTCTGCTTTATGCATGCCAAAGGTAATGTGCACATTCGCCCCCGCTCCGCCTTACATTTTCCTCCGTTCCCACCTGTCCACGTCCATCCCTTTCCGTTTGGTAACTGTGAGTCCACTCTTGTGGTGCCGTTTTTCTTCTTCGGATGTCTCTTGGTTCCCCTCCTGCACAGGCGAGTGATATCATTTGATCCTTGTGTTTCTCCACCTGCCTGCCTTATTACACTGAGTATGATGCCCTCTCACACCATCCGTGTTTCTGCAAATGGTGTGATTTGTTTTCCTATGACTGAATAATATTCCATTGTTCATCTACTGATGGACACTGAGCTTGGCTATTGAGAACAGTGCTGTGGTAATCATAGGGATGCACGTGTCGCTTTTAAACTGGGGGCGGCAATGTCTCATTCATTCATTCATCTGTTTATTCATTTATTTTTTTATCATGAATCTACAATTATGTGGATCACATCATGTTTATTACACTCCCCCCATCACCAACGTAGGAATGGTTAAGGGACTGAGAAGGCTGGTTGTGAAGGATGGTTGCAGGCTGGTAAGGGGGCATTGCGATTAGCTCACATAATGTGGGGGGGGAATTCTATAGGGAAGGCAGTATAGTTCAGAGAATTCAAGCAGTGATTCTTACTATGCTGGTGAACAGTGAGTGTAATGGGGTCTGGGGGGCGACTTGATGATCTGGGCAGTCTACTAAGCTTAATGTTCCTTATGTAATTGTAGACTGGTTATTGTGAATAGTGCTGCCATAAATTTAGGGGTGCAGATGTCTTTCTAGAACTGGGTTGCTGCATTCCTTATGTATGTATGTTTGTATGTATGTATGTGTGTATGTATGTATTCATCCATCCATGCATCCATTCATTCATTCTTTCATTCATTCATTCATTCATTATCTGTCTACCTATCTATCCATGGATGTTTCTGTCATTAATGCACAATTAGATGAGTTCCATTATGTTTACTAGACTCCCCCCATCACGCACGTGCCCCCAGATACCCCATTGCAGTCACTGTCCATGAGCATAGTAAGATACTGTTGAAGCCCTACTTGTCTTTTCTGTGTTTTTCCGCCCTGTCTGTGACACCCCTCCCACATTATATATTCTTCTTCTAATGTGTCCTTACTTCGCCCCTCCCTAATCCCTCCATTCCCACCCATACACCTCAGTCTCTTTCCCTCTGTTAACTTTTAGTCCATTCTTGGGTTTTCTGAGACTGCTGCTGTTTCCTTCTTCAGTTTTTTGTTTGTTCTGATACTGTAATGATGAGTGATATCATTATACATATATATATATATATATAGATATTTATATCTATATATATATATGTGTATGTATGTAGGTAAGTAACTCTAATGTTTGCTAAGATGATGCAGCTCCGCAAGGCTGGGCACTGCCCCCCCCCCGTGGGTGGAGTTTGTAAGCGCAGCACTGTTGCCTGGAGATTCCACGATGTCACAGTGGTGCCTCTGTCCTAGAGACATAATGTGTATGCTGAGAGGAGCAGGTGTGATTCGGGTGAGGTGGACACTGACCAACTTGACAGCATCAGGCTAAATGGAATCCAGAGCCAAGGTACTGTGTGTTCCTTTTCATTTTGTTGTCACTACTTCAAAGTTACATGAACAACATTATGGTTCCTAAGACTACCCCCACTGTCAAGTCCCCAGCACGTAGCCCGTAAGAGTCGCTGTCCAACAGCCCAGGAATATGCTGTAGAAGTGCTGCTGATCATCGCTATGTTATACGGACCTACCTAAGCTTGCCGCCGGGCCACACCCTGTGTGCCACTCATAATGCCCCATTTTCCCTCTCTCCCTTCCCTCCTAAGCCATCCTCCTCAGTCCCATTCCCTTTGGTAAGTGTGAGTCCATTCTTGGGTTCGGTGCGGCTGCTACTGTCCTTTTCTATCACTCCTTTTCTTTTTTCTGGTACTCCACAGGTGAGTGAAATCAGTTGACACTTGTCTTTCTCTGCGTGGCTTATTTCGCTGAGCATGATACCCTCTACCTCCCTCCATGTTGTTGCACATGGTAGGATTGGTTTCTGCATATGGCAGAATAATATTCCACTTTTCATCCTCTGATAGACACTTACCTTGTCTGTTGTTGTGGACAGTGCTGTGATAATTATACGGGTGCACAGGTCTTTTTTAAACTGGGCTGCTGTATTCTAGTGTTTATTTCTGTATGTCCGGATGTATGAATATATTTAGTTAGTTCATTACTCACTTGTATATCTGTTATTTATTTATTTATTTATCATTAGTCTTCATCGACGTGAGTCTCATGTAGTTTAGTAAACTGCCCCCCACAATGAGATGCCCCCACATACCTCATTGCAGTCACTGTCCATGAGCATATTAAGGTGCTGTAGAATCCCTTGTTGTCTTCTCTGTGTCGTACGTCCCTCCCCGTGCCCCCCTTCTGCTTTATGCATGCCAAAGGTAATGTGCACATTCGCCCCCGCTCCGCCTGACATTTTCCTCCGTTCCCACCTGTCCACGTCCATCCCTTTCCGTTTGGTAACTGTGAGTCCACTCTTGTGGTGCCGTTTTTCTTCTTCGGATGTCTCTTGGTTCCCCTCCTGCACAGGCGAGTGATATCATTTGATCCTTGTGTTTCTCCACCTGCCTGCCTTATTACACTGAGTATGATGCCCTCTCACACCATCCGTGTTTCTGCAAATGGTGTGATTTGTTTTCCTATGACTGAATAATATTCCATTGTTCATCTACTGATGGACACTGAGCTTGGCTATTGAGAACAGTGCTGTGGTAATCATAGGGATGCACGTGTCGCTTTTAAACTGGGGGCGGCAATGTCTCATTCATTCATTCATCTGTTTATTCATTTATTTTTTTATCATGAATCTACAATTATGTGGATCACATCATGTTTATTACACTCCCCCCATCACCAACGTAGGAATGGTTAAGGGACTGAGAAGGCTGGTTGTGAAGGATGGTTGCAGGCTGGTAAGGGGGCATTGCGATTAGCTCACATAATGTGGGGGGGGAATTCTATAGGGAAGGCAGTATAGTTCAGAGAATTCAAGCAGTGATTCTTACTATGCTGGTGAACAGTGAGTGTAATGGGGTCTGGGGGGCGACTTGATGATCTGGGCAGTCTAGTAACCTTAATGTTCCTTATGTAATTGTAGACTGGTTATTGTGAATAGTGCTGCCATAAATTTAGGGGTGCAGATGTCTTTCTAGAACTGGGTTGCTGCATTCCTTATGTATGTATGTTTGTATGTATGTATGTGTGTATGTATGTATTCATCCATCCATGCATCCATTCATTCATTCTTTCATTCATTCATTCATTCATTATCTGTCTACCTATCTATCCATGGATGTTTCTGTCATTAATGCACAATTAGATGAGTTCCATTATGTTTACTAGACTCCCCCCATCACGCACGTGCCCCCAGATACCCCATTGCAGTCACTGTCCATGAGAATAGTAAGATACTGTTGAAGCCCTACTTGTCTTTTCTGTGTTTTTCCGCCCTGTCTGTGACACCCCTCCCACATTATATATTCTTCTTCTAATGTGTCCTTACTTCGCCCCTCCCTAATCCCTCCATTCCCACCCATACACCTCAGTCTCTTTCCCTCTGTTATCTTTTAGTCCATTCTTGGGTTTTCTGAGACTGCTGCTGTTTCCTTCTTCAGTTTTTTGTCTGTTCTGATACTGTAATGATGAGTGATATCATTATACATATATATATAGATAGATATTTATATCTATATATATATATGTGTATGTATGTAGGTAAGTAACTCTAATGTTTGCTAAGATGATGCAGCTCCGCAAGGCTGGGCACTGCCCCCCCCCGTGGGTGGAGTTTGTAAGCGCAGCACTGTTGCCTGGAGATTCCACGATGTCACAGTGGTGCCTCTGTCCTAGAGACATAATGTGTATGCTGAGAGGAGCAGGTGTGATTCGGGTGAGGTGGACACTGACCAACTTGACAGCATCAGGCTAAATGGAATCCAGAGCCAAGGTACTGTGTGTTCCTTTTCATTTTGTTGTCACTACTTCAAAGTTACATGAACAACATTATGGTTCCTAAGACTACCCCCACTGTCAAGTCCCCAGCACGTAGCCCGTAAGAGTCGCTGTCCAACAGCCCAGGAATATGCTGTAGAAGTGCTGCTGATCATCGCTATGTTATACGGACCTACCTAAGCTTGCCGCCGGGCCACACCCTGTGTGCCACTCATAATGCCCCATTTTCCCTCTCTCCCTTCCCTCCTAAGCCATCCTCCTCAGTCCCATTCCCTTTGGTAAGTGTGAGTCCATTCTTGGGTTCGGTGCGGCTGCTACTGTCCTTTTCTATCACTCCTTTTCTTTTTTCTGGTACTCCACAGGTGAGTGAAATCAGTTGACACTTGTCTTTCTCTGCGTGGCTTATTTCGCTGAGCATGATACCCTCTACCTCCCTCCATGTTGTTGCACATGGTAGGATTGGTTTCTGCATATGGCAGAATAATATTCCACTTTTCATCCTCTGATAGACACTTACCTTGTCTGTTGTTGTGGACAGTGCTGTGATAATTATACGGGTGCACAGGTCTTTTTTAAACTGGGCTGCTGTATTCTAGTGTTTATTTCTGTATGTCCGGATGTATGAATATATTTAGTTAGTTCATTACTTACTTGTATATCTGTTATTTATTTATTTATTTATCATTAGTCTTCATCTACGTGAGTCTCATGTAGTTTAGTAAAATGCCCCCCACAATGAGATGCCCCCACATACCTCATTGCAGTCACTGTCCATGAGCATATTAAGATGCTGTAGAATCCCTTGTTGTCTTCTCTGTGTCGTACGTCCCTCCCCGTGCCCCCCTTCTGCTTTATGCATGCCAAAGGTAATGTGCACATTCGCCCCCGCTCCGCCTGACATTTTCCTCCGTTCCCACCTGTCCACGTCCATCCCTTTCCGTTTGGTAACTGTGAGTCCACTCTTGTGGTGCCGTTTTTCTTCTTCGGATGTCTCTTGGTTCCCCTCCTGCACAGGCGAGTGATATCATTTGATCCTTGTGTTTCTCCACCTGCCTGCCTTATTACACTGAGTATGATGCCCTCTCACACCATCCGTGTTTCTGCAAATGGTGTGATTTGTTTTCCTATGACTGAATAATATTCCATTGTTCATCTACTGATGGACACTGAGCTTGGCTATTGAGAACAGTGCTGTGGTAATCATAGGGATGCACGTGTCGCTTTTAAACTGGGGGCGGCAATGTCTCATTCATTCATTCATCTGTTTATTCATTTATTTTTTTATCATGAATCTACAATTATGTGGATCACATCATGTTTATTACACTCCCCTCATCACCAACGTAGGAATGGTTAAGGGACTGAGAAGGCTGGTTGTGAAGGATGGTTGCAGGCTGGTAAGGGGGCATTGCGATTAGCTCACATAATGTGGGGGGGGAATTCTATAGGGAAGGCAGTATAGTTCAGAGAATTCAAGCAGTGATTCTTACTATGCTGGTGAACAGTGAGTGTAATGGGGTCTGGGGGGCGACTTGATGATCTGGGCAGTCTAGTAACCTTAATGTTCCTTATGTAATTGTAGACTGGTTATTGTGAATAGTGCTGCCATAAATTTAGGGGTGCAGATGTCTTTCTAGAACTGGGTTGCTGCATTCCTTATGTATGTATGTTTGTATGTATGTATGTGTGTATGTATGTATTCATCCATCCATGCATCCATTCATTCATTCTTTCATTCATTCATTCATTCATTATCTGTCTACCTATCTATCCATGGATGTTTCTGTCATTAATGCACAATTAGATGAGTTCCATTATGTTTACTAGACTCCCCCCATCACGCACGTGCCCCCAGATACCCCATTGCAGTCACTGTCCATGAGCATAGTAAGATACTGTTGAAGCCCTACTTGTCTTTTCTGTGTTTTGCAGCCCTGTCTGTGACACCCCTCCCACATTATATATTCTTCTTCTAATGTGTCCTTACTTCGCCCCTCCCTAATCCCTCCATTCCCACCCATACACCTCAGTCTCTTTCCCTCTGTTAACTTTTAGTCCATTCTTGGGTTTTCTGAGACTGCTGCTGTTTCCTTCTTCAGTTTTTTGTTTGTTCTGATACTGTAATGATGAGTGATATCATTATACATATATATATATATATATATATAGATATTTATATCTATATATATATATGTGTATGTATGTAGGTAAGTAACTCTAATGTTTGCTAAGATGATGCAGCTCCGCAAGGCTGGGCACTGCCCCCCCCCGTGGGTGGAGTTTGTAAGCGCAGCACTGTTGCCTGGAGATTCCACGATGTCACAGTGGTGCCTCTGTCCTAGAGACATAATGTGTATGCTGAGAGGAGCAGGTGTGATTCGGGTGAGGTGGACACTGACCAACTTGACAGCATCAGGCTAAATGGAATCCAGAGCCAAGGTACTGTGTGTTCCTTTTCATTTTGTTGTCACTACTTCAAAGTTACATGAACAACATTATGGTTCCTAAGACTACCCCCACTGTCAAGTCCCCAGCACGTAGCCCGTAAGAGTCGCTGTCCAACAGCCCAGGAATATGCTGTAGAAGTGCTGCTGATCATCGCTATGTTATACGGACCTACCTAAGCTTGCCGCCGGGCCACACCCTGTGTGCCACTCATAATGCCCCATTTTCCCTCTCTCCCTTCCCTCCTAAGCCATCCTCCTCAGTCCCATTCCCTTTGGTAAGTGTGAGTCCATTCTTGGGTTCGGTGCGGCTGCTACTGTCCTTTTCTATCACTCCTTTTCTTTTTTCTGGTGCTCCACAGGTGAGTGAAATCAGTTGACACTTGTCTTTCTCTGCGTGGCTTATTTCGCTGAGCATGATACCCTCTACCTCCCTCCATGTTGTTGCACATGGTAGGATTGGTTTCTGCATATGGCAGAATAATATTCCACTTTTCATCCTCTGATAGACACTTACCTTGTCTGTTGTTGTGGACAGTGCTGTGATAATTATACGGGTGCACAGGTCTTTTTTAAACTGGGCTGCTGTATTCTAGTGTTTATTTCTGTATGTCCGGATGTATGAATATATTTAGTTAGTTCATTACTCACTTGTATATCTGTTATTTATTTATTTATTTATCATTAGTCTTCATCTACGTGAGTCTCATGTAGTTTAGTAAACTGCCCCCCACAATGAGATGCCCCCACATACCTCATTGCAGTCACTGTCCATGAGCATATTAAGATGCTCTAGAATCCCTTGTTGTCTTCTCTGTGTCGTACGTCCCTCCCCGTGCCCCCCTTCTGCTTTATGCATGCCAAAGGTAATGTGCACATTCGCCCCCGCTCCGCCTGACATTTTCCTCCGTTCCCACCTGTCCACGTCCATCCCTTTCCGTTTGGTAACTGTGAGTCCACTCTTGTGGTGCCGTTTTTCTTCTTCGGATGTCTCTTGGTTCCCCTCCTGCACAGGCGAGTGATATCATTTGATCCTTGTGTTTCTCCACCTGCCTGCCTTATTACACTGAGTATGATGCCCTCTCACACCATCCGTGTTTCTGCAAATGGTGTGATTTGTTTTCCTATGACTGAATAATATTCCATTGTTCATCTACTGATGGACACTGAGCTTGGCTATTGAGAACAGTGCTGTGGTAATCATAGGGATGCACGTGTCGCTTTTAAACTGGGGGCGGCAATGTCTCATTCATTCATTCATCTGTTTATTCATTTATTTTTTTATCATGAATCTACAATTATGTGGATCACATCATGTTTATTACACTCCCCTCATCACCAACGTAGGAATGGTTAAGGGACTGAGAAGGCTGGTTGTGAAGGATGGTTGCAGGCTGGTAAGGGGGCATTGCGATTAGCTCACATAATGTGGGGGGGGAATTCTATAGGGAAGGCAGTATAGTTCAGAGAATTCAAGCAGTGATTCTTACTATGCTGGTGAACAGTGAGTGTAATGGGGTCTGGGGGGCGACTTGATGATCTGGGCAGTCTAGTAACCTTAATGTTCCTTATGTAATTGTAGACTGGTTATTGTGAATAGTGCTGCCATAAATTTAGGGGTGCAGATGTCTTTCTAGAACTGGGTTGCTGCATTCCTTATGTATGTATGTTTGTATGTATGTATGTGTGTATGTATGTATTCATCCATCCATGCATCCATTCATTCATTCTTTCATTCATTCATTCATTCATTATCTGTCTACCTATCTATCCATGGATGTTTCTGTCATTAATGCACAATTAGATGAGTTCCATTATGTTTACTAGACTCCCCCCATCACGCACGTGTCCCCAGATACCCCATTGCAGTCACTGTCCATGAGCATAGTAAGATACTGTTGAAGCCCTACTTGTCTTTTCTGTGTTTTGCAGCCCTGTCTGTGACACCCCTCCCACATTATATATTCTTCTTCTAATGTGTCCTTACTTCGCCCCTCCCTAATCCCTCCATTCCCACCCATACACCTCAGTCTCTTTCCCTCTGTTAACTTTTAGTCCATTCTTGGGTTTTCTGAGACTGCTGCTGTTTCCTTCTTCAGTTTTTTGTTTGTTCTGATACTGTAATGATGAGTGATATCATTATACATATATATATATATATATATAGATATTTATATCTATATATATATATGTGTATGTATGTAGGTAAGTAACTCTAATATTTGCTAAGATGATGCACCTCCGCAAGGCTGGGCACTGCCCCCCCCCGTGGGTGGAGTTTGTAAGCGCAGCACTGTTGCCTGGAGATTCCACGATGTCACAGTGGTGCCTCTGTCCTAGAGACATAATGTGTATGCTGAGAGGAGCAGGTGTGATTCGGGTGAGGTGGACACTGACCAACTTGACAGCATCAGGCTAAATGGAATCCAGAGCCAAGGTACTGTGTGTTCCTTTTCATTTTGTTGTCACTACTTCAAAGTTACATGAACAACATTATGGTTCCTAAGACTACCCCCACTGTCAAGTCCCCAGCACGTAGCCCGTAAGAGTCGCTGTCCAACAGCCCAGGAATATGCTGTAGAAGTGCTGCTGATCATCGCTATGTTATACGGACCTACCTAAGCTTGCCGCCGGGCCACACCCTGTGTGCCACTCATAATGCCCCATTTTCCCTCTCTCCCTTCCCTCCTAAGCCATCCTCCTCAGTCCCATTCCCTTTGGTAAGTGTGAGTCCATTCTTGGGTTCGGTGCGGCTGCTACTGTCCTTTTCTATCACTCCTTTTCTTTTTTCTGGTACTCCACAGGTGAGTGAAATCAGTTGACACTTGTCTTTCTCTGCGTGGCTTATTTCGCTGAGCATGATACCCTCTACCTCCCTCCATGTTGTTGCACATGGTAGGATTGGTTTCTGCATATGGCAGAATAATATTCCACTTTTCATCCTCTGATAGACACTTACCTTGTCTGTTGTTGTGGACAGTGCTGTGATAATTATACGGGTGCACAGGTCTTTTTTAAACTGGGCTGCTGTATTCTAGTGTTTATTTCTGTATGTCCGGATGTATGAATATATTTAGTTAGTTCTTTACTCACTTGTATATCTGTTATTTATTTATTTATTTATCATTAGTCTTCATCTACGTGAGTCCCATGTAGTTTAGTAAACTGCCCCCCACAATGAGATGCCCCCACATACCTCATTGCAGTCACTGTCCATGAGCATATTAAGATGCTCTAGAATCCCTTGTTGTCTTCTCTGTGTCGTACGTCCCTCCCCGTGCCCCCCTTCTGCTTTATGCATGCCAAAGGTAATGTGCACATTCGCCCCCGCTCCGCCTGACATTTTCCTCCGTTCCCACCTGTCCACGTCCATCCCTTTCCGTTTGGTAACTGTGAGTCCACTCTTGTGGTGCCGTTTTTCTTCTTCGGATGTCTCTTGGTTCCCCTCCTGCACAGGCGAGTGATATCATTTGATCCTTGTGTTTCTCCACCTGCCTGCCTTATTACACTGAGTATGATGCCCTCTCACACCATCCGTGTTTCTGCAAATGGTGTGATTTGTTTTCCTATGACTGAATAATATTCCATTGTTCATCTACTGATGGACACTGAGCTTGGCTATTGAGAACAGTGCTGTGGTAATCATAGGGATGCACGTGTCGCTTTTAAACTGGGGGCGGCAATGTCTCATTCATTCATTCATCTGTTTATTCATTTATTTTTTTATCATGAATCTACAATTATGTGGATCACATCATGTTTATTACACTCCCCTCATCACCAACGTAGGAATGGTTAAGGGACTGAGAAGGCTGGTTGTGAAGGATGGTTGCAGGCTGGTAAGGGGGCATTGCGATTAGCTCACATAATGTGGGGGGGGAATTCTATAGGGAAGGCAGTATAGGTCAGAGAATTCAAGCAGTGATTCTTACTATGCTGGTGAACAGTGAGTGTAATGGGGTCTGGGGGGCGACTTGATGATCTGGGCAGTCTAGTAACCTTAATGTTCCTTATGTAATTGTAGACTGGTTATTGTGAATAGTGCTGCCATAAATTTAGGGGTGCAGATGTCTTTCTAGAACTGGGTTGCTGCATTCCTTATGTATGTATGTTTGTATGTATGTATGTGTGTATGTATGTATTCATCCATCCATGCATCCATTCATTCATTCTTTCATTCATTCATTCATTCATTATCTGTCTACCTATCTATCCATGGATGTTTCTGTCATTAATGCACAATTAGATGAGTTCCATTATGTTTACTAGACTCCCCCCATCACGCACGTGCCCCCAGATACCCCATTGCAGTCACTGTCCATGAGCATAGTAAGATACTGTTGAAGCCCTACTTGTCTTTTCTGTGTTTTGCAGCCCTGTCTGTGACACCCCTCCCACATTATATATTCTTCTTCTAATGTGTCCTTACTTCGCCCCTCCCTAATCCCTCCATTCCCACCCATACACCTCAGTCTCTTTCCCTCTGTTAACTTTTAGTCCATTCTTGGGTTTTCTGAGACTGCTGCTGTTTCCTTCTTCAGTTTTTTGTTTGTTCTGATACTGTAATGATGAATGATATCATTATACATATATATATATATATAGATATTTATATCTATATATATATATGTGTATGTATGTAGGTAAGTAACTCTAATGTTTGCTAAGATGATGCAGCTCCGCAAGGCTGGGCACTGCCCCCCCCCCGTGGGTGGAGTTTGTAAGCGCAGCACTGTTGCCTGGAGATTCCACGATGTCACAGTGGTGCCTCTGTCCTAGAGACATAATGTGTATGCTGAGAGGAGCAGGTGTGATTCGGGTGAGGTGGACACTGACCAACTTGACAGCATCAGGCTAAATGGAATCCAGAGCCAAGGTACTGTGTGTTCCTTTTCATTTTGTTGTCACTACTTCAAAGTTACATGAACAACATTATGGTTCCTAAGACTACCCCCACTGTCAAGTCCCCAGCACGTAGCCCGTAAGAGTCGCTGTCCAACAGCCCAGGAATATGCTGTAGAAGTGCTGCTGATCATCGCTATGTTATACGGACCTACCTAAGCTTGCCGCCGGGCCACACCCTGTGTGCCACTCATAATGCCCCATTTTCCCTCTCTCCCTTCCCTCCTAAGCCATCCTCCTCAGTCCCATTCCCTTTGGTAAGTGTGAGTCCATTCTTGGGTTCGGTGCGGCTGCTACTGTCCTTTTCTATCACTCCTTTTCTTTTTTCTGGTACTCCACAGGTGAGTGAAATCAGTTGACACTTGTCTTTCTCTGCGTGGCTTATTTCGCTGAGCATGATACCCTCTACCTCCCTCCATGTTGTTGCACATGGTAGGATTGGTTTCTGCATATGGCAGAATAATATTCCACTTTTCATCCTCTGATAGACACTTACCTTGTCTGTTGTTGTGGACAGTGCTGTGATAATTATACGGGTGCACAGGTCTTTTTTAAACTGGGCTGCTGTATTCTAGTGTTTATTTCTGTATGTCCGGATGTATGAATATATTTAGTTAGTTCATTACTCACTTGTATATCTGTTATTTATTTATTTATTTATCATTAGTCTTCATCTACGTGAGTCTCATGTAGTTTAGTAAACTGCCCCCCACAATGAGATGCCCCCACATACCTCATTGCAGTCACTGTCCATGAGCATATTAAGATGCTGTAGAATCCCTTGTTGTCTTCTCTGTGTCGTACGTCCCTCCCCGTGCCCCCCTTCTGCTTTATGCATGCCAAAGGTAATGTGCACATTCGCCCCCGCTCCGCCTGACATTTTCCTCCGTTCCCACCTGTCCACGTCCATCCCTTTCCGTTTGGTAACTGTGAGTCCACTCTTGTGGTGCCGTTTTTCTTCTTCGGATGTCTCTTGGTTCCCCTCCTGCACAGGCGAGTGATATCATTTGATCCTTGTGTTTCTCCACCTGCCTGCCTTATTACACTGAGTATGATGCCCTCTCACACCATCCGTGTTTCTGCAAATGGTGTGATTTGTTTTCCTATGACTGAATAATATTCCATTGTTCATCTACTGATGGACACTGAGCTTGGCTATTGAGAACAGTGCTGTGGTAATCATAGGGATGCACGTGTCGCTTTTAAACTGGGGGCGGCAATGTCTCATTCATTCATTCATCTGTTTATTCATTTATTTTTTTATCATGAATCTACAATTATGTGGATCACATCATGTTTATTACACTCCCCTCATCACCAACGTAGGAATGGTTAAGGGACTGAGAAGGCTGGTTGTGAAGGATGGTTGCAGGCTGGTAAGGGGGCATTGCGATTAGCTCACATAATGTGGGGGGGGAATTCTATAGGGAAGGCAGTATAGGTCAGAGAATTCAAGCAGTGATTCTTACTATGCTGGTGAACAGTGAGTGTAATGGGGTCTGGGGGGCGACTTGATGATCTGGGCAGTCTAGTAACCTTAATGTTCCTTATGTAATTGTAGACTGGTTATTGTGAATAGTGCTGCCATAAATTTAGGGGTGCAGATGTCTTTCTAGAACTGGGTTGCTGCATTCCTTATGTATGTATGTATGTATGTTTGTATGTATGTATGTGTGTATGTATGTATTCATCCATCCATGCATCCATTCATTCATTCTTTCATTCATTCATTCATTCATTATCTGTCTACCTATCTATCCATGGATGTTTCTGTCATTAATGCACAATTAGATGAGTTCCATTATGTTTACTAGACTCCCCCCATCACGCACGTGCCCCCAGATACCCCATTGCAGTCACTGTCCATGAGCATTGTAAGATACTGTAGAATCCCTACTTGTCTTTTCTGTGTTTTTCCACCCTGTCTGTGACACCCCTCCCACATTATATATTCTTCTTCTAATGTGTCCTTACTTCGCCCCTCCCTAATCCCTCCATTCCCACCCATACACCTCAGTCTCTTTCCCTCTGTTAACTTTTAGTCCATTCTTGGGTTTTCTGAGACTGCTGCTGTTTCCTTCTTCAGTTTTTTGTTTGTTCTGATACTGTAATGATGAGTGATATCATTATACATATATATATATATATATAGATATTTATATCTATATATATATATGTGTATGTATGTAGGTAAGTAACTCTAATGTTTGCTAAGATGATGCAGCTCCGCAAGGCTGGGCACTGCCCCCCCCCGTGGGTGGAGTTTGTAAGCGCAGCACTGTTGCCTGGAGATTCCACGATGTCACAGTGGTGCCTCTGTCCTAGAGACATAATGTGTATGCTGAGAGGAGCAGGTGTGATTCGGGTGAGGTGGACACTGACCAACTTGACAGCATCAGGCTAAATGGAATCCAGAGCCAAGGTACTGTGTGTTCCTTTTCATTTTGTTGTCACTACTTCAAAGTTACATGAACAACATTATGGTTCCTAAGACTACCCCCACTGTCAAGTCCCCAGCACGTAGCCCGTAAGAGTCGCTGTCCAACAGCCCAGGAATATGCTGTAGAAGTGCTGCTGATCATCGCTATGTTATACGGACCTACCTAAGCTTGCCGCCGGGCCACACCCTGTGTGCCACTCATAATGCCCCATTTTCCCTCTCTCCCTTCCCTCCTAAGCCATCCTCCTCAGTCCCATTCCCTTTGGTAAGTGTGAGTCCATTCTTGGGTTCGGTGCGGCTGCTACTGTCCTTTTCTATCACTCCTTTTCTTTTTTCTGGTACTCCACAGGTGAGTGAAATCAGTTGACACTTGTCTTTCTCTGCGTGGCTTATTTCGCTGAGCATGATACCCTCTACCTCCCTCCATGTTGTTGCACATGGTAGGATTGGTTTCTGCATATGGCAGAATAATATTCCACTTTTCATGCTCTGATAGACACTTACCTTCTCTGTTGTTGTGGACAGTGCTGTGATAATTATACGGGTGCACAGGTCTTTTTTAAACTGGGCTGCTGTATTCTAGTGTTTATTTCTGTATGTCCGGATGTATGAATATATTTAGTTAGTTCTTTACTCACTTGTATATCTGTTATTTATTTATTTATTTATCATTAGTCTTCATCGACGTGAGTCTCATGTAGTTTAGTAAACTGCCCCCCACAATGAGATGCCCCCACATACCTCATTGCAGTCACTGTCCATGAGCATATTAAGATGCTGTAGAATCCCTTGTTGTCTTCTCTGTGTCGTACGTCCCTCCCCGTGCCCCCCTTCTGCTTTATGCATGCCAAAGGTAATGTGCACATTCGCCCCCGCTCCGCCTGACATTTTCCTCCGTTCCCACCTGTCCACGTCCATCCCTTTCCGTTTGGTAACTGTGAGTCCACTCTTGTGGTGCCGTTTTTCTTCTTCGGATGTCTCTTGGTTCCCCTCCTGCACAGGCGAGTGATATCATTTGATCCTTGTGTTTCTCCACCTGCCTGCCTTATTACACTGAGTATGATGCCCTCTCACACCATCCGTGTTTCTGCAAATGGTGTGATTTGTTTTCCTATGACTGAATAATATTCCATTGTTCATCTACTGATGGACACTGAGCTTGGCTATTGAGAACAGTGCTGTGGTAATCATAGGGATGCACGTGTCGCTTTTAAACTGGGGGCGGCAATGTCTCATTCATTCATTCATCTGTTTATTCATTTATTTTTTTATCATGAATCTACAATTATGTGGATCACATCATGTTTATTACACTCCCCTCATCACCAACGTAGGAATGGTTAAGGGACTGAGAAGGCTGGTTGTGAAGGATGGTTGCAGGCTGGTAAGGGGGCATTGCGATTAGCTCACATAATGTGGGGGGGGAATTCTATAGGGAAGGCAGTATAGTTCAGAGAATTCAAGCATTGATTCTTACTATGCTGGTGAACAGTGAGTGTAATGGGGTCTGGGGGGCGACTTGATGATCTGGGCAGTCTAGTAACCTTAATGTTCCTTATGTAATTGTAGACTGGTTATTGTGAATAGTGCTGCCATAAATTTAGGGGTGCAGATGTCTTTCTAGAACTGGGTTGCTGCATTCCTTATGTATGTATGTTTGTATGTATGTATGTGTGTATGTATGTATTCATCCATCCATGCATCCATTCATTCATTCTTTCATTCATTCATTCATTCATTATCTGTCTACCTATCTATCCATGGATGTTTCTGTCATTAATGCACAATTAGATGAGTTCCATTATGTTTACTAGACTCCCCCCATCACGCACGTGCCCCCAGATACCCCATTGCAGTCACTGTCCATGAGCATTGTAAGATACTGTAGAATCCCTACTTGTCTTTTCTGTGTTTTTCCGCCCTGTCTGTGACACCCCTCCCACATTATATATTCTTCTTCTAATGTGTCCTTACTTCGCCCCTCCCTAATCCCTCCATTCCCACCCATACACCTCAGTCTCTTTCCCTCTGTTAACTTTTAGTCCATTCTTGGGTTTTCTGAGACTGCTGCTGTTTCCTTCTTCAGTTTTTTGTTTGTTCTGATACTGTAATGATGAGTGATATCATTATACATATATATATATATATAGATATTTATATCTATATATATATATGTGTATGTATGTAGGTAAGTAACTCTAATGTTTGCTAAGATGATGCAGCTCCGCAAGGCTGGGCACTGCCCCCCCCCCCGTGGGTGGAGTTTGTAAGCGCAGCACTGTTGCCTGGAGATTCCACGATGTCACAGTGGTGCCTCTGTCCTAGAGACATAATGTGTATGCTGAGAGGAGCAGGTGTGATTCGGGTGAGGTGGACACTGACCAACTTGACAGCATCAGGCTAAATGGAATCCAGAGCCAAGGTACTGTGTGTTCCTTTTCATTTTGTTGTCACTACTTCAAAGTTACATGAACAACATTATGGTTCCTAAGACTACCCCCACTGTCAAGTCCCCAGCACGTAGCCCGTAAGAGTCGCTGTCCAACAGCCCAGGAATATGCTGTAGAAGTGCTGCTGATCATCGCTATGTTATACGGACCTACCTAAGCTTGCCGCCGGGCCACACCCTGTGTGCCACTCATAATGCCCCATTTTCCCTCTCTCCCTTCCCTCCTAAGCCATCCTCCTCAGTCCCATTCCCTTTGGTAAGTGTGAGTCCATTCTTGGGTTCGGTGCGGCTGCTACTGTCCTTTTCTATCACTCCTTTTCTTTTTTCTGGTACTCCACAGGTGAGTGAAATCAGTTGACACTTGTCTTTCTCTGCGTGGCTTATTTCGCTGAGCATGATACCCTCTACCTCCCTCCATGTTGTTGCACATGGTAGGATTGGTTTCTGCATATGGCAGAATAATATTCCACTTTTCATCCTCTGATAGACACTTACCTTGTCTGTTGTTGTGGACAGTGCTGTGATAATTATACGGGTGCACAGGTCTTTTTTAAACTGGGCTGCTGTATTCTAGTGTTTATTTCTGTATGTCCGGATGTATGAATATATTTAGTTAGTTCTTTACTCACTTTTATATCTGTTATTTATTTATTTATTTATCATTAGTCTTCATCGACGTGAGTCTCATGTAGTTTAGTAAACTGCCCCCCACAATGAGATGCCCCCACATACCTCATTGCAGTCACTGTCCATGAGCATATTAAGGTGCTGTAGAATCCCTTGTTGTCTTCTCTGTGTCGTACGTCCCTCTCCGTGCCCCCCTTCTGCTTTATGCATGCCAAAGGTAATGTGCACATTCGCCCCCGCTCCGCCTGACATTTTCCTCCGTTCCCACCTGTCCACGTCCATCCCTTTCCGTTTGGTAACTGTGAGTCCACTCTTGTGGTGCCGTTTTTCTTCTTCGGATGTCTCTTGGTTCCCCTCCTGCACAGGCGAGTGATATCATTTGATCCTTGTGTTTCTCCACCTGCCTGCCTTATTACACTGAGTATGATGCCCTCTCACACCATCCGTGTTTCTGCAAATGGTGTGATTTGTTTTCCTATGACTGAATAATATTCCATTGTTCATCTACTGATGGACACTGAGCTTGGCTATTGAGAACAGTGCTGTGGTAATCATAGGGATGCACGTGTCGCTTTTAAACTGGGGGCGGCAATGTCTCATTCATTCATTCATCTGTTTATTCATTTATTTTTTTATCATGAATCTACAATTATGTGGATCACATCATGTTTATTACACTCCCCTCATCACCAACGTAGGAATGGTTAAGGGACTGAGAAGGCTGGTTGTGAAGGATGGTTGCAGGCTGGTAAGGGGGCATTGCGATTAGCTCACATAATGTGGGGGGGGAATTCTATAGGGAAGGCAGTATAGTTCAGAGAATTCAAGCAGTGATTCTTACTATGCTGGTGAACAGTGAGTGTAATGGGGTCTGGGGGGCGACTTGATGATCTGGGCAGTCTAGTAACCTTAATGTTCCTTATGTAATTGTAGACTGGTTATTGTGAATAGTGCTGCCATAAATTTAGGGGTGCAGATGTCTTTCTAGAACTGGGTTGCTGCATTCCTTATGTATGTATGTTTGTATGTATGTATGTGTGTATGTATGTATTCATCCATCCATGCATCCATTCATTCATTCTTTCATTCATTCATTCATTCATTATCTGTCTACCTATCTATCCATGGATGTTTCTGTCATTAATGCACAATTAGATGAGTTCCATTATGTTTACTAGACTCCCCCCATCACGCACGTGCCCCCAGATACCCCATTGCAGTCACTGTCCATGAGCATAGTAAGATACTGTTGAAGCCCTACTTGTCTTTTCTGTGTTTTGCAGCCCTGTCTGTGACACCCCTCCCACATTATATATTCTTCTTCTAATGTGTCCTTACTTCGCCCCTCCCTAATCCCTCCATTCCCACCCATACACCTCAGTCTCTTTCCCTCTGTTAACTTTTAGTCCATTCTTGGGTTTTCTGAGACTGCTGCTGTTTCCTTCTTCAGTTTTTTGTTTGTTCTGATACTGTAATGATGAGTGATATCATTATACATATATATATATATATATATATAGATATTTATATCTATATATATATATGTGTATGTATGTAGGTAAGTAACTCTAATGTTTGCTAAGATGATGCAGCTCCGCAAGGCTGGGCACTGCCCCCCCCCGTGGGTGGAGTTTGTAAGCGCAGCACTGTTGCCTGGAGATTCCACGATGTCACAGTGGTGCCTCTGTCCTAGAGACATAATGTGTATGCTGAGAGGAGCAGGTGTGATTCGGGTGAGGTTAACACTGACCAACTTGACAGCATCAGGCTAAATGGAATCCAGAGCCAAGGTACTGTGTGTTCCTTTTCATTTTGTTGTCACTACTTCAAAGTTACATGAACAACATTATGGTTCCTAAGACTACCCCCACTGTCAAGTCCCCAGCACGTAGCCCGTAAGAGTTGCTGTCCAACAGCCCAGGAATATGCTGTAGAAGTGCTGCTGATCATCGCTATGTTATACGGACCTACCTAAGCTTGCCGCCGGGCCACACCCTGTGTGCCACTCATAATGCCCCATTTTCCCTCTCTCCCTTCCCTCCTAAGCCATCCTCCTCAGTCCCATTCCCTTTGGTAAGTGTGAGTCCATTCTTGGGTTCGGTGCGGCTGCTACTGTCCTTTTCTATCACTCCTTTTCTTTTTTCTGGTACTCCACAGGTGAGTGAAATCAGTTGACACTTGTCTTTCTCTGCGTGGCTTATTTCGCTGAGCATGATACCCTCTACCTCCCTCCATGTTGTTGCACATGGTAGGATTGGTTTCTGCATATGGCAGAATAATATTCCACTTTTCATGCTCTGATAGACACTTACCTTCTCTGTTGTTGTGGACAGTGCTGTGATAATTATACGGGTGCACAGCTCTTTTTTAAACTGGGCTGCTGTATTCTAGTGTTTATTTCTGTATGTCCGGATGTATGAATATATTTAATTAGTTCATTACTCACTTGTATATCTGTTATTTATTTATTTATTTATCATTAGTCTTCATCTACGTGAGTCTCATGTAGTTTAGTAAACTGCCCCCCACAATGAGATGCCCCCACATACCTCATTGCAGTCACTGTCCATGAGCATATTAAGATGCTGTAGAATCCCTTGTTGTCTTCTCTGTGTCGTACGTCCCTCCCCGTGCCCCCCTTCTGCTTTATGCATGCCAAAGGTAATGTGCACATTCGCCCCCGCTCCGCCTGACATTTTCCTCCGTTCCCACCTGTCCACGTCCATCCCTTTCCGTTTGGTAACTGTGAGTCCACTCTTGTGGTGCCGTTTTTCTTCTTCGGATGTCTCTTGGTTCCCCTCCTGCACAGGCGAGTGATATCATTTGATCCTTGTGTTTCTCCACCTGCCTGCCTTATTACACTGAGTATGATGCCCTCTCACACCATCCGTGTTTCTGCAAATGGTGTGATTTGTTTTCCTATGACTGAATAATATTCCATTGTTCATCTACTGATGGACACTGAGCTTGGCTATTGAGAACAGTGCTGTGGTAATCATAGGGATGCACGTGTCGCTTTTAAACTGGGGGCGGCAATGTCTCATTCATTCATTCATCTGTTTATTCATTTATTTTTTTATCATGAATCTACAATTATGTGGATCACATCATGTTTATTACACTCCCCTCATCACCAACGTAGGAATGGTTAAGGGACTGAGAAGGCTGGTTGTGAAGGATGGTTGCAGGCTGGTAAGGGGGCATTGCGATTAGCTCACATAATGTGGGGGGGGAATTCTATAGGGAAGGCAGTATAGGTCAGAGAATTCAAGCAGTGATTCTTACTATGCTGGTGAACAGTGAGTGTAATGGGGTCTGGGGGGCGACTTGATGATCTGGGCAGTCTAGTAACCTTAATGTTCCTTATGTAATTGTAGACTGGTTATTGTGAATAGTGCTGCCATAAATTTAGGGGTGCAGATGTCTTTCTAGAACTGGGTTGCTGCATTCCTTATGTATGTATGTATGTATGTTTGTATGTATGTATGTGTGTATGTATGTATTCATCCATCCATGCATCCATTCATTCATTCTTTCATTCATTCATTCATTCATTATCTGTCTACCTATCTATCCATGGATGTTTCTGTCATTAATGCACAATTAGATGAGTTCCATTATGTTTACTAGACTCCCCCCATCACGCACGTGCCCCCAGATACCCCATTGCAGTCACTGTCCATGAGCATTGTAAGATACTGTAGAATCCCTACTTGTCTTTTCTGTGTTTTTCCACCCTGTCTGTGACACCCCTCCCACATTATATATTCTTCTTCTAATGTGTCCTTACTTCGCCCCTCCCTAATCCCTCCATTCCCACCCATACACCTCAGTCTCTTTCCCTCTGTTAACTTTTAGTCCATTCTTGGGTTTTCTGAGACTGCTGCTGTTTCCTTCTTCAGTTTTTTGTTTGTTCTGATACTGTAATGATGAGTGATATCATTATACATATATATATATATAGATATTTATATCTATATATATATATATGTGTATGTATGTAGGTAAGTAACTCTAATGTTTGCTAAGATGATGCAGCTCCGCAAGGCTGGGCACTGCCCCCCCCCGTGGGTGGAGTTTGTAAGCGCAGCACTGTTGCCTGGAGATTCCACGATGTCACAGTGGTGCCTCTGTCCTAGAGACATAATGTGTATGCTGAGAGGAGCAGGTGTGATTCGGGTGAGGTGGACACTGACCAACTTGACAGCATCAGGCTAAATGGAATCCAGAGCCAAGGTACTGTGTGTTCCTTTTCATTTTGTTGTCACTACTTCAAAGTTACATGAACAACATTATGGTTCCTAAGACTACCCCCACTGTCAAGTCCCCAGCACGTAGCCCGTAAGAGTCGCTGTCCAACAGCCCAGGAATATGCTGTAGAAGTGCTGCTGATCATCGCTATGTTATACGGACCTACCTAAGCTTGCCGCCGGGCCACACCCTGTGTGCCACTCATAATGCCCCATTTTCCCTCTCTCCCTTCCCTCCTAAGCCATCCTCCTCAGTCCCATTCCCTTTGGTAAGTGTGAGTCCATTCTTGGGTTCGGTGCGGCTGCTACTGTCCTTTTCTATCACTCCTTTTCTTTTTTCTGGTACTCCACAGGTGAGTGAAATCAGTTGACACTTGTCTTTCTCTGCGTGGCTTATTTCGCTGAGCATGATACCCTCTACCTCCCTCCATGTTGTTGCACATGGTAGGATTGGTTTCTGCATATGGCAGAATAATATTCCACTTTTCATGCTCTGATAGACACTTACCTTCTCTGTTGTTGTGGACAGTGCTGTGATAATTATACGGGTGCACAGGTCTTTTTTAAACTGGGCTGCTGTATTCTAGTGTTTATTTCTGTATGTCCGGATGTATGAATATATTTAGTTAGTTCTTTACTCACTTGTATATCTGTTATTTATTTATTTATTTATCATTAGTCTTCATCGACGTGAGTCTCATGTAGTTTAGTAAACTGCCCCCCACAATGAGATGCCCCCACATACCTCATTGCAGTCACTGTCCATGAGCATATTAAGATGCTGTAGAATCCCTTGTTGTCTTCTCTGTGTCGTACGTCCCTCCCCGTGCCCCCCTTCTGCTTTATGCATGCCAAAGGTAATGTGCACATTCGCCCCCGCTCCGCCTGACATTTTCCTCCGTTCCCACCTGTCCACGTCCATCCCTTTCCGTTTGGTAACTGTGAGTCCACTCTTGTGGTGCCGTTTTTCTTCTTCGGATGTCTCTTGGTTCCCCTCCTGCACAGGCGAGTGATATCATTTGATCCTTGTGTTTCTCCACCTGCCTGCCTTATTACACTGAGTATGATGCCCTCTCACACCATCCGTGTTTCTGCAAATGGTGTGATTTGTTTTCCTATGACTGAATAATATTCCATTGTTCATCTACTGATGGACACTGAGCTTGGCTATTGAGAACAGTGCTGTGGTAATCATAGGGATGCACGTGTCGCTTTTAAACTGGGGGCGGCAATGTCTCATTCATTCATTCATCTGTTTATTCATTTATTTTTTTATCATGAATCTACAATTATGTGGATCACATCATGTTTATTACACTCCCCTCATCACCAACGTAGGAATGGTTAAGGGACTGAGAAGGCTGGTTGTGAAGGATGGTTGCAGGCTGGTAAGGGGGCATTGCGATTAGCTCACATAATGTGGGGGGGGAATTCTATAGGGAAGGCAGTATAGTTCAGAGAATTCAAGCATTGATTCTTACTATGCTGGTGAACAGTGAGTGTAATGGGGTCTGGGGGGCGACTTGATGATCTGGGCAGTCTAGTAACCTTAATGTTCCTTATGTAATTGTAGACTGGTTATTGTGAATAGTGCTGCCATAAATTTAGGGGTGCAGATGTCTTTCTAGAACTGGGTTGCTGCATTCCTTATGTATGTATGTTTGTATGTATGTATGTGTGTATGTATGTATTCATCCATCCATGCATCCATTCATTTATTCTTTCATTCATTCATTATCTGTCTACCTATCTATCCATGGATGTTTCTGTCATTAATGCACAATTAGATGAGTTCCATTATGTTTACTAGACTCCCCCCATCACGCACGTGCCCCCAGATACCCCATTGCAGTCACTGTCCATGAGCATAGTAAGATACTGTAGAATCCCTACTTGTCTTTTCTGTGTTTTTCCGCCCTGTCTGTGACACCCCTCCCACATTATATATTCTTCTTCTAATGTGTCCTTACTTCGCCCCTCCCTAATCCCTCCATTCCCACCCATACACCTCAGTCTCTTTCCCTCTGTTAACTTTTAGTCCATTCTTGGGTTTTCTGAGACTGCTTCTGTTTCCTTCTTCAGTTTTTTGTTTGTTCTGATACTGTAATGATGAGTAATATCATTATACATATATATATATATATAGATATTTATATCTATATATATATGTGTGTATGTATGTAGGTAAGTAACTCTAATGTTTGCTAAGATGATGCAGCTCCGCAAGGCTGGGCACTGCCCCCCCCCCGTGGGTGGAGTTTGTAAGCGCAGCACTGTTGCCTGGAGATTCCACGATGTCACAGTGGTGCCTCTGTCCTAGAGACATAATGTGTATGCTGAGAGGAGCAGGTGTGATTCGGGTGAGGTGGACACTGACCAACTTGACAGCATCAGGCTAAATGGAATCCAGAGCCAAGGTACTGTGTGTTCCTTTTCATTTTGTTGTCACTACTTCAAAGTTACATGAACAACATTATGGTTCCTAAGACTACCCCCACTGTCAAGTCCCCAGCACGTAGCCCGTAAGAGTCGCTGTCCAACAGCCCAGGAATATGCTGTAGAAGTGCTGCTGATCATCGCTATGTTATACGGACCTACCTAAGCTTGCCGCCGGGCCACACCCTGTGTGCCACTCATAATGCCCCATTTTCCCTCTCTCCCTTCCCTCCTAAGCCATCCTCCTCAGTCCCATTCCCTTTGGTAAGTGTGAGTCCATTCTTGGGTTCGGTGCGGCTGCTACTGTCCTTTTCTATCACTCCTTTTCTTTTTTCTGGTACTCCACAGGTGAGTGAAATCAGTTGACACTTGTCTTTCTCTGCGTGGCTTATTTCGCTGAGCATGATACCCTCTACCTCCCTCCATGTTGTTGCACATGGTAGGATTGGTTTCTGCATATGGCAGAATAATATTCCACTTTTCATCCTCTGATAGACACTTACCTTGTCTGTTGTTGTGGACAGTGCTGTGATAATTATACGGGTGCACAGGTCTTTTTTAAACTGGGCTGCTGTATTCTAGTGTTTATTTCTGTATGTCCGGATGTATGAATATATTTAGTTAGTTCTTTACTCACTTTTATATCTGTTATTTATTTATTTATTTATCATTAGTCTTCATCGACGTGAGTCTCATGTAGTTTAGTAAACTGCCCCCCACAATGAGATGCCCCCACATACCTCATTGCAGTCACTGTCCATGAGCATATTAAGGTGCTGTAGAATCCCTTGTTGTCTTCTCTGTGTCGTACGTCCCTCTCCGTGCCCCCCTTCTGCTTTATGCATGCCAAAGGTAATGTGCACATTCGCCCCCGCTCCGCCTGACATTTTCCTCCGTTCCCACCTGTCCACGTCCATCCCTTTCCGTTTGGTAACTGTGAGTCCACTCTTGTGGTGCCGTTTTTCTTCTTCGGATGTCTCTTGGTTCCCCTCCTGCACAGGCGAGTGATATCATTTGATCCTTGTGTTTCTCCACCTGCCTGCCTTATTACACTGAGTATGATGCCCTCTCACACCATCCGTGTTTCTGCAAATGGTGTGATTTGTTTTCCTATGACTGAATAATATTCCATTGTTCATCTACTGATGGACACTGAGCTTGGCTATTGAGAACAGTGCTGTGGTAATCATAGGGATGCACGTGTCGCTTTTAAACTGGGGGCGGCAATGTCTCATTCATTCATTCATCTGTTTATTCATTTATTTTTTTATCATGAATCTACAATTATGTGGATCACATCATGTTTATTACACTCCCCTCATCACCAACGTAGGAATGGTTAAGGGACTGAGAAGGCTGGTTGTGAAGGATGGTTGCAGGCTGGTAAGGGGGCATTGCGATTAGCTCACATAATGTGGGGGGGGAATTCTATAGGGAAGGCAGTATAGTTCAGAGAATTCAAGCATTGATTCTTACTATGCTGGTGAACAGTGAGTGTAATGGGGTCTGGGGGGCGACTTGATGATCTGGGCAGTCTAGTAACCTTAATGTTCCTTATGTAATTGTAGACTGGTTATTGTGAATAGTGCTGCCATAAATTTAGGGGTGCAGATGTCTTTCTAGAACTGGGTTGCTGCATTCCTTATGTATGTATGTTTGTATGTATGTATGTGTGTATGTATGTATTCATCCATCCATGCATCCATTCATTTATTCTTTCATTCATTCATTATCTGTCTACCTATCTATCCATGGATGTTTCTGTCATTAATGCACAATTAGATGAGTTCCATTATGTTTACTAGACTCCCCCCATCACGCACGTGCCCCCAGATACCCCATTGCAGTCACTGTCCATGAGCATAGTAAGATACTGTAGAATCCCTACTTGTCTTTTCTGTTTTTTTCCGCCCTGTCTGTGACACCCCTCCCACATTATATATTCTTCTTCTAATGTGTCCTTACTTCGCCCCTCCCTAATCCCTCCATTCCCACCCATACACCTCAGTCTCTTTCCCTCTGTTAACTTTTAGTCCATTCTTGGGTTTTCTGAGACTGCTTCTGTTTCCTTCTTCAGTTTTTTGTTTGTTCTGATACTGTAATGATGAGTAATATCATTATACATATATATATATAGATAGATATTTATATCTATATATATATGTGTGTATGTATGTAGGTAAGTAACTCTAATGTTTGCTAAGATGATGCAGCTCCGCAAGGCTGGGCACTGCCCCCCCCCCCGTGGGTGGAGTTTGTAAGCGCAGCACTGTTGCCTGGAGATTCCACGATGTCACAGTGGTGCCTCTGTCCTAGAGACATAATGTGTATGCTGAGAGGAGCAGGTGTGATTCGGGTGAGGTGGACACTGACCAACTTGACAGCATCAGGCTAAATGGAATCCAGAGCCAAGGTACTGTGTGTTCCTTTTCATTTTGTTGTCACTACTTCAAAGTTACATGAACAACATTATGGTTCCTAAGACTACCCCCACTGTCAAGTCCCCAGCACGTAGCCCGTAAGAGTCGCTGTCCAACAGCCCAGGAATATGCTGTAGAAGTGCTGCTGATCATCGCTATGTTATACGGACCTACCTAAGCTTGCCGCCGGGCCACACCCTGTGTGCCACTCATAATGCCCCATTTTCCCTCTCTCCCTTCCCTCCTAAGCCATCCTCCTCAGTCCCATTCCCTTTGGTAAGTGTGAGTCCATTCTTGGGTTCGGTGCGGCTGCTACTGTCCTTTTCTATCACTCCTTTTCTTTTTTCTGGTACTCCACAGGTGAGTGAAATCAGTTGACACTTGTCTTTCTCTGCGTGGCTTATTTCGCTGAGCATGATACCCTCTACCTCCCTCCATGTTGTTGCACATGGTAGGATTGGTTTCTGCATATGGCAGAATAATATTCCACTTTTCATCCTCTGATAGACACTTACCTTGTCTGTTGTTGTGGACAGTGCTGTGATAATTATACGGGTGCACAGGTCTTTTTTAAACTGGGCTGCTGTATTCTAGTGTTTATTTCTGTATGTCCGGATGTATGAATATATTTAGTTAGTTCTTTACTCACTTTTATATCTGTTATTTATTTATTTATTTATCATTAGTCTTCATCGACGTGAGTCTCATGTAGTTTAGTAAACTGCCCCCCACAATGAGATGCCCCCACATACCTCATTGCAGTCACTGTCCATGAGCATATTAAGGTGCTGTAGAATCCCTTGTTGTCTTCTCTGTGTCGTACGTCCCTCTCCGTGCCCCCCTTCTGCTTTATGCATGCCAAAGGTAATGTGCACATTCGCCCCCGCTCCGCCTGACATTTTCCTCCGTTCCCACCTGTCCACGTCCATCCCTTTCCGTTTGGTAACTGTGAGTCCACTCTTGTGGTGCCGTTTTTCTTCTTCGGATGTCTCTTGGTTCCCCTCCTGCACAGGCGAGTGATATCATTTGATCCTTGTGTTTCTCCACCTGCCTGCCTTATTACACTGAGTATGATGCCCTCTCACACCATCCGTGTTTCTGCAAATGGTGTGATTTGTTTTCCTATGACTGAATAATATTCCATTGTTCATCTACTGATGGACACTGAGCTTGGCTATTGAGAACAGTGCTGTGGTAATCATAGGGATGCACGTGTCGCTTTTAAACTGGGGGCGGCAATGTCTCATTCATTCATTCATCTGTTTATTCATTTATTTTTTTATCATGAATCTACAATTATGTGGATCACATCATGTTTATTACACTCCCCTCATCACCAACGTAGGAATGGTTAAGGGACTGAGAAGGCTGGTTGTGAAGGATGGTTGCAGGCTGGTAAGGGGGCATTGCGATTAGCTCACATAATGTGGGGGGGGAATTCTATAGGGAAGGCAGTATAGTTCAGAGAATTCAAGCAGTGATTCTTACTATGCTGGTGAACAGTGAGTGTAATGGGGTCTGGGGGGCGACTTGATGATCTGGGCAGTCTAGTAACCTTAATGTTCCTTATGTAATTGTAGACTGGTTATTGTGAATAGTGCTGCCATAAATTTAGGGGTGCAGATGTCTTTCTAGAACTGGGTTGCTGCATTCCTTATGTATGTATGTTTGTATGTATGTATGTGTGTATGTATGTATTCATCCATCCATGCATCCATTCATTCATTCTTTCATTCATTCATTCATTCATTATCTGTCTACCTATCTATCCATGGATGTTTCTGTCATTAATGCACAATTAGATGAGTTCCATTATGTTTACTAGACTCCCCCCATCACGCACGTGCCCCCAGATACCCCATTGCAGTCACTGTCCATGAGCATAGTAAGATACTGTTGAAGCCCTACTTGTCTTTTCTGTGTTTTGCAGCCCTGTCTGTGACACCCCTCCCACATTATATATTCTTCTTCTAATGTGTCCTTACTTCGCCCCTCCCTAATCCCTCCATTCCCACCCATACACCTCAGTCTCTTTCCCTCTGTTAACTTTTAGTCCATTCTTGGGTTTTCTGAGACTGCTGCTGTTTCCTTCTTCAGTTTTTTGTTTGTTCTGATACTGTAATGATGAGTGATATCATTATACATATATATATATATATATATATAGATATTTATATCTATATATATATATGTGTATGTATGTAGGTAAGTAACTCTAATGTTTGCTAAGATGATGCAGCTCCGCAAGGCTGGGCACTGCCCCCCCCCGTGGGTGGAGTTTGTAAGCGCAGCACTGTTGCCTGGAGATTCCACGATGTCACAGTGGTGCCTCTGTCCTAGAGACATAATGTGTATGCTGAGAGGAGCAGGTGTGATTCGGGTGAGGTTAACACTGACCAACTTGACAGCATCAGGCTAAATGGAATCCAGAGCCAAGGTACTGTGTGTTCCTTTTCATTTTGTTGTCACTACTTCAAAGTTACATGAACAACATTATGGTTCCTAAGACTACCCCCACTGTCAAGTCCCCAGCACGTAGCCCGTAAGAGTTGCTGTCCAACAGCCCAGGAATATGCTGTAGAAGTGCTGCTGATCATCGCTATGTTATACGGACCTACCTAAGCTTGCCGCCGGGCCACACCCTGTGTGCCACTCATAATGCCCCATTTTCCCTCTCTCCCTTCCCTCCTAAGCCATCCTCCTCAGTCCCATTCCCTTTGGTAAGTGTGAGTCCATTCTTGGGTTCGGTGCGGCTGCTACTGTCCTTTTCTATCACTCCTTTTCTTTTTTCTGGTACTCCACAGGTGAGTGAAATCAGTTGACACTTGTCTTTCTCTGCGTGGCTTATTTCGCTGAGCATGATACCCTCTACCTCCCTCCATGTTGTTGCACATGGTAGGATTGGTTTCTGCATATGGCAGAATAATATTCCACTTTTCATGCTCTGATAGACACTTACCTTCTCTGTTGTTGTGGACAGTGCTGTGATAATTATACGGGTGCACAGCTCTTTTTTAAACTGGGCTGCTGTATTCTAGTGTTTATTTCTGTATGTCCGGATGTATGAATATATTTAGTTAGTTCATTACTCACTTGTATATCTGTTATTTATTTATTTATTTATCATTAGTCTTCATCTACGTGAGTCTCATGTAGTTTAGTAAACTGCCCCCCACAATGAGATGCCCCCACATACCTCATTGCAGTCACTGTCCATGAGCATATTAAGATGCTGTAGAATCCCTTGTTGTCTTCTCTGTGTCGTACGTCCCTCCCCGTGCCCCCCTTCTGCTTTATGCATGCCAAAGGTAATGTGCACATTCGCCCCCGCTCCGCCTGACATTTTCCTCCGTTCCCACCTGTCCACGTCCATCCCTTTCCGTTTGGTAACTGTGAGTCCACTCTTGTGGTGCCGTTTTTCTTCTTCGGATGTCTCTTGGTTCCCCTCCTGCACAGGCGAGTGATATCATTTGATCCTTGTGTTTCTCCACCTGCCTGCCTTATTACACTGAGTATGATGCCCTCTCACACCATCCGTGTTTCTGCAAATGGTGTGATTTGTTTTCCTATGACTGAATAATATTCCATTGTTCATCTACTGATGGACACTGAGCTTGGCTATTGAGAACAGTGCTGTGGTAATCATAGGGATGCACGTGTCGCTTTTAAACTGGGGGCGGCAATGTCTCATTCATTCATTCATCTGTTTATTCATTTATTTTTTTATCATGAATCTACAATTATGTGGATCACATCATGTTTATTACACTCCCCTCATCACCAACGTAGGAATGGTTAAGGGACTGAGAAGGCTGGTTGTGAAGGATGGTTGCAGGCTGGTAAGGGGGCATTGCGATTAGCTCACATAATGTGGGGGGGGAATTCTATAGGGAAGGCAGTATAGGTCAGAGAATTCAAGCAGTGATTCTTACTATGCTGGTGAACAGTGAGTGTAATGGGGTCTGGGGGGCGACTTGATGATCTGGGCAGTCTAGTAACCTTAATGTTCCTTATGTAATTGTAGACTGGTTATTGTGAATAGTGCTGCCATAAATTTAGGGGTGCAGATGTCTTTCTAGAACTGGGTTGCTGCATTCCTTATGTATGTATGTATGTATGTTTGTATGTATGTATGTGTGTATGTATGTATTCATCCATCCATGCATCCATTCATTCATTCTTTCATTCATTCATTCATTCATTATCTGTCTACCTATCTATCCATGGATGTTTCTGTCATTAATGCACAATTAGATGAGTTCCATTATGTTTACTAGACTCCCCCCATCACGCACGTGCCCCCAGATACCCCATTGCAGTCACTGTCCATGAGCATTGTAAGATACTGTAGAATCCCTACTTGTCTTTTCTGTGTTTTTCCACCCTGTCTGTGACACCCCTCCCACATTATATATTCTTCTTCTAATGTGTCCTTACTTCGCCCCTCCCTAATCCCTCCATTCCCACCCATACACCTCAGTCTCTTTCCCTCTGTTAACTTTTAGTCCATTCTTGGGTTTTCTGAGACTGCTGCTGTTTCCTTCTTCAGTTTTTTGTTTGTTCTGATACTGTAATGATGAGTGATATCATTATACATATATATATATATATATAGATATTTATATCTATATATATATATGTGTATGTATGTAGGTAAGTAACTCTAATGTTTGCTAAGATGATGCAGCTCCGCAAGGCTGGGCACTGCCCCCCCCCGTGGGTGGAGTTTGTAAGCGCAGCACTGTTGCCTGGAGATTCCACGATGTCACAGTGGTGCCTCTGTCCTAGAGACATAATGTGTATGCTGAGAGGAGCAGGTGTGATTCGGGTGAGGTGGACACTGACCAACTTGACAGCATCAGGCTAAATGGAATCCAGAGCCAAGGTACTGTGTGTTCCTTTTCATTTTGTTGTCACTACTTCAAAGTTACATGAACAACATTATGGTTCCTAAGACTACCCCCACTGTCAAGTCCCCAGCACGTAGCCCGTAAGAGTCGCTGTCCAACAGCCCAGGAATATGCTGTAGAAGTGCTGCTGATCATCGCTATGTTATACGGACCTACCTAAGCTTGCCGCCGGGCCACACCCTGTGTGCCACTCATAATGCCCCATTTTCCCTCTCTCCCTTCCCTCCTAAGCCATCCTCCTCAGTCCCATTCCCTTTGGTAAGTGTGAGTCCATTCTTGGGTTCGGTGCGGCTGCTACTGTCCTTTTCTATCACTCCTTTTCTTTTTTCTGGTACTCCACAGGTGAGTGAAATCAGTTGACACTTGTCTTTCTCTGCGTGGCTTATTTCGCTGAGCATGATACCCTCTACCTCCCTCCATGTTGTTGCACATGGTAGGATTGGTTTCTGCATATGGCAGAATAATATTCCACTTTTCATGCTCTGATAGACACTTACCTTCTCTGTTGTTGTGGACAGTGCTGTGATAATTATACGGGTGCACAGGTCTTTTTTAAACTGGGCTGCTGTATTCTAGTGTTTATTTCTGTATGTCCGGATGTATGAATATATTTAGTTAGTTCTTTACTCACTTGTATATCTGTTATTTATTTATTTATTTATCATTAGTCTTCATCGACGTGAGTCTCATGTAGTTTAGTAAACTGCCCCCCACAATGAGATGCCCCCACATACCTCATTGCAGTCACTGTCCATGAGCATATTAAGATGCTGTAGAATCCCTTGTTGTCTTCTCTGTGTCGTACGTCCCTCCCCGTGCCCCCCTTCTGCTTTATGCATGCCAAAGGTAATGTGCACATTCGCCCCCGCTCCGCCTGACATTTTCCTCCGTTCCCACCTGTCCACGTCCATCCCTTTCCGTTTGGTAACTGTGAGTCCACTCTTGTGGTGCCGTTTTTCTTCTTCGGATGTCTCTTGGTTCCCCTCCTGCACAGGCGAGTGATATCATTTGATCCTTGTGTTTCTCCACCTGCCTGCCTTATTACACTGAGTATGATGCCCTCTCACACCATCCGTGTTTCTGCAAATGGTGTGATTTGTTTTCCTATGACTGAATAATATTCCATTGTTCATCTACTGATGGACACTGAGCTTGGCTATTGAGAACAGTGCTGTGGTAATCATAGGGATGCACGTGTCGCTTTTAAACTGGGGGCGGCAATGTCTCATTCATTCATTCATCTGTTTATTCATTTATTTTTTTATCATGAATCTACAATTATGTGGATCACATCATGTTTATTACACTCCCCTCATCACCAACGTAGGAATGGTTAAGGGACTGAGAAGGCTGGTTGTGAAGGATGGTTGCAGGCTGGTAAGGGGGCATTGCGATTAGCTCACATAATGTGGGGGGGGAATTCTATAGGGAAGGCAGTATAGTTCAGAGAATTCAAGCATTGATTCTTACTATGCTGGTGAACAGTGAGTGTAATGGGGTCTGGGGGGCGACTTGATGATCTGGGCAGTCTAGTAACCTTAATGTTCCTTATGTAATTGTAGACTGGTTATTGTGAATAGTGCTGCCATAAATTTAGGGGTGCAGATGTCTTTCTAGAACTGGGTTGCTGCATTCCTTATGTATGTATGTTTGTATGTATGTATGTGTGTATGTATGTATTCATCCATCCATGCATCCATTCATTTATTCTTTCATTCATTCATTATCTGTCTACCTATCTATCCATGGATGTTTCTGTCATTAATGCACAATTAGATGAGTTCCATTATGTTTACTAGACTCCCCCCATCACGCACGTGCCCCCAGATACCCCATTGCAGTCACTGTCCATGAGCATAGTAAGATACTGTAGAATCCCTACTTGTCTTTTCTGTGTTTTTCCGCCCTGTCTGTGACACCCCTCCCACATTATATATTCTTCTTCTAATGTGTCCTTACTTCGCCCCTCCCTAATCCCTCCATTCCCACCCATACACCTCAGTCTCTTTCCCTCTGTTAACTTTTAGTCCATTCTTGGGTTTTCTGAGACTGCTTCTGTTTCCTTCTTCAGTTTTTTGTTTGTTCTGATACTGTAATGATGAGTAATATCATTATACATATATATATATATATAGATATTTATATCTATATATATATGTGTGTATGTATGTAGGTAAGTAACTCTAATGTTTGCTAAGATGATGCAGCTCCGCAAGGCTGGGCACTGCCCCCCCCCCCGTGGGTGGAGTTTGTAAGCGCAGCACTGTTGCCTGGAGATTCCACGATGTCACAGTGGTGCCTCTGTCCTAGAGACATAATGTGTATGCTGAGAGGAGCAGGTGTGATTCGGGTGAGGTGGACACTGACCAACTTGACAGCATCAGGCTAAATGGAATCCAGAGCCAAGGTACTGTGTGTTCCTTTTCATTTTGTTGTCACTACTTCAAAGTTACATGAACAACATTATGGTTCCTAAGACTACCCCCACTGTCAAGTCCCCAGCACGTAGCCCGTAAGAGTTGCTGTCCAACAGCCCAGGAATATGCTGTAGAAGTGCTGCTGATCATCGCTATGTTATACGGACCTACCTAAGCTTGCCGCCGGGCCACACCCTGTGTGCCACTCATAATGCCCCATTTTCCCTCTCTCCCTTCCCTCCTAAGCCATCCTCCTCAGTCCCATTCCCTTTGGTAAGTGTGAGTCCATTCTTGGGTTCGGTGCGGCTGCTACTGTCCTTTTCTATCACTCCTTTTCTTTTTTCTGGTACTCCACAGGTGAGTGAAATCAGTTGACACTTGTCTTTCTCTGCGTGGCTTATTTCGCTGAGCATGATACCCTCTACCTCCCTCCATGTTGTTGCACATGGTAGGATTGGTTTCTGCATATGGCAGAATAATATTCCACTTTTCATCCTCTGATAGACACTTACCTTGTCTGTTGTTGTGGACAGTGCTGTGATAATTATACGGGTGCACAGGTCTTTTTTAAACTGGGCTGCTGTATTCTAGTGTTTATTTCTGTATGTCCGGATGTATGAATATATTTAGTTAGTTCTTTACTCACTTTTATATCTGTTATTTATTTATTTATTTATCATTAGTCTTCATCGACGTGAGTCTCATGTAGTTTAGTAAACTGCCCCCCACAATGAGATGCCCCCACATACCTCATTGCAGTCACTGTCCATGAGCATATTAAGGTGCTGTAGAATCCCTTGTTGTCTTCTCTGTGTCGTACGTCCCTCTCCGTGCCCCCCTTCTGCTTTATGCATGCCAAAGGTAATGTGCACATTCGCCCCCGCTCCGCCTGACATTTTCCTCCGTTCCCACCTGTCCACGTCCATCCCTTTCCGTTTGGTAACTGTGAGTCCACTCTTGTGGTGCCGTTTTTCTTCTTCGGATGTCTCTTGGTTCCCCTCCTGCACAGGCGAGTGATATCATTTGATCCTTGTGTTTCTCCACCTGCCTGCCTTATTACACTGAGTATGATGCCCTCTCACACCATCCGTGTTTCTGCAAATTGTGTGATTTGTTTTCCTATGACTGAATAATATTCCATTGTTCATCTACTGATGGACACTGAGCTTGGCTATTGAGAACAGTGCTGTGGTAATCATAGGGATGCACGTGTCGCTTTTAAACTGGGGGCGGCAATGTCTCATTCATTCATTCATCTGTTTATTCATTTATTTTTTTATCATGAATCTACAATTATGTGGATCACATCATGTTTATTACACTCCCCTCATCACCAACGTAGGAATGGTTAAGGGACTGAGAAGGCTGGTTGTGAAGGATGGTTGCAGGCTGGTAAGGGGGCATTGCGATTAGCTCACATAATGTGGGGGGGGAATTCTATAGGGAAGGCAGTATAGTTCAGAGAATTCAAGCAGTGATTCTTACTATGCTGGTGAACAGTGAGTGTAATGGGGTCTGGGGGGCGACTTGATGATCTGGGCAGTCTAGTAACCTTAATGTTCCTTATGTAATTGTAGACTGGTTATTGTGAATAGTGCTGCCATAAATTTAGGGGTGCAGATGTCTTTCTAGAACTGGGTTGCTGCATTCCTTATGTATGTATGTTTGTATGTATGTATGTGTGTATGTATGTATTCATCCATCCATGCATCCATTCATTCATTCTTTCATTCATTCATTCATTCATTATCTGTCTACCTATCTATCCATGGATGTTTCTGTCATTAATGCACAATTAGATGAGTTCCATTATGTTTACTAGACTCCCCCCATCACGCACGTGCCCCCAGATACCCCATTGCAGTCACTGTCCATGAGCATAGTAAGATACTGTTGAAGCCCTACTTGTCTTTTCTGTGTTTTGCAGCCCTGTCTGTGACACCCCTCCCACATTATATATTCTTCTTCTAATGTGTCCTTACTTCGCCCCTCCCTAATCCCTCCATTCCCACCCATACACCTCAGTCTCTTTCCCTCTGTTAACTTTTAGTCCATTCTTGGGTTTTCTGAGACTGCTGCTGTTTCCTTCTTCAGTTTTTTGTTTGTTCTGATACTGTAATGATGAGTGATATCATTATACATATATATATATATATATATATAGATATTTATATCTATATATATATATGTGTATGTATGTAGGTAAGTAACTCTAATGTTTGCTAAGATGATGCAGCTCCGCAAGGCTGGGCACTGCCCCCCCCCGTGGGTGGAGTTTGTAAGCGCAGCACTGTTGCCTGGAGATTCCACGATGTCACAGTGGTGCCTCTGTCCTAGAGACATAATGTGTATGCTGAGAGGAGCAGGTGTGATTCGGGTGAGGTTAACACTGACCAACTTGACAGCATCAGGCTAAATGGAATCCAGAGCCAAGGTACTGTGTGTTCCTTTTCATTTTGTTGTCACTACTTCAAAGTTACATGAACAACATTATGGTTCCTAAGACTACCCCCACTGTCAAGTCCCCAGCACGTAGCCCGTAAGAGTTGCTGTCCAACAGCCCAGGAATATGCTGTAGAAGTGCTGCTGATCATCGCTATGTTATACGGACCTACCTAAGCTTGCCGCCGGGCCACACCCTGTGTGCCACTCATAATGCCCCATTTTCCCTCTCTCCCTTCCCTCCTAAGCCATCCTCCTCAGTCCCATTCCCTTTGGTAAGTGTGAGTCCATTCTTGGGTTCGGTGCGGCTGCTACTGTCCTTTTCTATCACTCCTTTTCTTTTTTCTGGTACTCCACAGGTGAGTGAAATCAGTTGACACTTGTCTTTCTCTGCGTGGCTTATTTCGCTGAGCATGATACCCTCTACCTCCCTCCATGTTGTTGCACATGGTAGGATTGGTTTCTGCATATGGCAGAATAATATTCCACTTTTCATGCTCTGATAGACACTTACCTTCTCTGTTGTTGTGGACAGTGCTGTGATAATTATACGGGTGCACAGCTCTTTTTTAAACTGGGCTGCTGTATTCTAGTGTTTATTTCTGTATGTCCGGATGTATGAATATATTTAGTTAGTTCATTACTCACTTGTATATCTGTTATTTATTTATTTATTTATCATTAGTCTTCATCTACGTGAGTCTCATGTAGTTTAGTAAACTGCCCCCCACAATGAGATGCCCCCACATACCTCATTGCAGTCACTGTCCATGAGCATATTAAGGTGCTGTAGAATCCCTTGTTGTCTTCTCTGTGTCGTACGTCCCTCCCCGTGCCCCCCTTCTGCTTTATGCATGCCAAAGGTAATGTGCACATTCGCCCCCGCTCCGCCTGACATTTTCCTCCGTTCCCACCTGTCCACGTCCATCCCTTTCCGTTTGGTAACTGTGAGTCCACTCTTGTGGTGCCGTTTTTCTTCTTCGGATGTCTCTTGGTTCCCCTCCTGCACAGGCGAGTGATATCATTTGATCCTTGTGTTTCTCCACCTGCCTGCCTTATTACACTGAGTATGATGCCCTCTCACACCATCCGTGTTTCTGCAAATGGTGTGATTTGTTTTCCTATGACTGAATAATATTCCATTGTTCATCTACTGATGGACACTGAGCTTGGCTATTGAGAACAGTGCTGTGGTAATCATAGGGATGCACGTGTCGCTTTTAAACTGGGGGCGGCAATGTCTCATTCATTCATTCATCTGTTTATTCATTTATTTTTTTATCATGAATCTACAATTATGTGGATCACATCATGTTTATTACACTCCCCTCATCACCAACGTAGGAATGGTTAAGGGACTGAGAAGGCTGGTTGTGAAGGATGGTTGCAGGCTGGTAAGGGGGCATTGCGATTAGCTCACATAATGTGGGGGGGGAATTCTATAGGCAAGGCAGTATAGTTCAGAGAATTCAAGCAGTGATTCTTACTATGCTGGTGAACAGTGAGTGTAATGGGGTCTGGGGGGCGACTTGATGATCTGGGCAGTCTAGTAACCTTAATGTTCCTTATGTAATTGTAGACTGGTTATTGTGAATAGTGCTGCCATAAATTTAGGGGTGCAGATGTCTTTCTAGAACTGGGTTGCTGCATTCCTTATGTATGTATGTTTGTATGTATGTATGTGTGTATGTATGTATTCATCCATCCATGCATCCATTCATTCATTCTTTCATTCATTCATTCATTCATTATCTGTCTACCTATCTATCCATGGATGTTTCTGTCATTAATGCACAATTAGATGAGTTCCATTATGTTTACTAGACTCCCCCCATCACGCACGTGCCCCCAGATACCCCATTGCAGTCACTGTCCATGAGCATAGTAAGATACTGTTGAAGCCCTACTTGTCTTTTCTGTGTTTTTCCGCCCTGTCTGTGACACCCCTCCCACATTATATATTCTTCTTCTAATGTGTCCTTACTTCGCCCCTCCCTAATCCCTCCATTCCCACCCATACACCTCAGTCTCTTTCCCTCTGTTATCTTTTAGTCCATTCTTGGGTTTTCTGAGACTGCTGCTGTTTCCTTCTTCAGTTTTTTGTCTGTTCTGATACTGTAATGATGAGTGATATCATTATACATATATATATAGATAGATATTTATATCTATCTATATATATGTTTATGTATGTAGGTAAGTAACTCTAATGTTTGCTAAGATGATGCAGCTCCGCAAGGCTGGGCACTGCCCCCCCCCGTGTGTGGAGTTTGTAAGCGCAGCACTGTTGCCTGGAGATTCCACGATGTCACAGTGGTGCCTCTGTCCTAGAGACATAATGTGTATGCTGAGAGGAGCAGGTGTGATTCGGGTGAGGTGGACACTGACCAACTTGACAGCATCAGGCTAAATGGAATCCAGAGCCAAGGTACTGTGTGTTCCTTTTCATTTTGTTGTCACTACTTCAAAGTTACATGAACAACATTATGGTTCCTAAGACTACCCCCACTGTCAAGTCCCCAGCACGTAGCCCGTAAGAGTCGCTGTCCAACAGCCCAGGAATATGCTGTAGAAGTGCTGCTGATCATCGCTATGTTATACGGACCTACCTAAGCTTGCCGCCGGGCCACACCCTGTGTGCCACTCATAATGCCCCATTTTCCCTCTCTCCCTTCCCTCCTAAGCCATCCTCCTCAGTCCCATTCCCTTTGGTAAGTGTGAGTCCATTCTTGGGTTCGGTGCGGCTGCTACTGTCCTTTTCTATCACTCCTTTTCTTTTTTCTGGTACTCCACAGGTGAGTGAAATCAGTTGACACTTGTCTTTCTCTGCGTGGCTTATTTCGCTGAGCATGATACCCTCTACCTCCCTCCATGTTGTTGCACATGGTAGGATTGGTTTCTGCATATGGCAGAATAATATTCCACTTTTCATCCTCTGATAGACACTTACCTTGTCTGTTGTTGTGGACAGTGCTGTGATAATTATACGGGTGCACAGGTCTTTTTTAAACTGGGCTGCTGTATTCTAGTGTTTATTTCTGTATGTCCGGATGTATGAATATATTTAGTTAGTTCATTACTCACTTGTATATCTGTTATTTATTTATTTATTTATCATTAGTCTTCATCTACGTGAGTCTCATGTAGTTTAGTAAACTGCCCCCCACAATGAGATGCCCCCACATACCTCATTGCAGTCACTGTCCATGAGCATATTAAGGTGCTGTAGAATCCCTTGTTGTCTTCTCTGTGTCGTACGTCCCTCCCCGTGCCCCCCTTCTGCTTTATGCATGCCAAAGGTAATGTGCACATTCGCCCCCGCTCCGCCTGACATTTTCCTCCGTTCCCACCTGTCCACGTCCATCCCTTTCCGTTTGGTAACTGTGAGTCCACTCTTGTGGTGCCGTTTTTCTTCTTCGGATGTCTCTTGGTTCCCCTCCTGCACAGGCGAGTGATATCATTTGATCCTTGTGTTTCTCCACCTGCCTGCCTTATTACACTGAGTATGATGCCCTCTCACACCATCCGTGTTTCTGCAAATGGTGTGATTTGTTTTCCTATGACTGAATAATATTCCATTGTTCATCTACTGATGGACACTGAGCTTGGCTATTGAGAACAGTGCTGTGGTAATCATAGGGATGCACGTGTCGCTTTTAAACTGGGGGCGGCAATGTCTCATTCATTCATTCATCTGTTTATTCATTTATTTTTTTATCATGAATCTACAATTATGTGGATCACATCATGTTTATTACACTCCCCTCATCACCAACGTAGGAATGGTTAAGGGACTGAGAAGGCTGGTTGTGAAGGATGGTTGCAGGCTGGTAAGGGGGCATTGCGATTAGCTCACATAATGTGGGGGGGGAATTCTATAGGCAAGGCAGTATAGTTCAGAGAATTCAAGCAGTGATTCTTACTATGCTGGTGAACAGTGAGTGTAATGGGGTCTGGGGGGCGACTTGATGATCTGGGCAGTCTAGTAACCTTAATGTTCCTTATGTAATTGTAGACTGGTTATTGTGAATAGTGCTGCCATAAATTTAGGGGTGCAGATGTCTTTCTAGAACTGGGTTGCTGCATTCCTTATGTATGTATGTTTGTATGTATGTATGTGTGTATGTATGTATTCATCCATCCATGCATCCATTCATTCATTCTTTCATTCATTCATTCATTCATTATCTGTCTACCTATCTATCCATGGATGTTTCTGTCATTAATGCACAATTAGATGAGTTCCATTATGTTTACTAGACTCCCCCCATCACGCACGTGCCCCCAGATACCCCATTGCAGTCACTGTCCATGAGCATAGTAAGATACTGTTGAAGCCCTACTTGTCTTTTCTGTGTTTTTCCGCCCTGTCTGTGACACCCCTCCCACATTATATATTCTTCTTCTAATGTGTCCTTACTTCGCTCCTCCCTAATCCCTCCATTCCCACCCATACACCTCAGTCTCTTTCCCTCTGTTAACTTTTAGTCCATTCTTGGGTTTTCTGAGACTGCTGCTGTTTCCTTCTTCAGTTTTTTGTTTGTTCTGATACTGTAATGATGAGTGATATCATTATACATATATATATATAGATATTTATATCTATATATATATATGTGTATGTATGTAGGTAAGTAACTCTAATGTTTGCTAAGATGATGCAGCTTCGCATGGCTGGGCACTGCCCCCCCCCGTGGGTGGAGTTTGTAAGCGCAGCACTGTTGCCTGGAGATTCCACGATGTCACAGTGGTGCCTCTGTCCTAGAGACATAATGTGTATGCTGAGAGGAGCAGGTGTGATTCGGGTGAGGTGGACACTGACCAACTTGACAGCATCAGGCTAAATGGAATCCAGAGCCAAGGTACTGTGTGTTCCTTTTCATTTTGTTGTCACTACTTCAAAGTTACATGAACAACATTATGGTTCCTAAGACTACCCCCACTGTCAAGTCCCCAGCACGTAGCCCGTAAGAGTCGCTGTCCAACAGCCCAGGAATATGCTGTAGAAGTGCTGCTGATCATCGCTATGTTATACGGACCTACCTAAGCTTGCCGCCGGGCCACACCCTGTGTGCCACTCATAATGCCCCATTTTCCCTCTCTCCCTTCCCTCCTAAGCCATCCTCCTCAGTCCCATTCCCTTTGGTAAGTGTGAGTCCATTCTTGGGTTCGGTGCGGCTGCTACTGTCCTTTTCTATCACTCCTTTTCTTTTTTCTGGTACTCCACAGGTGAGTGAAATCAGTTGACACTTGTCTTTCTCTGCGTGGCTTATTTCGCTGAGCATGATACCCTCTACCTCCCTCCATGTTGTTGCACATGGTAGGATTGGTTTCTGCATATGGCAGAATAATATTCCACTTTTCATCCTCTGATAGACACTTACCTTGTCTGTTGTTGTGGACAGTGCTGTGATAATTATACGGGTGCACAGGTCTTTTTTAAACTGGGCTGCTGTATTCTAGTGTTTATTTCTGTATGTCCGGATGTATGAATATATTTAGTTAGTTCATTACTCACTTGTATATCTGTTATTTATTTATTTATTTATCATTAGTCTTCATCTACGTGAGTCTCATGTAGTTTAGTAAACTGCCCCCCACAATGAGATGCCCCACATACCTCATTGCAGTCACTGTCCATGAGCATATTAAGATGCTGTAGAATCCCTTGTTGTCTTCTCTGTGTCGTACGTCCCTCCCCGTGCCCCCCTTCTGCTTTATGCATGCCAAAGGTAATGTGCACATTCGCCCCCGCTCCGCCTGACATTTTCCTCCATTCCCACCTGTCCACGTCCATCCCTTTCCGTTTGGTAACTGTGAGTCCACTCTTGTGGTGCCGTTTTTCTTCTTCGGATGTCTCTTGGTTCCCCTCCTGCACAGGCGAGTGATATCATTTGATCCTTGTGTTTCTCCACCTGCCTGCCTTATTACACTGAGTATGATGCCCTCTCACACCATCCGTGTTTCTGCAAATGGTGTGATTTGTTTTCCTATGACTGAATAATATTCCATTGTTCATCTACTGATGGACACTGAGCTTGGCTATTGAGAACAGTGCTGTGGTAATCATAGGGATGCACGTGTCGCTTTTAAACTGGGGGCGGCAATGTCTCATTCATTCATTCATCTGTTTATTCATTTATTTTTTTATCATGAATCTACAATTATGTGGATCACATCATGTTTATTACACTCCCCCCATCACCAACGTAGGAATGGTTAAGGGACTGAGAAGGCTGGTTGTGAAGGACGGTTGCAGGCTGGTAAGGGGGCATTACGATTAGCTCACATAATGTGTGGGGGGAATTCTATAGGGAAGGCAGTATAGTTCAGAGAATTCAAGCAGTGATTCTTACTATGCTGGTGAACAGTGAGTGTAATGGGGTCTGGGGGGCGACTTGATGATCTGGGCAGTCTAGTAACCTTAATGTTCCTTATGTAATTGTAGACTGGTTATTGTGAATAGTGCTGCCATAAATTTAGGGGTGCAGATGTCTTTCTAGAACTGGGTTGCTGCATTCCTTATGTATGTATGTTTGTATGTATGTATGTGTGTATGTATGTATTCATCCATCCATGCATCCATTCATTCATTCTTTCATTCATTCATTCATTCATTATCTGTCTACCTATCTATCCATGGATGTTTCTGTCATTAATGCACAATTAGATGAGTTCCATTATGTTTACTAGACTCCCCCCATCACGCACGTGCCCCCAGATACCCCATTGCAGTCACTGTCCATGAGCATAGTAAGATACTGTAGAATCCCTACTTGTCTTTTCTGTGTTTTTCCGCCCTGTCTGTGACACCCCTCCCACATTATATATTCTTCTTCTAATGTGTCCTTACTTCGCCCCTCCCTAATCCCTCCATTCCCACCCATACACCTCAGTCTCTTTCCCTGTGTTAACTTTTAGTCCATTCTTGGGTTTTCTGAGACTGCTGCTGTTTCCTTCTTCAGTTTTTTGTTTGTTCTGATACTGTAATGATGAGTGATATCATTATACATATATATATATATAGATATTTATATCTATATATATATATATGTGTATGTATGTAGGTAAGTAACTCTAATGTTTGCTAAGATGATGCAGCTCCGCAAGGCTGGGCACTGCCCCCCCCGTGGGTGGAGTTTGTAAGCGCAGCACTGTTGCCTGGAGATTCCACGATGTCACAGTGGTGCCTCTGTCCTAGAGACATAATGTGTATGCTGAGAGGAGCAGGTGTGATTCGGGTGAGGTGGACACTGACCAACTTGACAGCATCAGGCTAAATGGAATCCAGAGCCAAGGTACTGTGTGTTCCTTTTCATTTTGTTGTCACTACTTCAAAGTTACATGAACAACATTATGGTTCCTAAGACTACCCCCACTGTCAAGTCCCCAGCACGTAGCCCGTAAGAGTCGCTGTCCAACAGCCCAGGAATATGCTGTAGAAGTGCTGCTGATCATCGCTATGTTATACGGACCTACCTAAGCTTGCCGCCGGGCCACACCCTGTGTGCCACTCATAATGCCCCATTTTCCCTCTCTCCCTTCCCTCCTAAGCCATCCTCCTCAGTCCCATTCCCTTTGGTAAGTGTGAGTCCATTCTTGGGTTCGGTGCGGCTGCTACTGTCCTTTTCTATCACTCCTTTTCTTTTTTCTGGTACTCCACAGGTGAGTGAAATCAGTTGACACTTGTCTTTCTCTGCGTGGCTTATTTCGCTGAGCATGATACCCTCTACCTCCCTCCATGTTGTTGCACATGGTAGGATTGGTTTCTGCATATGGCAGAATAATATTCCACTTTTCATCCTCAGATAGACACTTACCTTGTCTGTTGTTGTGGACAGTGCTGTGATAATTATACGGGTGCACAGGTCTTTTTTAAACTGGGCTGCTGTATTCTAGTGTTTATTTCTGTATGTCCGGATGTATGAATATATTTAGTTAGTTCATTACTCACTGGTATATCTGTTATTTATTTATTTATTTATCATTAGTCTTCATCTACGTGAGTCTCATGTAGTTTCGTAAACTGCCCCCCACAATGAGATGCCCCCACATACCTCATTGCAGTCACTGTCCATGAGCATGTTAAGATGCTGTAGAATCCCTTGTCTTCTCTGTGTCGTACGTCCCTCCCCGTGCCCCCCTTCTGCTTTATGCATGCCAAAGGTAATGTGCACATTCGCCCCCGCTCCGCCTGACATTTTCCTCCGTTCCCACCAGTCCACGTCCATCCCTTTCCGTTTGGTAACTGTGAGTCCACTCTTGTGGTGCCGTTTTCCTTCTTCGGATGTCTCTTGGTTCCCCTCCTGCACAGGCGAGTGATATCATTTGATCCTTGTGTTTCTCCACCTGCCTGCCTTATTACACTGAGTATGATGCCCTCTCACACCATCCGTGTTTCTGCAAATGGTGTGATTTGTTTTCCTATGACTGAATAATATTCCATTGTTCATCTACTGATGAACACTGAGCTTGGCTATTGAGAACAGTGCTGTGGTAATCATAGGGATGCACGTGTCGCTTTTAAACTGGGGGCGGCAATGTCTCATTCATTCATTCATCTGTTTATTCATTTATTTTTTTATCATGAATCTACAATTATGTGGATCACATCATGTTTATTACACTCCCCTCATCACCAACGTAGGAATGGTTAAGGGACTGAGAAGGCTGGTTGTGAAGGATGGTTGCAGGCTGGTAAGGGGGCATTGCGATTAGCTCACATAATGTGGGGGGGAAATTCTATAGGGAAGGCAGTATAGTTCAGAGAATTCAAGCAGTGATTCTTACTATGCTGGTGAACAGTGAGTGTAATGGGGTCTGGGGGGCGACTTGATGATCTGGGCAGTCTAGTAACCTTAATGTTCCTTATGTAATTGTAGACTGGTTATTGTGAATAGTGCTGCCATAAATTTAGGGGTGCAGATGTCTTTCTAGAACTGGGTTGCTGCATTCCTTATGTATGTATGTTTGTATGTATGTATGTGTGTATGTATGTATTCATCCATCCATGCATCCATTCATTCATTCTTTCATTCATTCATTCATTCATTATCTGTCTACCTATCTATCCATGGATGTTTCTGTCATTAATGCACAATTAGATGAGTTCCATTATGTTTACTAGACTCCCCCCATCACGCACGTGCCCCCAGATACCCCATTGCAGTCACTGTCCATGAGCATTGTAAGATACTGTAGAATCCCTACTTGTCTTTTCTGTGTTTTTCCGCCCTGTCTGTGACACCCCTCCCACATTATATATTCTTCTTCTAATGTGTCCTTACTTCGCCCCTCCCTAATCCATCCATTCCCACCCATACACCTCAGTCTCTTTCCCTCTGTTAACTTTTAGTCCATTCTTGGGTTTTCTGAGACTGCTGCTGTTTCCTTCTTCAGTTTTTTGTTTGTTCTGATACTGTAATGATGAGTGATATCATTATACATATATATATATATATAGATATGAAGAAGGAAACTTCTTCAGTTTTTTGTTTGTTCTGATACTGTAATGATGAGTGATATCATTATACATACATATATATATATATATATATATATAGATATTTATATCTATATATATATATGTGTATGTATGTAGGTAAGTAACTCTAATGTTTGCTAAGATGATGCAGCTCCGCAAGGCTGGGCACTGCCCCCCCCCCCGTGGGTGGAGTTTGTAAGCGCAGCACTGTTGCCTGGAGATTCCACGATGTCACAGTGGTGCCTCTGTCCTAGAGACATAATGTGTATGCTGAGAGGAACAGGTGTGATTCGGGTGAGGTGGACACTGACCAACTTGACAGCATCAGGCTAAATGGAATCCAGAGCCAAGGTACTGTGTGTTCCTTTTCATTTTGTTGTCACTACTTCAAAGTTACATGAACAACATTATGGTTCCTAAGACTACCCCCACTGTCAAGTCCCCAGCACGTAGCCCGTAAGAGTCGCTGTCCAACAGCCCAGGAATATGCTGTAGAAGTGCTGCTGATCATCGCTATGTTATACGGACCTACCTAAACTTGCCGCCGGGCCACACCCTGTGTGCCACTCATAATGCCCCATTTTCCCTCTCTCCCTTCCCTCCTAAGCCATCCTCCTCAGTCCCATTCCCTTTGGTAAGTGTGAGTCCATTCTTGGGTTCGGTGCGGCTGCTACTGTCCTTTTCTATCACTCCTTTTCTTTTTTCTGGTACTCCACAGGTGAGTGAAATCAGTTGACACTTGTCTTTCTCTGCGTGGCTTATTTCGCTGAGCATGATACCCTCTACCTCCCTCCATGTTGTTGCACATGGTAGGATTGGTTTCTGCATATGGCAGAATAATATTCCACTTTTCATCCTCTGATAGACACTTACCTTGTCTGTTGTTGTGGACAGTGCTGTGATAATTATACGGGTGCACAGGTCTTTTTTAAACTGGGCTGCTGTATTCTAGTGTTTATTTCTGTATGTCCGGATGTATGAATATATTTAGTTAGTTCATTACTCACTGGTATATCTGTTATTTATTTATTTATTTATCATTAGTCTTCATCTACGTGAGTCTCATGTAGTTTCGTAAACTGCCCCCCACAATGAGATGCCCCCACATACCTCATTGCAGTCACTGTCCATGAGCATGTTAAGATGCTGTAGAATCCCTTGTTGTCTTCTCTGTGTCGTACGTCCCTCCCCGTGCCCCCCTTCTGCTTTATGCATGCCAAAGGTAATGTGCACATTCGCCCCCGCTCCGCCTGACATTTTCCTCCGTTCCCACCTGTCCACGTCCATCCCTTTCCGTTTGGTAACTGTGAGTCCACTCTTGTGGTGCCGTTTTTCTTCTTCGGATGTCTCTTGGTTCCCCTCCTGCACAGGCGAGTGATATCATTTGATCCTTGTGTTTCTCCACCTGCCTGCCTTATTACACTGAGTATGATGCCCTCTCACACCATCCGTGTTTCTGCAAATGGTGTGATTTGTTTTCCTATGACTGAATAATATTCCATTGTTCATCTACTGATGGACACTGAGCTTGGCTATTGAGAACAGTGCTGTGGTAATCATAGGGATGCACGTGTCGCTTTTAAACTGGGGGCGGCAATGTCTCATTCATTCATTCATCTGTTTATTCATTTATTTTTTTATCATGAATCTACAATTATGTGGATCACATCATGTTTATTACACTCCCCCCATCACCAACGTAGGAATGGTTAAGGGACTGAGAAGGCTGGTTGTGAAGGATGGTTGCAGGCTGGTAAGGGGGCATTACGATTAGCTCGCATAATGTGGGGGGGGAATTCTATAGGGAAGGCAGTATAGTTCAGAGAATTCAAGCAGTGATTCTTACTATGCTGGTGAACAGTGAGTGTAATGGGGTCTGGGGGGCGACTTGATGATCTGGGCAGTCTAGTAACCTTAATGTTCCTTATGTAATTGTAGACTGGTTATTGTGAATAGTGCTGCCATAAATTTAGGGGTGCAGATGTCTTTCTAGAACTGGGTTGCTGCATTCCTTATGTATGTATGTTTGTATGTATGTATGTGTGTATGTATGTATTCATCCATCCATGCATCCATTCATTCATTCTTTCATTCATTCATTCATTCATTATCTGTCTACCTATCTATCCATGGATGTTTCTGTCATTAATGCACAATTAGATGAGTTCCATTATGTTTACTAGACTCCCCCCATCACGCACGTGCCCCCAGATACCCCATTGCAGTCACTGTCCATGAGCATAGTAAGATACTGTAGAATCCCTACTTGTCTTTTCTGTGTTTTTCCGCCCTGTCTGTGACACCCCTCCCACATTATATATTCTTCTTCTAATGTGTCCTTACTTCGCCCCTCCCTAATCCCTCCATTCCCACCCATACACCTCAGTCTCTTTCCCTGTGTTAACTTTTAGTCCATTCTTGGGTTTTCTGAGACTGCTGCTGTTTCCTTCTTCAGTTTTTTGTTTGTTCTGATACTGTAATGATGAGTGATATCATTATACATATATATATATATATAGATATGAAGAAGGAAACTTCTTCAGTTTTTTGTTTGTTCTGATACTGTAATGATGAGTGATATCATTATACATACATATATATATATATATATATATAGATATTTATATCTATATATATATATGTGTATGTATGTAGGTAAGTAACTCTAATGTTTGCTAAGATGATGCAGCTCCGCAAGGCTGGGCACTGCCCCCCCCCCCGTGGGTGGAGTTTGTAAGCGCAGCACTGTTGCCTGGAGATTCCACGATGTCACAGTGGTGCCTCTGTCCTAGAGACATAATGTGTATGCTGAGAGGAACAGGTGTGATTCGGGTGAGGTGGACACTGACCAACTTGACAGCATCAGGCTAAATGGAATCCAGAGCCAAGGTACTGTGTGTTCCTTTTCATTTTGTTGTCACTACTTCAAAGTTACATGAACAACATTATGGTTCCTAAGACTACCCCCACTGTCAAGTCCCCAGCACGTAGCCCGTAAGAGTCGCTGTCCAACAGCCCAGGAATATGCTGTAGAAGTGCTGCTGATCATCGCTATGTTATACGGACCTACCTAAGCTTGCCGCCGGGCCACACCCTGTGTGCCACTCATAATGCCCCATTTTCCCTCTCTCCCTTCCCTCCTAAGCCATCCTCCTCAGTCCCATTCCCTTTGGTAAGTGTGAGTCCATTCTTGGGTTCGGTGCGGCTGCTACTGTCCTTTTCTATCACTCCTTTTCTTTTTTCTGGTACTCCACAGGTGAGTGAAATCAGTTGACACTTGTCTTTCTCTGCGTGGCTTATTTCGCTGAGCATGATACCCTCTACCTCCCTCCATGTTGTTGCACATGGTAGGATTGGTTTCTGCATATGGCAGAATAATATTCCACTTTTCATCCTCTGATAGACACTTACCTTGTCTGTTGTTGTGGACAGTGCTGTGATAATTATACGGGTGCACAGGTCTTTTTTAAACTGGGCTGCTGTATTCTAGTGTTTATTTCTGTATGTCCGGATGTATGAATATATTTAGTTAGTTCATTACTCACTGGTATATCTGTTATTTATTTATTTATTTATCATTAGTCTTCATCTACGTGAGTCTCATGTAGTTTCGTAAACTGCCCCCCACAATGAGATGCCCCCACATACCTCATTGCAGTCACTGTCCATGAGCATGTTAAGATGCTGTAGAATCCCTTGTTGTCTTCTCTGTGTCGTACGTCCCTCCCCGTGCCCCCCTTCTGCTTTATGCATGCCAAAGGTAATGTGCACATTCGCCCCCGCTCCGCCTGACATTTTCCTCCGTTCCCACCTGTCCACGTCCATCCCTTTCCGTTTGGTAACTGTGAGTCCACTCTTGTGGTGCCGTTTTTCTTCTTCGGATGTCTCTTGGTTCCCCTCCTGCACAGGCGAGTGATATCATTTGATCCTTGTGTTTCTCCACCTGCCTGCCTTATTACACTGAGTATGATGCCCTCTCACACCATCCGTGTTTCTGCAAATGGTGTGATTTGTTTTCCTATGACTGAATAATATTCCATTGTTCATCTACTGATGGACACTGAGCTTGGCTATTGAGAACAGTGCTGTGGTAATCATAGGGATGCACGTGTCGCTTTTAAACTGGGGGCGGCAATGTCTCATTCATTCATTCATCTGTTTATTCATTTATTTTTTTATCATGAATCTACAATTATGTGGATCACATCATGTTTATTACACTCCCCCCATCACCAACGTAGGAATGGTTAAGGGACTGAGAAGGCTGGTTGTGAAGGATGGTTGCAGGCTGGTAAGGGGGCATTACGATTAGCTCACATAATGTGGGGGGGGAATTCTATAGGGAAGGCAGTATAGTTCAGAGAATTCAAGCAGTGATTCTTACTATGCTGGTGAACAGTGAGTGTAATGGGGTCTGGGGGGCGACTTGATGATCTGGGCAGTCTAGTAACCTTAATGTTCCTTATGTAATTGTAGACTGGTTATTGTGAATAGTGCTGCCATAAATTTAGGGGTGCAGATGTCTTTCTAGAACTGGGTTGCTGCATTCCTTATGTATGTATGTTTGTGTGTATGTATGTGTGTATGTATGTATTCATCCATCCATGCATCCATTCATTCATTCTTTCATTCATTCATTCATTCATTATCTGTCTACCTATCTATCCATGGATGTTTCTGTCATTAATGCACAATTAGATGAGTTCCATTATGTTTACTAGACTCCCCCCATCACGCACGTGCCCCCAGATACCCCATTGCAGTCACTGTCCATGAGCATAGTAAGATACTGTTGAAGCCCTACTTGTCTTTTCTGTGTTTTTCCGCCCTGTCTGTGACACCCCTCCCACATTATATATTCTTCTTCTAATGTGTCCTTACTTCGCCCCTCCCTAATCCCTCCATTCCCACCCATACACCTCAGTCTCTTTCCCTCTGTTAACTTTTAGTCCATTCTTGGGTTTTCTGAGACTGCTGCTGTTTCCTTCTTCAGTTTTTTGTTTGTTCTGATACTGTAATGATGAGTGATATCATTATACATATATATATATAGATATTAATATCTATATATATATATGTGTATGTATGTAGGTAAGTAACTCTAATGTTTGCTAAGATGATGCAGCTCCGCATGGCTGGGCACTGCCCCCCCCCGTGGGTGGAGTTTGTAAGCGCAGCACTGTTGCCTGGAGATTCCACGATGTCACAGTGGTGCCTCTGTCCTAGAGACATAATGTGTATGCTGAGAGGAGCAGGTGTGATTCGGGTGAGGTGGACACTGACCAACTTGACAGCATCAGGCTAAATGGAATCCAGAGCCAAGGTACTGTGTGTTCCTTTTCATTTTGTTGTCACTACTTCAAAGTTACATGAACAACATTATGGTTCCTAAGACTACCCCCACTGTCAAGTCCCCAGCACGTAGCCCGTAAGAGTCGCTGTCCAACAGCCCAGGAATATGCTGTAGAAGTGCTGCTGATCATCGCTATGTTATACGGACCTACCTAAGCTTGCCGCCGGGCCACACCCTGTGTGCCACTCATAATGCCCCATTTTCCCTCTCTCCCTTCCCTCCTAAGCCATCCTCCTCAGTCCCATTCCCTTTGGTAAGTGTGAGTCCATTCTTGGGTTCGGTGCGGCTGCTACTGTCCTTTTCTATCACTCCTTTTCTTTTTTCTGGTACTCCACAGGTGAGTGAAATCAGTTGACACTTGTCTTTCTCTGCGTGGCTTATTTCGCTGAGCATGATACCCTCTACCTCCCTCCATGTTGTTGCACATGGTAGGATTGGTTTCTGCATATGGCAGAATAATATTCCACTTTTCATCCTCTGATAGACACTTACCTTGTCTGTTGTTGTGGACAGTGCTGTGATAATTATACGGGTGCACAGGTCTTTTTTAAACTGGGCTGCTGTATTCTAGTGTTTATTTCTGTATGTCCGGATGTATGAATATATTTAGTTAGTTCATTACTCACTTGTATATCTGTTATTTATTTATTTATTTATCATTAGTCTTCATCTACGTGAGTCTCATGTAGTTTAGTAAACTGCCCCCCACAATGAGATGCCCCACATACCTCATTGCAGTCACTGTCCATGAGCATATTAAGATGCTGTAGAATCCCTTGTTGTCTTCTCTGTGTCGTACGTCCCTCCCCGTGCCCCCCTTCTGCTTTATGCATGCCAAAGGTAATGTGCACATTCGCCCCCGCTCCGCCTGACATTTTCCTCCATTCCCACCTGTCCACGTCCATCCCTTTCCGTTTGGTAACTGTGAGTCCACTCTTGTGGTGCCGTTTTTCTTCTTCGGATGTCTCTTGGTTCCCCTCCTGCACAGGCGAGTGATATCATTTGATCCTTGTGTTTCTCCACCTGCCTGCCTTATTACACTGAGTATGATGCCCTCTCACACCATCCGTGTTTCTGCAAATGGTGTGATTTGTTTTCCTATGACTGAATAATATTCCATTGTTCATCTACTGATGGACACTGAGCTTGGCTATTGAGAACAGTGCTGTGGTAATCATAGGGATGCACGTGTCGCTTTTAAACTGGGGGCGGCAATGTCTCATTCATTCATTCATCTGTTTATTCATTTATTTTTTTATCATGAATCTACAATTATGTGGATCACATCATGTTTATTACACTCCCCCCATCACCAACGTAGGAATGGTTAAGGGACTGAGAAGGCTGGTTGTGAAGGATGGTTGCAGGCTGGTAAGGGGGCATTACGATTAGCTCGCATAATGTGGGGGGGGAATTCTATAGGGAAGGCAGTATAGTTCAGAGAATTCAAGCAGTGATTCTTACTATGCTGGTGAACAGTGAGTGTAATGGGGTCTGGGGGGCGAGTTGATGATCTGGGCAGTCTAGTAACCTTAATGTTCCTTATGTAATTGTAGACTGGTTATTGTGAATAGTGCTGCCATAAATTTAGGGGTGCAGATGTCTTTCTAGAACTGGGTTGCTGCATTCCTTATGTATGTATGTTTGTATGTATGTATGTGTGTATGTATATATTCATCCATCCATGCATCCATTCATTCATTCTTTCATTCATTCATTCATTCATTATCTGTCTACCTATCTATCCATGGATGTTTCTGTCATTAATGCACAATTAGATGAGTTCCATTATGTTTACTAGACTCCCCCCATCACGCACGTGCCCCCAGATACCCCATTGCAGTCACTGTCCATGAGCATAGTAAGATACTGTAGAATCCCTACTTGTCTTTTCTGTGTTTTTCCGCCCTGTCTGTGACACCCCTCCCACATTATATATTCTTCTTCTAATGTGTCCTTACTTCGCCCCTCCCTAATCCCTCCATTCCCACCCATACACCTCAGTCTCTTTCCCTGTGTTAACTTTTAGTCCATTCTTGGGTTTTCTGAGACTGCTGCTGTTTCCTTCTTCAGTTTTTTGTTTGTTCTGATACTGTAATGATGAGTGATATCATTATACATATATATATATATAGATATTTATATCTATATATATATATGTGTATGTATGTAGGTAAGTAACTCTAATGTTTGCTAAGATGATGCAGCTCCGCAAGGCTGGGCACTGCCCCCCCCTTGGGTGGAGTTTGTAAGCGCAGCACTGTTGCCTGGAGATTCCACGATGTCACAGTGGTGCCTCTGTCCTAGAGACATAATGTGTATGCTGAGAGGAGCAGGTGTGATTCGGGTGAGGTGGACACTGACCAACTTGACAGCATCAGGCTAAATGGAATCCAGAGCCAAGGTACTGTGTGTTCCTTTTCATTTTGTTGTCACTACTTCAAAGTTACATGAACAACATTATGGTTCCTAAGACTACCCCCACTGTCAAGTCCCCAGCACGTAGCCCGTAAGAGTCGCTGTCCAACAGCCCAGGAATATGCTGTAGAAGTGCTGCTGATCATCGCTATGTTATACGGACCTACCTAAGCTTGCCGCCGGGCCACACCCTGTGTGCCACTCATAATGCCCCATTTTCCCTCTCTCCCTTCCCTCCTAAGCCATCCTCCTCAGTCCCATTCCCTTTGGTAAGTGTGAGTCCATTCTTGGGTTCGGTGCGGCTGCTACTGTCCTTTTCTATCACTCCTTTTCTTTTTTCTGGTACTCCACAGGTGAGTGAAATCAGTTGACACTTGTCTTTCTCTGCGTGGCTTATTTCGCTGAGCATGATACCCTCTACCTCCCTCCATGTTGTTGCACATGGTAGGATTGGTTTCTGCATATGGCAGAATAATATTCCACTTTTCATCCTCAGATAGACACTTACCTTGTCTGTTGTTGTGGACAGTGCTGTGATAATTATACGGGTGCACAGGTCTTTTTTAAACTGGGCTGCTGTATTCTAGTGTTTATTTCTGTATGTCCGGATGTATGAATATATTTAGTTAGTTCATTACTCACTTGTATATCTGTTATTTATTTATTTATTTATCATTAGTCTTCATCTACGTGAGTCTCATGTAGTTTCGTAAACTGCCCCCCACAATGAGATGCCCCCACATACCTCATTGCAGTCACTGTCCATGAGCATGTTAAGATGCTGTAGAATCCCTTGTCTTCTCTGTGTCGTACGTCCCTCCCCGTGCCCCCCTTCTGCTTTATGCATGCCAAAGGTAATGTGCACATTCGCCCCCGCTCCGCCTGACATTTTCCTCCGTTCCCACCTGTCCACGTCCATCCCTTTCCGTTTGGTAACTGTGAGTCCACTCTTGTGGTGCCGTTTTCCTTCTTCGGATGTCTCTTGGTTCCCCTCCTGCACAGGCGAGTGATATCATTTGATCCTTGTGTTTCTCCACCTGCCTGCCTTATTACACTGAGTATGATGCCCTCTCACACCATCCGTGTTTCTGCAAATGGTGTGATTTGTTTTCCTATGACTGAATAATATTCCATTGTTCATCTACTGATGAACACTGAGCTTGGCTATTGAGAACAGTGCTGTGGTAATCATAGGGATGCACGTGTCGCTTTTAAACTGGGGGCGGCAATGTCTCATTCATTCATTCATCTGTTTATTCATTTATTTTTTTATCATGAATCTACAATTATGTGGATCACATCATGTTTATTACACTCCCCTCATCACCAACGTAGGAATGGTTAAGGGACTGAGAAGGCTGGTTGTGAAGGATGGTTGCAGGCTGGTAAGGGGGCATTGCGATTAGCTCACATAATGTGGGGGGGAAATTCTATAGGGAAGGCAGTATAGTTCAGAGAATTCAAGCAGTGATTCTTACTATGCTGGTGAACAGTGAGTGTAATGGGGTCTGGGGGGCGACTTGATGATCTGGGCAGTCTAGTAACCTTAATGTTCCTTATGTAATTGTAGACTGGTTATTGTGAATAGTGCTGCCATAAATTTAGGGGTGCAGATGTCTTTCTAGAACTGGGTTGCTGCATTCCTTATGTATGTATGTTTGTATGTATGTATGTGTGTATGTATGTATTCATCCATCCATGCATCCATTCATTCATTCTTTCATTCATTCATTCATTCATTATCTGTCTACCTATCTATCCATGGATGTTTCTGTCATTAATGCACAATTAGATGAGTTCCATTATGTTTACTAGACTCCCCCCATCACGCACGTGCCCCCAGATACCCCATTGCAGTCACTGTCCATGAGCATTGTAAGATACTGTAGAATCCCTACTTGTCTTTTCTGTGTTTTTCCGCCCTGTCTGTGACACCCCTCCCACATTATATATTCTTCTTCTAATGTGTCCTTACTTCGCCCCTCCCTAATCCATCCATTCCCACCCATACACCTCAGTCTCTTTCCCTCTGTTAACTTTTAGTCCATTCTTGGGTTTTCTGAGACTGCTGCTGTTTCCTTCTTCAGTTTTTTGTTTGTTCTGATACTGTAATGATGAGTGATATCATTATACATATATATATATATATAGATATGAAGAAGGAAACTTCTTCAGTTTTTTGTTTGTTCTGATACTGTAATGATGAGTGATATCATTATACATATATATATATATATATATATATATAGATATTTATATCTATATATATATATGTGTATGTATGTAGGTAAGTAACTCGAATGTTTGCTAAGATGATGCAGCTCCGCAAGGCTGGGCACTGCCCCCCCCCCCGTGGGTGGAGTTTGTAAGCGCAGCACTGTTGCCTGGAGATTCCACGATGTCACAGTGGTGCCTCTGTCCTAGAGACATAATGTGTATGCTGAGAGGAACAGGTGTGATTCGGGTGAGGTGGACACTGACCAACTTGACAGCATCAGGCTAAATGGAATCCAGAGCCAAGGTACTGTGTGTTCCTTTTCATTTTGTTGTCACTACTTCAAAGTTACATGAACAACATTATGGTTCCTAAGACTACCCCCACTGTCAAGTCCCCAGCACGTAGCCCGTAAGAGTCGCTGTCCAACAGCCCAGGAATATGCTGTAGAAGTGCTGCTGATCATCGCTATGTTATACGGACCTACCTAAGCTTGCCGCCGGGCCACACCCTGTGTGCCACTCATAATGCCCCATTTTCCCTCTCTCCCTTCCCTCCTAAGCCATCCTCCTCAGTCCCATTCCCTTTGGTAAGTGTGAGTCCATTCTTGGGTTCGGTGCGGCTGCTACTGTCCTTTTCTATCACTCCTTTTCTTTTTTCTGGTACTCCACAGGTGAGTGAAATCAGTTGACACTTGTCTTTCTCTGCGTGGCTTATTTCGCTGAGCATGATACCCTCTACCTCCCTCCATGTTGTTGCACATGGTAGGATTGGTTTCTGCATATGGCAGAATAATATTCCACTTTTCATCCTCTGATAGACACTTACCTTGTCTGTTGTTGTGGACAGTGCTGTGATAATTATACGGGTGCACAGGTCTTTTTTAAACTGGGCTGCTGTATTCTAGTGTTTATTTCTGTATGTCCGGATGTATGAATATATTTAGTTAGTTCATTACTCACTGGTATATCTGTTATTTATTTATTTATTTATCATTAGTCTTCATCTACGTGAGTCTCATGTAGTTTAGTAAACTGCCCCCCACAATGAGATGCCCCCACATACCTCATTGCAGTCACTGTCCATGAGCATGTTAAGATGCTGTAGAATCCCTTGTTGTCTTCTCTGTGTCGTACGTCCCTCCCCGTGCCCCCCTTCTGCTTTATGCATGCCAAAGGTAATGTGCACATTCGCCCCCGCTCCGCCTGACATTTTCCTCCGTTCCCACCTGTCCACGTCCATCCCTTTCCGTTTGGTAACTGTGAGTCCACTCTTGTGGTGCCGTTTTTCTTCTTCGGATGTCTCTTGGTTCCCCTCCTGCACAGGCGAGTGATATCATTTGATCCTTGTGTTTCTCCACCTGCCTGCCTTATTACACTGAGTATGATGCCCTCTCACACCATCCGTGTTTCTGCAAATGGTGTGATTTGTTTTCCTATGACTGAATAATATTCCATTGTTCATCTACTGATGGACACTGAGCTTGGCTATTGAGAACAGTGCTGTGGTAATCATAGGGATGCACGTGTCGCTTTTAAACTGGGGGCGGCAATGTCTCATTCATTCATTCATCTGTTTATTCATTTATTTTTTTATCATGAATCTACAATTATGTGGATCACATCATGTTTATTACACTCCCCCCATCACCAACGTAGGAATGGTTAAGGGACTGAGAAGGCTGGTTGTGAAGGATGGTTGCAGGCTGGTAAGGGGGCATTACGATTAGCTCACATAATGTGGGGGGGGAATTCTATAGGGAAGGCAGTATAGTTCAGAGAATTCAAGCAGTGATTCTTACTATGCTGGTGAACAGTGAGTGTAATGGGGTCTGGGGGGCGACTTGATGATCTGGGCAGTCTAGTAACCTTAATGTTCCTTATGTAATTGTAGACTGGTTATTGTGAATAGTGCTGCCATAAATTTAGGGGTGCAGATGTCTTTCTAGAACTGGGTTGCTGCATTCCTTATGTATGTATGTTTGTATGTATGTATGTGTGTATGTATGTATTCATCCATCCATGCATCCATTCATTCATTCTTTCATTCATTCATTCATTCATTATCTGTCTACCTATCTATCCATGGATGTTTCTGTCATTAATGCACAATTAGATGAGTTCCATTATGTTTACTAGACTCCCCCCATCACGCACGTGCCCCCAGATACCCCATTGCAGTCACTGTCCATGAGCATTGTAAGATACTGTAGAATCCCTACTTGTCTTTTCTGTGTTTTTCCGCCCTGTCTGTGACACCCCTCCCACATTATATATTCTTCTTCTAATGTGTCCTTACTTCGCCCCTCCCTAATCCCTCCATTCCCACCCATACACCTCAGTCTCTTTCCCTGTGTTAACTTTTAGTCCATTCTTGGGTTTTCTGAGACTGCTGCTGTTTCCTTCTTCAGTTTTTTGTTTGTTCTGATACTGTAATGATGAGTGATATCATTATACATATATATATATATAGATATTTATATCTATATATATATATGTGTATGTATGTAGGTAAGTAACTCTAATGTTTGCTAAGATGATGCAGCTCCGCAAGGCTGGGCACTGCCCCCCCCCGTGGGTGGAGTTTGTAAGCGCAGCACTGTTGCCTGGAGATTCCACGATGTCACAGTGGTGCCTCTGTCCTAGAGACATAATGTGTATGCTGAGAGGAGCAGGTGTGATTCGGGTGAGGTGGACACTGACCAACTTGACAGCATCAGGCTAAATGGAATCCAGAGCCAAGGTACTGTGTGTTCCTTTTCATTTTGTTGTCACTACTTCAAAGTTACATGAACAACATTATGGTTCCTAAGACTACCCCCACTGTCAAGTCCCCAGCACGTAGCCCGTAAGAGTCGCTGTCCAACAGCCCAGGAATATGCTGTAGAAGTGCTGCTGATCATCGCTATGTTATACGGACCTACCTAAGCTTGCCGCCGGGCCACACCCTGTGTGCCACTCATAATGCCCCATTTTCCCTCTCTCCCTTCCCTCCTAAGCCATCCTCCTCAGTCCCATTCCCTTTGGTAAGTGTGAGTCCATTCTTGGGTTCGGTGCGGCTGCTACTGTCCTTTTCTATCACTCCTTTTCTTTTTTCTGGTACTCCACAGGTGAGTGAAATCAGTTGACACTTGTCTTTCTCTGCGTGGCTTATTTCGCTGAGCATGATACCCTCTACCTCCCTCCATGTTGTTGCACATGGTAGGATTGGTTTCTGCATATGGCAGAATAATATTCCACTTTTCATCCTCTGATAGACACTTACCTTGTCTGTTGTTGTGGACAGTGCTGTGATAATTATACGGGTGCACAGGTCTTTTTTAAACTGGGCTGCTGTATTCTAGTGTTTATTTCTGTATGTCCGGATGTATGAATATATTTAGTTAGTTCATTACTCACTGGTATATCTGTTATTTATTTATTTATTTATCATTAGTCTTCATCTACGTGAGTCTCATGTAGTTTAGTAAACTGCCCCCCACAATGAGATGCCCCCACATACCTCATTGCAGTCACTGTCCATGAGCATGTTAAGATGCTGTAGAATCCCTTGTTGTCTTCTCTGTGTCGTACGTCCCTCCCCGTGCCCCCCTTCTGCTTTATGCATGCCAAAGGTAATGTGCACATTCGCCCCCGCTCCGCCTGACATTTTCCTCCGTTCCCACCTGTCCACGTCCATCCCTTTCCGTTTGGTAACTGTGAGTCCACTCTTGTGGTGCCGTTTTTCTTCTTCGGATGTCTCTTGGTTCCCCTCCTGCACAGGCGAGTGATATCATTTGATCCTTGTGTTTCTCCACCTGCCTGCCTTATTACACTGAGTATGATGCCCTCTCACACCATCCGTGTTTCTGCAAATGGTGTGATTTGTTTTCCTATGACTGAATAATATTCCATTGTTCATCTACTGATGGACACTGAGCTTGGCTATTGAGAACAGTGCTGTGGTAATCATAGGGATGCACGTGTCGCTTTTAAACTGGGGGCGGCAATGTCTCATTCATTCATTCATCTGTTTATTCATTTATTTTTTTATCATGAATCTACAATTATGTGGATCACATCATGTTTATTACACTCCCCCCATCACCAACGTAGGAATGGTTAAGGGACTGAGAAGGCTGGTTGTGAAGGATGGTTGCAGGCTGGTAAGGGGGCATTACGATTAGCTCACATAATGTGGGGGGGGAATTCTATAGGGAAGGCAGTATAGTTCAGAGAATTCAAGCAGTGATTCTTACTATGCTGGTGAACAGTGAGTGTAATGGGGTCTGGGGGGCGACTTGATGATCTGGGCAGTCTAGTAACCTTAATGTTCCTTATGTAATTGTAGACTGGTTATTGTGAATAGTGCTGCCATAAATTTAGGGGTGCAGATGTCTTTCTAGAACTGGGTTGCTGCATTCCTTATGTATGTATGTTTGTATGTATGTATGTGTGTATGTATGTATTCATCCATCCATGCATCCATTCATTCATTCTTTCATTCATTCATTCATTCATTATCTGTCTACCTATCTATCCATGGATGTTTCTGTCATTAATGCACAATTAGATGAGTTCCATTATGTTTACTAGACTCCCCCCATCACGCACGTGCCCCCAGATACCCCATTGCAGTCACTGTCCATGAGCATAGTAAGATACTGTTGAAGCCCTACTTGTCTTTTCTGTGTTTTTCCGCCCTGTCTGTGACACCCCTCCCACATTATATATTCTTCTTCTAATGTGTCCTTACTTCGCCCCTCCCTAATCCCTCCATTCCCACCCATACACCTCAGTCTCTTTCCCTCTGTTAACTTTTAGTCCATTCTTGGGTTTTCTGAGACTGCTGCTGTTTCCTTCTTCAGTTTTTTGTTTGTTCTGATACTGTAATGATGAGTGATATCATTATACATATATATATATAGATATTAATATCTATATATATATATGTGTATGTATGTAGGTAAGTAACTCTAATGTTTGCTAAGATGATGCAGCTCCGCATGGCTGGGCACTGCCCCCCCCCGTGGGTGGAGTTTGTAAGCGCAGCACTGTTGCCTGGAGATTCCACGATGTCACAGTGGTGCCTCTGTCCTAGAGACATAATGTGTATGCTGAGAGGAGCAGGTGTGATTCGGGTGAGGTGGACACTGACCAACTTGACAGCATCAGGCTAAATGGAATCCAGAGCCAAGGTACTGTGTGTTCCTTTTCATTTTGTTGTCACTACTTCAAAGTTACATGAACAACATTATGGTTCCTAAGACTACCCCCACTGTCAAGTCCCCAGCACGTAGCCCGTAAGAGTCGCTGTCCAACAGCCCAGGAATATGCTGTAGAAGTGCTGCTGATCATCGCTATGTTATACGGACCTACCTAAGCTTGCCGCCGGGCCACACCCTGTGTGCCACTCATAATGCCCCATTTTCCCTCTCTCCCTTCCCTCCTAAGCCATCCTCCTCAGTCCCATTCCCTTTGGTAAGTGTGAGTCCATTCTTGGGTTCGGTGCGGCTGCTACTGTCCTTTTCTATCACTCCTTTTCTTTTTTCTGGTACTCCACAGGTGAGTGAAATCAGTTGACACTTGTCTTTCTCTGCGTGGCTTATTTCGCTGAGCATGATACCCTCTACCTCCCTCCATGTTGTTGCACATGGTAGGATTGGTTTCTGCATATGGCAGAATAATATTCCACTTTTCATCCTCTGATAGACACTTACCTTGTCTGTTGTTGTGGACAGTGCTGTGATAATTATACGGGTGCACAGGTCTTTTTTAAACTGGGCTGCTGTATTCTAGTGTTTATTTCTGTATGTCCGGATGTATGAATATATTTAGTTAGTTCATTACTCACTTGTATATCTGTTATTTATTTATTTATTTATCATTAGTCTTCATCTACGTGAGTCTCATGTAGTTTAGTAAACTGCCCCCCACAATGAGATGCCCCACATACCTCATTGCAGTCACTGTCCATGAGCATATTAAGATGCTGTAGAATCCCTTGTTGTCTTCTCTGTGTCGTACGTCCCTCCCCGTGCCCCCCTTCTGCTTTATGCATGCCAAAGGTAATGTGCACATTCGCCCCCGCTCCGCCTGACATTTTCCTCCATTCCCACCTGTCCACGTCCATCCCTTTCCGTTTGGTAACTGTGAGTCCACTCTTGTGGTGCCGTTTTTCTTCTTCGGATGTCTCTTGGTTCCCCTCCTGCACAGGCGAGTGATATCATTTGATCCTTGTGTTTCTCCACCTGCCTGCCTTATTACACTGAGTATGATGCCCTCTCACACCATCCGTGTTTCTGCAAATGGTGTGATTTGTTTTCCTATGACTGAATAATATTCCATTGTTCATCTACTGATGGACACTGAGCTTGGCTATTGAGAACAGTGCTGTGGTAATCATAGGGATGCACGTGTCGCTTTTAAACTGGGGGCGGCAATGTCTCATTCATTCATTCATCTGTTTATTCATTTATTTTTTTATCATGAATCTACAATTATGTGGATCACATCATGTTTATTACACTCCCCCCATCACCAACGTAGGAATGGTTAAGGGACTGAGAAGGCTGGTTGTGAAGGATGGTTGCAGGCTGGTAAGGGGGCATTACGATTAGCTCGCATAATGTGGGGGGGGAATTCTATAGGGAAGGCAGTATAGTTCAGAGAATTCAAGCAGTGATTCTTACTATGCTGGTGAACAGTGAGTGTAATGGGGTCTGGGGGGCGAGTTGATGATCTGGGCAGTCTAGTAACCTTAATGTTCCTTATGTAATTGTAGACTGGTTATTGTGAATAGTGCTGCCATAAATTTAGGGGTGCAGATGTCTTTCTAGAACTGGGTTGCTGCATTCCTTATGTATGTATGTTTGTATGTATGTATGTGTGTATGTATATATTCATCCATCCATGCATCCATTCATTCATTCTTTCATTCATTCATTCATTCATTATCTGTCTACCTATCTATCCATGGATGTTTCTGTCATTAATGCACAATTAGATGAGTTCCATTATGTTTACTAGACTCCCCCCATCACGCACGTGCCCCCAGATACCCCATTGCAGTCACTGTCCATGAGCATAGTAAGATACTGTAGAATCCCTACTTGTCTTTTCTGTGTTTTTCCGCCCTGTCTGTGACACCCCTCCCACATTATATATTCTTCTTCTAATGTGTCCTTACTTCGCCCCTCCCTAATCCCTCCATTCCCACCCATACACCTCAGTCTCTTTCCCTGTGTTAACTTTTAGTCCATTCTTGGGTTTTCTGAGACTGCTGCTGTTTCCTTCTTCAGTTTTTTGTTTGTTCTGATACTGTAATGATGAGTGATATCATTATACATATATATATATATAGATATTTATATCTATATATATATATGTGTATGTATGTAGGTAAGTAACTCTAATGTTTGCTAAGATGATGCAGCTCCGCAAGGCTGGGCACTGCCCCCCCCTTGGGTGGAGTTTGTAAGCGCAGCACTGTTGCCTGGAGATTCCACGATGTCACAGTGGTGCCTCTGTCCTAGAGACATAATGTGTATGCTGAGAGGAGCAGGTGTGATTCGGGTGAGGTGGACACTGACCAACTTGACAGCATCAGGCTAAATGGAATCCAGAGCCAAGGTACTGTGTGTTCCTTTTCATTTTGTTGTCACTACTTCAAAGTTACATGAACAACATTATGGTTCCTAAGACTACCCCCACTGTCAAGTCCCCAGCACGTAGCCCGTAAGAGTCGCTGTCCAACAGCCCAGGAATATGCTGTAGAAGTGCTGCTGATCATCGCTATGTTATACGGACCTACCTAAGCTTGCCGCCGGGCCACACCCTGTGTGCCACTCATAATGCCCCATTTTCCCTCTCTCCCTTCCCTCCTAAGCCATCCTCCTCAGTCCCATTCCCTTTGGTAAGTGTGAGTCCATTCTTGGGTTCGGTGCGGCTGCTACTGTCCTTTTCTATCACTCCTTTTCTTTTTTCTGGTACTCCACAGGTGAGTGAAATCAGTTGACACTTGTCTTTCTCTGCGTGGCTTATTTCGCTGAGCATGATACCCTCTACCTCCCTCCATGTTGTTGCACATGGTAGGATTGGTTTCTGCATATGGCAGAATAATATTCCACTTTTCATCCTCAGATAGACACTTACCTTGTCTGTTGTTGTGGACAGTGCTGTGATAATTATACGGGTGCACAGGTCTTTTTTAAACTGGGCTGCTGTATTCTAGTGTTTATTTCTGTATGTCCGGATGTATGAATATATTTAGTTAGTTCATTACTCACTTGTATATCTGTTATTTATTTATTTATTTATCATTAGTCTTCATCTACGTGAGTCTCATGTAGTTTCGTAAACTGCCCCCCACAATGAGATGCCCCCACATACCTCATTGCAGTCACTGTCCATGAGCATGTTAAGATGCTGTAGAATCCCTTGTCTTCTCTGTGTCGTACGTCCCTCCCCGTGCCCCCCTTCTGCTTTATGCATGCCAAAGGTAATGTGCACATTCGCCCCCGCTCCGCCTGACATTTTCCTCCGTTCCCACCTGTCCACGTCCATCCCTTTCCGTTTGGTAACTGTGAGTCCACTCTTGTGGTGCCGTTTTCCTTCTTCGGATGTCTCTTGGTTCCCCTCCTGCACAGGCGAGTGATATCATTTGATCCTTGTGTTTCTCCACCTGCCTGCCTTATTACACTGAGTATGATGCCCTCTCACACCATCCGTGTTTCTGCAAATGGTGTGATTTGTTTTCCTATGACTGAATAATATTCCATTGTTCATCTACTGATGAACACTGAGCTTGGCTATTGAGAACAGTGCTGTGGTAATCATAGGGATGCACGTGTCGCTTTTAAACTGGGGGCGGCAATGTCTCATTCATTCATTCATCTGTTTATTCATTTATTTTTTTATCATGAATCTACAATTATGTGGATCACATCATGTTTATTACACTCCCCTCATCACCAACGTAGGAATGGTTAAGGGACTGAGAAGGCTGGTTGTGAAGGATGGTTGCAGGCTGGTAAGGGGGCATTGCGATTAGCTCACATAATGTGGGGGGGAAATTCTATAGGGAAGGCAGTATAGTTCAGAGAATTCAAGCAGTGATTCTTACTATGCTGGTGAACAGTGAGTGTAATGGGGTCTGGGGGGCGACTTGATGATCTGGGCAGTCTAGTAACCTTAATGTTCCTTATGTAATTGTAGACTGGTTATTGTGAATAGTGCTGCCATAAATTTAGGGGTGCAGATGTCTTTCTAGAACTGGGTTGCTGCATTCCTTATGTATGTATGTTTGTATGTATGTATGTGTGTATGTATGTATTCATCCATCCATGCATCCATTCATTCATTCTTTCATTCATTCATTCATTCATTATCTGTCTACCTATCTATCCATGGATGTTTCTGTCATTAATGCACAATTAGATGAGTTCCATTATGTTTACTAGACTCCCCCCATCACGCACGTGCCCCCAGATACCCCATTGCAGTCACTGTCCATGAGCATTGTAAGATACTGTAGAATCCCTACTTGTCTTTTCTGTGTTTTTCCGCCCTGTCTGTGACACCCCTCCCACATTATATATTCTTCTTCTAATGTGTCCTTACTTCGCCCCTCCCTAATCCATCCATTCCCACCCATACACCTCAGTCTCTTTCCCTCTGTTAACTTTTAGTCCATTCTTGGGTTTTCTGAGACTGCTGCTGTTTCCTTCTTCAGTTTTTTGTTTGTTCTGATACTGTAATGATGAGTGATATCATTATACATATATATATATATATAGATATGAAGAAGGAAACTTCTTCAGTTTTTTGTTTGTTCTGATACTGTAATGATGAGTGATATCATTATACATATATATATATATATATATATATATAGATATTTATATCTATATATATATATGTGTATGTATGTAGGTAAGTAACTCTAATGTTTGCTAAGATGATGCAGCTCCGCAAGGCTGGGCACTGCCCCCCCCCCCGTGGGTGGAGTTTGTAAGCGCAGCACTGTTGCCTGGAGATTCCACGATGTCACAGTGGTGCCTCTGTCCTAGAGACATAATGTGTATGCTGAGAGGAACAGGTGTGATTCGGGTGAGGTGGACACTGACCAACTTGACAGCATCAGGCTAAATGGAATCCAGAGCCAAGGTACTGTGTGTTCCTTTTCATTTTGTTGTCACTACTTCAAAGTTACATGAACAACATTATGGTTCCTAAGACTACCCCCACTGTCAAGTCCCCAGCACGTAGCCCGTAAGAGTCGCTGTCCAACAGCCCAGGAATATGCTGTAGAAGTGCTGCTGATCATCGCTATGTTATACGGACCTACCTAAGCTTGCCGCCGGGCCACACCCTGTGTGCCACTCATAATGCCCCATTTTCCCTCTCTCCCTTCCCTCCTAAGCCATCCTCCTCAGTCCCATTCCCTTTGGTAAGTGTGAGTCCATTCTTGGGTTCGGTGCGGCTGCTACTGTCCTTTTCTATCACTCCTTTTCTTTTTTCTGGTACTCCACAGGTGAGTGAAATCAGTTGACACTTGTCTTTCTCTGCGTGGCTTATTTCGCTGAGCATGATACCCTCTACCTCCCTCCATGTTGTTGCACATGGTAGGATTGGTTTCTGCATATGGCAGAATAATATTCCACTTTTCATCCTCTGATAGACACTTACCTTGTCTGTTGTTGTGGACAGTGCTGTGATAATTATACGGGTGCACAGGTCTTTTTTAAACTGGGCTGCTGTATTCTAGTGTTTATTTCTGTATGTCCGGATGTATGAATATATTTAGTTAGTTCATTACTCACTGGTATATCTGTTATTTATTTATTTATTTATCATTAGTCTTCATCTACGTGAGTCTCATGTAGTTTAGTAAACTGCCCCCCACAATGAGATGCCCCCACATACCTCATTGCAGTCACTGTCCATGAGCATGTTAAGATGCTGTAGAATCCCTTGTTGTCTTCTCTGTGTCGTACGTCCCTCCCCGTGCCCCCCTTCTGCTTTATGCATGCCAAAGGTAATGTGCACATTCGCCCCCGCTCCGCCTGACATTTTCCTCCGTTCCCACCTGTCCACGTCCATCCCTTTCCGTTTGGTAACTGTGAGTCCACTCTTGTGGTGCCGTTTTTCTTCTTCGGATGTCTCTTGGTTCCCCTCCTGCACAGGCGAGTGATATCATTTGATCCTTGTGTTTCTCCACCTGCCTGCCTTATTACACTGAGTATGATGCCCTCTCACACCATCCGTGTTTCTGCAAATGGTGTGATTTGTTTTCCTATGACTGAATAATATTCCATTGTTCATCTACTGATGGACACTGAGCTTGGCTATTGAGAACAGTGCTGTGGTAATCATAGGGATGCACGTGTCGCTTTTAAACTGGGGGCGGCAATGTCTCATTCATTCATTCATCTGTTTATTCATTTATTTTTTTATCATGAATCTACAATTATGTGGATCACATCATGTTTATTACACTCCCCCCATCACCAACGTAGGAATGGTTAAGGGACTGAGAAGGCTGGTTGTGAAGGATGGTTGCAGGCTGGTAAGGGGGCATTACGATTAGCTCACATAATGTGGGGGGGGAATTCTATAGGGAAGGCAGTATAGTTCAGAGAATTCAAGCAGTGATTCTTACTATGCTGGTGAACAGTGAGTGTAATGGGGTCTGGGGGGCGACTTGATGATCTGGGCAGTCTAGTAACCTTAATGTTCCTTATGTAATTGTAGACTGGTTATTGTGAATAGTGCTGCCATAAATTTAGGGGTGCAGATGTCTTTCTAGAACTGGGTTGCTGCATTCCTTATGTATGTATGTTTGTATGTATGTATGTGTGTATGTATGTATTCATCCATCCATGCATCCATTCATTCATTCTTTCATTCATTCATTCATTCATTATCTGTCTACCTATCTATCCATGGATGTTTCTGTCATTAATGCACAATTAGATGAGTTCCATTATGTTTACTAGACTCCCCCCATCACGCACGTGCCCCCAGATACCCCATTGCAGTCACTGTCCATGAGCATTGTAAGATACTGTAGAATCCCTACTTGTCTTTTCTGTGTTTTTCCGCCCTGTCTGTGACACCCCTCCCACATTATATATTCTTCTTCTAATGTGTCCTTACTTCGCCCCTCCCTAATCCCTCCATTCCCACCCATACACCTCAGTCTCTTTCCCTGTGTTAACTTTTAGTCCATTCTTGGGTTTTCTGAGACTGCTGCTGTTTCCTTCTTCAGTTTTTTGTTTGTTCTGATACTGTAATGATGAGTGATATCATTATACATATATATATATATAGATATTTATATCTATATATATATATGTGTATGTATGTAGGTAAGTAACTCTAATGTTTGCTAAGATGATGCAGCTCCGCAAGGCTGGGCACTGCCCCCCCCCGTGGGTGGAGTTTGTAAGCGCAGCACTGTTGCCTGGAGATTCCACGATGTCACAGTGGTGCCTCTGTCCTAGAGACATAATGTGTATGCTGAGAGGAGCAGGTGTGATTCGGGTGAGGTGGACACTGACCAACTTGACAGCATCAGGCTAAATGGAATCCAGAGCCAAGGTACTGTGTGTTCCTTTTCATTTTGTTGTCACTACTTCAAAGTTACATGAACAACATTATGGTTCCTAAGACTACCCCCACTGTCAAGTCCCCAGCACGTAGCCCGTAAGAGTCGCTGTCCAACAGCCCAGGAATATGCTGTAGAAGTGCTGCTGATCATCGCTATGTTATACGGACCTACCTAAGCTTGCCGCCGGGCCACACCCTGTGTGCCACTCATAATGCCCCATTTTCCCTCTCTCCCTTCCCTCCTAAGCCATCCTCCTCAGTCCCATTCCCTTTGGTAAGTGTGAGTCCATTCTTGGGTTCGGTGCGGCTGCTACTGTCCTTTTCTATCACTCCTTTTCTTTTTTCTGGTACTCCACAGGTGAGTGAAATCAGTTGACACTTGTCTTTCTCTGCGTGGCTTATTTCGCTGAGCATGATACCCTCTACCTCCCTCCATGTTGTTGCACATGGTAGGATTGGTTTCTGCATATGGCAGAATAATATTCCACTTTTCATCCTCTGATAGACACTTACCTTCTCTGTTGTTGTGGACAGTGCTGTGATAATTATACGGGTGCACAGGTCTTTTTTAAACTGGGCTGCTGTATTCTAGTGTTTATTTCTGTATGTCCGGATGTATGAATATATTTAGTTAGTTCTTTACTCACTTGTATATCTGTTATTTATTTATTTATTTATCATTAGTCTTCATCTACGTGAGTCTCATGTAGTTTAGTAAACTGCCCCCCACAATGAGATGCCCCCACATACCTCATTGCAGTCACTGTCCATGAGCATATTAAGGTGCTGTAGAATCCCTTGTTGTCTTCTCTGTGTCGTACGTCCCTCCCCGTGCCCCCCTTCTGCTTTATGCATGCCAAAGGTAATGTGCACATTCGCCCCCGCTCCGCCTGACATTTTCCTCCGTTCCCACCTGTCCACGTCCATCCCTTTCCGTTTGGTAACTGTGAGTCCACTCTTGTGGTGCCGTTTTTCTTCTTCGGATGTCTCTTGGTTCCCCTCCTGCACAGGCGAGTGATATCATTTGATCCTTGTGTTTCTCCACCTGCCTGCCTTATTACACTGAGTATGATGCCCTCTCACACCATCCGTGTTTCTGCAAATGGTGTGATTTGTTTTCCTATGACTGAATAATATTCCATTGTTCATCTACTGATGGACACTGAGCTTGGCTATTGAGAACAGTGCTGTGGTAATCATAGGGATGCACGTGTCGCTTTTAAACTGGGGGCGGCAATGTCTCATTCATTCATTCATCTGTTTATTCATTTATTTTTTTATCATGAATCTACAATTATGTGGATCACATCATGTTTATTACACTCCCCTCATCACCAACGTAGGAATGGTTAAGGGACTGAGAAGGCTGGTTGTGAAGGATGGTTGCAGGCTGGTAAGGGGGCATTGCGATTAGCTCACATAATGTGGGGGGGAAATTCTATAGGGAAGGCAGTATAGTTCAGAGAATTCAAGCAGTGATTCTTACTATGCTGGTGAACAGTGAGTGTAATGGGGTCTGGGGGGCGACTTGATGATCTGGGCAGTCTAGTAACCTTAATGTTCCTTATGTAATTGTAGACTGGTTATTGTGAATAGTGCTGCCATAAATTTAGGGGTGCAGATGTCTTTCTAGAACTGGGTTGCTGCATTCCTTATGTATGTATGTTTGTATGTATGTATGTGTGTATGTATGTATTCATCCATCCATGCATCCATTCATTCATTCTTTCATTCATTCATTCATTCATTATCTGTCTACCTATCTATCCATGGATGTTTCTGTCATTAATGCACAATTAGATGAGTTCCATTATGTTTACTAGACTCCCCCCATCACGCACGTGCCCCCAGATACCCCATTGCAGTCACTGTCCATGAGCATAGTAAGATACTGTTGAAGCCCTACTTGTCTTTTCTGTGTTTTTCCGCCCTGTCTGTGACACCCCTCCCACATTATATATTCTTCTAATGTGTCCTTACTTCGCCCCTCCCTAATCCCTCCATTCCCACCCATACACCTCAGTCTCTTTCCCTCTGTTAACTTTTAGTCCATTCTTGGGTTTTCTGAGACTGCTGCTGTTTCCTTCTTCAGTTTTTTGTTTGTTCTGATACTGTAATGATGAGTGATATCATTATACATATATATATATATAGATATTTATATCTATATATATATATGTGTATGTATGTAGGTAAGTAACTCTAATGTTTGCTAAGATGATGCAGCTCCGCATGGCTGGGCACTGCCCCCCCCCCCGTGGGTGGAGTTTGTAAGCGCAGCACTGTTGCCTGGAGATTCCACGATGTCACAGTGGTGCCTCTGTCCTAGAGACATAATGTGTATGCTGAGAGGAGCAGGTGTGATTCGGGTGAGGTGGACACTGACCAACTTGACAGCATCAGGCTAAATGGAATCCAGAGCCAAGGTACTGTGTGTTCCTTTTCATTTTGTTGTCACTACTTCAAAGTTACATGAACAACATTATGGTTCCTAAGACTACCCCCACTGTCAAGTCCCCAGCACGTAGCCCGTAAGAGTCGCTGTCCAACAGCCCAGGAATATGCTGTAGAAGTGCTGCTGATCATCGCTATGTTATACGGACCTACCTAAGCTTGCCGCCGGGCCACACCCTGTGTGCCACTCATAATGCCCCATTTTCCCTCTCTCCCTTCCCTCCTAAGCCATCCTCCTCAGTCCCATTCCCTTTGGTAAGTGTGAGTCCATTCTTGGGTTCGGTGCGGCTGCTACTGTCCTTTTCTATCACTCCTTTTCTTTTTTCTGGTACTCCACAGGTGAGTGAAATCAGTTGACACTTGTCTTTCTCTGCGTGGCTTATTTCGCTGAGCATGATACCCTCTACCTCCCTCCATGTTGTTGCACATGGTAGGATTGGTTTCTGCATATGGCAGAATAATATTCCACTTTTCATCCTCTGATAGACACTTACCTTGTCTGTTGTTGTGGACAGTGCTGTGATAATTATACGGGTGCACAGGTCTTTTTTAAACTGGGCTGCTGTATTCTAGTGTTTATTTCTGTATGTCCGGATGTATGAATATATTTAGTTAGTTCATTACTCACTGGTATATCTGTTATTTATTTATTTATTTATCATTAGTCTTCATCTACGTGAGTCTCATGTAGTTTAGTAAACTGCCCCCCACAATGAGATGCCCCCACATACCTCATTGCAGTCACTGTCCATGAGCATGTTAAGATGCTGTAGAATCCCTTGTTGTCTTCTCTGTGTCGTACGTCCCTCCCCGTGCCCCCCTTCTGCTTTATGCATGCCAAAGGTAATGTGCACATTCGCCCCCGCTCCGCCTGACATTTTCCTCCGTTCCCACCTGTCCACGTCCATCCCTTTCCGTTTGGTAACTGTGAGTCCACTCTTGTGGTGCCGTTTTTCTTCTTCGGATGTCTCTTGGTTCCCCTCCTGCACAGGCGAGTGATATCATTTGATCCTTGTGTTTCTCCACCTGCCTGCCTTATTACACTGAGTATGATGCCCTCTCACACCATCCGTGTTTCTGCAAATGGTGTGATTTGTTTTCCTATGACTGAATAATATTCCATTGTTCATCTACTGATGGACACTGAGCTTGGCTATTGAGAACAGTGCTGTGGTAATCATAGGGATGCACGTGTCGCTTTTAAACTGGGGGCGGCAATGTCTCATTCATTCATTCATCTGTTTATTCATTTATTTTTTTATCATGAATCTACAATTATGTGGATCACATCATGTTTATTACACTCCCCCCATCACCAACGTAGGAATGGTTAAGGGACTGAGAAGGCTGGTTGTGAAGGATGGTTGCAGGCTGGTAAGGGGGCATTACGATTAGCTCACATAATGTGGGGGGGGAATTCTATAGGGAAGGCAGTATAGTTCAGAGAATTCAAGCAGTGATTCTTACTATGCTGGTGAACAGTGAGTGTAATGGGGTCTGGGGGGCGACTTGATGATCTGGGCAGTCTAGTAACCTTAATGTTCCTTATGTAATTGTAGACTGGTTATTGTGAATAGTGCTGCCATAAATTTAGGGGTGCAGATGTCTTTCTAGAACTGGGTTGCTGCATTCCTTATGTATGTATGTTTGTATGTATGTATGTGTGTATGTATGTATTCATCCATCCATGCATCCATTCATTCATTCTTTCATTCATTCATTCATTCATTATCTGTCTACCTATCTATCCATGGATGTTTCTGTCATTAATGCACAATTAGATGAGTTCCATTATGTTTACTAGACTCCCCCCATCACGCACGTGCCCCCAGATACCCCATTGCAGTCACTGTCCATGAGCATTGTAAGATACTGTAGAATCCCTACTTGTCTTTTCTGTGTTTTTCCGCCCTGTCTGTGACACCCCTCCCACATTATATATTCTTCTTCTAATGTGTCCTTACTTCGCCCCTCCCTAATCCCTCCATTCCCACCCATACACCTCAGTCTCTTTCCCTCTGTTAACTTTTAGTCCATTCTTGGGTTTTCTGAGACTGCTGCTGTTTCCTTCTTCAGTTTTTTGTTTGTTCTGATACTGTAATGATGAGTGATATCATTATACATATATATATATATATAGATATTTATATCTATATATATATATGTGTATGTATGTAGGTAAGTAACTCTAATGTTTGCTAAGATGATGCAGCTCCGCAAGGCTGGGCACTGCCCCCCCCCCCCGTGGGTGGAGTTTGTAAGCGCAGCACTGTTGCCTGGAGATTCCACGATGTCACAGTGGTGCCTCTGTCCTAGAGACATAATGTGTATGCTGAGAGGAGCAGGTGTGATTCGGGTGAGGTGGACACTGACCAACTTGACAGCATCAGGCTAAATGGAATCCAGAGCCAAGGTACTGTGTGTTCCTTTTCATTTTGTTGTCACTACTTCAAAGTTACATGAACAACATTATGGTTCCTAAGACTACCCCCACTGTCAAGTCCCCAGCACGTAGCCCGTAAGAGTCGCTGTCCAACAGCCCAGGAATATGCTGTAGAAGTGCTGCTGATCATCGCTATGTTATACGGACCTACCTAAGCTTGCCGCCGGGCCACACCCTGTGTGCCACTCATAATGCCCCATTTTCCCTCTCTCCCTTCCCTCCTAAGCCATCCTCCTCAGTCCCATTCCCTTTGGTAAGTGTGAGTCCATTCTTGGGTTCGGTGCGGCTGCTACTGTCCTTTTCTATCACTCCTTTTCTTTTTTCTGGTACTCCACAGGTGAGTGAAATCAGTTGACACTTGTCTTTCTCTGCGTGGCTTATTTCGCTGAGCATGATACCCTCTACCTCCCTCCATGTTGTTGCACATGGTAGGATTGGTTTCTGCATATGGCAGAATAATATTCCACTTTTCATCCTCTGATAGACACTTACCTTGTCTGTTGTTGTGGACAGTGCTGTGATAATTATACGGGTGCACAGGTCTTTTTTAAACTGGGCTGCTGTATTCTAGTGTTTATTTCTGTATGTCCGGATGTATGAATATATTTAGTTAGTTCATTACTCACTGGTATATCTGTTATTTATTTATTTATTTATCATTAGTCTTCATCTACGTGAGTCTCATGTAGTTTAGTAAACTGCCCCCCACAATGAGATGCCCCCACATACCTCATTGCAGTCACTGTCCATGAGCATGTTAAGATGCTGTAGAATCCCTTGTTGTCTTCTCTGTGTCGTACGTCCCTCCCCGTGCCCCCCTTCTGCTTTATGCATGCCAAAGGTAATGTGCACATTCGCCCCCGCTCCGCCTGACATTTTCCTCCGTTCCCACCTGTCCACGTCCATCCCTTTCCGTTTGGTAACTGTGAGTCCACTCTTGTGGTGCCGTTTTTCTTCTTCGGATGTCTCTTGGTTCCCCTCCTGCACAGGCGAGTGATATCATTTGATCCTTGTGTTTCTCCACCTGCCTGCCTTATTACACTGAGTATGATGCCCTCTCACACCATCCGTGTTTCTGCAAATGGTGTGATTTGTTTTCCTATGACTGAATAATATTCCATTGTTCATCTACTGATGGACACTGAGCTTGGCTATTGAGAACAGTGCTGTGGTAATCATAGGGATGCACGTGTCGCTTTTAAACTGGGGGCGGCAATGTCTCATTCATTCATTCATCTGTTTATTCATTTATTTTTTTATCATGAATCTACAATTATGTGGATCACATCATGTTTATTACACTCCCCCCATCACCAACGTAGGAATGGTTAAGGGACTGAGAAGGCTGGTTGTGAAGGATGGTTGCAGGCTGGTAAGGGGGCATTACGATTAGCTCACATAATGTGGGGGGGGAATTCTATAGGGAAGGCAGTATAGTTCAGAGAATTCAAGCAGTGATTCTTACTATGCTGGTGAACAGTGAGTGTAATGGGGTCTGGGGGGCGACTTGATGATCTGGGCAGTCTAGTAACCTTAATGTTCCTTATGTAATTGTAGACTGGTTATTGTGAATAGTGCTGCCATAAATTTAGGGGTGCAGATGTCTTTCTAGAACTGGGTTGCTGCATTCCTTATGTATGTATGTTTGTATGTATGTATGTGTGTATGTATGTATTCATCCATCCATGCATCCATTCATTCATTCTTTCATTCATTCATTCATTCATTATCTGTCTACCTATCTATCCATGGATGTTTCTGTCATTAATGCACAATTAGATGAGTTCCATTATGTTTACTAGACTCCCCCCATCACGCACGTGCCCCCAGATACCCCATTGCAGTCACTGTCCATGAGCATTGTAAGATACTGTAGAATCCCTACTTGTCTTTTCTGTGTTTTTCCGCCCTGTCTGTGACACCCCTCCCACATTATATATTCTTCTTCTAATGTGTCCTTACTTCGCCCCTCCCTAATCCCTCCATTCCCACCCATACACCTCAGTCTCTTTCCCTCTGTTAACTTTTAGTCCATTCTTGGGTTTTCTGAGACTGCTGCTGTTTCCTTCTTCAGTTTTTTGTTTGTTCTGATACTGTAATGATGAGTGATATCATTATACATATATATATATATATAGATATTTATATCTATATATATATATGTGTATGTATGTAGGTAAGTAACTCTAATGTTTGCTAAGATGATGCAGCTCCGCAAGGCTGGGCACTGCCCCCCCCCCCCCCGTGGGTGGAGTTTGTAAGCGCAGCACTGTTGCCTGGAGATTCCACGATGTCACAGTGGTGCCTCTGTCCTAGAGACATAATGTGTATGCTGAGAGGAGCAGGTGTGATTCGGGTGAGGTGGACACTGACCAACTTGACAGCATCAGGCTAAATGGAATCCAGAGCCAAGGTACTGTGTGTTCCTTTTCATTTTGTTGTCACTACTTCAAAGTTACATGAACAACATTATGGTTCCTAAGACTACCCCCACTGTCAAGTCCCCAGCACGTAGCCCGTAAGAGTCGCTGTCCAACAGCCCAGGAATATGCTGTAGAAGTGCTGCTGATCATCGCTATGTTATACGGACCTACCTAAGCTTGCCGCCGGGCCACACCCTGTGTGCCACTCATAATGCCCCATTTTCCCTCTCTCCCTTCCCTCCTAAGCCATCCTCCTCAGTCCCATTCCCTTTGGTAAGTGTGAGTCCATTCTTGGGTTCGGTGCGGCTGCTACTGTCCTTTTCTATCACTCCTTTTCTTTTTTCTGGTACTCCACAGGTGAGTGAAATCAGTTGACACTTGTCTTTCTCTGCGTGGCTTATTTCGCTGAGCATGATACCCTCTACCTCCCTCCATGTTGTTGCACATGGTAGGATTGGTTTCTGCATATGGCAGAATAATATTCCACTTTTCATCCTCTGATAGACACTTACCTTGTCTGTTGTTGTGGACAGTGCTGTGATAATTATACGGGTGCACAGGTCTTTTTTAAACTGGGCTGCTGTATTCTAGTGTTTATTTCTGTATGTCCGGATGTATGAATATATTTAGTTAGTTCATTACTCACTGGTATATCTGTTATTTATTTATTTATTTATCATTAGTCTTCATCTACGTGAGTCTCATGTAGTTTAGTAAACTGCCCCCCACAATGAGATGCCCCCACATACCTCATTGCAGTCACTGTCCATGAGCATGTTAAGATGCTGTAGAATCCCTTGTTGTCTTCTCTGTGTCGTACGTCCCTCCCCGTGCCCCCCTTCTGCTTTATGCATGCCAAAGGTAATGTGCACATTCGCCCCCGCTCCGCCTGACATTTTCCTCCGTTCCCACCTGTCCACGTCCATCCCTTTCCGTTTGGTAACTGTGAGTCCACTCTTGTGGTGCCGTTTTTCTTCTTCGGATGTCTCTTGGTTCCCCTCCTGCACAGGCGAGTGATATCATTTGATCCTTGTGTTTCTCCACCTGCCTGCCTTATTACACTGAGTATGATGCCCTCTCACACCATCCGTGTTTCTGCAAATGGTGTGATTTGTTTTCCTATGACTGAATAATATTCCATTGTTCATCTACTGATGGACACTGAGCTTGGCTATTGAGAACAGTGCTGTGGTAATCATAGGGATGCACGTGTCGCTTTTAAACTGGGGGCGGCAATGTCTCATTCATTCATTCATCTGTTTATTCATTTATTTTTTTATCATGAATCTACAATTATGTGGATCACATCATGTTTATTACACTCCCCCCATCACCAACGTAGGAATGGTTAAGGGACTGAGAAGGCTGGTTGTGAAGGATGGTTGCAGGCTGGTAAGGGGGCATTACGATTAGCTCACATAATGTGGGGGGGGAATTCTATAGGGAAGGCAGTATAGTTCAGAGAATTCAAGCAGTGATTCTTACTATGCTGGTGAACAGTGAGTGTAATGGGGTCTGGGGGGCGACTTGATGATCTGGGCAGTCTAGTAACCTTAATGTTCCTTATGTAATTGTAGACTGGTTATTGTGAATAGTGCTGCCATAAATTTAGGGGTGCAGATGTCTTTCTAGAACTGGGTTGCTGCATTCCTTATGTATGTATGTTTGTATGTATGTATGTGTGTATGTATGTATTCATCCATCCATGCATCCATTCATTCATTCTTTCATTCATTCATTCATTCATTATCTGTCTACCTATCTATCCATGGATGTTTCTGTCATTAATGCACAATTAGATGAGTTCCATTATGTTTACTAGACTCCCCCCATCACGCACGTGCCCCCAGATACCCCATTGCAGTCACTGTCCATGAGCATTGTAAGATACTGTAGAATCCCTACTTGTCTTTTCTGTGTTTTTCCGCCCTGTCTGTGACACCCCTCCCACATTATATATTCTTCTTCTAATGTGTCCTTACTTCGCCCCTCCCTAATCCCTCCATTCCCACCCATACACCTCAGTCTCTTTCCCTCTGTTAACTTTTAGTCCATTCTTGGGTTTTCTGAGACTGCTGCTGTTTCCTTCTTCAGTTTTTTGTTTGTTCTGATACTGTAATGATGAGTGATATCATTATACATATATATATATATATAGATATTTATATCTATATATATATATGTGTATGTATGTAGGTAAGTAACTCTAATGTTTGCTAAGATGATGCAGCTCCGCAAGGCTGGGCACTGCCCCCCCCCCCCGTGGGTGGAGTTTGTAAGCGCAGCACTGTTGCCTGGAGATTCCACGATGTCACAGTGGTGCCTCTGTCCTAGAGACATAATGTGTATGCTGAGAGGAGCAGGTGTGATTCGGGTGAGGTGGACACTGACCAACTTGACAGCATCAGGCTAAATGGAATCCAGAGCCAAGGTACTGTGTGTTCCTTTTCATTTTGTTGTCACTACTTCAAAGTTACATGAACAACATTATGGTTCCTAAGACTACCCCCACTGTCAAGTCCCCAGCACGTAGCCCGTAAGAGTCGCTGTCCAACAGCCCAGGAATATGCTGTAGAAGTGCTGCTGATCATCGCTATGTTATACGGACCTACCTAAGCTTGCCGCCGGGCCACACCCTGTGTGCCACTCATAATGCCCCATTTTCCCTCTCTCCCTTCCCTCCTAAGCCATCCTCCTCAGTCCCATTCCCTTTGGTAAGTGTGAGTCCATTCTTGGGTTCGGTGCGGCTGCTACTGTCCTTTTCTATCACTCCTTTTCTTTTTTCTGGTACTCCACAGGTGAGTGAAATCAGTTGACACTTGTCTTTCTCTGCGTGGCTTATTTCGCTGAGCATGATACCCTCTACCTCCCTCCATGTTGTTGCACATGGTAGGATTGGTTTCTGCATATGGCAGAATAATATTCCACTTTTCATCCTCTGATAGACACTTACCTTGTCTGTTGTTGTGGACAGTGCTGTGATAATTATACGGGTGCACAGGTCTTTTTTAAACTGGGCTGCTGTATTCTAGTGTTTATTTCTGTATGTCCGGATGTATGAATATATTTAGTTAGTTCATTACTCACTGGTATATCTGTTATTTATTTATTTATTTATCATTAGTCTTCATCTACGTGAGTCTCATGTAGTTTCGTAAACTGCCCCCCACAATGAGATGCCCCCACATACCTCATTGCAGTCACTGTCCATGAGCATGTTAAGATGCTGTAGAATCCCTTGTTGTCTTCTCTGTGTCGTACGTCCCTCCCCGTGCCCCCCTTCTGCTTTATGCATGCCAAAGGTAATGTGCACATTCGCCCCCGCTCCGCCTGACATTTTCCTCCGTTCCCACCTGTCCACGTCCATCCCTTTCCGTTTGGTAACTGTGAGTCCACTCTTGTGGTGCCGTTTTTCTTCTTCGGATGTCTCTTGGTTCCCCTCCTGCACAGGCGAGTGATATCATTTGATCCTTGTGTTTCTCCACCTGCCTGCCTTATTACACTGAGTATGATGCCCTCTCACACCATCCGTGTTTCTGCAAATGGTGTGATTTGTTTTCCTATGACTGAATAATATTCCATTGTTCATCTACTGATGGACACTGAGCTTGGCTATTGAGAACAGTGCTGTGGTAATCATAGGGATGCACGTGTCGCTTTTAAACTGGGGGCGGCAATGTCTCATTCATTCATTCATCTGTTTATTCATTTATTTTTTTATCATGAATCTACAATTATGTGGATCACATCATGTTTATTACACTCCCCCCATCACCAACGTAGGAATGGTTAAGGGACTGAGAAGGCTGGTTGTGAAGGATGGTTGCAGGCTGGTAAGGGGGCATTGCGATTAGCTCACATAATGTGGGGGGGGAATTCTATAGGGAAGGCAGTATAGTTCAGAGAATTCAAGCAGTGATTCTTACTATGCTGGTGAACAGTGAGTGTAATGGGGTCTGGGGGGCGACTTGATGATCTGGGCAGTCTAGTAACCTTAATGTTCCTTATGTAATTGTAGACTGGTTATTGTGAATAGTGCTGCCATAAATTTAGGGGTGCAGATGTCTTTCTAGAACTGGGTTGCTGCATTCCTTATGTATGTATGTTTGTATGTATGTATGTGTGTATGTATGTATTCATCCATCCATGCATCCATTCATTCATTCTTTCATTCATTCATTCATTCATTATCTGTCTACCTATCTATCCATGGATGTTTCTGTCATTAATGCACAATTAGATGAGTTCCATTATGTTTACTAGACTCCCCCCATCACGCACGTGCCCCCAGATACCCCATTGCAGTCACTGTCCATGAGCATAGTAAGATACTGTAGAATCCCTACTTGTCTTTTCTGTGTTTTTCCGCCCTGTCTGTGACACCCCTCCCACATTATATATTCTTCTTCTAATGTGTCCTTACTTCGCCCCTCCCTAATCCCTCCATTCCCACCCATACACCTCAGTCTCTTTCCCTCTGTTAACTTTTAGTCCATTCTTGGGTTTTCTGAGACTGCTGCTGTTTCCTTCTTCAGTTTTTTGTTTGTTCTGATACTGTAATGATGAGTGATATCATTATACATATATATATATATATAGATATTTATATCTATATATATATATGTGTATGTATGTAGGTAAGTAACTCTAATGTTTGCTAAGATGATGCAGCTCCGCAAGGCTGGGCACTGCCCCCCCCCCCCCGTGGGTGGAGTTTGTAAGCGCAGCACTGTTGCCTGGAGATTCCACGATGTCACAGTGGTGCCTCTGTCCTAGAGACATAATGTGTATGCTGAGAGGAGCAGGTGTGATTCGGGTGAGGTGGACACTGACCAACTTGACAGCATCAGGCTAAATGGAATCCAGAGCCAAGGTACTGTGTGTTCCTTTTCATTTTGTTGTCACTACTTCAAAGTTACATGAACAACATTATGGTTCCTAAGACTACCCCCACTGTCAAGTCCCCAGCACGTAGCCCGTAAGAGTCGCTGTCCAACAGCCCAGGAATATGCTGTAGAAGTGCTGCTGATCATCGCTATGTTATACGGACCTACCTAAGCTTGCCGCCGGGCCACACCCTGTGTGCCACTCATAATGCCCCATTTTCCCTCTCTCCCTTCCCTCCTAAGCCATCCTCCTCAGTCCCATTCCCTTTGGTAAGTGTGAGTCCATTCTTGGGTTCGGTGCGGCTGCTACTGTCCTTTTCTATCACTCCTTTTCTTTTTTCTGGTACTCCACAGGTGAGTGAAATCAGTTGACACTTGTCTTTCTCTGCGTGGCTTATTTCGCTGAGCATGATACCCTCTACCTCCCTCCATGTTGTTGCACATGGTAGGATTGGTTTCTGCATATGGCAGAATAATATTCCACTTTTCATCCTCTGATAGACACTTACCTTGTCTGTTGTTGTGGACAGTGCTGTGATAATTATACGGGTGCACAGGTCTTTTTTAAACTGGGCTGCTGTATTCTAGTGTTTATTTCTGTATGTCCGGATGTATGAATATATTTAGTTAGTTCATTACTCACTGGTATATCTGTTATTTATTTATTTATTTATCATTAGTCTTCATCTACGTGAGTCTCATGTAGTTTCGTAAACTGCCCCCCACAATGAGATGCCCCCACATACCTCATTGCAGTCACTGTCCATGAGCATGTTAAGATGCTGTAGAATCCCTTGTTGTCTTCTCTGTGTCGTACGTCCCTCCCCGTGCCCCCCTTCTGCTTTATGCATGCCAAAGGTAATGTGCACATTCGCCCCCGCTCCGCCTGACATTTTCCTCCGTTCCCACCTGTCCACGTCCATCCCTTTCCGTTTGGTAACTGTGAGTCCACTCTTGTGGTGCCGTTTTTCTTCTTCGGATGTCTCTTGGTTCCCCTCCTGCACAGGCGAGTGATATCATTTGATCCTTGTGTTTCTCCACCTGCCTGCCTTATTACACTGAGTATGATGCCCTCTCACACCATCCGTGTTTCTGCAAATGGTGTGATTTGTTTTCCTATGACTGAATAATATTCCATTGTTCATCTACTGATGGACACTGAGCTTGGCTATTGAGAACAGTGCTGTGGTAATCATAGGGATGCACGTGTCGCTTTTAAACTGGGGGCGGCAATGTCTCATTCATTCATTCATCTGTTTATTCATTTATTTTTTTATCATGAATCTACAATTATGTGGATCACATCATGTTTATTACACTCCCCCCATCACCAACGTAGGAATGGTTAAGGGACTGAGAAGGCTGGTTGTGAAGGATGGTTGCAGGCTGGTAAGGGGGCATTACGATTAGCTCACATAATGTGGGGGGGGAATTCTATAGGGAAGGCAGTATAGTTCAGAGAATTCAAGCAGTGATTCTTACTATGCTGGTGAACAGTGAGTGTAATGGGGTCTGGGGGGCGACTTGATGATCTGGGCAGTCTAGTAACCTTAATGTTCCTTATGTAATTGTAGACTGGTTATTGTGAATAGTGCTGCCATAAATTTAGGGGTGCAGATGTCTTTCTAGAACTGGGTTGCTGCATTCCTTATGTATGTATGTTTGTATGTATGTATGTGTGTATGTATGTATTCATCCATCCATGCATCCATTCATTCATTCTTTCATTCATTCATTCATTCATTATCTGTCTACCTATCTATCCATGGATGTTTCTGTCATTAATGCACAATTAGATGAGTTCCATTATGTTTACTAGACTCCCCCCATCACGCACGTGCCCCCAGATACCCCATTGCAGTCACTGTCCATGAGCATTGTAAGATACTGTAGAATCCCTACTTGTCTTTTCTGTGTTTTTCCGCCCTGTCTGTGACACCCCTCCCACATTATATATTCTTCTTCTAATGTGTCCTTACTTCGCCCCTCCCTAATCCCTCCATTCCCACCCATACACCTCAGTCTCTTTCCCTCTGTTAACTTTTAGTCCATTCTTGGGTTTTCTGAGACTGCTGCTGTTTCCTTCTTCAGTTTTTTGTTTGTTCTGATACTGTAATGATGAGTGATATCATTATACATATATATATATATATAGATATTTATATCTATATATATATATGTGTATGTATGTAGGTAAGTAACTCTAATGTTTGCTAAGATGATGCAGCTCCGCAAGGCTGGGCACTGCCCCCCCCCCCCCGTGGGTGGAGTTTGTAAGCGCAGCACTGTTGCCTGGAGATTCCACGATGTCACAGTGGTGCCTCTGTCCTAGAGACATAATGTGTATGCTGAGAGGAGCAGGTGTGATTCGGGTGAGGTGGACACTGACCAACTTGACAGCATCAGGCTAAATGGAATCCAGAGCCAAGGTACTGTGTGTTCCTTTTCATTTTGTTGTCACTACTTCAAAGTTACATGAACAACATTATGGTTCCTAAGACTACCCCCACTGTCAAGTCCCCAGCACGTAGCCCGTAAGAGTCGCTGTCCAACAGCCCAGGAATATGCTGTAGAAGTGCTGCTGATCATCGCTATGTTATACGGACCTACCTAAGCTTGCCGCCGGGCCACACCCTGTGTGCCACTCATAATGCCCCATTTTCCCTCTCTCCCTTCCCTCCTAAGCCATCCTCCTCAGTCCCATTCCCTTTGGTAAGTGTGAGTCCATTCTTGGGTTCGGTGCGGCTGCTACTGTCCTTTTCTATCACTCCTTTTCTTTTTTCTGGTACTCCACAGGTGAGTGAAATCAGTTGACACTTGTCTTTCTCTGCGTGGCTTATTTCGCTGAGCATGATACCCTCTACCTCCCTCCATGTTGTTGCACATGGTAGGATTGGTTTCTGCATATGGCAGAATAATATTCCACTTTTCATCCTCTGATAGACACCTACCTTGTCTGTTGTTGTGGACAGTGCTGTGATAATTATACGGGTGCACAGGTCTTTTTTAAACTGGGCTGCTGTATTCTAGTGTTTATTTCTGTATGTCCGGATGTATGAATATATTTAGTTAGTTCATTACTCACTGGTATATCTGTTATTTATTTATTTATTTATCATTAGTCTTCATCTACGTGAGTCTCATGTAGTTTAGTAAACTGCCCCCCACAATGAGATGCCCCCACATACCTCATTGCAGTCACTGTCCATGAGCATGTTAAGATGCTGTAGAATCCCTTGTTGTCTTCTCTGTGTCGTACGTCCCTCCCCGTGCCCCCCTTCTGCTTTATGCATGCCAAAGGTAATGTGCACATTCGCCCCCGCTCCGCCTGACATTTTCCTCCGTTCCCACCTGTCCACGTCCATCCCTTTCCGTTTGGTAACTGTGAGTCCACTCTTGTGGTGCCGTTTTTCTTCTTCGGATGTCTCTTGGTTCCCCTCCTGCACAGGCGAGTGATATCATTTGATCCTTGTGTTTCTCCACCTGCCTGCCTTATTACACTGAGTATGATGCCCTCTCACACCATCCGTGTTTCTGCAAATGGTGTGATTTGTTTTCCTATGACTGAATAATATTCCATTGTTCATCTACTGATGGACACTGAGCTTGGCTATTGAGAACAGTGCTGTGGTAATCATAGGGATGCACGTGTCGCTTTTAAACTGGGGGCGGCAATGTCTCATTCATTCATTCATCTGTTTATTCATTTATTTTTTTATCATGAATCTACAATTATGTGGATCACATCATGTTTATTACACTCCCCCCATCACCAACGTAGGAATGGTTAAGGGACTGAGAAGGCTGGTTGTGAAGGATGGTTGCAGGCTGGTAAGGGGGCATTACGATTAGCTCACATAATGTGGGGGGGGAATTCTATAGGGAAGGCAGTATAGTTCAGAGAATTCAAGCAGTGATTCTTACTATGCTGGTGAACAGTGAGTGTAATGGGGTCTGGGGGGCGACTTGATGATCTGGGCAGTCTAGTAACCTTAATGTTCCTTATGTAATTGTAGACTGGTTATTGTGAATAGTGCTGCCATAAATTTAGGGGTGCAGATGTCTTTCTAGAACTGGGTTGCTGCATTCCTTATGTATGTATGTTTGTATGTATGTATGTGTGTATGTATGTATTCATCCATCCATGCATCCATTCATTCATTCTTTCATTCATTCATTCATTCATTATCTGTCTACCTATCTATCCATGGATGTTTCTGTCATTAATGCACAATTAGATGAGTTCCATTATGTTTACTAGACTCCCCCCATCACGCACGTGCCCCCAGATACCCCATTGCAGTCACTGTCCATGAGCATTGTAAGATACTGTAGAATCCCTACTTGTCTTTTCTGTGTTTTTCCGCCCTGTCTGTGACACCCCTCCCACATTATATATTCTTCTTCTAATGTGTCCTTACTTCGCCCCTCCCTAATCCCTCCATTCCCACCCATACACCTCAGTCTCTTTCCCTCTGTTAACTTTTAGTCCATTCTTGGGTTTTCTGAGACTGCTGCTGTTTCCTTCTTCAGTTTTTTGTTTGTTCTGATACTGTAATGATGAGTGATATCATTATACATATATACATATATATAGATATTTATATCAATATATATATATGTGTATGTATGTAGGTAAGTAACTCTAATGTTTGCTAAGATGATGCAGCTCCGCAAGGCTGGGCACTGCCCCCCCCCCCCCGTGGGTGGAGTTTGTAAGCGCAGCACTGTTGCCTGGAGATTCCACGATGTCACAGTGGTGCCTCTGTCCTAGAGACATAATGTGTATGCTGAGAGGAGCAGGTGTGATTCGGGTGAGGTGGACACTGACCAACTTGACAGCATCAGGCTAAATGGAATCCAGAGCCAAGGTACTGTGTGTTCCTTTTCATTTTGTTGTCACTACTTCAAAGTTACATGAACAACATTATGGTTCCTAAGACTACCCCCACTGTCAAGTCCCCAGCACGTAGCCCGTAAGAGTCGCTGTCCAACAGCCCAGGAATATGCTGTAGAAGTGCTGCTGATCATCGCTATGTTATACGGACCTACCTAAGCTTGCCGCCGGGCCACACCCTGTGTGCCACTCATAATGCCCCATTTTCCCTCTCTCCCTTCCCTCCTAAGCCATCCTCCTCAGTCCCATTCCCTTTGGTAAGTGTGAGTCCATTCTTGGGTTCGGTGCGGCTGCTACTGTCCTTTTCTATCACTCCTTTTCTTTTTTCTGGTACTCCACAGGTGAGTGAAATCAGTTGACACTTGTCTTTCTCTGCGTGGCTTATTTCGCTGAGCATGATACCCTCTACCTCCCTCCATGTTGTTGCACATGGTAGGATTGGTTTCTGCATATGGCAGAATAATATTCCACTTTTCATCCTCTGATAGACACTTACCTTGTCTGTTGTTGTGGACAGTGCTGTGATAATTATACGGGTGCACAGGTCTTTTTTAAACTGGGCTGCTGTATTCTAGTGTTTATTTCTGTATGTCCGGATGTATGAATATATTTAGTTAGTTCATTACTCACTGGTATATCTGTTATTTATTTATTTATTTATCATTAGTCTTCATCTACGTGAGTCTCATGTAGTTTCGTAAACTGCCCCCCACAATGAGATGCCCCCACATACCTCATTGCAGTCACTGTCCATGAGCATGTTAAGATGCTGTAGAATCCCTTGTTGTCTTCTCTGTGTCGTACGTCCCTCCCCGTGCCCCCCTTCTGCTTTATGCATGCCAAAGGTAATGTGCACATTCGCCCCCGCTCCGCCTGACATTTTCCTCCGTTCCCACCTGTCCACGTCCATCCCTTTCCGTTTGGTAACTGTGAGTCCACTCTTGTGGTGCCGTTTTTCTTCTTCGGATGTCTCTTGGTTCCCCTCCTGCACAGGCGAGTGATATCATTTGATCCTTGTGTTTCTCCACCTGCCTGCCTTATTACACTGAGTATGATGCCCTCTCACACCATCCGTGTTTCTGCAAATGGTGTGATTTGTTTTCCTATGACTGAATAATATTCCATTGTTCATCTACTGATGGACACTGAGCTTGGCTATTGAGAACAGTGCTGTGGTAATCATAGGGATGCACGTGTCGCTTTTAAACTGGGGGCGGCAATGTCTCATTCATTCATTCATCTGTTTATTCATTTATTTTTTTATCATGAATCTACAATTATGTGGATCACATCATGTTTATTACACTCCCCCCATCACCAACGTAGGAATGGTTAAGGGACTGAGAAGGCTGGTTGTGAAGGATGGTTGCAGGCTGGTAAGGGGGCATTACGATTAGCTCACATAATGTGGGGGGGGAATTCTATAGGGAAGGCAGTATAGTTCAGAGAATTCAAGCAGTGATTCTTACTATGCTGGTGAACAGTGAGTGTAATGGGGTCTGGGGGGCGACTTGATGATCTGGGCAGTCTAGTAACCTTAATGTTCCTTATGTAATTGTAGACTGGTTATTGTGAATAGTGCTGCCATAAATTTAGGGGTGCAGATGTCTTTCTAGAACTGGGTTGCTGCATTCCTTATGTATGTATGTTTGTATGTATGTATGTGTGTATGTATGTATTCATCCATCCATGCATCCATTCATTCATTCTTTCATTCATTCATTCATTCATTATCTGTCTACCTATCTATCCATGGATGTTTCTGTCATTAATGCACAATTAGATGAGTTCCATTATGTTTACTAGACTCCCCCCATCACGCACGTGCCCCCAGATACCCCATTGCAGTCACTGTCCATGAGCATTGTAAGATACTGTAGAATCCCTACTTGTCTTTTCTGTGTTTTTCCGCCCTGTCTGTGACACCCCTCCCACATTATATATTCTTCTTCTAATGTGTCCTTACTTCGCCCCTCCCTAATCCCTCCATTCCCACCCATACACCTCAGTCTCTTTCCCTCTGTTAACTTTTAGTCCATTCTTGGGTTTTCTGAGACTGCTGCTGTTTCCTTCTTCAGTTTTTTGTTTGTTCTGATACTGTAATGATGAGTGATATCATTATACATATATATATATATATAGATATTTATATCTATATATATATATGTGTATGTATGTAGGTAAGTAACTCTAATGTTTGCTAAGATGATGCAGCTCCGCAAGGCTGGGCACTGCCCCCCCCCCCCGTGGGTGGAGTTTGTAAGCGCAGCACTGTTGCCTGGAGATTCCACGATGTCACAGTGGTGCCTCTGTCCTAGAGACATAATGTGTATGCTGAGAGGAGCAGGTGTGATTCGGGTGAGGTGGACACTGACCAACTTGACAGCATCAGGCTAAATGGAATCCAGAGCCAAGGTACTGTGTGTTCCTTTTCATTTTGTTGTCACTACTTCAAAGTTACATGAACAACATTATGGTTCCTAAGACTACCCCCACTGTCAAGTCCCCAGCACGTAGCCCGTAAGAGTCGCTGTCCAACAGCCCAGGAATATGCTGTAGAAGTGCTGCTGATCATCGCTATGTTATACGGACCTACCTAAGCTTGCCGCCGGGCCACACCCTGTGTGCCACTCATAATGCCCCATTTTCCCTCTCTCCCTTCCCTCCTAAGCCATCCTCCTCAGTCCCATTCCCTTTGGTAAGTGTGAGTCCATTCTTGGGTTCGGTGCGGCTGCTACTGTCCTTTTCTATCACTCCTTTTCTTTTTTCTGGTACTCCACAGGTGAGTGAAATCAGTTGACACTTGTCTTTCTCTGCGTGGCTTATTTCGCTGAGCATGATACCCTCTACCTCCCTCCATGTTGTTGCACATGGTAGGATTGGTTTCTGCATATGGCAGAATAATATTCCACTTTTCATCCTCTGATAGACACTTACCTTGTCTGTTGTTGTGGACAGTGCTGTGATAATTATACGGGTGCACAGGTCTTTTTTAAACTGGGCTGCTGTATTCTAGTGTTTATTTCTGTATGTCCGGATGTATGAATATATTTAGTTAGTTCATTACTCACTGGTATATCTGTTATTTATTTATTTATTTATCATTAGTCTTCATCTACGTGAGTCTCATGTAGTTTAGTAAACTGCCCCCCACAATGAGATGCCCCCACATACCTCATTGCAGTCACTGTCCATGAGCATGTTAAGATGCTGTAGAATCCCTTGTTGTCTTCTCTGTGTCGTACGTCCCTCCCCGTGCCCCCCTTCTGCTTTATGCATGCCAAAGGTAATGTGCACATTCGCCCCCGCTCCGCCTGACATTTTCCTCCGTTCCCACCTGTCCACGTCCATCCCTTTCCGTTTGGTAACTGTGAGTCCACTCTTGTGGTGCCGTTTTTCTTCTTCGGATGTCTCTTGGTTCCCCTCCTGCACAGGCGAGTGATATCATTTGATCCTTGTGTTTCTCCACCTGCCTGCCTTATTACACTGAGTATGATGCCCTCTCACACCATCCGTGTTTCTGCAAATGGTGTGATTTGTTTTCCTATGACTGAATAATATTCCATTGTTCATCTACTGATGGACACTGAGCTTGGCTATTGAGAACAGTGCTGTGGTAATCATAGGGATGCACGTGTCGCTTTTAAACTGGGGGCGGCAATGTCTCATTCATTCATTCATCTGTTTATTCATTTATTTTTTTATCATGAATCTACAATTATGTGGATCACATCATGTTTATTACACTCCCCCCATCACCAACGTAGGAATGGTTAAGGGACTGAGAAGGCTGGTTGTGAAGGATGGTTGCAGGCTGGTAAGGGGGCATTACGATTAGCTCACATAATGTGGGGGGGGAATTCTATAGGGAAGGCAGTATAGTTCAGAGAATTCAAGCAGTGATTCTTACTATGCTGGTGAACAGTGAGTGTAATGGGGTCTGGGGGGCGACTTGATGATCTGGGCAGTCTAGTAACCTTAATGTTCCTTATGTAATTGTAGACTGGTTATTGTGAATAGTGCTGCCATAAATTTAGGGGTGCAGATGTCTTTCTAGAACTGGGTTGCTGCATTCCTTATGTATGTATGTTTGTATGTATGTATGTGTGTATGTATGTATTCATCCATCCATGCATCCATTCATTCATTCTTTCATTCATTCATTCATTCATTATCTGTCTACCTATCTATCCATGGATGTTTCTGTCATTAATGCACAATTAGATGAGTTCCATTATGTTTACTAGACTCCCCCCATCACGCACGTGCCCCCAGATACCCCATTGCAGTCACTGTCCATGAGCATTGTAAGATACTGTAGAATCCCTACTTGTCTTTTCTGTGTTTTTCCGCCCTGTCTGTGACACCCCTCCCACATTATATATTCTTCTTCTAATGTGTCCTTACTTCGCCCCTCCCTAATCCCTCCATTCCCACCCATACACCTCAGTCTCTTTCCCTCTGTTAACTTTTAGTCCATTCTTGGGTTTTCTGAGACTGCTGCTGTTTCCTTCTTCAGTTTTTTGTTTGTTCTGATACTGTAATGATGAGTGATATCATTATACATATATATATATATATAGATATTTATATCTATATATATATATGTGTATGTATGTAGGTAAGTAACTCTAATGTTTGCTAAGATGATGCAGCTCCGCAAGGCTGGGCACTGCCCCCCCCCCCCCGTGGGTGGAGTTTGTAAGCGCAGCACTGTTGCCTGGAGATTCCACGATGTCACAGTGGTGCCTCTGTCCTAGAGACATAATGTGTATGCTGAGAGGAGCAGGTGTGATTCGGGTGAGGTGGACACTGACCAACTTGACAGCATCAGGCTAAATGGAATCCAGAGCCAAGGTACTGTGTGTTCCTTTTCATTTTGTTGTCACTACTTCAAAGTTACATGAACAACATTATGGTTCCTAAGACTACCCCCACTGTCAAGTCCCCAGCACGTAGCCCGTAAGAGTCGCTGTCCAACAGCCCAGGAATATGCTGTAGAAGTGCTGCTGATCATCGCTATGTTATACGGACCTACCTAAGCTTGCCGCCGGGCCACACCCTGTGTGCCACTCATAATGCCCCATTTTCCCTCTCTCCCTTCCCTCCTAAGCCATCCTCCTCAGTCCCATTCCCTTTGGTAAGTGTGAGTCCATTCTTGGGTTCGGTGCGGCTGCTACTGTCCTTTTCTATCACTCCTTTTCTTTTTTCTGGTACTCCACAGGTGAGTGAAATCAGTTGACACTTGTCTTTCTCTGCGTGGCTTATTTCGCTGAGCATGATACCCTCTACCTCCCTCCATGTTGTTGCACATGGTAGGATTGGTTTCTGCATATGGCAGAATAATATTCCACTTTTCATCCTCTGATAGACACTTACCTTGTCTGTTGTTGTGGACAGTGCTGTGATAATTATACGGGTGCACAGGTCTTTTTTAAACTGGGCTGCTGTATTCTAGTGTTTATTTCTGTATGTCCGGATGTATGAATATATTTAGTTAGTTCATTACTCACTGGTATATCTGTTATTTATTTATTTATTTATCATTAGTCTTCATCTACGTGAGTCTCATGTAGTTTAGTAAACTGCCCCCCACAATGAGATGCCCCCACATACCTCATTGCAGTCACTGTCCATGAGCATGTTAAGATGCTGTAGAATCCCTTGTTGTCTTCTCTGTGTCGTACGTCCCTCCCCGTGCCCCCCTTCTGCTTTATGCATGCCAAAGGTAATGTGCACATTCGCCCCCGCTCCGCCTGACATTTTCCTCCGTTCCCACCTGTCCACGTCCATCCCTTTCCGTTTGGTAACTGTGAGTCCACTCTTGTGGTGCCGTTTTTCTTCTTCGGATGTCTCTTGGTTCCCCTCCTGCACAGGCGAGTGATATCATTTGATCCTTGTGTTTCTCCACCTGCCTGCCTTATTACACTGAGTATGATGCCCTCTCACACCATCCGTGTTTCTGCAAATGGTGTGATTTGTTTTCCTATGACTGAATAATATTCCATTGTTCATCTACTGATGGACACTGAGCTTGGCTATTGAGAACAGTGCTGTGGTAATCATAGGGATGCACGTGTCGCTTTTAAACTGGGGGCGGCAATGTCTCATTCATTCATTCATCTGTTTATTCATTTATTTTTTTATCATGAATCTACAATTATGTGGATCACATCATGTTTATTACACTCCCCCCATCACCAACGTAGGAATGGTTAAGGGACTGAGAAGGCTGGTTGTGAAGGATGGTTGCAGGCTGGTAAGGGGGCATTACGATTAGCTCACATAATGTGGGGGGGGAATTCTATAGGGAAGGCAGTATAGTTCAGAGAATTCAAGCAGTGATTCTTACTATGCTGGTGAACAGTGAGTGTAATGGGGTCTGGGGGGCGACTTGATGATCTGGGCAGTCTAGTAACCTTAATGTTCCTTATGTAATTGTAGACTGGTTATTGTGAATAGTGCTGCCATAAATTTAGGGGTGCAGATGTCTTTCTAGAACTGGGTTGCTGCATTCCTTATGTATGTATGTTTGTATGTATGTATGTGTGTATGTATGTATTCATCCATCCATGCATCCATTCATTCATTCTTTCATTCATTCATTCATTCATTATCTGTCTACCTATCTATCCATGGATGTTTCTGTCATTAATGCACAATTAGATGAGTTCCATTATGTTTACTAGACTCCCCGCATCACGCACGTGCCCCCAGATACCCCATTGCAGTCACTGTCCATGAGCATTGTAAGATACTGTAGAATCCCTACTTGTCTTTTCTGTGTTTTTCCGCCCTGTCTGTGACACCCCTCCCACATTATATATTCTTCTTCTAATGTGTCCTTACTTCGCCCCTCCCTAATCCCTCCATTCCCACCCATACACCTCAGTCTCTTTCCCTCTGTTAACTTTTAGTCCATTCTTGGGTTTTCTGAGACTGCTGCTGTTTCCTTCTTCAGTTTTTTGTTTGTTCTGATACTGTAATGATGAGTGATATCATTATACATATATATATATATATAGATATTTATATCTATATATATATATGTGTATGTATGTAGGTAAGTAACTCTAATGTTTGCTAAGATGATGCAGCTCCGCAAGGCTGGGCACTGCCCCCCCCCCCGTGGGTGGAGTTTGTAAGCGCAGCACTGTTGCCTGGAGATTCCACGATGTCACAGTGGTGCCTCTGTCCTAGAGACATAATGTGTATGCTGAGAGGAGCAGGTGTGATTCGGGTGAGGTGGACACTGACCAACTTGACAGCATCAGGCTAAATGGAATCCAGAGCCAAGGTACTGTGTGTTCCTTTTCATTTTGTTGTCACTACTTCAAAGTTACATGAACAACATTATGGTTCCTAAGACTACCCCCACTGTCAAGTCCCCAGCACGTAGCCCGTAAGAGTCGCTGTCCAACAGCCCAGGAATATGCTGTAGAAGTGCTGCTGATCATCGCTATGTTATACGGACCTACCTAAGCTTGCCGCCGGGCCACACCCTGTGTGCCACTCATAATGCCCCATTTTCCCTCTCTCCCTTCCCTCCTAAGCCATCCTCCTCAGTCCCATTCCCTTTGGTAAGTGTGAGTCCATTCTTGGGTTCGGTGCGGCTGCTACTGTCCTTTTCTATCACTCCTTTTCTTTTTTCTGGTACTCCACAGGTGAGTGAAATCAGTTGACACTTGTCTTTCTCTGCGTGGCTTATTTCGCTGAGCATGATACCCTCTACCTCCCTCCATGTTGTTGCACATGGTAGGATTGGTTTCTGCATATGGCAGAATAATATTCCACTTTTCATCCTCTGATAGACACCTACCTTGTCTGTTGTTGTGGACAGTGCTGTGATAATTATACGGGTGCACAGGTCTTTTTTAAACTGGGCTGCTGTATTCTAGTGTTTATTTCTGTATGTCCGGATGTATGAATATATTTAGTTAGTTCATTACTCACTGGTATATCTGTTATTTATTTATTTATTTATCATTAGTCTTCATCTACGTGAGTCTCATGTAGTTTAGTAAACTGCCCCCCACAATGAGATGCCCCCACATACCTCATTGCAGTCACTGTCCATGAGCATGTTAAGATGCTGTAGAATCCCTTGTTGTCTTCTCTGTGTCGTACGTCCCTCCCCGTGCCCCCCTTCTGCTTTATGCATGCCAAAGGTAATGTGCACATTCACCCCCGCTCCGCCTGACATTTTCCTCCGTTCCCACCTGTCCACGTCCATCCCTTTCCGTTTGGTAACTGTGAGTCCACTCTTGTGGTGCCGTTTTTCTTCTTCGGATGTCTCTTGGTTCCCCTCCTGCACAGGCGAGTGATATCATTTGATCCTTGTGTTTCTCCACCTGCCTGCCTTATTACACTGAGTATGATGCCCTCTCACACCATCCGTGTTTCTGCAAATGGTGTGATTTGTTTTCCTATGACTGAATAATATTCCATTGTTCATCTACTGATGGACACTGAGCTTGGCTATTGAGAACAGTGCTGTGGTAATCATAGGGATGCACGTGTCGCTTTTAAACTGGGGGCGGCAATGTCTCATTCATTCATTCATCTGTTTATTCATTTATTTTTTTATCATGAATCTACAATTATGTGGATCACATCATGTTTATTACACTCCCCCCATCACCAACGTAGGAATGGTTAAGGGACTGAGAAGGCTGGTTGTGAAGGATGGTTGCAGGCTGGTAAGGGGGCATTACGATTAGCTCACATAATGTGGGGGGGGAATTCTATAGGGAAGGCAGTATAGTTCAGAGAATTCAAGCAGTGATTCTTACTATGCTGGTGAACAGTGAGTGTAATGGGGTCTGGGGGGCGACTTGATGATCTGGGCAGTCTAGTAACCTTAATGTTCCTTATGTAATTGTAGACTGGTTATTGTGAATAGTGCTGCCATAAATTTAGGGGTGCAGATGTCTTTCTAGAACTGGGTTGCTGCATTCCTTATGTATGTATGTTTGTATGTATGTATGTGTGTATGTATGTATTCATCCATCCATGCATCCATTCATTCATTCTTTCATTCATTCATTCATTCATTATCTGTCTACCTATCTATCCATGGATGTTTCTGTCATTAATGCACAATTAGATGAGTTCCATTATGTTTACTAGACTCCCCCCATCACGCACGTGCCCCCAGATACCCCATTGCAGTCACTGTCCATGAGCATTGTAAGATACTGTAGAATCCCTACTTGTCTTTTCTGTGTTTTTCCGCCCTGTCTGTGACACCCCTCCCACATTATATATTCTTCTTCTAATGTGTCCTTACTTCGCCCCTCCCTAATCCCTCCATTCCCACCCATACACCTCAGTCTCTTTCCCTCTGTTAACTTTTAGTCCATTCTTGGGTTTTCTGAGACTGCTGCTGTTTCCTTCTTCAGTTTTTTGTTTGTTCTGATACTGTAATGATGAGTGATATCATTATACATATATATATATATATATAGATATTTATATCTATATATATATATGTGTATGTATGTAGGTAAGTAACTCTAATGTTTGCTAAGATGATGCAGCTCCGCAAGGCTGGGCACTGCCCCCCCCCCCCGTGGGTGGAGTTTGTAAGCGCAGCACTGTTGCCTGGAGATTCCACGATGTCACAGTGGTGCCTCTGTCCTAGAGACATAATGTGTATGCTGAGAGGAGCAGGTGTGATTCGGGTGAGGTGGACACTGACCAACTTGACAGCATCAGGCTAAATGGAATCCAGAGCCAAGGTACTGTGTGTTCCTTTTCATTTTGTTGTCACTACTTCAAAGTTACATGAACAACATTATGGTTCCTAAGACTACCCCCACTGTCAAGTCCCCAGCACGTAGCCCGTAAGAGTCGCTGTCCAACAGCCCAGGAATATGCTGTAGAAGTGCTGCTGATCATCGCTATGTTATACGGACCTACCTAAGCTTGCCGCCGGGCCACACCCTGTGTGCCACTCATAATGCCCCATTTTCCCTCTCTCCCTTCCCTCCTAAGCCATCCTCCTCAGTCCCATTCCCTTTGGTAAGTGTGAGTCCATTCTTGGGTTCGGTGCGGCTGCTACTGTCCTTTTCTATCACTCCTTTTCTTTTTTCTGGTACTCCACAGGTGAGTGAAATCAGTTGACACTTGTCTTTCTCTGCGTGGCTTATTTCGCTGAGCATGATACCCTCTACCTCCCTCCATGTTGTTGCACATGGTAGGATTGGTTTCTGCATATGGCAGAATAATATTCCACTTTTCATCCTCTGATAGACACTTACCTTGTCTGTTGTTGTGGACAGTGCTGTGATAATTATACGGGTGCACAGGTCTTTTTTAAACTGGGCTGCTGTATTCTAGTGTTTATTTCTGTATGTCCGGATGTATGAATATATTTAGTTAGTTCATTACTCACTGGTATATCTGTTATTTATTTATTTATTTATCATTAGTCTTCATCTACGTGAGTCTCATGTAGTTTAGTAAACTGCCCCCCACAATGAGATGCCCCCACATACCTCATTGCAGTCACTGTCCATGAGCATGTTAAGATGCTGTAGAATCCCTTGTTGTCTTCTCTGTGTCGTACGTCCCTCCCCGTGCCCCCCTTCTGCTTTATGCATGCCAAAGGTAATGTGCACATTCGCCCCCGCTCCGCCTGACATTTTCCTCCGTTCCCACCTGTCCACGTCCATCCCTTTCCGTTTGGTAACTGTGAGTCCACTCTTGTGGTGCCGTTTTTCTTCTTCGGATGTCTCTTGGTTCCCCTCCTGCACAGGCGAGTGATATCATTTGATCCTTGTGTTTCTCCACCTGCCTGCCTTATTACACTGAGTATGATGCCCTCTCACACCATCCGTGTTTCTGCAAATGGTGTGATTTGTTTTCCTATGACTGAATAATATTCCATTGTTCATCTACTGATGGACACTGAGCTTGGCTATTGAGAACAGTGCTGTGGTAATCATAGGGATGCACGTGTCGCTTTTAAACTGGGGGCGGCAATGTCTCATTCATTCATTCATCTGTTTATTCATTTATTTTTTTATCATGAATCTACAATTATGTGGATCACATCATGTTTATTACACTCCCCCCATCACCAACGTAGGAATGGTTAAGGGACTGAGAAGGCTGGTTGTGAAGGATGGTTGCAGGCTGGTAAGGGGGCATTACGATTAGCTCACATAATGTGGGGGGGGAATTCTATAGGGAAGGCAGTATAGTTCAGAGAATTCAAGCAGTGATTCTTACTATGCTGGTGAACAGTGAGTGTAATGGGGTCTGGGGGGCGACTTGATGATCTGGGCAGTCTAGTAACCTTAATGTTCCTTATGTAATTGTAGACTGGTTATTGTGAATAGTGCTGCCATAAATTTAGGGGTGCAGATGTCTTTCTAGAACTGGGTTGCTGCATTCCTTATGTATGTATGTTTGTATGTATGTATGTGTGTATGTATGTATTCATCCATCCATGCATCCATTCATTCATTCTTTCATTCATTCATTCATTCATTATCTGTCTACCTATCTATCCATGGATGTTTCTGTCATTAATGCACAATTAGATGAGTTCCATTATGTTTACTAGACTCCCCCCATCACGCACGTGCCCCCAGATACCCCATTGCAGTCACTGTCCATGAGCATTGTAAGATACTGTAGAATCCCTACTTGTCTTTTCTGTGTTTTTCCGCCCTGTCTGTGACACCCCTCCCACATTATATATTCTTCTTTTAATGTGTCCTTACTTCGCCCCTCCCTAATCCCTCCATTCCCACCCATACACCTCAGTCTCTTTCCCTCTGTTAACTTTTAGTCCATTCTTGGGTTTTCTGAGACTGCTGCTGTTTCCTTCTTCAGTTTTTTGTTTGTTCTGATACTGTAATGATGAGTGATATCATTATACATATATATATATATAGATATTTATATCTATATATATATATGTGTATGTATGTAGGTAAGTAACTCTAATGTTTGCTAAGATGATGCAGCTCCGCAAGGCTGGGCACTGCCCCCCCCCCCCGTGGGTGGAGTTTGTAAGCGCAGCACTGTTGCCTGGAGATTCCACGATGTCACAGTGGTGCCTCTGTCCTAGAGACATAATGTGTATGCTGAGAGGAGCAGGTGTGATTCGGGTGAGGTGGACACTGACCAACTTGACAGCATCAGGCTAAATGGAATCCAGAGCCAAGGTACTGTGTGTTCCTTTTCATTTTGTTGTCACTACTTCAAAGTTACATGAACAACATTATGGTTCCTAAGACTACCCCCACTGTCAAGTCCCCAGCACGTAGCCCGTAAGAGTCGCTGTCCAACAGCCCAGGAATATGCTGTAGAAGTGCTGCTGATCATCGCTATGTTATACGGACCTACCTAAGCTTGCCGCCGGGCCACACCCTGTGTGCCACTCATAATGCCCCATTTTCCCTCTCTCCCTTCCCTCCTAAGCCATCCTCCTCAGTCCCATTCCCTTTGGTAAGTGTGAGTCCATTCTTGGGTTCGGTGCGGCTGCTACTGTCCTTTTCTATCACTCCTTTTCTTTTTTCTGGTACTCCACAGGTGAGTGAAATCAGTTGACACTTGTCTTTCTCTGCGTGGCTTATTTCGCTGAGCATGATACCCTCTACCTCCCTCCATGTTGTTGCACATGGTAGGATTGGTTTCTGCATATGGCAGAATAATATTCCACTTTTCATCCTCTGATAGACACTTACCTTGTCTGTTGTTGTGGACAGTGCTGTGATAATTATACGGGTGCACAGGTCTTTTTTAAACTGGGCTGCTGTATTCTAGTGTTTATTTCTGTATGTCCGGATGTATGAATATATTTAGTTAGTTCATTACTCACTGGTATATCTGTTATTTATTTATTTATTTATCATTAGTCTTCATCTACGTGAGTCTCATGTAGTTTAGTAAACTGCCCCCCACAATGAGATGCCCCCACATACCTCATTGCAGTCACTGTCCATGAGCATGTTAAGATGCTGTAGAATCCCTTGTTGTCTTCTCTGTGTCGTACGTCCCTCCCCGTGCCCCCCTTCTGCTTTATGCATGCCAAAGGTAATGTGCACATTCGCCCCCGCTCCGCCTGACATTTTCCTCCGTTCCCACCTGTCCACGTCCATCCCTTTCCGTTTGGTAACTGTGAGTCCACTCTTGTGGTGCCGTTTTTCTTCTTCGGATGTCTCTTGGTTCCCCTCCTGCACAGGCGAGTGATATCATTTGATCCTTGTGTTTCTCCACCTGCCTGCCTTATTACACTGAGTATGATGCCCTCTCACACCATCCGTGTTTCTGCAAATGGTGTGATTTGTTTTCCTATGACTGAATAATATTCCATTGTTCATCTACTGATGGACACTGAGCTTGGCTATTGAGAACAGTGCTGTGGTAATCATAGGGATGCACGTGTCGCTTTTAAATTGGGGGCGGCAATGTCTCATTCATTCATTCATCTGTTTATTCATTTATTTTTTTATCATGAATCTACAATTATGTGGATCACATCATGTTTATTACACTCCCCCCATCACCAACGTAGGAATGGTTAAGGGACTGAGAAGGCTGGTTGTGAAGGATGGTTGCAGGCTGGTAAGGGGGCATTACGATTAGCTCACATAATGTGGGGGGGGAATTCTATAGGGAAGGCAGTATAGTTCAGAGAATTCAAGCAGTGATTCTTACTATGCTGGTGAACAGTGAGTGTAATGGGGTCTGGGGGGCGACTTGATGATCTGGGCAGTCTAGTAACCTTAATGTTCCTTATGTAATTGTAGACTGGTTATTGTGAATAGTGCTGCCATAAATTTAGGGGTGCAGATGTCTTTCTAGAACTGGGTTGCTGCATTCCTTATGTATGTATGTTTGTATGTATGTATGTGTGTATGTATGTATTCATCCATCCATGCATCCATTCATTCATTCTTTCATTCATTCATTCATTCATTATCTGTCTACCTATCTATCCATGGATGTTTCTGTCATTAATGCACAATTAGATGAGTTCCATTATGTTTACTAGACTCCCCCCATCACGCACGTGCCCCCAGATACCCCATTGCAGTCACTGTCCATGAGCATTGTAAGATACTGTAGAATCCCTACTTGTCTTTTCTGTGTTTTTCCGCCCTGTCTGTGACACCCCTCCCACATTATATATTCTTCTTCTAATGTGTCCTTACTTCGCCCCTCCCTAATCCCTCCATTCCCACCCATACACCTCAGTCTCTTTCCCTCTGTTAACTTTTAGTCCATTCTTGGGTTTTCTGAGACTGCTGCTGTTTCCTTCTTCAGTTTTTTGTTTGTTCTGATACTGTAATGATGAGTGATATCATTATACATATATATATATATATAGATATTTATATCTATATATATATATGTGTATGTATGTAGGTAAGTAACTCTAATGTTTGCTAAGATGATGCAGCTCCGCAAGGCTGGGCACTGCCCCCCCCCCCCGTGGGTGGAGTTTGTAAGCGCAGCACTGTTGCCTGGAGATTCCACGATGTCACAGTGGTGCCTCTGTCCTAGAGACATAATGTGTATGCTGAGAGGAGCAGGTGTGATTCGGGTGAGGTGGACACTGACCAACTTGACAGCATCAGGCTAAATGGAATCCAGAGCCAAGGTACTGTGTGTTCCTTTTCATTTTGTTGTCACTACTTCAAAGTTACATGAACAACATTATGGTTCCTAAGACTACCCCCACTGTCAAGTCCCCAGCACGTAGCCCGTAAGAGTCGCTGTCCAACAGCCCAGGAATATGCTGTAGAAGTGCTGCTGATCATCGCTATGTTATACGGACCTACCTAAGCTTGCCGCCGGGCCACACCCTGTGTGCCACTCATAATGCCCCATTTTCCCTCTCTCCCTTCCCTCCTAAGCCATCCTCCTCAGTCCCATTCCCTTTGGTAAGTGTGAGTCCATTCTTGGGTTCGGTGCGGCTGCTACTGTCCTTTTCTATCACTCCTTTTCTTTTTTCTGGTACTCCACAGGTGAGTGAAATCAGTTGACACTTGTCTTTCTCTGCGTGGCTTATTTCGCTGAGCATGATACCCTCTACCTCCCTCCATGTTGTTGCACATGGTAGGATTGGTTTCTGCATATGGCAGAATAATATTCCACTTTTCATCCTCTGATAGACACTTACCTTGTCTGTTGTTGTGGACAGTGCTGTGATAATTATACGGGTGCACAGGTCTTTTTTAAACTGGGCTGCTGTATTCTAGTGTTTATTTCTGTATGTCCGGATGTATGAATATATTTAGTTAGTTCATTACTCACTGGTATATCTGTTATTTATTTATTTATTTATCATTAGTCTTCATCTACGTGAGTCTCATGTAGTTTAGTAAACTGCCCCCCACAATGAGATGCCCCCACATACCTCATTGCAGTCACTGTCCATGAGCATGTTAAGATGCTGTAGAATCCCTTGTTGTCTTCTCTGTGTCGTACGTCCCTCCCCGTGCCCCCCTTCTGCTTTATGCATGCCAAAGGTAATGTGCACATTCGCCCCCGCTCCGCCTGACATTTTCCTCCGTTCCCACCTGTCCACGTCCATCCCTTTCCGTTTGGTAACTGTGAGTCCACTCTTGTGGTGCCGTTTTTCTTCTTCGGATGTCTCTTGGTTCCCCTCCTGCACAGGCGAGTGATATCATTTGATCCTTGTGTTTCTCCACCTGCCTGCCTTATTACACTGAGTATGATGCCCTCTCACACCATCCGTGTTTCTGCAAATGGTGTGATTTGTTTTCCTATGACTGAATAATATTCCATTGTTCATCTACTGATGGACACTGAGCTTGGCTATTGAGAACAGTGCTGTGGTAATCATAGGGATGCACGTGTCGCTTTTAAACTGGGGGCGGCAATGTCTCATTCATTCATTCATCTGTTTATTCATTTATTTTTTTATCATGAATCTACAATTATGTGGATCACATCATGTTTATTACACTCCCCCCATCACCAACGTAGGAATGGTTAAGGGACTGAGAAGGCTGGTTGTGAAGGATGGTTGCAGGCTGGTAAGGGGGCATTACGATTAGCTCACATAATGTGGGGGGGGAATTCTATAGGGAAGGCAGTATAGTTCAGAGAATTCAAGCAGTGATTCTTACTATGCTGGTGAACAGTGAGTGTAATGGGGTCTGGGGGGCGACTTGATGATCTGGGCAGTCTAGTAACCTTAATGTTCCTTATGTAATTGTAGACTGGTTATTGTGAATAGTGCTGCCATAAATTTAGGGGTGCAGATGTCTTTCTAGAACTGGGTTGCTGCATTCCTTATGTATGTATGTTTGTATGTATGTATGTGTGTATGTATGTATTCATCCATCCATGCATCCATTCATTCATTCTTTCATTCATTCATTCATTCATTATCTGTCTACCTATCTATCCATGGATGTTTCTGTCATTAATGCACAATTAGATGAGTTCCATTATGTTTACTAGACTCCCCCCATCACGCACGTGCCCCCAGATACCCCATTGCAGTCACTGTCCATGAGCATTGTAAGATACTGTAGAATCCCTACTTGTCTTTTCTGTGTTTTTCCGCCCTGTCTGTGACACCCCTCCCACATTATATATTCTTCTTCTAATGTGTCCTTACTTCGCCCCTCCCTAATCCCTCCATTCCCACCCATACACCTCAGTCTCTTTCCCTCTGTTAACTTTTAGTCCATTCTTGGGTTTTCTGAGACTGCTGCTGTTTCCTTCTTCAGTTTTTTGTTTGTTCTGATACTGTAATGATGAGTGATATCATTATACATATATATATATATATAGATATTTATATCTATATATATATATGTGTATGTATGTAGGTAAGTAACTCTAATGTTTGCTAAGATGATGCAGCTCCGCAAGGCTGGGCACTGCCCCCCCCCCGTGGGTGGAGTTTGTAAGCGCAGCACTGTTGCCTGGAGATTCCACGATGTCACAGTGGTGCCTCTGTCCTAGAGACATAATGTGTATGCTGAGAGGAGCAGGTGTGATTCGGGTGAGGTGGACACTGACCAACTTGACAGCATCAGGCTAAATGGAATCCAGAGCCAAGGTACTGTGTGTTCCTTTTCATTTTGTTGTCACTACTTCAAAGTTACATGAACAACATTATGGTTCCTAAGACTACCCCCACTGTCAAGTCCCCAGCACGTAGCCCGTAAGAGTCGCTGTCCAACAGCCCAGGAATATGCTGTAGAAGTGCTGCTGATCATCGCTATGTTATACGGACCTACCTAAGCTTGCCGCCGGGCCACACCCTGTGTGCCACTCATAATGCCCCATTTTCCCTCTCTCCCTTCCCTCCTAAGCCATCCTCCTCAGTCCCATTCCCTTTGGTAAGTGTGAGTCCATTCTTGGGTTCGGTGCGGCTGCTACTGTCCTTTTCTATCACTCCTTTTCTTTTTTCTGGTACTCCACAGGTGAGTGAAATCAGTTGACACTTGTCTTTCTCTGCGTGGCTTATTTCGCTGAGCATGATACCCTCTACCTCCCTCCATGTTGTTGCACATGGTAGGATTGGTTTCTGCATATGGCAGAATAATATTCCACTTTTCATCCTCTGATAGACACTTACCTTGTCTGTTGTTGTGGACAGTGCTGTGATAATTATACGGGTGCACAGGTCTTTTTTAAACTGGGCTGCTGTATTCTAGTGTTTATTTCTGTATGTCCGGATGTATGAATATATTTAGTTAGTTCATTACTCACTGGTATATCTGTTATTTATTTATTTATTTATCATTAGTCTTCATCTACGTGAGTCTCATGTAGTTTAGTAAACTGCCCCCCACAATGAGATGCCCCCACATACCTCATTGCAGTCACTGTCCATGAGCATGTTAAGATGCTGTAGAATCCCTTGTTGTCTTCTCTGTGTCGTACGTCCCTCCCCGTGCCCCCCTTCTGCTTTATGCATGCCAAAGGTAATGTGCACATTCGCCCCCGCTCCGCCTGACATTTTCCTCCGTTCCCACCTGTCCACGTCCATCCCTTTCCGTTTGGTAACTGTGAGTCCACTCTTGTGGTGCCGTTTTTCTTCTTCGGATGTCTCTTGGTTCCCCTCCTGCACAGGCGAGTGATATCATTTGATCCTTGTGTTTCTCCACCTGCCTGCCTTATTACACTGAGTATGATGCCCTCTCACACCATCCGTGTTTCTGCAAATGGTGTGATTTGTTTTCCTATGACTGAATAATATTCCATTGTTCATCTACTGATGGACACTGAGCTTGGCTATTGAGAACAGTGCTGTGGTAATCATAGGGATGCACGTGTCGCTTTTAAACTGGGGGCGGCAATGTCTCATTCATTCATTCATCTGTTTATTCATTTATTTTTTTATCATGAATCTACAATTATGTGGATCACATCATGTTTATTACACTCCCCCCATCACCAACGTAGGAATGGTTAAGGGACTGAGAAGGCTGGTTGTGAAGGATGGTTGCAGGCTGGTAAGGGGGCATTACGATTAGCTCACATAATGTGGGGGGGGAATTCTATAGGGAAGGCAGTATAGTTCAGAGAATTCAAGCAGTGATTCTTACTATGCTGGTGAACAGTGAGTGTAATGGGGTCTGGGGGGCGACTTGATGATCTGGGCAGTCTAGTAACCTTAATGTTCCTTATGTAATTGTAGACTGGTTATTGTGAATAGTGCTGCCATAAATTTAGGGGTGCAGATGTCTTTCTAGAACTGGGTTGCTGCATTCCTTATGTATGTATGTTTGTATGTATGTATGTGTGTATGTATGTATTCATCCATCCATGCATCCATTCATTCATTCTTTCATTCATTCATTCATTCATTATCTGTCTACCTATCTATCCATGGATGTTTCTGTCATTAATGCACAATTAGATGAGTTCCATTATGTTTACTAGACTCCCCCCATCACGCACGTGCCCCCAGATACCCCATTGCAGTCACTGTCCATGAGCATTGTAAGATACTGTAGAATCCCTACTTGTCTTTTCTGTGTTTTTCCGCCCTGTCTGTGACACCCCTCCCACATTATATATTCTTCTTCTAATGTGTCCTTACTTCGCCCCTCCCTAATCCCTCCATTCCCACCCATACACCTCAGTCTCTTTCCCTCTGTTAACTTTTAGTCCATTCTTGGGTTTTCTGAGACTGCTGCTGTTTCCTTCTTCAGTTTTTTGTTTGTTCTGATACTGTAATGATGAGTGATATCATTATACATATATATATATATATAGATATTTATATCTATATATATATATGTGTATGTATGTAGGTAAGTAACTCTAATGTTTGCTAAGATGATGCAGCTCCGCAAGGCTGGGCACTGCCCCCCCCCCCCGTGGGTGGAGTTTGTAAGCGCAGCACTGTTGCCTGGAGATTCCACGATGTCACAGTGGTGCCTCTGTCCTAGAGACATAATGTGTATGCTGAGAGGAGCAGGTGTGATTCGGGTGAGGTGGACACTGACCAACTTGACAGCATCAGGCTAAATGGAATCCAGAGCCAAGGTACTGTGTGTTCCTTTTCATTTTGTTGTCACTACTTCAAAGTTACATGAACAACATTATGGTTCCTAAGACTACCCCCACTGTCAAGTCCCCAGCACGTAGCCCGTAAGAGTCGCTGTCCAACAGCCCAGGAATATGCTGTAGAAGTGCTGCTGATCATCGCTATGTTATACGGACCTACCTAAGCTTGCCGCCGGGCCACACCCTGTGTGCCACTCATAATGCCCCATTTTCCCTCTCTCCCTTCCCTCCTAAGCCATCCTCCTCAGTCCCATTCCCTTTGGTAAGTGTGAGTCCATTCTTGGGTTCGGTGCGGCTGCTACTGTCCTTTTCTATCACTCCTTTTCTTTTTTCTGGTACTCCACAGGTGAGTGAAATCAGTTGACACTTGTCTTTCTCTGCGTGGCTTATTTCGCTGAGCATGATACCCTCTACCTCCCTCCATGTTGTTGCACATGGTAGGATTGGTTTCTGCATATGGCAGAATAATATTCCACTTTTCATCCTCTGATAGACACCTACCTTGTCTGTTGTTGTGGACAGTGCTGTGATAATTATACGGGTGCACAGGTCTTTTTTAAACTGGGCTGCTGTATTCTAGTGTTTATTTCTGTATGTCCGGATGTATGAATATATTTAGTTAGTTCATTACTCACTGGTATATCTGTTATTTATTTATTTATTTATCATTAGTCTTCATCTACGTGAGTCTCATGTAGTTTAGTAAACTGCCCCCCACAATGAGATGCCCCCACATACCTCATTGCAGTCACTGTCCATGAGCATGTTAAGATGCTGTAGAATCCCTTGTTGTCTTCTCTGTGTCGTACGTCCCTCCCCGTGCCCCCCTTCTGCTTTATGCATGCCAAAGGTAATGTGCACATTCGCCCCCGCTCCGCCTGACATTTTCCTCCGTTCCCACCTGTCCACGTCCATCCCTTTCCGTTTGGTAACTGTGAGTCCACTCTTGTGGTGCCGTTTTTCTTCTTCGGATGTCTCTTGGTTCCCCTCCTGCACAGGCGAGTGATATCATTTGATCCTTGTGTTTCTCCACCTGCCTGCCTTATTACACTGAGTATGATGCCCTCTCACACCATCCGTGTTTCTGCAAATGGTGTGATTTGTTTTCCTATGACTGAATAATATTCCATTGTTCATCTACTGATGGACACTGAGCTTGGCTATTGAGAACAGTGCTGTGGTAATCATAGGGATGCACGTGTCGCTTTTAAACTGGGGGCGGCAATGTCTCATTCATTCATTCATCTGTTTATTCATTTATTTTTTTATCATGAATCTACAATTATGTGGATCACATCATGTTTATTACACTCCCCCCATCACCAACGTAGGAATGGTTAAGGGACTGAGAAGGCTGGTTGTGAAGGATGGTTGCAGGCTGGTAAGGGGGCATTACGATTAGCTCACATAATGTGGGGGGGGAATTCTATAGGGAAGGCAGTATAGTTCAGAGAATTCAAGCAGTGATTCTTACTATGCTGGTGAACAGTGAGTGTAATGGGGTCTGGGGGGCGACTTGATGATCTGGGCAGTCTAGTAACCTTAATGTTCCTTATGTAATTGTAGACTGGTTATTGTGAATAGTGCTGCCATAAATTTAGGGGTGCAGATGTCTTTCTAGAACTGGGTTGCTGCATTCCTTATGTATGTATGTTTGTATGTATGTATGTGTGTATGTATGTATTCATCCATCCATGCATCCATTCATTCATTCTTTCATTCATTCATTCATTCATTATCTGTCTACCTATCTATCCATGGATGTTTCTGTCATTAATGCACAATTAGATGAGTTCCATTATGTTTACTAGACTCCCCCCATCACGCACGTGCCCCCAGATACCCCATTGCAGTCACTGTCCATGAGCATTGTAAGATACTGTAGAATCCCTACTTGTCTTTTCTGTGTTTTTCCGCCCTGTCTGTGACACCCCTCCCACATTATATATTCTTCTTCTAATGTGTCCTTACTTCGCCCCTCCCTAATCCCTCCATTCCCACCCATACACCTCAGTCTCTTTCCCTCTGTTAACTTTTAGTCCATTCTTGGGTTTTCTGAGACTGCTGCTGTTTCCTTCTTCAGTTTTTTGTTTGTTCTGATACTGTAATGATGAGTGATATCATTATACATATATATATATATATAGATATTTATATCTATATATATATATGTGTATGTATGTAGGTAAGTAACTCTAATGTTTGCTAAGATGATGCAGCTCCGCAAGGCTGGGCACTGCCCCCCCCCCCCCGTGGGTGGAGTTTGTAAGCGCAGCACTGTTGCCTGGAGATTCCACGATGTCACAGTGGTGCCTCTGTCCTAGAGACATAATGTGTATGCTGAGAGGAGCAGGTGTGATTCGGGTGAGGTGGACACTGACCAACTTGACAGCATCAGGCTAAATGGAATCCAGAGCCAAGGTACTGTGTGTTCCTTTTCATTTTGTTGTCACTACTTCAAAGTTACATGAACAACATTATGGTTCCTAAGACTACCCCCACTGTCAAGTCCCCAGCACGTAGCCCGTAAGAGTCGCTGTCCAACAGCCCAGGAATATGCTGTAGAAGTGCTGCTGATCATCGCTATGTTATACGGACCTACCTAAGCTTGCCGCCGGGCCACACCCTGTGTGCCACTCATAATGCCCCATTTTCCCTCTCTCCCTTCCCTCCTAAGCCATCCTCCTCAGTCCCATTCCCTTTGGTAAGTGTGAGTCCATTCTTGGGTTCGGTGCGGCTGCTACTGTCCTTTTCTATCACTCCTTTTCTTTTTTCTGGTACTCCACAGGTGAGTGAAATCAGTTGACACTTGTCTTTCTCTGCGTGGCTTATTTCGCTGAGCATGATACCCTCTACCTCCCTCCATGTTGTTGCACATGGTAGGATTGGTTTCTGCATATGGCAGAATAATATTCCACTTTTCATCCTCTGATAGACACCTACCTTGTCTGTTGTTGTGGACAGTGCTGTGATAATTATACGGGTGCACAGGTCTTTTTTAAACTGGGCTGCTGTATTCTAGTGTTTATTTCTGTATGTCCGGATGTATGAATATATTTAGTTAGTTCATTACTCACTGGTATATCTGTTATTTATTTATTTATTTATCATTAGTCTTCATCTACGTGAGTCTCATGTAGTTTAGTAAACTGCCCCCCACAATGAGATGCCCCCACATACCTCATTGCAGTCACTGTCCATGAGCATGTTAAGATGCTGTAGAATCCCTTGTTGTCTTCTCTGTGTCGTACGTCCCTCCCCGTGCCCCCCTTCTGCTTTATGCATGCCAAAGGTAATGTGCACATTCGCCCCCGCTCCGCCTGACATTTTCCTCCGTTCCCACCTGTCCACGTCCATCCCTTTCCGTTTGGTAACTGTGAGTCCACTCTTGTGGTGCCGTTTTTCTTCTTCGGATGTCTCTTGGTTCCCCTCCTGCACAGGCGAGTGATATCATTTGATCCTTGTGTTTCTCCACCTGCCTGCCTTATTACACTGAGTATGATGCCCTCTCACACCATCCGTGTTTCTGCAAATGGTGTGATTTGTTTTCCTATGACTGAATAATATTCCATTGTTCATCTACTGATGGACACTGAGCTTGGCTATTGAGAACAGTGCTGTGGTAATCATAGGGATGCACGTGTCGCTTTTAAACTGGGGGCGGCAATGTCTCATTCATTCATTCATCTGTTTATTCATTTATTTTTTTATCATGAATCTACAATTATGTGGATCACATCATGTTTATTACACTCCCCCCATCACCAACGTAGGAATGGTTAAGGGACTGAGAAGGCTGGTTGTGAAGGATGGTTGCAGGCTGGTAAGGGGGCATTACGATTAGCTCACATAATGTGGGGGGGGAATTCTATAGGGAAGGCAGTATAGTTCAGAGAATTCAAGCAGTGATTCTTACTATGCTGGTGAACAGTGAGTGTAATGGGGTCTGGGGGGCGACTTGATGATCTGGGCAGTCTAGTAACCTTAATGTTCCTTATGTAATTGTAGACTGGTTATTGTGAATAGTGCTGCCATAAATTTAGGGGTGCAGATGTCTTTCTAGAACTGGGTTGCTGCATTCCTTATGTATGTATGTTTGTATGTATGTATGTGTGTATGTATGTATTCATCCATCCATGCATCCATTCATTCATTCTTTCATTCATTCATTCATTCATTATCTGTCTACCTATCTATCCATGGATGTTTCTGTCATTAATGCACAATTAGATGAGTTCCATTATGTTTACTAGACTCCCCCCATCACGCACGTGCCCCCAGATACCCCATTGCAGTCACTGTCCATGAGCATTGTAAGATACTGTAGAATCCCTACTTGTCTTTTCTGTGTTTTTCCGCCCTGTCTGTGACACCCCTCCCACATTATATATTCTTCTTCTAATGTGTCCTTACTTCGCCCCTCCCTAATCCCTCCATTCCCACCCATACACCTCAGTCTCTTTCCCTCTGTTAACTTTTAGTCCATTCTTGGGTTTTCTGAGACTGCTGCTGTTTCCTTCTTCAGTTTTTTGTTTGTTCTGATACTGTAATGATGAGTGATATCATTATACATATATATATATATATATATATAGATATTTATATCTATATATATATATGTGTATGTATGTAGGTAAGTAACTCTAATGTTTGCTAAGATGATGCAGCTCCGCAAGGCTGGGCACTGCCCCCCCCCCCCGTGGGTGGAGTTTGTAAGCGCAGCACTGTTGCCTGGAGATTCCACGATGTCACAGTGGTGCCTCTGTCCTAGAGACATAATGTGTATGCTGAGAGGAGCAGGTGTGATTCGGGTGAGGTGGACACTGACCAACTTGACAGCATCAGGCTAAATGGAATCCAGAGCCAAGGTACTGTGTGTTCCTTTTCATTTTGTTGTCACTACTTCAAAGTTACATGAACAACATTATGGTTCCTAAGACTACCCCCACTGTCAAGTCCCCAGCACGTAGCCCGTAAGAGTCGCTGTCCAACAGCCCAGGAATATGCTGTAGAAGTGCTGCTGATCATCGCTATGTTATACGGACCTACCTAAGCTTGCCGCCGGGCCACACCCTGTGTGCCACTCATAATGCCCCATTTTCCCTCTCTCCCTTCCCTCCTAAGCCATCCTCCTCAGTCCCATTCCCTTTGGTAAGTGTGAGTCCATTCTTGGGTTCGGTGCGGCTGCTACTGTCCTTTTCTATCACTCCTTTTCTTTTTTCTGGTACTCCACAGGTGAGTGAAATCAGTTGACACTTGTCTTTCTCTGCGTGGCTTATTTCGCTGAGCATGATACCCTCTACCTCCCTCCATGTTGTTGCACATGGTAGGATTGGTTTCTGCATATGGCAGAATAATATTCCACTTTTCATCCTCTGATAGACACCTACCTTGTCTGTTGTTGTGGACAGTGCTGTGATAATTATACGGGTGCACAGGTCTTTTTTAAACTGGGCTGCTGTATTCTAGTGTTTATTTCTGTATGTCCGGATGTATGAATATATTTAGTTAGTTCATTACTCACTGGTATATCTGTTATTTATTTATTTATTTATCATTAGTCTTCATCTACGTGAGTCTCATGTAGTTTAGTAAACTGCCCCCCACAATGAGATGCCCCCACATACCTCATTGCAGTCACTGTCCATGAGCATGTTAAGATGCTGTAGAATCCCTTGTTGTCTTCTCTGTGTCGTACGTCCCTCCCCGTGCCCCCCTTCTGCTTTATGCATGCCAAAGGTAATGTGCACATTCGCCCCCGCTCCGCCTGACATTTTCCTCCGTTCCCACCTGTCCACGTCCATCCCTTTCCGTTTGGTAACTGTGAGTCCACTCTTGTGGTGCCGTTTTTCTTCTTCGGATGTCTCTTGGTTCCCCTCCTGCACAGGCGAGTGATATCATTTGATCCTTGTGTTTCTCCACCTGCCTGCCTTATTACACTGAGTATGATGCCCTCTCACACCATCCGTGTTTCTGCAAATGGTGTGATTTGTTTTCCTATGACTGAATAATATTCCATTGTTCATCTACTGATGGACACTGAGCTTGGCTATTGAGAACAGTGCTGTGGTAATCATAGGGATGCACGTGTCGCTTTTAAACTGGGGGCGGCAATGTCTCATTCATTCATTCATCTGTTTATTCATTTATTTTTTTATCATGAATCTACAATTATGTGGATCACATCATGTTTATTACACTCCCCCCATCACCAACGTAGGAATGGTTAAGGGACTGAGAAGGCTGGTTGTGAAGGATGGTTGCAGGCTGGTAAGGGGGCATTACGATTAGCTCACATAATGTGGGGGGGGAATTCTATAGGGAAGGCAGTATAGTTCAGAGAATTCAAGCAGTGATTCTTACTATGCTGGTGAACAGTGAGTGTAATGGGGTCTGGGGGGCGACTTGATGATCTGGGCAGTCTAGTAACCTTAATGTTCCTTATGTAATTGTAGACTGGTTATTGTGAATAGTGCTGCCATAAATTTAGGGGTGCAGATGTCTTTCTAGAACTGGGTTGCTGCATTCCTTATGTATGTATGTTTGTATGTATGTATGTGTGTATGTATGTATTCATCCATCCATGCATCCATTCATTCATTCTTTCATTCATTCATTCATTCATTATCTGTCTACCTATCTATCCATGGATGTTTCTGTCATTAATGCACAATTAGATGAGTTCCATTATGTTTACTAGACTCCCCCCATCACGCACGTGCCCCCAGATACCCCATTGCAGTCACTGTCCATGAGCATTGTAAGATACTGTAGAATCCCTACTTGTCTTTTCTGTGTTTTTCCGCCCTGTCTGTGACACCCCTCCCACATTATATATTCTTCTTCTAATGTGTCCTTACTTCGCCCCTCCCTAATCCCTCCATTCCCACCCATACACCTCAGTCTCTTTCCCTCTGTTAACTTTTAGTCCATTCTTGGGTTTTCTGAGACTGCTGCTGTTTCCTTCTTCAGTTTTTTGTTTGTTCTGATACTGTAATGATGAGTGATATCATTATACATATATATATATATATAGATATTTATATCTATATATATATATGTGTATGTATGTAGGTAAGTAACTCTAATGTTTGCTAAGATGATGCAGCTCCGCAAGGCTGGGCACTGCCCCCCCCCCCCGTGGGTGGAGTTTGTAAGCGCAGCACTGTTGCCTGGAGATTCCACGATGTCACAGTGGTGCCTCTGTCCTAGAGACATAATGTGTATGCTGAGAGGAGCAGGTGTGATTCGGGTGAGGTGGACACTGACCAACTTGACAGCATCAGGCTAAATGGAATCCAGAGCCAAGGTACTGTGTGTTCCTTTTCATTTTGTTGTCACTACTTCAAAGTTACATGAACAACATTATGGTTCCTAAGACTACCCCCACTGTCAAGTCCCCAGCACGTAGCCCGTAAGAGTCGCTGTCCAACAGCCCAGGAATATGCTGTAGAAGTGCTGCTGATCATCGCTATGTTATACGGACCTACCTAAGCTTGCCGCCGGGCCACACCCTGTGTGCCACTCATAATGCCCCATTTTCCCTCTCTCCCTTCCCTCCTAAGCCATCCTCCTCAGTCCCATTCCCTTTGGTAAGTGTGAGTCCATTCTTGGGTTCGGTGCGGCTGCTACTGTCCTTTTCTATCACTCCTTTTCTTTTTTCTGGTACTCCACAGGTGAGTGAAATCAGTTGACACTTGTCTTTCTCTGCGTGGCTTATTTCGCTGAGCATGATACCCTCTACCTCCCTCCATGTTGTTGCACATGGTAGGATTGGTTTCTGCATATGGCAGAATAATATTCCACTTTTCATCCTCTGATAGACACCTACCTTGTCTGTTGTTGTGGACAGTGCTGTGATAATTATACGGGTGCACAGGTCTTTTTTAAACTGGGCTGCTGTATTCTAGTGTTTATTTCTGTATGTCCGGATGTATGAATATATTTAGTTAGTTCATTACTCACTGGTATATCTGTTATTTATTTATTTATTTATCATTAGTCTTCATCTACGTGAGTCTCATGTAGTTTAGTAAACTGCCCCCCACAATGAGATGCCCCCACATACCTCATTGCAGTCACTGTCCATGAGCATGTTAAGATGCTGTAGAATCCCTTGTTGTCTTCTCTGTGTCGTACGTCCCTCCCCGTGCCCCCCTTCTGCTTTATGCATGCCAAAGGTAATGTGCACATTCGCCCCCGCTCCGCCTGACATTTTCCTCCGTTCCCACCTGTCCACGTCCATCCCTTTCCGTTTGGTAACTGTGAGTCCACTCTTGTGGTGCTGTTTTTCTTCTTCGGATGTCTCTTGGTTCCCCTCCTGCACAGGCGAGTGATATCATTTGATCCTTGTGTTTCTCCACCTGCCTGCCTTATTACACTGAGTATGATGCCCTCTCACACCATCCGTGTTTCTGCAAATGGTGTGATTTGTTTTCCTATGACTGAATAATATTCCATTGTTCATCTACTGATGGACACTGAGCTTGGCTATTGAGAACAGTGCTGTGGTAATCATAGGGATGCACGTGTCGCTTTTAAACTGGGGGCGGCAATGTCTCATTCATTCATTCATCTGTTTATTCATTTATTTTTTTATCATGAATCTACAATTATGTGGATCACATCATGTTTATTACACTCCCCCCATCACCAACGTAGGAATGGTTAAGGGACTGAGAAGGCTGGTTGTGAAGGATGGTTGCAGGCTGGTAAGGGGGCATTACGATTAGCTCACATAATGTGGGGGGGGAATTCTATAGGGAAGGCAGTATAGTTCAGAGAATTCAAGCAGTGATTCTTACTATGCTGGTGAACAGTGAGTGTAATGGGGTCTGGGGGGCGACTTGATGATCTGGGCAGTCTAGTAACCTTAATGTTCCTTATGTAATTGTAGACTGGTTATTGTGAATAGTGCTGCCATAAATTTAGGGGTGCAGATGTCTTTCTAGAACTGGGTTGCTGCATTCCTTATGTATGTATGTTTGTATGTATGTATGTGTGTATGTATGTATTCATCCATCCATGCATCCATTCATTCATTCTTTCATTCATTCATTCATTCATTATCTGTCTACCTATCTATCCATGGATGTTTCTGTCATTAATGCACAATTAGATGAGTTCCATTATGTTTACTAGACTCCCCCCATCACGCACGTGCCCCCAGATACCCCATTGCAGTCACTGTCCATGAGCATTGTAAGATACTGTAGAATCCCTACTTGTCTTTTCTGTGTTTTTCCGCCCTGTCTGTGACACCCCTCCCACATTATATATTCTTCTTCTAATGTGTCCTTACTTCGCCCCTCCCTAATCCCTCCATTCCCACCCATACACCTCAGTCTCTTTCCCTCTGTTAACTTTTAGTCCATTCTTGGGTTTTCTGAGACTGCTGCTGTTTCCTTCTTCAGTTTTTTGTTTGTTCTGATACTGTAATGATGAGTGATATCATTATACATATATATATATATATAGATATTTATATCTATATATATATATGTGTATGTATGTAGGTAAGTAACTCTAATGTTTGCTAAGATGATGCAGCTCCGCAAGGCTGGGCACTGCCCCCCCCCCCCCGTGGGTGGAGTTTGTAAGCGCAGCACTGTTGCCTGGAGATTCCACGATGTCACAGTGGTGCCTCTGTCCTAGAGACATAATGTGTATGCTGAGAGGAGCAGGTGTGATTCGGGTGAGGTGGACACTGACCAACTTGACAGCATCAGGCTAAATGGAATCCAGAGCCAAGGTACTGTGTGTTCCTTTTCATTTTGTTGTCACTACTTCAAAGTTACATGAACAACATTATGGTTCCTAAGACTACCCCCACTGTCAAGTCCCCAGCACGTAGCCCGTAAGAGTCGCTGTCCAACAGCCCAGGAATATGCTGTAGAAGTGCTGCTGATCATCGCTATGTTATACGGACCTACCTAAGCTTGCCGCCGGGCCACACCCTGTGTGCCACTCATAATGCCCCATTTTCCCTCTCTCCCTTCCCTCCTAAGCCATCCTCCTCAGTCCCATTCCCTTTGGTAAGTGTGAGTCCATTCTTGGGTTCGGTGCGGCTGCTACTGTCCTTTTCTATCACTCCTTTTCTTTTTTCTGGTACTCCACAGGTGAGTGAAATCAGTTGACACTTGTCTTTCTCTGCGTGGCTTATTTCGCTGAGCATGATACCCTCTACCTCCCTCCATGTTGTTGCACATGGTAGGATTGGTTTCTGCATATGGCAGAATAATATTCCACTTTTCATCCTCTGATAGACACCTACCTTGTCTGTTGTTGTGGACAGTGCTGTGATAATTATACGGGTGCACAGGTCTTTTTTAAACTGGGCTGCTGTATTCTAGTGTTTATTTCTGTATGTCCGGATGTATGAATATATTTAGTTAGTTCATTACTCACTGGTATATCTGTTATTTATTTATTTATTTATCATTAGTCTTCATCTACGTGAGTCTCATGTAGTTTAGTAAACTGCCCCCCACAATGAGATGCCCCCACATACCTCATTGCAGTCACTGTCCATGAGCATGTTAAGATGCTGTAGAATCCCTTGTTGTCTTCTCTGTGTCGTACGTCCCTCCCCGTGCCCCCCTTCTGCTTTATGCATGCCAAAGGTAATGTGCACATTCGCCCCCGCTCCGCCTGACATTTTCCTCCGTTCCCACCTGTCCACGTCCATCCCTTTCCGTTTGGTAACTGTGAGTCCACTCTTGTGGTGCCGTTTTTCTTCTTCGGATGTCTCTTGGTTCCCCTCCTGCACAGGCGAGTGATATCATTTGATCCTTGTGTTTCTCCACCTGCCTGCCTTATTACACTGAGTATGATGCCCTCTCACACCATCCGTGTTTCTGCAAATGGTGTGATTTGTTTTCCTATGACTGAATAATATTCCATTGTTCATCTACTGATGGACACTGAGCTTGGCTATTGAGAACAGTGCTGTGGTAATCATAGGGATGCACGTGTCGCTTTTAAACTGGGGGCGGCAATGTCTCATTCATTCATTCATCTGTTTATTCATTTATTTTTTTATCATGAATCTACAATTATGTGGATCACATCATGTTTATTACACTCCCCCCATCACCAACGTAGGAATGGTTAAGGGACTGAGAAGGCTGGTTGTGAAGGATGGTTGCAGGCTGGTAAGGGGGCATTACGATTAGCTCACATAATGTGGGGGGGGAATTCTATAGGGAAGGCAGTATAGTTCAGAGAATTCAAGCAGTGATTCTTACTATGCTGGTGAACAGTGAGTGTAATGGGGTCTGGGGGGCGACTTGATGATCTGGGCAGTCTAGTAACCTTAATGTTCCTTATGTAATTGTAGACTGGTTATTGTGAATAGTGCTGCCATAAATTTAGGGGTGCAGATGTCTTTCTAGAACTGGGTTGCTGCATTCCTTATGTATGTATGTTTGTATGTATGTATGTGTGTATGTATGTATTCATCCATCCATGCATCCATTCATTCATTCTTTCATTCATTCATTCATTCATTATCTGTCTACCTATCTATCCATGGATGTTTCTGTCATTAATGCACAATTAGATGAGTTCCATTATGTTTACTAGACTCCCCCCATCACGCACGTGCCCCCAGATACCCCATTGCAGTCACTGTCCATGAGCATTGTAAGATACTGTAGAATCCCTACTTGTCTTTTCTGTGTTTTTCCGCCCTGTCTGTGACACCCCTCCCACATTATATATTCTTCTTCTAATGTGTCCTTACTTCGCCCCTCCCTAATCCCTCCATTCCCACCCATACACCTCAGTCTCTTTCCCTCTGTTAACTTTTAGTCCATTCTTGGGTTTTCTGAGACTGCTGCTGTTTCCTTCTTCAGTTTTTTGTTTGTTCTGATACTGTAATGATGAGTGATATCATTATACATATATATATATATATATATATAGATATTTATATCTATATATATATATGTGTATGTATGTAGGTAAGTAACTCTAATGTTTGCTAAGATGATGCAGCTCCGCAAGGCTGGGCACTGCCCCCCCCCCCCGTGGGTGGAGTTTGTAAGCGCAGCACTGTTGCCTGGAGATTCCACGATGTCACAGTGGTGCCTCTGTCCTAGAGACATAATGTGTATGCTGAGAGGAGCAGGTGTGATTCGGGTGAGGTGGACACTGACCAACTTGACAGCATCAGGCTAAATGGAATCCAGAGCCAAGGTACTGTGTGTTCCTTTTCATTTTGTTGTCACTACTTCAAAGTTACATGAACAACATTATGGTTCCTAAGACTACCCCCACTGTCAAGTCCCCAGCACGTAGCCCGTAAGAGTCGCTGTCCAACAGCCCAGGAATATGCTGTAGAAGTGCTGCTGATCATCGCTATGTTATACGGACCTACCTAAGCTTGCCGCCGGGCCACACCCTGTGTGCCACTCATAATGCCCCATTTTCCCTCTCTCCCTTCCCTCCTAAGCCATCCTCCTCAGTCCCATTCCCTTTGGTAAGTGTGAGTCCATTCTTGGGTTCGGTGCGGCTGCTACTGTCCTTTTCTATCACTCCTTTTCTTTTTTCTGGTACTCCACAGGTGAGTGAAATCAGTTGACACTTGTCTTTCTCTGCGTGGCTTATTTCGCTGAGCATGATACCCTCTACCTCCCTCCATGTTGTTGCACATGGTAGGATTGGTTTCTGCATATGGCAGAATAATATTCCACTTTTCATCCTCTGATAGACACCTACCTTGTCTGTTGTTGTGGACAGTGCTGTGATAATTATACGGGTGCACAGGTCTTTTTTAAACTGGGCTGCTGTATTCTAGTGTTTATTTCTGTATGTCCGGATGTATGAATATATTTAGTTAGTTCATTACTCACTGGTATATCTGTTATTTATTTATTTATTTATCATTAGTCTTCATCTACGTGAGTCTCATGTAGTTTAGTAAACTGCCCCCCACAATGAGATGCCCCCACATACCTCATTGCAGTCACTGTCCATGAGCATGTTAAGATGCTGTAGAATCCCTTGTTGTCTTCTCTGTGTCGTACGTCCCTCCCCGTGCCCCCCTTCTGCTTTATGCATGCCAAAGGTAATGTGCACATTCGCCCCCGCTCCGCCTGACATTTTCCTCCGTTCCCACCTGTCCACGTCCATCCCTTTCCGTTTGGTAACTGTGAGTCCACTCTTGTGGTGCCGTTTTTCTTCTTCGGATGTCTCTTGGTTCCCCTCCTGCACAGGCGAGTGATATCATTTGATCCTTGTGTTTCTCCACCTGCCTGCCTTATTACACTGAGTATGATGCCCTCTCACACCATCCGTGTTTCTGCAAATGGTGTGATTTGTTTTCCTATGACTGAATAATATTCCATTGTTCATCTACTGATGGACACTGAGCTTGGCTATTGAGAACAGTGCTGTGGTAATCATAGGGATGCACGTGTCGCTTTTAAACTGGGGGCGGCAATGTCTCATTCATTCATTCATCTGTTTATTCATTTATTTTTTTATCATGAATCTACAATTATGTGGATCACATCATGTTTATTACACTCCCCCCATCACCAACGTAGGAATGGTTAAGGGACTGAGAAGGCTGGTTGTGAAGGATGGTTGCAGGCTGGTAAGGGGGCATTACGATTAGCTCACATAATGTGGGGGGGGAATTCTATAGGGAAGGCAGTATAGTTCAGAGAATTCAAGCAGTGATTCTTACTATGCTGGTGAACAGTGAGTGTAATGGGGTCTGGGGGGCGACTTGATGATCTGGGCAGTCTAGTAACCTTAATGTTCCTTATGTAATTGTAGACTGGTTATTGTGAATAGTGCTGCCATAAATTTAGGGGTGCAGATGTCTTTCTAGAACTGGGTTGCTGCATTCCTTATGTATGTATGTTTGTATGTATGTATGTGTGTATGTATGTATTCATCCATCCATGCATCCATTCATTCATTCTTTCATTCATTCATTCATTCATTATCTGTCTACCTATCTATCCATGGATGTTTCTGTCATTAATGCACAATTAGATGAGTTCCATTATGTTTACTAGACTCCCCCCATCACGCACGTGCCCCCAGATACCCCATTGCAGTCACTGTCCATGAGCATTGTAAGATACTGTAGAATCCCTACTTGTCTTTTCTGTGTTTTTCCGCCCTGTCTGTGACACCCCTCCCACATTATATATTCTTCTTCTAATGTGTCCTTACTTCGCCCCTCCCTAATCCCTCCATTCCCACCCATACACCTCAGTCTCTTTCCCTCTGTTAACTTTTAGTCCATTCTTGGGTTTTCTGAGACTGCTGCTGTTTCCTTCTTCAGTTTTTTGTTTGTTCTGATACTGTAATGATGAGTGATATCATTATACATATATATATATATATATATATAGATATTTATATCTATATATATATATGTGTATGTATGTAGGTAAGTAACTCTAATGTTTGCTAAGATGATGCAGCTCCGCAAGGCTGGGCACTGCCCCCCCCCCCCGTGGGTGGAGTTTGTAAGCGCAGCACTGTTGCCTGGAGATTCCACGATGTCACAGTGGTGCCTCTGTCCTAGAGACATAATGTGTATGCTGAGAGGAGCAGGTGTGATTCGGGTGAGGTGGACACTGACCAACTTGACAGCATCAGGCTAAATGGAATCCAGAGCCAAGGTACTGTGTGTTCCTTTTCATTTTGTTGTCACTACTTCAAAGTTACATGAACAACATTATGGTTCCTAAGACTACCCCCACTGTCAAGTCCCCAGCACGTAGCCCGTAAGAGTCGCTGTCCAACAGCCCAGGAATATGCTGTAGAAGTGCTGCTGATCATCGCTATGTTATACGGACCTACCTAAGCTTGCCGCCGGGCCACACCCTGTGTGCCACTCATAATGCCCCATTTTCCCTCTCTCCCTTCCCTCCTAAGCCATCCTCCTCAGTCCCATTCCCTTTGGTAAGTGTGAGTCCATTCTTGGGTTCGGTGCGGCTGCTACTGTCCTTTTCTATCACTCCTTTTCTTTTTTCTGGTACTCCACAGGTGAGTGAAATCAGTTGACACTTGTCTTTCTCTGCGTGGCTTATTTCGCTGAGCATGATACCCTCTACCTCCCTCCATGTTGTTGCACATGGTAGGATTGGTTTCTGCATATGGCAGAATAATATTCCACTTTTCATCCTCTGATAGACACCTACCTTGTCTGTTGTTGTGGACAGTGCTGTGATAATTATACGGGTGCACAGGTCTTTTTTAAACTGGGCTGCTGTATTCTAGTGTTTATTTCTGTATGTCCGGATGTATGAATATATTTAGTTAGTTCATTACTCACTGGTATATCTGTTATTTATTTATTTATTTATCATTAGTCTTCATCTACGTGAGTCTCATGTAGTTTAGTAAACTGCCCCCCACAATGAGATGCCCCCACATACCTCATTGCAGTCACTGTCCATGAGCATGTTAAGATGCTGTAGAATCCCTTGTTGTCTTCTCTGTGTCGTACGTCCCTCCCCGTGCCCCCCTTCTGCTTTATGCATGCCAAAGGTAATGTGCACATTCGCCCCCGCTCCGCCTGACATTTTCCTCCGTTCCCACCTGTCCACGTCCATCCCTTTCCGTTTGGTAACTGTGAGTCCACTCTTGTGGTGCCGTTTTTCTTCTTCGGATGTCTCTTGGTTCCCCTCCTGCACAGGCGAGTGATATCATTTGATCCTTGTGTTTCTCCACCTGCCTGCCTTATTACACTGAGTATGATGCCCTCTCACACCATCCGTGTTTCTGCAAATGGTGTGATTTGTTTTCCTATGACTGAATAATATTCCATTGTTCATCTACTGATGGACACTGAGCTTGGCTATTGAGAACAGTGCTGTGGTAATCATAGGGATGCACGTGTCGCTTTTAAACTGGGGGCGGCAATGTCTCATTCATTCATTCATCTGTTTATTCATTTATTTTTTTATCATGAATCTACAATTATGTGGATCACATCATGTTTATTACACTCCCCCCATCACCAACGTAGGAATGGTTAAGGGACTGAGAAGGCTGGTTGTGAAGGATGGTTGCAGGCTGGTAAGGGGGCATTACGATTAGCTCACATAATGTGGGGGGGGAATTCTATAGGGAAGGCAGTATAGTTCAGAGAATTCAAGCAGTGATTCTTACTATGCTGGTGAACAGTGAGTGTAATGGGGTCTGGGGGGCGACTTGATGATCTGGGCAGTCTAGTAACCTTAATGTTCCTTATGTAATTGTAGACTGGTTATTGTGAATAGTGCTGCCATAAATTTAGGGGTGCAGATGTCTTTCTAGAACTGGGTTGCTGCATTCCTTATGTATGTATGTTTGTATGTATGTATGTGTGTATGTATGTATTCATCCATCCATGCATCCATTCATTCATTCTTTCATTCATTCATTCATTCATTATCTGTCTACCTATCTATCCATGGATGTTTCTGTCATTAATGCACAATTAGATGAGTTCCATTATGTTTACTAGACTCCCCCCATCACGCACGTGCCCCCAGATACCCCATTGCAGTCACTGTCCATGAGCATTGTAAGATACTGTAGAATCCCTACTTGTCTTTTCTGTGTTTTTCCGCCCTGTCTGTGACACCCCTCCCACATTATATATTCTTCTTCTAATGTGTCCTTACTTCGCCCCTCCCTAATCCCTCCATTCCCACCCATACACCTCAGTCTCTTTCCCTCTGTTAACTTTTAGTCCATTCTTGGGTTTTCTGAGACTGCTGCTGTTTCCTTCTTCAGTTTTTTGTTTGTTCTGATACTGTAATGATGAGTGATATCATTATACATATATATATATATATATATAGATATTTATATCTATATATATATATGTGTATGTATGTAGGTAAGTAACTCTAATGTTTGCTAAGATGATGCAGCTCCGCATGGCTGGGCACTGCCCCCCCCCCCGTGGGTGGAGTTTGTAAGCGCAGCACTGTTGCCTGGAGATTCCACGATGTCACAGTGGTGCCTCTGTCCTAGAGACATAATGTGTATGCTGAGAGGAGCAGGTGTGATTCGGGTGAGGTGGACACTGACCAACTTGACAGCATCAGGCTAAATGGAATCCAGAGCCAAGGTACTGTGTGTTCCTTTTCATTTTGTTGTCACTACTTCAAAGTTACATGAACAACATTATGGTTCCTAAGACTACCCCCACTGTCAAGTCCCCAGCACGTAGCCCGTAAGAGTCGCTGTCCAACAGCCCAGGAATATGCTGTAGAAGTGCTGCTGATCATCGCTATGTTATACGGACCTACCTAAGCTTGCCGCCGGGCCACACCCTGTGTGCCACTCATAATGCCCCATTTTCCCTCTCTCCCTTCCCTCCTAAGCCATCCTCCTCAGTCCCATTCCCTTTGGTAAGTGTGAGTCCATTCTTGGGTTCGGTGCGGCTGCTACTGTCCTTTTCTATCACTCCTTTTCTTTTTTCTGGTACTCCACAGGTGAGTGAAATCAGTTGACACTTGTCTTTCTCTGCGTGGCTTATTTCGCTGAGCATGATACCCTCTACCTCCCTCCATGTTGTTGCACATGGTAGGATTGGTTTCTGCATATGGCAGAATAATATTCCACTTTTCATCCTCTGATAGACACTTACCTTGTCTGTTGTTGTGGACAGTGCTGTGATAATTATACGGGTGCACAGGTCTTTTTTAAACTGGGCTGCTGTATTCTAGTGTTTATTTCTGTATGTCCGGATGTATGAATATATTTAGTTAGTTCATTACTCACTGGTATATCTGTTATTTATTTATTTATTTATCATTAGTCTTCATCTACGTGAGTCTCATGTAGTTTAGTAAACTGCCCCCCACAATGAGATGCCCCCACATACCTCATTGCAGTCACTGTCCATGAGCATGTTAAGATGCTGTAGAATCCCTTGTTGTCTTCTCTGTGTCGTACGTCCCTCCCCGTGCCCCCCTTCTGCTTTATGCATGCCAAAGGTAATGTGCACATTCGCCCCCGCTCCGCCTGACATTTTCCTCCGTTCCCACCTGTCCACGTCCATCCCTTTCCGTTTGGTAACTGTGAGTCCACTCTTGTGGTGCCGTTTTTCTTCTTCGGATGTCTCTTGGTTCCCCTCCTGCACAGGCGAGTGATATCATTTGATCCTTGTGTTTCTCCACCTGCCTGCCTTATTACACTGAGTATGATGCCCTCTCACACCATCCGTGTTTCTGCAAATGGTGTGATTTGTTTTCCTATGACTGAATAATATTCCATTGTTCATCTACTGATGGACACTGAGCTTGGCTATTGAGAACAGTGCTGTGGTAATCATAGGGATGCACGTGTCGCTTTTAAACTGGGGGCGGCAATGTCTCATTCATTCATTCATCTGTTTATTCATTTATTTTTTTATCATGAATCTACAATTATGTGGATCACATCATGTTTATTACACTCCCCCCATCACCAACGTAGGAATGGTTAAGGGACTGAGAAGGCTGGTTGTGAAGGATGGTTGCAGGCTGGTAAGGGGGCATTACGATTAGCTCACATAATGTGGGGGGGGAATTCTATAGGGAAGGCAGTATAGTTCAGAGAATTCAAGCAGTGATTCTTACTATGCTGGTGAACAGTGAGTGTAATGGGGTCTGGGGGGCGACTTGATGATCTGGGCAGTCTAGTAACCTTAATGTTCCTTATGTAATTGTAGACTGGTTATTGTGAATAGTGCTGCCATAAATTTAGGGGTGCAGATGTCTTTCTAGAACTGGGTTGCTGCATTCCTTATGTATGTATGTTTGTATGTATGTATGTGTGTATGTATGTATTCATCCATCCATGCATCCATTCATTCATTCTTTCATTCATTCATTCATTCATTATCTGTCTACCTATCTATCCATGGATGTTTCTGTCATTAATGCACAATTAGATGAGTTCCATTATGTTTACTAGACTCCCCCCATCACGCACGTGCCCCCAGATACCCCATTGCAGTCACTGTCCATGAGCATTGTAAGATACTGTAGAATCCCTACTTGTCTTTTCTGTGTTTTTCCGCCCTGTCTGTGACACCCCTCCCACATTATATATTCTTCTTCTAATGTGTCCTTACTTCGCCCCTCCCTAATCCCTCCATTCCCACCCATACACCTCAGTCTCTTTCCCTGTGTTAACTTTTAGTCCATTCTTGGGTTTTCTGAGACTGCTGCTGTTTCCTTCTTCAGTTTTTTGTTTGTTCTGATACTGTAATGATGAGTGATATCATTATACATATATATATATATATATAGATATTTATATCTATATATATATATGTGTATGTATGTAGGTAAGTAACTCTAATGTTTGCTAAGATGATGCAGCTCCGCAAGGCTGGGCACTGCCCCCCCCCCCCCGTGGGTGGAGTTTGTAAGCGCAGCACTGTTGCCTGGAGATTCCACGATGTCACAGTGTTGCCTCTGTCCTAGAGACATAATGTGTATGCTGAGAGGAGCAGGTGTGATTCGGGTGAGGTGGACACTGACCAACTTGACAGCATCAGGCTAAATGGAATCCAGAGCCAAGGTACTGTGTGTTCCTTTTCATTTTGTTGTCACTACTTCAAAGTTACATGAACAACATTATGGTTCCTAAGACTACCCCCACTGTCAAGTCCCCAGCACGTAGCCCGTAAGAGTCGCTGTCCAACAGCCCAGGAATATGCTGTAGAAGTGCTGCTGATCATCGCTATGTTATACGGACCTACCTAAGCTTGCCGCCGGGCCACACCCTGTGTGCCACTCATAATGCCCCATTTTCCCTCTCTCCCTTCCCTCCTAAGCCATCCTCCTCAGTCCCATTCCCTTTGGTAAGTGTGAGTCCATTCTTGGGTTCGGTGCGGCTGCTACTGTCCTTTTCTATCACTCCTTTTCTTTTTTCTGGTACTCCACAGGTGAGTGAAATCAGTTGACACTTGTCTTTCTCTGCGTGGCTTATTTCGCTGAGCATGATACCCTCTACCTCCCTCCATGTTGTTGCACATGGTAGGATTGGTTTCTGCATATGGCAGAATAATATTCCACTTTTCATCCTCTGATAGACACCTACCTTGTCTGTTGTTGTGGACAGTGCTGTGATAATTATACGGGTGCACAGGTCTTTTTTAAACTGGGCTGCTGTATTCTAGTGTTTATTTCTGTATGTCCGGATGTATGAATATATTTAGTTAGTTCATTACTCACTGGTATATCTGTTATTTATTTATTTATTTATCATTAGTCTTCATCTACGTGAGTCTCATGTAGTTTAGTAAACTGCCCCCCACAATGAGATGCCCCCACATACCTCATTGCAGTCACTGTCCATGAGCATGTTAAGATGCTGTAGAATCCCTTGTTGTCTTCTCTGTGTCGTACGTCCCTCCCCGTGCCCCCCTTCTGCTTTATGCATGCCAAAGGTAATGTGCACATTCGCCCCCGCTCCGCCTGACATTTTCCTCCGTTCCCACCTGTCCACGTCCATCCCTTTCCGTTTGGTAACTGTGAGTCCACTCTTGTGGTGCCGTTTTTCTTCTTCGGATGTCTCTTGGTTCCCCTCCTGCACAGGCGAGTGATATCATTTGATCCTTGTGTTTCTCCACCTGCCTGCCTTATTACACTGAGTATGATGCCCTCTCACACCATCCGTGTTTCTGCAAATGGTGTGATTTGTTTTCCTATGACTGAATAATATTCCATTGTTCATCTACTGATGGACACTGAGCTTGGCTATTGAGAACAGTGCTGTGGTAATCATAGGGATGCACGTGTCGCTTTTAAACTGGGGGCGGCAATGTCTCATTCATTCATTCATCTGTTTATTCATTTATTTTTTTATCATGAATCTACAATTATGTGGATCACATCATGTTTATTACACTCCCCCCATCACCAACGTAGGAATGGTTAAGGGACTGAGAAGGCTGGTTGTGAAGGATGGTTGCAGGCTGGTAAGGGGGCATTACGATTAGCTCACATAATGTGGGGGGGGAATTCTATAGGGAAGGCAGTATAGTTCAGAGAATTCAAGCAGTGATTCTTACTATGCTGGTGAACAGTGAGTGTAATGGGGTCTGGGGGGCGACTTGATGATCTGGGCAGTCTAGTAACCTTAATGTTCCTTATGTAATTGTAGACTGGTTATTGTGAATAGTGCTGCCATAAATTTAGGGGTGCAGATGTCTTTCTAGAACTGGGTTGCTGCATTCCTTATGTATGTATGTTTGTATGTATGTATGTGTGTATGTATGTATTCATCCATCCATGCATCCATTCATTCATTCTTTCATTCATTCATTCATTCATTATCTGTCTACCTATCTATCCATGGATGTTTCTGTCATTAATGCACAATTAGATGAGTTCCATTATGTTTACTAGACTCCCCCCATCACGCACGTGCCCCCAGATACCCCATTGCAGTCACTGTCCATGAGCATTGTAAGATACTGTAGAATCCCTACTTGTCTTTTCTGTGTTTTTCCGCCCTGTCTGTGACACCCCTCCCACATTATATATTCTTCTTCTAATGTGTCCTTACTTCGCCCCTCCCTAATCCCTCCATTCCCACCCATACACCTCAGTCTCTTTCCCTCTGTTAACTTTTAGTCCATTCTTGGGTTTTCTGAGACTGCTGCTGTTTCCTTCTTCAGTTTTTTGTTTGTTCTGATACTGTAATGATGAGTGATATCATTATACATATATATATATATATAGATATTTATATCTATATATATATATGTGTATGTATGTAGGTAAGTAACTCTAATGTTTGCTAAGATGATGCAGCTCCGCAAGGCTGGGCACTGCCCCCCCCCCCCCCGTGGGTGGAGTTTGTAAGCGCAGCACTGTTGCCTGGAGATTCCACGATGTCACAGTGGTGCCTCTGTCCTAGAGACATAATGTGTATGCTGAGAGGAGCAGGTGTGATTCGGGTGAGGTGGACACTGACCAACTTGACAGCATCAGGCTAAATGGAATCCAGAGCCAAGGTACTGTGTGTTCCTTTTCATTTTGTTGTCACTACTTCAAAGTTACATGAACAACATTATGGTTCCTAAGACTACCCCCACTGTCAAGTCCCCAGCACGTAGCCCGTAAGAGTCGCTGTCCAACAGCCCAGGAATATGCTGTAGAAGTGCTGCTGATCATCGCTATGTTATACGGACCTACCTAAGCTTGCCGCCGGGCCACACCCTGTGTGCCACTCATAATGCCCCATTTTCCCTCTCTCCCTTCCCTCCTAAGCCATCCTCCTCAGTCCCATTCCCTTTGGTAAGTGTGAGTCCATTCTTGGGTTCGGTGCGGCTGCTACTGTCCTTTTCTATCACTCCTTTTCTTTTTTCTGGTACTCCACAGGTGAGTGAAATCAGTTGACACTTGTCTTTCTCTGCGTGGCTTATTTCGCTGAGCATGATACCCTCTACCTCCCTCCATGTTGTTGCACATGGTAGGATTGGTTTCTGCATATGGCAGAATAATATTCCACTTTTCATCCTCTGATAGACACTTACCTTGTCTGTTGTTGTGGACAGTGCTGTGATAATTATACGGGTGCACAGGTCTTTTTTAAACTGGGCTGCTGTATTCTAGTGTTTATTTCTGTATGTCCGGATGTATGAATATATTTAGTTAGTTCATTACTCACTGGTATATCTGTTATTTATTTATTTATTTATCATTAGTCTTCATCTACGTGAGTCTCATGTAGTTTAGTAAACTGCCCCCCACAATGAGATGCCCCCACATACCTCATTGCAGTCACTGTCCATGAGCATGTTAAGATGCTGTAGAATCCCTTGTTGTCTTCTCTGTGTCGTACGTCCCTCCCCGTGCCCCCCTTCTGCTTTATGCATGCCAAAGGTAATGTGCACATTCGCCCCCGCTCCGCCTGACATTTTCCTCCGTTCCCACCTGTCCACGTCCATCCCTTTCCGTTTGGTAACTGTGAGTCCACTCTTGTGGTGCCGTTTTTCTTCTTCGGATGTCTCTTGGTTCCCCTCCTGCACAGGCGAGTGATATCATTTGATCCTTGTGTTTCTCCACCTGCCTGCCTTATTACACTGAGTATGATGCCCTCTCACACCATCCGTGTTTCTGCAAATGGTGTGATTTGTTTTCCTATGACTGAATAATATTCCATTGTTCATCTACTGATGGACACTGAGCTTGGCTATTGAGAACAGTGCTGTGGTAATCATAGGGATGCACGTGTCGCTTTTAAACTGGGGGCGGCAATGTCTCATTCATTCATTCATCTGTTTATTCATTTATTTTTTTATCATGAATCTACAATTATGTGGATCACATCATGTTTATTACACTCCCCCCATCACCAACGTAGGAATGGTTAAGGGACTGAGAAGGCTGGTTGTGAAGGATGGTTGCAGGCTGGTAAGGGGGCATTACGATTAGCTCACATAATGTGGGGGGGGAATTCTATAGGGAAGGCAGTATAGTTCAGAGAATTCAAGCAGTGATTCTTACTATGCTGGTGAACAGTGAGTGTAATGGGGTCTGGGGGGCGACTTGATGATCTGGGCAGTCTAGTAACCTTAATGTTCCTTATGTAATTGTAGACTGGTTATTGTGAATAGTGCTGCCATAAATTTAGGGGTGCAGATGTCTTTCTAGAACTGGGTTGCTGCATTCCTTATGTATGTATGTTTGTATGTATGTATGTGTGTATGTATGTATTCATCCATCCATGCATCCATTCATTCATTCTTTCATTCATTCATTCATTCATTATCTGTCTACCTATCTATCCATGGATGTTTCTGTCATTAATGCACAATTAGATGAGTTCCATTATGTTTACTAGACTCCCCCCATCACGCACGTGCCCCCAGATACCCCATTGCAGTCACTGTCCATGAGCATTGTAAGATACTGTAGAATCCCTACTTGTCTTTTCTGTGTTTTTCCGCCCTGTCTGTGACACCCCTCCCACATTATATATTCTTCTTCTAATGTGTCCTTACTTCGCCCCTCCCTAATCCCTCCATTCCCACCCATACACCTCAGTCTCTTTCCCTCTGTTAACTTTTAGTCCATTCTTGGGTTTTCTGAGACTGCTGCTGTTTCCTTCTTCAGTTTTTTGTTTGTTCTGATACTGTAATGATGAGTGATATCATTATACATATATATATATATATATAGATATTTATATCTATATATATATATGTGTATGTATGTAGGTAAGTAACTCTAATGTTTGCTAAGATGATGCAGCTCCGCAAGGCTGGGCACTGCCCCCCCCCCCCCCGTGGGTGGAGTTTGTAAGCGCAGCACTGTTGCCTGGAGATTCCACGATGTCACAGTGGTGCCTCTGTCCTAGAGACATAATGTGTATGCTGAGAGGAGCAGGTGTGATTCGGGTGAGGTGGACACTGACCAACTTGACAGCATCAGGCTAAATGGAATCCAGAGCCAAGGTACTGTGTGTTCCTTTTCATTTTGTTGTCACTACTTCAAAGTTACATGAACAACATTATGGTTCCTAAGACTACCCCCACTGTCAAGTCCCCAGCACGTAGCCCGTAAGAGTCGCTGTCCAACAGCCCAGGAATATGCTGTAGAAGTGCTGCTGATCATCGCTATGTTATACGGACCTACCTAAGCTTGCCGCCGGGCCACACCCTGTGTGCCACTCATAATGCCCCATTTTCCCTCTCTCCCTTCCCTCCTAAGCCATCCTCCTCAGTCCCATTCCCTTTGGTAAGTGTGAGTCCATTCTTGGGTTCGGTGCGGCTGCTACTGTCCTTTTCTATCACTCCTTTTCTTTTTTCTGGTACTCCACAGGTGAGTGAAATCAGTTGACACTTGTCTTTCTCTGCGTGGCTTATTTCGCTGAGCATGATACCCTCTACCTCCCTCCATGTTGTTGCACATGGTAGGATTGGTTTCTGCATATGGCAGAATAATATTCCACTTTTCATCCTCTGATAGACACTTACCTTGTCTGTTGTTGTGGACAGTGCTGTGATAATTATACGGGTGCACAGGTCTTTTTTAAACTGGGCTGCTGTATTCTAGTGTTTATTTCTGTATGTCCGGATGTATGAATATATTTAGTTAGTTCATTACTCACTGGTATATCTGTTATTTATTTATTTATTTATCATTAGTCTTCATCTACGTGAGTCTCATGTAGTTTAGTAAACTGCCCCCCACAATGAGATGCCCCCACATACCTCATTGCAGTCACTGTCCATGAGCATGTTAAGATGCTGTAGAATCCCTTGTTGTCTTCTCTGTGTCGTACGTCCCTCCCCGTGCCCCCCTTCTGCTTTATGCATGCCAAAGGTAATGTGCACATTCGCCCCCGCTCCGCCTGACATTTTCCTCCGTTCCCACCTGTCCACGTCCATCCCTTTCCGTTTGGTAACTGTGAGTCCACTCTTGTGGTGCCGTTTTTCTTCTTCGGATGTCTCTTGGTTCCCCTCCTGCACAGGCGAGTGATATCATTTGATCCTTGTGTTTCTCCACCTGCCTGCCTTATTACACTGAGTATGATGCCCTCTCACACCATCCGTGTTTCTGCAAATGGTGTGATTTGTTTTCCTATGACTGAATAATATTCCATTGTTCATCTACTGATGGACACTGAGCTTGGCTATTGAGAACAGTGCTGTGGTAATCATAGGGATGCACGTGTCGCTTTTAAACTGGGGGCGGCAATGTCTCATTCATTCATTCATCTGTTTATTCATTTATTTTTTTATCATGAATCTACAATTATGTGGATCACATCATGTTTATTACACTCCCCCCATCACCAACGTAGGAATGGTTAAGGGACTGAGAAGGCTGGTTGTGAAGGATGGTTGCAGGCTGGTAAGGGGGCATTACGATTAGCTCACATAATGTGGGGGGGGAATTCTATAGGGAAGGCAGTATAGTTCAGAGAATTCAAGCAGTGATTCTTACTATGCTGGTGAACAGTGAGTGTAATGGGGTCTGGGGGGCGACTTGATGATCTGGGCAGTCTAGTAACCTTAATGTTCCTTATGTAATTGTAGACTGGTTATTGTGAATAGTGCTGCCATAAATTTAGGGGTGCAGATGTCTTTCTAGAACTGGGTTGCTGCATTCCTTATGTATGTATGTTTGTATGTATGTATGTGTGTATGTATGTATTCATCCATCCATGCATCCATTCATTCATTCTTTCATTCATTCATTCATTCATTATCTGTCTACCTATCTATCCATGGATGTTTCTGTCATTAATGCACAATTAGATGAGTTCCATTATGTTTACTAGACTCCCCCCATCACGCACGTGCCCCCAGATACCCCATTGCAGTCACTGTCCATGAGCATTGTAAGATACTGTAGAATCCCTACTTGTCTTTTCTGTGTTTTTCCGCCCTGTCTGTGACACCCCTCCCACATTATATATTCTTCTTCTAATGTGTCCTTACTTCGCCCCTCCCTAATCCCTCCATTCCCACCCATACACCTCAGTCTCTTTCCCTGTGTTAACTTTTAGTCCATTCTTGGGTTTTCTGAGACTGCTGCTGTTTCCTTCTTCAGTTTTTTGTTTGTTCTGATACTGTAATGATGAGTGATATCATTATACATATATATATATATATATAGATATTTATATCTATATATATATATGTGTATGTATGTAGGTAAGTAACTCTAATGTTTGCTAAGATGATGCAGCTCCGCAAGGCTGGGCACTGCCCCCCCCCCCCCGTGGGTGGAGTTTGTAAGCGCAGCACTGTTGCCTGGAGATTCCACGATGTCACAGTGGTGCCTCTGTCCTAGAGACATAATGTGTATGCTGAGAGGAGCAGGTGTGATTCGGGTGAGGTGGACACTGACCAACTTGACAGCATCAGGCTAAATGGAATCCAGAGCCAAGGTACTGTGTGTTCCTTTTCATTTTGTTGTCACTACTTCAAAGTTACATGAACAACATTATGGTTCCTAAGACTACCCCCACTGTCAAGTCCCCAGCACGTAGCCCGTAAGAGTCGCTGTCCAACAGCCCAGGAATATGCTGTAGAAGTGCTGCTGATCATCGCTATGTTATACGGACCTACCTAAGCTTGCCGCCGGGCCACACCCTGTGTGCCACTCATAATGCCCCATTTTCCCTCTCTCCCTTCCCTCCTAAGCCATCCTCCTCAGTCCCATTCCCTTTGGTAAGTGTGAGTCCATTCTTGGGTTCGGTGCGGCTGCTACTGTCCTTTTCTATCACTCCTTTTCTTTTTTCTGGTACTCCACAGGTGAGTGAAATCAGTTGACACTTGTCTTTCTCTGCGTGGCTTATTTCGCTGAGCATGATACCCTCTACCTCCCTCCATGTTGTTGCACATGGTAGGATTGGTTTCTGCATATGGCAGAATAATATTCCACTTTTCATCCTCTGATAGACACCTACCTTGTCTGTTGTTGTGGACAGTGCTGTGATAATTATACGGGTGCACAGGTCTTTTTTAAACTGGGCTGCTGTATTCTAGTGTTTATTTCTGTATGTCCGGATGTATGAATATATTTAGTTAGTTCATTACTCACTGGTATATCTGTTATTTATTTATTTATTTATCATTAGTCTTCATCTACGTGAGTCTCATGTAGTTTAGTAAACTGCCCCCCACAATGAGATGCCCCCACATACCTCATTGCAGTCACTGTCCATGAGCATGTTAAGATGCTGTAGAATCCCTTGTTGTCTTCTCTGTGTCGTACGTCCCTCCCCGTGCCCCCCTTCTGCTTTAGGCATGCCAAAGGTAATGTGCACATTCGCCCCCGCTCCGCCTGACATTTTCCTCCGTTCCCACCTGTCCACGTCCATCCCTTTCCGTTTGGTAACTGTGAGTCCACTCTTGTGGTGCCGTTTTTCTTCTTCGGATGTCTCTTGGTTCCCCTCCTGCACAGGCGAGTGATATCATTTGATCCTTGTGTTTCTCCACCTGCCTGCCTTATTACACTGAGTATGATGCCCTCTCACACCATCCGTGTTTCTGCAAATGGTGTGATTTGTTTTCCTATGACTGAATAATATTCCATTGTTCATCTACTGATGGACACTGAGCTTGGCTATTGAGAACAGTGCTGTGGTAATCATAGGGATGCACGTGTCGCTTTTAAACTGGGGGCGGCAATGTCTCATTCATTCATTCATCTGTTTATTCATTTATTTTTTTATCATGAATCTACAATTATGTGGATCACATCATGTTTATTACACTCCCCCCATCACCAACGTAGGAATGGTTAAGGGACTGAGAAGGCTGGTTGTGAAGGATGGTTGCAGGCTGGTAAGGGGGCATTACGATTAGCTCACATAATGTGGGGGGGGAATTCTATAGGGAAGGCAGTATAGTTCAGAGAATTCAAGCAGTGATTCTTACTATGCTGGTGAACAGTGAGTGTAATGGGGTCTGGGGGGCGACTTGATGATCTGGGCAGTCTAGTAACCTTAATGTTCCTTATGTAATTGTAGACTGGTTATTGTGAATAGTGCTGCCATAAATTTAGGGGTGCAGATGTCTTTCTAGAACTGGGTTGCTGCATTCCTTATGTATGTATGTTTGTATGTATGTATGTGTGTATGTATGTATTCATCCATCCATGCATCCATTCATTCATTCTTTCATTCATTCATTCATTCATTATCTGTCTACCTATCTATCCATGGATGTTTCTGTCATTAATGCACAATTAGATGAGTTCCATTATGTTTACTAGACTCCCCCCATCACGCACGTGCCCCCAGATACCCCATTGCAGTCACTGTCCATGAGCATTGTAAGATACTGTAGAATCCCTACTTGTCTTTTCTGTGTTTTTCCGCCCTGTCTGTGACACCCCTCCCACATTATATATTCTTCTTCTAATGTGTCCTTACTTCGCCCCTCCCTAATCCCTCCATTCCCACCCATACACCTCAGTCTCTTTCCCTCTGTTAACTTTTAGTCCATTCTTGGGTTTTCTGAGACTGCTGCTGTTTCCTTCTTCAGTTTTTTGTTTGTTCTGATACTGTAATGATGAGTGATATCATTATACATATATATATATATATAGATATTTATATCTATATATATATATGTGTATGTATGTAGGTAAGTAACTCTAATGTTTGCTAAGATGATGCAGCTCCGCAAGGCTGGGCACTGCCCCCCCCCCCCCGTGGGTGGAGTTTGTAAGCGCAGCACTGTTGCCTGGAGATTCCACGATGTCACAGTGGTGCCTCTGTCCTAGAGACATAATGTGTATGCTGAGAGGAGCAGGTGTGATTCGGGTGAGGTGGACACTGACCAACTTGACAGCATCAGGCTAAATGGAATCCAGAGCCAAGGTACTGTGTGTTCCTTTTCATTTTGTTGTCACTACTTCAAAGTTACATGAACAACATTATGGTTCCTAAGACTACCCCCACTGTCAAGTCCCCAGCACGTAGCCCGTAAGAGTCGCTGTCCAACAGCCCAGGAATATGCTGTAGAAGTGCTGCTGATCATCGCTATGTTATACGGACCTACCTAAGCTTGCCGCCGGGCCACACCCTGTGTGCCACTCATAATGCCCCATTTTCCCTCTCTCCCTTCCCTCCTAAGCCATCCTCCTCAGTCCCATTCCCTTTGGTAAGTGTGAGTCCATTCTTGGGTTCGGTGCGGCTGCTACTGTCCTTTTCTATCACTCCTTTTCTTTTTTCTGGTACTCCACAGGTGAGTGAAATCAGTTGACACTTGTCTTTCTCTGCGTGGCTTATTTCGCTGAGCATGATACCCTCTACCTCCCTCCATGTTGTTGCACATGGTAGGATTGGTTTCTGCATATGGCAGAATAATATTCCACTTTTCATCCTCTGATAGACACCTACCTTGTCTGTTGTTGTGGACAGTGCTGTGATAATTATACGGGTGCACAGGTCTTTTTTAAACTGGGCTGCTGTATTCTAGTGTTTATTTCTGTATGTCCGGATGTATGAATATATTTAGTTAGTTCATTACTCACTGGTATATCTGTTATTTATTTATTTATTTATCATTAGTCTTCATCTACGTGAGTCTCATGTAGTTTAGTAAACTGCCCCCCACAATGAGATGCCCCCACATACCTCATTGCAGTCACTGTCCATGAGCATGTTAAGATGCTGTAGAATCCCTTGTTGTCTTCTCTGTGTCGTACGTCCCTCCCCGTGCCCCCCTTCTGCTTTATGCATGCCAAAGGTAATGTGCACATTCGCCCCCGCTCCGCCTGACATTTTCCTCCGTTCCCACCTGTCCACGTCCATCCCTTTCCGTTTGGTAACTGTGAGTCCACTCTTGTGGTGCCGTTTTTCTTCTTCGGATGTCTCTTGGTTCCCCTCCTGCACAGGCGAGTGATATCATTTGATCCTTGTGTTTCTCCACCTGCCTGCCTTATTACACTGAGTATGATGCCCTCTCACACCATCCGTGTTTCTGCAAATGGTGTGATTTGTTTTCCTATGACTGAATAATATTCCATTGTTCATCTACTGATGGACACTGAGCTTGGCTATTGAGAACAGTGCTGTGGTAATCATAGGGATGCACGTGTCGCTTTTAAACTGGGGGCGGCAATGTCTCATTCATTCATTCATCTGTTTATTCATTTATTTTTTTATCATGAATCTACAATTATGTGGATCACATCATGTTTATTACACTCCCCCCATCACCAACGTAGGAATGGTTAAGGGACTGAGAAGGCTGGTTGTGAAGGATGGTTGCAGGCTGGTAAGGGGGCATTACGATTAGCTCACATAATGTGGGGGGGGAATTCTATAGGGAAGGCAGTATAGTTCAGAGAATTCAAGCAGTGATTCTTACTATGCTGGTGAACAGTGAGTGTAATGGGGTCTGGGGGGCGACTTGATGATCTGGGCAGTCTAGTAACCTTAATGTTCCTTATGTAATTGTAGACTGGTTATTGTGAATAGTGCTGCCATAAATTTAGGGGTGCAGATGTCTTTCTAGAACTGGGTTGCTGCATTCCTTATGTATGTATGTTTGTATGTATGTATGTGTGTATGTATGTATTCATCCATCCATGCATCCATTCATTCATTCTTTCATTCATTCATTCATTCATTATCTGTCTACCTATCTATCCATGGATGTTTCTGTCATTAATGCACAATTAGATGAGTTCCATTATGTTTACTAGACTCCCCCCATCACGCACGTGCCCCCAGATACCCCATTGCAGTCACTGTCCATGAGCATTGTAAGATACTGTAGAATCCCTACTTGTCTTTTCTGTGTTTTTCCGCCCTGTCTGTGACACCCCTCCCACATTATATATTCTTCTTCTAATGTGTCCTTACTTCGCCCCTCCCTAATCCCTCCATTCCCACCCATACACCTCAGTCTCTTTCCCTCTGTTAACTTTTAGTCCATTCTTGGGTTTTCTGAGACTGCTGCTGTTTCCTTCTTCAGTTTTTTGTTTGTTCTGATACTGTAATGATGAGTGATATCATTATACATATATATATATATATAGATATTTATATCTATATATATATATGTGTATGTATGTAGGTAAGTAACTCTAATGTTTGCTAAGATGATGCAGCTCCGCAAGGCTGGGCACTGCCCCCCCCCCCCCCGTGGGTGGAGTTTGTAAGCGCAGCACTGTTGCCTGGAGATTCCACGATGTCACAGTGGTGCCTCTGTCCTAGAGACATAATGTGTATGCTGAGAGGAGCAGGTGTGATTCGGGTGAGGTGGACACTGACCAACTTGACAGCATCAGGCTAAATGGAATCCAGAGCCAAGGTACTGTGTGTTCCTTTTCATTTTGTTGTCACTACTTCAAAGTTACATGAACAACATTATGGTTCCTAAGACTACCCCCACTGTCAAGTCCCCAGCACGTAGCCCGTAAGAGTCGCTGTCCAACAGCCCAGGAATATGCTGTAGAAGTGCTGCTGATCATCGCTATGTTATACGGACCTACCTAAGCTTGCCGCCGGGCCACACCCTGTGTGCCACTCATAATGCCCCATTTTCCCTCTCTCCCTTCCCTCCTAAGCCATCCTCCTCAGTCCCATTCCCTTTGGTAAGTGTGAGTCCATTCTTGGGTTCGGTGCGGCTGCTACTGTCCTTTTCTATCACTCCTTTTCTTTTTTCTGGTACTCCACAGGTGAGTGAAATCAGTTGACACTTGTCTTTCTCTGCGTGGCTTATTTCGCTGAGCATGATACCCTCTACCTCCCTCCATGTTGTTGCACATGGTAGGATTGGTTTCTGCATATGGCAGAATAATATTCCACTTTTCATCCTCTGATAGACACCTACCTTGTCTGTTGTTGTGGACAGTGCTGTGATAATTATACGGGTGCACAGGTCTTTTTTAAACTGGGCTGCTGTATTCTAGTGTTTATTTCTGTATGTCCGGATGTATGAATATATTTAGTTAGTTCATTACTCACTGGTATATCTGTTATTTATTTATTTATTTATCATTAGTCTTCATCTACGTGAGTCTCATGTAGTTTAGTAAACTGCCCCCCACAATGAGATGCCCCCACATACCTCATTGCAGTCACTGTCCATGAGCATGTTAAGATGCTGTAGAATCCCTTGTTGTCTTCTCTGTGTCGTACGTCCCTCCCCGTGCCCCCCTTCTGCTTTATGCATGCCAAAGGTAATGTGCACATTCGCCCCCGCTCCGCCTGACATTTTCCTCCGTTCCCACCTGTCCACGTCCATCCCTTTCCGTTTGGTAACTGTGAGTCCACTCTTGTGGTGCCGTTTTTCTTCTTCGGATGTCTCTTGGTTCCCCTCCTGCACAGGCGAGTGATATCATTTGATCCTTGTGTTTCTCCACCTGCCTGCCTTATTACACTGAGTATGATGCCCTCTCACACCATCCGTGTTTCTGCAAATGGTGTGATTTGTTTTCCTATGACTGAATAATATTCCATTGTTCATCTACTGATGGACACTGAGCTTGGCTATTGAGAACAGTGCTGTGGTAATCATAGGGATGCACGTGTCGCTTTTAAACTGGGGGCGGCAATGTCTCATTCATTCATTCATCTGTTTATTCATTTATTTTTTTATCATGAATCTACAATTATGTGGATCACATCATGTTTATTACACTCCCCCCATCACCAACGTAGGAATGGTTAAGGGACTGAGAAGGCTGGTTGTGAAGGATGGTTGCAGGCTGGTAAGGGGGCATTACGATTAGCTCACATAATGTGGGGGGGGAATTCTATAGGGAAGGCAGTATAGTTCAGAGAATTCAAGCAGTGATTCTTACTATGCTGGTGAACAGTGAGTGTAATGGGGTCTGGGGGGCGACTTGATGATCTGGGCAGTCTAGTAACCTTAATGTTCCTTATGTAATTGTAGACTGGTTATTGTGAATAGTGCTGCCATAAATTTAGGGGTGCAGATGTCTTTCTAGAACTGGGTTGCTGCATTCCTTATGTATGTATGTTTGTATGTATGTATGTGTGTATGTATGTATTCATCCATCCATGCATCCATTCATTCATTCTTTCATTCATTCATTCATTCATTATCTGTCTACCTATCTATCCATGGATGTTTCTGTCATTAATGCACAATTAGATGAGTTCCATTATGTTTACTAGACTCCCCCCATCACGCACGTGCCCCCAGATACCCCATTGCAGTCACTGTCCATGAGCATTGTAAGATACTGTAGAATCCCTACTTGTCTTTTCTGTGTTTTTCCGCCCTGTCTGTGACACCCCTCCCACATTATATATTCTTCTTCTAATGTGTCCTTACTTCGCCCCTCCCTAATCCCTCCATTCCCACCCATACACCTCAGTCTCTTTCCCTCTGTTAACTTTTAGTCCATTCTTGGGTTTTCTGAGACTGCTGCTGTTTCCTTCTTCAGTTTTTTGTTTGTTCTGATACTGTAATGATGAGTGATATCATTATACATATATATATATATATAGATATTTATATCTATATATATATATGTGTATGTATGTAGGTAAGTAACTCTAATGTTTGCTAAGATGATGCAGCTCCGCAAGGCTGGGCACTGCCCCCCCCCCCCCGTGGGTGGAGTTTGTAAGCGCAGCACTGTTGCCTGGAGATTCCACGATGTCACAGTGGTGCCTCTGTCCTAGAGACATAATGTGTATGCTGAGAGGAGCAGGTGTGATTCGGGTGAGGTGGACACTGACCAACTTGACAGCATCAGGCTAAATGGAATCCAGAGCCAAGGTACTGTGTGTTCCTTTTCATTTTGTTGTCACTACTTCAAAGTTACATGAACAACATTATGGTTCCTAAGACTACCCCCACTGTCAAGTCCCCAGCACGTAGCCCGTAAGAGTCGCTGTCCAACAGCCCAGGAATATGCTGTAGAAGTGCTGCTGATCATCGCTATGTTATACGGACCTACCTAAGCTTGCCGCCGGGCCACACCCTGTGTGCCACTCATAATGCCCCATTTTCCCTCTCTCCCTTCCCTCCTAAGCCATCCTCCTCAGTCCCATTCCCTTTGGTAAGTGTGAGTCCATTCTTGGGTTCGGTGCGGCTGCTACTGTCCTTTTCTATCACTCCTTTTCTTTTTTCTGGTACTCCACAGGTGAGTGAAATCAGTTGACACTTGTCTTTCTCTGCGTGGCTTATTTCGCTGAGCATGATACCCTCTACCTCCCTCCATGTTGTTGCACATGGTAGGATTGGTTTCTGCATATGGCAGAATAATATTCCACTTTTCATCCTCTGATAGACACCTACCTTGTCTGTTGTTGTGGACAGTGCTGTGATAATTATACGGGTGCACAGGTCTTTTTTAAACTGGGCTGCTGTATTCTAGTGTTTATTTCTGTATGTCCGGATGTATGAATATATTTAGTTAGTTCATTACTCACTGGTATATCTGTTATTTATTTATTTATTTATCATTAGTCTTCATCTACGTGAGTCTCATGTAGTTTAGTAAACTGCCCCCCACAATGAGATGCCCCCACATACCTCATTGCAGTCACTGTCCATGAGCATGTTAAGATGCTGTAGAATCCCTTGTTGTCTTCTCTGTGTCGTACGTCCCTCCCCGTGCCCCCCTTCTGCTTTATGCATGCCAAAGGTAATGTGCACATTCGCCCCCGCTCCGCCTGACATTTTCCTCCGTTCCCACCTGTCCACGTCCATCCCTTTCCGTTTGGTAACTGTGAGTCCACTCTTGTGGTGCCGTTTTTCTTCTTCGGATGTCTCTTGGTTCCCCTCCTGCACAGGCGAGTGATATCATTTGATCCTTGTGTTTCTCCACCTGCCTGCCTTATTACACTGAGTATGATGCCCTCTCACACCATCCGTGTTTCTGCAAATGGTGTGATTTGTTTTCCTATGACTGAATAATATTCCATTGTTCATCTACTGATGGACACTGAGCTTGGCTATTGAGAACAGTGCTGTGGTAATCATAGGGATGCACGTGTCGCTTTTAAACTGGGGGCGGCAATGTCTCATTCATTCATTCATCTGTTTATTCATTTATTTTTTTATCATGAATCTACAATTATGTGGATCACATCATGTTTATTACACTCCCCCCATCACCAACGTAGGAATGGTTAAGGGACTGAGAAGGCTGGTTGTGAAGGATGGTTGCAGGCTGGTAAGGGGGCATTACGATTAGCTCACATAATGTGGGGGGGGAATTCTATAGGGAAGGCAGTATAGTTCAGAGAATTCAAGCAGTGATTCTTACTATGCTGGTGAACAGTGAGTGTAATGGGGTCTGGGGGGCGACTTGATGATCTGGGCAGTCTAGTAACCTTAATGTTCCTTATGTAATTGTAGACTGGTTATTGTGAATAGTGCTGCCATAAATTTAGGGGTGCAGATGTCTTTCTAGAACTGGGTTGCTGCATTCCTTATGTATGTATGTTTGTATGTATGTATGTGTGTATGTATGTATTCATCCATCCATGCATCCATTCATTCATTCTTTCATTCATTCATTCATTCATTATCTACCTATCTATCCATGGATGTTTCTGTCATTAATGCACAATTAGATGAGTTCCATTATGTTTACTAGACTCCCCCCATCACGCACGTGCCCCCAGATACCCCATTGCAGTCACTGTCCATGAGCATTGTAAGATACTGTAGAATCCCTACTTGTCTTTTCTGTGTTTTTCCGCCCTGTCTGTGACACCCCTCCCACATTATATATTCTTCTTCTAATGTGTCCTTACTTCGCCCCTCCCTAATCCCTCCATTCCCACCCATACACCTCAGTCTCTTTCCCTCTGTTAACTTTTAGTCCATTCTTGGGTTTTCTGAGACTGCTGCTGTTTCCTTCTTCAGTTTTTTGTTTGTTCTGATACTGTAATGATGAGTGATATCATTATACATATATATATATATATATAGATATTTATATCTATATATATATATGTGTATGTATGTAGGTAAGTAACTCTAATGTTTGCTAAGATGATGCAGCTCCGCAAGGCTGGGCACTGCCCCCCCCCCCCCCGTGGGTGGAGTTTGTAAGCGCAGCACTGTTGCCTGGAGATTCCACGATGTCACAGTGGTGCCTCTGTCCTAGAGACATAATGTGTATGCTGAGAGGAGCAGGTGTGATTCGGGTGAGGTGGACACTGACCAACTTGACAGCATCAGGCTAAATGGAATCCAGAGCCAAGGTACTGTGTGTTCCTTTTCATTTTGTTGTCACTACTTCAAAGTTACATGAACAACATTATGGTTCCTAAGACTACCCCCACTGTCAAGTCCCCAGCACGTAGCCCGTAAGAGTCGCTGTCCAACAGCCCAGGAATATGCTGTAGAAGTGCTGCTGATCATCGCTATGTTATACGGACCTACCTAAGCTTGCCGCCGGGCCACACCCTGTGTGCCACTCATAATGCCCCATTTTCCCTCTCTCCCTTCCCTCCTAAGCCATCCTCCTCAGTCCCATTCCCTTTGGTAAGTGTGAGTCCATTCTTGGGTTCGGTGCGGCTGCTACTGTCCTTTTCTATCACTCCTTTTCTTTTTTCTGGTACTCCACAGGTGAGTGAAATCAGTTGACACTTGTCTTTCTCTGCGTGGCTTATTTCGCTGAGCATGATACCCTCTACCTCCCTCCATGTTGTTGCACATGGTAGGATTGGTTTCTGCATATGGCAGAATAATATTCCACTTTTCATCCTCTGATAGACACTTACCTTGTCTGTTGTTGTGGACAGTGCTGTGATAATTATACGGGTGCACAGGTCTTTTTTAAACTGGGCTGCTGTATTCTAGTGTTTATTTCTGTATGTCCGGATGTATGAATATATTTAGTTAGTTCATTACTCACTGGTATATCTGTTATTTATTTATTTATTTATCATTAGTCTTCATCTACGTGAGTCTCATGTAGTTTAGTAAACTGCCCCCCACAATGAGATACCCCCACATACCTCATTGCAGTCACTGTCCATGAGCATGTTAAGATGCTGTAGAATCCCTTGTTGTCTTCTCTGTGTCGTACGTCCCTCCCCGTGCCCCCCTTCTGCTTTATGCATGCCAAAGGTAATGTGCACATTCGCCCCCGCTCCGCCTGACATTTTCCTCCGTTCCCACCTGTCCACGTCCATCCCTTTCCGTTTGGTAACTGTGAGTCCACTCTTGTGGTGCCGTTTTTCTTCTTCGGATGTCTCTTGGTTCCCCTCCTGCACAGGCGAGTGATATCATTTGATCCTTGTGTTTCTCCACCTGCCTGCCTTATTACACTGAGTATGATGCCCTCTCACACCATCCGTGTTTCTGCAAATGGTGTGATTTGTTTTCCTATGACTGAATAATATTCCATTGTTCATCTACTGATGGACACTGAGCTTGGCTATTGAGAACAGTGCTGTGGTAATCATAGGGATGCACGTGTCGCTTTTAAACTGGGGGCGGCAATGTCTCATTCATTCATTCATCTGTTTATTCATTTATTTTTTTATCATGAATCTACAATTATGTGGATCACATCATGTTTATTACACTCCCCCCATCACCAACGTAGGAATGGTTAAGGGACTGAGAAGGCTGGTTGTGAAGGATGGTTGCAGGCTGGTAAGGGGGCATTACGATTAGCTCACATAATGTGGGGGGGGAATTCTATAGGGAAGGCAGTATAGTTCAGAGAATTCAAGCAGTGATTCTTACTATGCTGGTGAACAGTGAGTGTAATGGGGTCTGGGGGGCGACTTGATGATCTGGGCAGTCTAGTAACCTTAATGTTCCTTATGTAATTGTAGACTGGTTATTGTGAATAGTGCTGCCATAAATTTAGGGGTGCAGATGTCTTTCTAGAACTGGGTTGCTGCATTCCTTATGTATGTATGTTTGTATGTATGTATGTGTGTATGTATGTATTCATCCATCCATGCATCCATTCATTCATTCTTTCATTCATTCATTCATTCATTATCTGTCTACCTATCTATCCATGGATGTTTCTGTCATTAATGCACAATTAGATGAGTTCCATTATGTTTACTAGACTCCCCCAATCACGCACGTGCCCCCAGATACCCCATTGCAGTCACTGTCCATGAGCATTGTAAGATACTGTAGAATCCCTACTTGTCTTTTCTGTGTTTTTCCGCCCTGTCTGTGACACCCCTCCCACATTATATATTCTTCTTCTAATGTGTCCTTACTTCGCCCCTCCCTAATCCCTCCATTCCCACCCATACACCTCAGTCTCTTTCCCTCTGTTAACTTTTAGTCCATTCTTGGGTTTTCTGAGACTGCTGCTGTTTCCTTCTTCAGTTTTTTGTTTGTTCTGATACTGTAATGATGAGTGATATCATTATACATATATATATATATATATAGATATTTATATCTATATATATATATGTGTATGTATGTAGGTAAGTAACTCTAATGTTTGCTAAGATGATGCAGCTCCGCAAGGCTGGGCACTGCCCCCCCCCCCCCCGTGGGTGGAGTTTGTAAGCGCAGCACTGTTGCCTGGAGATTCCACGATGTCACAGTGGTGCCTCTGTCCTAGAGACATAATGTGTATGCTGAGAGGAGCAGGTGTGATTCGGGTGAGGTGGACACTGACCAACTTGACAGCATCAGGCTAAATGGAATCCAGAGCCAAGGTACTGTGTGTTCCTTTTCATTTTGTTGTCACTACTTCAAAGTTACATGAACAACATTATGGTTCCTAAGACTACCCCCACTGTCAAGTCCCCAGCACGTAGCCCGTAAGAGTCGCTGTCCAACAGCCCAGGAATATGCTGTAGAAGTGCTGCTGATCATCGCTATGTTATACGGACCTACCTAAGCTTGCCGCCGGGCCACACCCTGTGTGCCACTCATAATGCCCCATTTTCCCTCTCTCCCTTCCCTCCTAAGCCATCCTCCTCAGTCCCATTCCCTTTGGTAAGTGTGAGTCCATTCTTGGGTTCGGTGCGGCTGCTACTGTCCTTTTCTATCACTCCTTTTCTTTTTTCTGGTACTCCACAGGTGAGTGAAATCAGTTGACACTTGTCTTTCTCTGCGTGGCTTATTTCGCTGAGCATGATACCCTCTACCTCCCTCCATGTTGTTGCACATGGTAGGATTGGTTTCTGCATATGGCAGAATAATATTCCACTTTTCATCCTCTGATAGACACTTACCTTGTCTGTTGTTGTGGACAGTGCTGTGATAATTATACGGGTGCACAGGTCTTTTTTAAACTGGGCTGCTGTATTCTAGTGTTTATTTCTGTATGTCCGGATGTATGAATATATTTAGTTAGTTCATTACTCACTGGTATATCTGTTATTTATTTATTTATTTATCATTAGTCTTCATCTACGTGAGTCTCATGTAGTTTAGTAAACTGCCCCCCACAATGAGATACCCCCACATACCTCATTGCAGTCACTGTCCATGAGCATGTTAAGATGCTGTAGAATCCCTTGTTGTCTTCTCTGTGTCGTACGTCCCTCCCCGTGCCCCCCTTCTGCTTTATGCATGCCAAAGGTAATGTGCACATTCGCCCCCGCTCCGCCTGACATTTTCCTCCGTTCCCACCTGTCCACGTCCATCCCTTTCCGTTTGGTAACTGTGAGTCCACTCTTGTGGTGCCGTTTTTCTTCTTCGGATGTCTCTTGGTTCCCCTCCTGCACAGGCGAGTGATATCATTTGATCCTTGTGTTTCTCCACCTGCCTGCCTTATTACACTGAGTATGATGCCCTCTCACACCATCCGTGTTTCTGCAAATGGTGTGATTTGTTTTCCTATGACTGAATAATATTCCATTGTTCATCTACTGATGGACACTGAGCTTGGCTATTGAGAACAGTGCTGTGGTAATCATAGGGATGCACGTGTCGCTTTTAAACTGGGGGCGGCAATGTCTCGTTCATTCATTCATCTGTTTATTCATTTATTTTTTTATCATGAATCTACAATTATGTGGATCACATCATGTTTATTACACTCCCCCCATCACCAACGTAGGAATGGTTAAGGGACTGAGAAGGCTGGTTGTGAAGGATGGTTGCAGGCTGGTAAGGGGGCATTACGATTAGCTCACATAATGTGGGGGGGGAATTCTATAGGGAAGGCAGTATAGTTCAGAGAATTCAAGCAGTGATTCTTACTATGCTGGTGAACAGTGAGTGTAATGGGGTCTGGGGGGCGACTTGATGATCTGGGCAGTCTAGTAACCTTAATGTTCCTTATGTAATTGTAGACTGGTTATTGTGAATAGTGCTGCCATAAATTTAGGGGTGCAGATGTCTTTCTAGAACTGGGTTGCTGCATTCCTTATGTATGTATGTTTGTATGTATGTATGTGTGTATGTATGTATTCATCCATCCATGCATCCATTCATTCATTCTTTCATTCATTCATTCATTCATTATCTGTCTACCTATCTATCCATGGATGTTTCTGTCATTAATGCACAATTAGATGAGTTCCATTATGTTTACTAGACTCCCCCCATCACGCACGTGCCCCCAGATACCCCATTGCAGTCACTGTCCATGAGCATTGTAAGATACTGTAGAATCCCTACTTGTCTTTTCTGTGTTTTTCCGCCCTGTCTGTGACACCCCTCCCACATTATATATTCTTCTTCTAATGTGTCCTTACTTCGCCCCTCCCTAATCCCTCCATTCCCACCCATACACCTCAGTCTCTTTCCCTCTGTTAACTTTTAGTCCATTCTTGGGTTTTCTGAGACTGCTGCTGTTTCCTTCTTCAGTTTTTTGTTTGTTCTGATACTGTAATGATGAGTGATATCATTATACATATATATATATATATAGATATTTATATCTATATATATATATGTGTATGTATGTAGGTAAGTAACTCTAATGTTTGCTAAGATGATGCAGCTCCGCAAGGCTGGGCACTGCCCCCCCCCCCCGTGGGTGGAGTTTGTAAGCGCAGCACTGTTGCCTGGAGATTCCACGATGTCACAGTGGTGCCTCTGTCCTAGAGACATAATGTGTATGCTGAGAGGAGCAGGTGTGATTCGGGTGAGGTGGACACTGACCAACTTGACAGCATCAGGCTAAATGGAATCCAGAGCCAAGGTACTGTGTGTTCCTTTTCATTTTGTTGTCACTACTTCAAAGTTACATGAACAACATTATGGTTCCTAAGACTACCCCCACTGTCAAGTCCCCAGCACGTAGCCCGTAAGAGTCGCTGTCCAACAGCCCAGGAATATGCTGTAGAAGTGCTGCTGATCATCGCTATGTTATACGGACCTACCTAAGCTTGCCGCCGGGCCACACCCTGTGTGCCACTCATAATGCCCCATTTTCCCTCTCTCCCTTCCCTCCTAAGCCATCCTCCTCAGTCCCATTCCCTTTGGTAAGTGTGAGTCCATTCTTGGGTTCGGTGCGGCTGCTACTGTCCTTTTCTATCACTCCTTTTCTTTTTTCTGGTACTCCACAGGTGAGTGAAATCAGTTGACACTTGTCTTTCTCTGCGTGGCTTATTTCGCTGAGCATGATACCCTCTACCTCCCTCCATGTTGTTGCACATGGTAGGATTGGTTTCTGCATATGGCAGAATAATATTCCACTTTTCATCCTCTGATAGACACCTACCTTGTCTGTTGTTGTGGACAGTGCTGTGATAATTATACGGGTGCACAGGTCTTTTTTAAACTGGGCTGCTGTATTCTAGTGTTTATTTCTGTATGTCCGGATGTATGAATATATTTAGTTAGTTCATTACTCACTGGTATATCTGTTATTTATTTATTTATTTATCATTAGTCTTCATCTACGTGAGTCTCATGTAGTTTAGTAAACTGCCCCCCACAATGAGATGCCCCCACATACCTCATTGCAGTCACTGTCCATGAGCATGTTAAGATGCTGTAGAATCCCTTGTTGTCTTCTCTGTGTCGTACGTCCCTCCCCGTGCCCCCCTTCTGCTTTATGCATGCCAAAGGTAATGTGCACATTCGCCCCCGCTCCGCCTGACATTTTCCTCCGTTCCCACCTGTCCACGTCCATCCCTTTCCGTTTGGTAACTGTGAGTCCACTCTTGTGGTGCCGTTTTTCTTCTTCGGATGTCTCTTGGTTCCCCTCCTGCACAGGCGAGTGATATCATTTGATCCTTGTGTTTCTCCACCTGCCTGCCTTATTACACTGAGTATGATGCCCTCTCACACCATCCGTGTTTCTGCAAATGGTGTGATTTGTTTTCCTATGACTGAATAATATTCCATTGTTCATCTACTGATGGACACTGAGCTTGGCTATTGAGAACAGTGCTGTGGTAATCATAGGGATGCACGTGTCGCTTTTAAACTGGGGGCGGCAATGTCTCGTTCATTCATTCATCTGTTTATTCATTTATTTTTTTATCATGAATCTACAATTATGTGGATCACATCATGTTTATTACACTCCCCCCATCACCAACGTAGGAATGGTTAAGGGACTGAGAAGGCTGGTTGTGAAGGATGGTTGCAGGCTGGTAAGGGGGCATTACGATTAGCTCACATAATGTGGGGGGGGAATTCTATAGGGAAGGCAGTATAGTTCAGAGAATTCAAGCAGTGATTCTTACTATGCTGGTGAACAGTGAGTGTAATGGGGTCTGGGGGGCGACTTGATGATCTGGGCAGTCTAGTAACCTTAATGTTCCTTATGTAATTGTAGACTGGTTATTGTGAATAGTGCTGCCATAAATTTAGGGGTGCAGATGTCTTTCTAGAACTGGGTTGCTGCATTCCTTATGTATGTATGTTTGTATGTATGTATGTGTGTATGTATGTATTCATCCATCCATGCATCCATTCATTCATTCTTTCATTCATTCATTCATTCATTATCTGTCTACCTATCTATCCATGGATGTTTCTGTCATTAATGCACAATTAGATGAGTTCCATTATGTTTACTAGACTCCCCCCATCACGCACGTGCCCCCAGATACCCCATTGCAGTCACTGTCCATGAGCATTGTAAGATACTGTAGAATCCCTACTTGTCTTTTCTGTGTTTTTCCGCCCTGTCTGTGACACCCCTCCCACATTATATATTCTTCTTCTAATGTGTCCTTACTTCGCCCCTCCCTAATCCCTCCATTCCCACCCATACACCTCAGTCTCTTTCCCTCTGTTAACTTTTAGTCCATTCTTGGGTTTTCTGAGACTGCTGCTGTTTCCTTCTTCAGTTTTTTGTTTGTTCTGATACTGTAATGATGAGTGATATCATTATACATATATATATATATATATAGATATTTATATCTATATATATATATGTGTATGTATGTAGGTAAGTAACTCTAATGTTTGCTAAGATGATGCAGCTCCGCAAGGCTGGGCACTGCCCCCCCCCCCCCGTGGGTGGAGTTTGTAAGCGCAGCACTGTTGCCTGGAGATTCCACGATGTCACAGTGGTGCCTCTGTCCTAGAGACATAATGTGTATGCTGAGAGGAGCAGGTGTGATTCGGGTGAGGTGGACACTGACCAACTTGACAGCATCAGGCTAAATGGAATCCAGAGCCAAGGTACTGTGTGTTCCTTTTCATTTTGTTGTCACTACTTCAAAGTTACATGAACAACATTATGGTTCCTAAGACTACCCCCACTGTCAAGTCCCCAGCACGTAGCCCGTAAGAGTCGCTGTCCAACAGCCCAGGAATATGCTGTAGAAGTGCTGCTGATCATCGCTATGTTATACGGACCTACCTAAGCTTGCCGCCGGGCCACACCCTGTGTGCCACTCATAATGCCCCATTTTCCCTCTCTCCCTTCCCTCCTAAGCCATCCTCCTCAGTCCCATTCCCTTTGGTAAGTGTGAGTCCATTCTTGGGTTCGGTGCGGCTGCTACTGTCCTTTTCTATCACTCCTTTTCTTTTTTCTGGTACTCCACAGGTGAGTGAAATCAGTTGACACTTGTCTTTCTCTGCGTGGCTTATTTCGCTGAGCATGATACCCTCTACCTCCCTCCATGTTGTTGCACATGGTAGGATTGGTTTCTGCATATGGCAGAATAATATTCCACTTTTCATCCTCTGATAGACACCTACCTTGTCTGTTGTTGTGGACAGTGCTGTGATAATTATACGGGTGCACAGGTCTTTTTTAAACTGGGCTGCTGTATTCTAGTGTTTATTTCTGTATGTCCGGATGTATGAATATATTTAGTTAGTTCATTACTCACTGGTATATCTGTTATTTATTTATTTATTTATCATTAGTCTTCATCTACGTGAGTCTCATGTAGTTTAGTAAACTGCCCCCCACAATGAGATGCCCCCACATACCTCATTGCAGTCACTGTCCATGAGCATGTTAAGATGCTGTAGAATCCCTTGTTGTCTTCTCTGTGTCGTACGTCCCTCCCCGTGCCCCCCTTCTGCTTTATGCATGCCAAAGGTAATGTGCACATTCGCCCCCGCTCCGCCTGACATTTTCCTCCGTTCCCACCTGTCCACGTCCATCCCTTTCCGTTTGGTAACTGTGAGTCCACTCTTGTGGTGCCGTTTTTCTTCTTCGGATGTCTCTTGGTTCCCCTCCTGCACAGGCGAGTGATATCATTTGATCCTTGTGTTTCTCCACCTGCCTGCCTTATTACACTGAGTATGATGCCCTCTCACACCATCCGTGTTTCTGCAAATGGTGTGATTTGTTTTCCTATGACTGAATAATATTCCATTGTTCATCTACTGATGGACACTGAGCTTGGCTATTGAGAACAGTGCTGTGGTAATCATAGGGATGCACGTGTCGCTTTTAAACTGGGGGCGGCAATGTCTCGTTCATTCATTCATCTGTTTATTCATTTATTTTTTTATCATGAATCTACAATTATGTGGATCACATCATGTTTATTACACTCCCCCCATCACCAACGTAGGAATGGTTAAGGGACTGAGAAGGCTGGTTGTGAAGGATGGTTGCAGGCTGGTAAGGGGGCATTACGATTAGCTCACATAATGTGGGGGGGGAATTCTATAGGGAAGGCAGTATAGTTCAGAGAATTCAAGCAGTGATTCTTACTATGCTGGTGAACAGTGAGTGTAATGGGGTCTGGGGGGCGACTTGATGATCTGGGCAGTCTAGTAACCTTAATGTTCCTTATGTAATTGTAGACTGGTTATTGTGAATAGTGCTGCCATAAATTTAGGGGTGCAGATGTCTTTCTAGAACTGGGTTGCTGCATTCCTTATGTATGTATGTTTGTATGTATGTATGTGTGTATGTATGTATTCATCCATCCATGCATCCATTCATTCATTCTTTCATTCATTCATTCATTCATTATCTGTCTACCTATCTATCCATGGATGTTTCTGTCATTAATGCACAATTAGATGAGTTCCATTATGTTTACTAGACTCCCCCCATCACGCACGTGCCCCCAGATACCCCATTGCAGTCACTGTCCATGAGCATTGTAAGATACTGTAGAATCCCTACTTGTCTTTTCTGTGTTTTTCCGCCCTGTCTGTGACACCCCTCCCACATTATATATTCTTCTTCTAATGTGTCCTTACTTCGCCCCTCCCTAATCCCTCCATTCCCACCCATACACCTCAGTCTCTTTCCCTCTGTTAACTTTTAGTCCATTCTTGGGTTTTCTGAGACTGCTGCTGTTTCCTTCTTCAGTTTTTTGTTTGTTCTGATACTGTAATGATGAGTGATATCATTATACATATATATATATATATATAGATATTTATATCTATATATATATATGTGTATGTATGTAGGTAAGTAACTCTAATGTTTGCTAAGATGATGCAGCTCCGCAAGGCTGGGCACTGCCCCCCCCCCCCGTGGGTGGAGTTTGTAAGCGCAGCACTGTTGCCTGGAGATTCCACGATGTCACAGTGGTGCCTCTGTCCTAGAGACATAATGTGTATGCTGAGAGGAGCAGGTGTGATTCGGGTGAGGTGGACACTGACCAACTTGACAGCATCAGGCTAAATGGAATCCAGAGCCAAGGTACTGTGTGTTCCTTTTCATTTTGTTGTCACTACTTCAAAGTTACATGAACAACATTATGGTTCCTAAGACTACCCCCACTGTCAAGTCCCCAGCACGTAGCCCGTAAGAGTCGCTGTCCAACAGCCCAGGAATATGCTGTAGAAGTGCTGCTGATCATCGCTATGTTATACGGACCTACCTAAGCTTGCCGCCGGGCCACACCCTGTGTGCCACTCATAATGCCCCATTTTCCCTCTCTCCCTTCCCTCCTAAGCCATCCTCCTCAGTCCCATTCCCTTTGGTAAGTGTGAGTCCATTCTTGGGTTCGGTGCGGCTGCTACTGTCCTTTTCTATCACTCCTTTTCTTTTTTCTGGTACTCCACAGGTGAGTGAAATCAGTTGACACTTGTCTTTCTCTGCGTGGCTTATTTCGCTGAGCATGATACCCTCTACCTCCCTCCATGTTGTTGCACATGGTAGGATTGGTTTCTGCATATGGCAGAATAATATTCCACTTTTCATCCTCTGATAGACACTTACCTTGTCTGTTGTTGTGGACAGTGCTGTGATAATTATACGGGTGCACAGGTCTTTTTTAAACTGGGCTGCTGTATTCTAGTGTTTATTTCTGTATGTCCGGATGTATGAATATATTTAGTTAGTTCATTACTCACTGGTATATCTGTTATTTATTTATTTATTTATCATTAGTCTTCATCTACGTGAGTCTCATGTAGTTTAGTAAACTGCCCCCCACAATGAGATGCCCCCACATACCTCATTGCAGTCACTGTCCATGAGCATGTTAAGATGCTGTAGAATCCCTTGTTGTCTTCTCTGTGTCGTACGTCCCTCCCCGTGCCCCCCTTCTGCTTTATGCATGCCAAAGGTAATGTGCACATTCGCCCCCGCTCCGCCTGACATTTTCCTCCGTTCCCACCTGTCCACGTCCATCCCTTTCCGTTTGGTAACTGTGAGTCCACTCTTGTGGTGCCGTTTTTCTTCTTCGGATGTCTCTTGGTTCCCCTCCTGCACAGGCGAGTGATATCATTTGATCCTTGTGTTTCTCCACCTGCCTGCCTTATTACACTGAGTATGATGCCCTCTCACACCATCCGTGTTTCTGCAAATGGTGTGATTTGTTTTCCTATGACTGAATAATATTCCATTGTTCATCTACTGATGGACACTGAGCTTGGCTATTGAGAACAGTGCTGTGGTAATCATAGGGATGCACGTGTCGCTTTTAAACTGGGGGCGGCAATGTCTCGTTCATTCATTCATCTGTTTATTCATTTATTTTTTTATCATGAATCTACAATTATGTGGATCACATCATGTTTATTACACTCCCCCCATCACCAACGTAGGAATGGTTAAGGGACTGAGAAGGCTGGTTGTGAAGGATGGTTGCAGGCTGGTAAGGGGGCATTACGATTAGCTCACATAATGTGGGGGGGGAATTCTATAGGGAAGGCAGTATAGTTCAGAGAATTCAAGCAGTGATTCTTACTATGCTGGTGAACAGTGAGTGTAATGGGGTCTGGGGGGCGACTTGATGATCTGGGCAGTCTAGTAACCTTAATGTTCCTTATGTAATTGTAGACTGGTTATTGTGAATAGTGCTGCCATAAATTTAGGGGTGCAGATGTCTTTCTAGAACTGGGTTGCTGCATTCCTTATGTATGTATGTTTGTATGTATGTATGTGTGTATGTATGTATTCATCCATCCATGCATCCATTCATTCATTCTTTCATTCATTCATTCATTCATTATCTGTCTACCTATCTATCCATGGATGTTTCTGTCATTAATGCACAATTAGATGAGTTCCATTATGTTTACTAGACTCCCCCCATCACGCACGTGCCCCCAGATACCCCATTGCAGTCACTGTCCATGAGCATAGTAAGATACTGTAGAATCCCTACTTGTCTTTTCTGTGTTTTTCCGCCCTGTCTGTGACACCCCTCCCACATTATATATTCTTCTTCTAATGTGTCCTTACTTCGCCCCTCCCTAATCCCTCCATTCCCACCCATACACCTCAGTCTCTTTCCCTCTGTTAACTTTTAGTCCATTCTTGGGTTTTCTGAGACTGCTGCTGTTTCCTTCTTCAGTTTTTTGTTTGTTCTGATACTGTAATGATGAGTGATGTCATTATACATATATATATATATATAGATATTTATATCTATATATATATATGTGTATGTATGTAGGTAAGTAACTCTAATGTTTGCTAAGATGATGCAGCTCCGCAAGGCTGGGCACTGCCCCCCCCCCCGTGGGTGGAGTTTGTAAGCGCAGCACTGTTGCCTGGAGATTCCACGATGTCACAGTGGTGCCTCTGTCCTAGAGACATAATGTGTATGCTGAGAGGAGCAGGTGTGATTCGGGTGAGGTGGACACTGACCAACTTGACAGCATCAGGCTAAATGGAATCCAGAGCCAAGGTACTGTGTGTTCCTTTTCATTTTGTTGTCACTACTTCAAAGTTACATGAACAACATTATGGTTCCTAAGACTACCCCCACTGTCAAGTCCCCAGCACGTAGCCCGTAAGAGTCGCTGTCCAACAGCCCAGGAATATGCTGTAGAAGTGCTGCTGATCATCGCTATGTTATACGGACCTACCTAAGCTTGCCGCCGGGCCACACCCTGTGTGCCACTCATAATGCCCCATTTTCCCTCTCTCCCTTCCCTCCTAAGCCATCCTCCTCAGTCCCATTCCCTTTGGTAAGTGTGAGTCCATTCTTGGGTTCGGTGCGGCTGCTACTGTCCTTTTCTATCACTCCTTTTCTTTTTTCTGGTACTCCACAGGTGAGTGAAATCAGTTGACACTTGTCTTTCTCTGCGTGGCTTATTTCGCTGAGCATGATACCCTCTACCTCCCTCCATGTTGTTGCACATGGTAGGATTGGTTTCTGCATATGGCAGAATAATACTCCACTTTTCATCCTCTGATAGACACTTACCTTGTCTGTTGTTGTGGACAGTGCTGTGATAATTATACGGGTGCACAGGTCTTTTTTAAACTGGGCTGCTGTATTCTAGTGTTTATTTCTGTATGTCCGGATGTATGAATATATTTAGTTAGTTCATTACTCACTGGTATATCTGTTATTTATTTATTTATTTATCATTAGTCTTCATCTACGTGAGTCTCATGTAGTTTAGTAAACTGCCCCCCACAATGAGATGCCCCCACATACCTCATTGCAGTCACTGTCCATGAGCATGTTAAGATGCTGTAGAATCCCTTGTTGTCTTCTCTGTGTCGTACGTCCCTCCCCGTGCCCCCCTTCTGCTTTATGCATGCCAAAGGTAATGTGCACATTCGCCCCCGCTCCGCCTGACATTTTCCTCCGTTCCCACCTGTCCACGTCCATCCCTTTCCGTTTGGTAACTGTGAGTCCACTCTTGTGGTGCCGTTTTTCTTCTTCGGATGTCTCTTGGTTCCCCTCCTGCACAGGCGAGTGATATCATTTGATCCTTGTGTTTCTCCACCTGCCTGCCTTATTACACTGAGTATGATGCCCTCTCACACCATCCGTGTTTCTGCAAATGGTGTGATTTGTTTTCCTATGACTGAATAATATTCCATTGTTCATCTACTGATGGACACTGAGCTTGGCTATTGAGAACAGTGCTGTGGTAATCATAGGGATGCACGTGTCGCTTTTAAACTGGGGGCGGCAATGTCTCATTCATTCATTCATCTGTTTATTCATTTATTTTTTTATCATGAATCTACAATTATGTGGATCACATCATGTTTATTACACTCCCCCCATCACCAACGTAGGAATGGTTAAGGGACTGAGAAGGCTGGTTGTGAAGGATGGTTGCAGGCTGGTAAGGGGGCATTACGATTAGCTCACATAATGTGGGGGGGGAATTCTATAGGGAAGGCAGTATAGTTCAGAGAATTCAAGCAGTGATTCTTACTATGCTGGTGAACAGTGAGTGTAATGGGGTCTGGGGGGCGACTTGATGATCTGGGCAGTCTAGTAACCTTAATGTTCCTTATGTAATTGTAGACTGGTTATTGTGAATAGTGCTGCCATAAATTTAGGGGTGCAGATGTCTTTCTAGAACTGGGTTGCTGCATTCCTTATGTATGTATGTTTGTATGTATGTATGTGTGTATGTATGTATTCATCCATCCATGCATCCATTCATTCATTCTTTCATTCATTCATTCATTCATTATCTGTCTACCTATCTATCCATGGATGTTTCTGTCATTAATGCACAATTAGATGAGTTCCATTATGTTTACTAGACTCCCCCCATCACGCACGTGCCCCCAGATACCCCATTGCAGTCACTGTCCATGAGCATTGTAAGATACTGTAGAATCCCTACTTGTCTTTTCTGTGTTTTTCCGCCCTGTCTGTGACACCCCTCCCACATTATATATTCTTCTTCTAATGTGTCCTTACTTCGCCCCTCCCTAATCCCTCCATTCCCACCCATACACCTCAGTCTCTTTCCCTCTGTTAACTTTTAGTCCATTCTTGGGTTTTCTGAGACTGCTGCTGTTTCCTTCTTCAGTTTTTTGTTTGTTCTGATACTGTAATGATGAGTGATATCATTATACATATATATATATATATAGATATTTATATCTATATATATATATGTGTATGTATGTAGGTAAGTAACTCTAATGTTTGCTAAGATGATGCAGCTCCGCAAGGCTGGGCACTGCCCCCCCCCCCCGTGGGTGGAGTTTGTAAGCGCAGCACTGTTGCCTGGAGATTCCACGATGTCACAGTGGTGCCTCTGTCCTAGAGACATAATGTGTATGCTGAGAGGAGCAGGTGTGATTCGGGTGAGGTGGACACTGACCAACTTGACAGCATCAGGCTAAATGGAATCCAGAGCCAAGGTACTGTGTGTTCCTTTTCATTTTGTTGTCACTACTTCAAAGTTACATGAACAACATTATGGTTCCTAAGACTACCCCCACTGTCAAGTCCCCAGCACGTAGCCCGTAAGAGTCGCTGTCCAACAGCCCAGGAATATGCTGTAGAAGTGCTGCTGATCATCGCTATGTTATACGGACCTACCTAAGCTTGCCGCCGGGCCACACCCTGTGTGCCACTCATAATGCCCCATTTTCCCTCTCTCCCTTCCCTCCTAAGCCATCCTCCTCAGTCCCATTCCCTTTGGTAAGTGTGAGTCCATTCTTGGGTTCGGTGCGGCTGCTACTGTCCTTTTCTATCACTCCTTTTCTTTTTTCTGGTACTCCACAGGTGAGTGAAATCAGTTGACACTTGTCTTTCTCTGTGTGGCTTATTTCGCTGAGCATGATACCCTCTACCTCCCTCCATGTTGTTGCACATGGTAGGATTGGTTTCTGCATATGGCAGAATAATATTCCACTTTTCATCCTCTGATAGACACTTACCTTGTCTGTTGTTGTGGACAGTGCTGTGATAATTATACGGGTGCACAGGTCTTTTTTAAACTGGGCTGCTGTATTCTAGTGTTTATTTCTGTATGTCCGGATGTATGAATATATTTAGTTAGTTCATTACTCACTGGTATATCTGTTATTTATTTATTTATTTATCATTAGTCTTCATCTACGTGAGTCTCATGTAGTTTAGTAAACTGCCCCCCACAATGAGATGCCCCCACATACCTCATTGCAGTCACTGTCCATGAGCATGTTAAGATGCTGTAGAATCCCTTGTTGTCTTCTCTGTGTCGTACGTCCCTCCCCGTGCCCCCCTTCTGCTTTATGCATGCCAAAGGTAATGTGCACATTCGCCCCCGCTCCGCCTGACATTTTCCTCCGTTCCCACCTGTCCACGTCCATCCCTTTCCGTTTGGTAACTGTGAGTCCACTCTTGTGGTGCCGTTTTTCTTCTTCGGATGTCTCTTGGTTCCCCTCCTGCACAGGCGAGTGATATCATTTGATCCTTGTGTTTCTCCACCTGCCTGCCTTATTACACTGAGTATGATGCCCTCTCACACCATCCGTGTTTCTGCAAATGGTGTGATTTGTTTTCCTATGACTGAATAATATTCCATTGTTCATCTACTGATGGACACTGAGCTTGGCTATTGAGAACAGTGCTGTGGTAATCATAGGGATGCACGTGTCGCTTTTAAACTGGGGGCGGCAATGTCTCATTCATTCATTCATCTGTTTATTCATTAATTTTTTTATCATGAATCTACAATTATGTGGATCACATCATGTTTATTACACTCCCCCCATCACCAACGTAGGAATGGTTAAGGGACTGAGAAGGCTGGTTGTGAAGGATGGTTGCAGGCTGGTAAGGGGGCATTACGATTAGCTCACATAATGTGGGGGGGGAATTCTATAGGGAAGGCAGTATAGTTCAGAGAATTCAAGCAGTGATTCTTACTATGCTGGTGAACAGTGAGTGTAATGGGGTCTGGGGGGCGACTTGATGATCTGGGCAGTCTAGTAACCTTAATGTTCCTTATGTAATTGTAGACTGGTTATTGTGAATAGTGCTGCCATAAATTTAGGGGTGCAGATGTCTTTCTAGAACTGGGTTGCTGCATTCCTTATGTATGTATGTTTGTATGTATGTATGTGTGTATGTATGTATTCATCCATCCATGCATCCATTCATTCATTCTTTCATTCATTCATTCATTCATTATCTGTCTACCTATCTATCCATGGATGTTTCTGTCATTAATGCACAATTAGATGAGTTCCATTATGTTTACTAGACTCCCCCCATCACGCACGTGCCCCCAGATACCCCATTGCAGTCACTGTCCATGAGCATTGTAAGATACTGTAGAATCCCTACTTGTCTTTTCTGTGTTTTTCCGCCCTGTCTGTGACACCCCTCCCACATTATATATTCTTCTTCTAATGTGTCCTTACTTCGCCCCTCCCTAATCCCTCCATTCCCACCCATACACCTCAGTCTCTTTCCCTCTGTTAACTTTTAGTCCATTCTTGGGTTTTCTGAGACTGCTGCTGTTTCCTTCTTCAGTTTTTTGTTTGTTCTGATACTGTAATGATGAGTGATATCATTATACATATATATATATATATATAGATATTTATATCTATATATATATATGTGTATGTATGTAGGTAAGTAACTCTAATGTTTGCTAAGATGATGCAGCTCCGCAAGGCTGGGCACTGCCCCCCCCCCCGTGGGTGGAGTTTGTAAGCGCAGCACTGTTGCCTGGAGATTCCACGATGTCACAGTGGTGCCTCTGTCCTAGAGACATAATGTGTATGCTGAGAGGAGCAGGTGTGATTCGGGTGAGGTGGACACTGACCAACTTGACAGCATCAGGCTAAATGGAATCCAGAGCCAAGGTACTGTGTGTTCCTTTTCATTTTGTTGTCACTACTTCAAAGTTACATGAACAACATTATGGTTCCTAAGACTACCCCCACTGTCAAGTCCCCAGCACGTAGCCCGTAAGAGTCGCTGTCCAACAGCCCAGGAATATGCTGTAGAAGTGCTGCTGATCATCGCTATGTTATACGGACCTACCTAAGCTTGCCGCCGGGCCACACCCTGTGTGCCACTCATAATGCCCCATTTTCCCTCTCTCCCTTCCCTCCTAAGCCATCCTCCTCAGTCCCATTCCCTTTGGTAAGTGTGAGTCCATTCTTGGGTTCGGTGCGGCTGCTACTGTCCTTTTCTATCACTCCTTTTCTTTTTTCTGGTACTCCACAGGTGAGTGAAATCAGTTGACACTTGTCTTTCTCTGCGTGGCTTATTTCGCTGAGCATGATACCCTCTACCTCCCTCCATGTTGTTGCACATGGTAGGATTGGTTTCTGCATATGGCAGAATAATATTCCACTTTTCATCCTCTGATAGACACCTACCTTGTCTGTTGTTGTGGACAGTGCTGTGATAATTATACGGGTGCACAGGTCTTTTTTAAACTGGGCTGCTGTATTCTAGTGTTTATTTCTGTATGTCCGGATGTATGAATATATTTAGTTAGTTCATTACTCACTGGTATATCTGTTATTTATTTATTTATTTATCATTAGTCTTCATCTACGTGAGTCTCATGTAGTTTAGTAAACTGCCCCCCACAATGAGATGCCCCCACATACCTCATTGCAGTCACTGTCCATGAGCATGTTAAGATGCTGTAGAATCCCTTGTTGTCTTCTCTGTGTCGTACGTCCCTCCCCGTGCCCCCCTTCTGCTTTATGCATGCCAAAGGTAATGTGCACATTCGCCCCCGCTCCGCCTGACATTTTCCTCCGTTCCCACCTGTCCACGTCCATCCCTTTCCGTTTGGTAACTGTGAGTCCACTCTTGTGGTGCCGTTTTTCTTCTTCGGATGTCTCTTGGTTCCCCTCCTGCACAGGCGAGTGATATCATTTGATCCTTGTGTTTCTCCACCTGCCTGCCTTATTACACTGAGTATGATGCCCTCTCACACCATCCGTGTTTCTGCAAATGGTGTGATTTGTTTTCCTATGACTGAATAATATTCCATTGTTCATCTACTGATGGACACTGAGCTTGGCTATTGAGAACAGTGCTGTGGTAATCATAGGGATGCACGTGTCGCTTTTAAACTGGGGGCGGCAATGTCTCATTCATTCATTCATCTGTTTATTCATTTATTTTTTTATCATGAATCTACAATTATGTGGATCACATCATGTTTATTACACTCCCCCCATCACCAACGTAGGAATGGTTAAGGGACTGAGAAGGCTGGTTGTGAAGGATGGTTGCAGGCTGGTAAGGGGGCATTACGATTAGCTCACATAATGTGGGGGGGGAATTCTATAGGGAAGGCAGTATAGTTCAGAGAATTCAAGCAGTGATTCTTACTATGCTGGTGAACAGTGAGTGTAATGGGGTCTGGGGGGCGACTTGATGATCTGGGCAGTCTAGTAACCTTAATGTTCCTTATGTAATTGTAGACTGGTTATTGTGAATAGTGCTGCCATAAATTTAGGGGTGCAGATGTCTTTCTAGAACTGGGTTGCTGCATTCCTTATGTATGTATGTTTGTATGTATGTATGTGTGTATGTATGTATTCATCCATCCATGCATCCATTCATTCATTCTTTCATTCATTCATTCATTCATTATCTGTCTACCTATCTATCCATGGATGTTTCTGTCATTAATGCACAATTAGATGAGTTCCATTATGTTTACTAGACTCCCCCCATCACGCACGTGCCCCCAGATACCCCATTGCAGTCACTGTCCATGAGCATTGTAAGATACTGTAGAATCCCTACTTGTCTTTTCTGTGTTTTTCCTCCCTGTCTGTGACACCCCTCCCACATTATATATTCTTCTTCTAATGTGTCCTTACTTCGCCCCTCCCTAATCCCTCCATTCCCACCCATACACCTCAGTCTCTTTCCCTCTGTTAACTTTTAGTCCATTCTTGGGTTTTCTGAGACTGCTGCTGTTTCCTTCTTCAGTTTTTTGTTTGTTCTGATACTGTAATGATGAGTGATATCATTATACATATATATATATATATATAGATATTTATATCTATATATATATGTGTATGTATGTAGGTAAGTAACTCTAATGTTTGCTAAGATGATGCAGCTCCGCAAGGCTGGGCACTGCCCCCCCCCCCGTGGGTGGAGTTTGTAAGCGCAGCACTGTTGCCTGGAGATTCCACGATGTCACAGTGGTGCCTCTGTCCTAGAGACATAATGTGTATGCTGAGAGGAGCAGGTGTGATTCGGGTGAGGTGGACACTGACCAACTTGACAGCATCAGGCTAAATGGAATCCAGAGCCAAGGTACTGTGTGTTCCTTTTCATTTTGTTGTCACTACTTCAAAGTTACATGAACAACATTATGGTTCCTAAGACTACCCCCACTGTCAAGTCCCCAGCACGTAGCCCGTAAGAGTCGCTGTCCAACAGCCCAGGAATATGCTGTAGAAGTGCTGCTGATCATCGCTATGTTATACGGACCTACCTAAGCTTGCCGCCGGGCCACACCCTGTGTGCCACTCATAATGCCCCATTTTCCCTCTCTCCCTTCCCTCCTAAGCCATCCTCCTCAGTCCCATTCCCTTTGGTAAGTGTGAGTCCATTCTTGGGTTCGGTGCGGCTGCTACTGTCCTTTTCTATCACTCCTTTTCTTTTTTCTGGTACTCCACAGGTGAGTGAAATCAGTTGACACTTGTCTTTCTCTGCGTGGCTTATTTCGCTGAGCATGATACCCTCTACCTCCCTCCATGTTGTTGCACATGGTAGGATTGGTTTCTGCATATGGCAGAATAATATTCCACTTTTCATCCTCTGATAGACACTTACCTTGTCTGTTGTTGTGGACAGTGCTGTGATAATTATACGGGTGCACAGGTCTTTTTTAAACTGGGCTGCTGTATTCTAGTGTTTATTTCTGTATGTCCGGATGTATGAATATATTTAGTTAGTTCATTACTCACTGGTATATCTGTTATTTATTTATTTATTTATCATTAGTCTTCATCTACGTGAGTCTCATGTAGTTTAGTAAACTGCCCCCCACAATGAGATGCCCCCACATACCTCATTGCAGTCACTGTCCATGAGCATGTTAAGATGCTGTAGAATCCCTTGTTGTCTTCTCTGTGTCGTACGTCCCTCCCCGTGCCCCCCTTCTGCTTTATGCATGCCAAAGGTAATGTGCACATTCGCCCCCGCTCCGCCTGACATTTTCCTCCGTTCCCACCTGTCCACGTCCATCCCTTTCCGTTTGGTAACTGTGAGTCCACTCTTGTGGTGCCGTTTTTCTTCTTCGGATGTCTCTTGGTTCCCCTCCTGCACAGGCGAGTGATATCATTTGATCCTTGTGTTTCTCCACCTGCCTGCCTTATTACACTGAGTATGATGCCCTCTCACACCATCCGTGTTTCTGCAAATGGTGTGATTTGTTTTCCTATGACTGAATAATATTCCATTGTTCATCTACTGATGGACACTGAGCTTGGCTATTGAGAACAGTGCTGTGGTAATCATAGGGATGCACGTGTCGCTTTTAAACTGGGGGCGGCAATGTCTCATTCATTCATTCATCTGTTTATTCATTTATTTTTTTATCATGAATCTACAATTATGTGGATCACATCATGTTTATTACACTCCCCCCATCACCAACGTAGGAATGGTTAAGGGACTGAGAAGGCTGGTTGTGAAGGATGGTTGCAGGCTGGTAAGGGGGCATTACGATTAGCTCACATAATGTGGGGGGGGAATTCTATAGGGAAGGCAGTATAGTTAAGAGAATTCAAGCAGTGATTCTTACTATGCTGGTGAACAGTGAGTGTAATGGGGTCTGGGGGGCGACTTGATGATCTGGGCAGTCTAGTAACCTTAATGTTCCTTATGTAATTGTAGACTGGTTATTGTGAATAGTGCTGCCATAAATTTAGGGGTGCAGATGTCTTTCTAGAACTGGGTTGCTGCATTCCTTATGTATGTATGTTTGTATGTATGTATGTGTGTATGTATGTATTCATCCATCCATGCATCCATTCATTCATTCTTTCATTCATTCATTCATTCATTATCTGTCTACCTATCTATCCATGGATGTTTCTGTCATTAATGCACAATTAGATGAGTTCCATTATGTTTACTAGACTCCCCCCATCACGCACGTGCCCCCAGATACCCCATTGCAGTCACTGTCCATGAGCATTGTAAGATACTGTAGAATCCCTACTTGTCTTTTCTGTGTTTTTCCGCCCTGTCTGTGACACCCCTCCCACATTATATATTCTTCTTCTAATGTGTCCTTACTTCGCCCCTCCCTAATCCCTCCATTCCCACCCATACACCTCAGTCTCTTTCCCTCTGTTAACTTTTAGTCCATTCTTGGGTTTTCTGAGACTGCTGCTGTTTCCTTCTTCAGTTTTTTGTTTGTTCTGATACTGTAATGATGAGTGATATCATTATACATATATATATATATATAGATATTTATATCTATATATATATATGTGTATGTATGTAGGTAAGTAACTCTAATGTTTGCTAAGATGATGCAGCTCCGCAAGGCTGGGCACTGCCCCCCCCCCCGTGGGTGGAGTTTGTAAGCGCAGCACTGTTGCCTGGAGATTCCACGATGTCACAGTGGTGCCTCTGTCCTAGAGACATAATGTGTATGCTGAGAGGAGCAGGTGTGATTCGGGTGAGGTGGACACTGACCAACTTGACAGCATCAGGCTAAATGGAATCCAGAGCCAAGGTACTGTGTGTTCCTTTTCATTTTGTTGTCACTACTTCAAAGTTACATGAACAACATTATGGTTCCTAAGACTACCCCCACTGTCAAGTCCCCAGCACGTAGCCCGTAAGAGTCGCTGTCCAACAGCCCAGGAATATGCTGTAGAAGTGCTGCTGATCATCGCTATGTTATACGGACCTACCTAAGCTTGCCGCCGGGCCACACCCTGTGTGCCACTCATAATGCCCCATTTTCCCTCTCTCCCTTCCCTCCTAAGCCATCCTCCTCAGTCCCATTCCCTTTGGTAAGTGTGAGTCCATTCTTGGGTTCGGTGCGGCTGCTACTGTCCTTTTCTATCACTCCTTTTCTTTTTTCTGGTACTCCACAGGTGAGTGAAATCAGTTGACACTTGTCTTTCTCTGCGTGGCTTATTTCGCTGAGCATGATACCCTCTACCTCCCTCCATGTTGTTGCACATGGTAGGATTGGTTTCTGCATATGGCAGAATAATATTCCACTTTTCATCCTCTGATAGACACCTACCTTGTCTGTTGTTGTGGACAGTGCTGTGATAATTATACGGGTGCACAGGTCTTTTTTAAACTGGGCTGCTGTATTCTAGTGTTTATTTCTGTATGTCCGGATGTATGAATATATTTAGTTAGTTCATTACTCACTGGTATATCTGTTATTTATTTATTTATTTATCATTAGTCTTCATCTACGTGAGTCTCATGTAGTTTAGTAAACTGCCCCCCACAATGAGATGCCCCCACATACCTCATTGCAGTCACTGTCCATGAGCATATTAAGATGCTGTAGAATCCCTTGTTGTCTTCTCTGTGTCGTACGTCCCTCCCCGTGCCCCCCTTCTGCTTTATGCATGCCAAAGGTAATGTGCACATTCGCCCCCGCTCCGCCTGACATTTTCCTCCGTTCCCACCTGTCCACGTCCATCCCTTTCCGTTTGGTAACTGTGAGTCCACTCTTGTGGTGCCGTTTTTCTTCTTCGGATGTCTCTTGGTTCCCCTCCTGCACAGGCGAGTGATATCATTTGATCCTTGTGTTTCTCCACCTGCCTGCCTTATTACACTGAGTATGATGCCCTCTCACACCATCCATGTTTCTGCAAATGGTGTGATTTGTTTTCCTATGACTGAATAATATTCCATTGTTCATCTACTGATGGACACTGAGCTTGGCTATTGAGAACAGTGCTGTGGTAATCATAGGGATGCACGTGTCGCTTTTAAACTGGGGGCGGCAATGTCTCATTCATTCATTCATCTGTTTATTCATTTATTTTTTTATCATGAATCTACAATTATGTGGATCACATCATGTTTATTACACTCCCCCCATCACCAACGTAGGAATGGTTAAGGGACTGAGAAGGCTGGTTGTGAAGGATGGTTGCAGGCTGGTAAGGGGGCATTACGATTAGCTCACATAATGTGGGGGGGGAATTCTATAGGGAAGGCAGTATAGTTCAGAGAATTCAAGCAGTGATTCTTACTATGCTGGTGAACAGTGAGTGTAATGGGGTCTGGGGGGCGACTTGATGATCTGGGCAGTCTAGTAACCTTAATGTTCCTTATGTAATTGTAGACTGGTTATTGTGAATAGTGCTGCCATAAATTTAGGGGTGCAGATGTCTTTCTAGAACTGGGTTGCTGCATTCCTTATGTATGTATGTTTGTATGTATGTATGTGTGTATGTATGTATTCATCCATCCATGCATCCATTCATTCATTCTTTCATTCATTCATTCATTCATTATCTGTCTACCTATCTATCCATGGATGTTTCTGTCATTAATGCACAATTAGATGAGTTCCATTATGTTTACTAGACTCCCCCCATCACGCACGTGCCCCCAGATACCCCATTGCAGTCACTGTCCATGAGCATTGTAAGATACTGTAGAATCCCTACTTGTCTTTTCTGTGTTTTTCCGCCCTGTCTGTGACACCCCTCCCACATTATATATTCTTCTTCTAATGTGTCCTTACTTCGCCCCTCCCTAATCCCTCCATTCCCACCCATACACCTCAGTCTCTTTCCCTCTGTTAACTTTTAGTCCATTCTTGGGTTTTCTGAGACTGCTGCTGTTTCCTTCTTCAGTTTTTTGTTTGTTCTGATACTGTAATGATGAGTGATATCATTATACATATATATATATATATATAGATATTTATATCTATATATATATATATGTGTATGTATGTAGGTAAGTAACTCTAATGTTTGCTAAGATGATGCAGCTCCGCAAGGCTGGGCACTGCCCCCCCCCCCCCGTGGGTGGAGTTTGTAAGCGCAGCACTGTTGCCTGGAGATTCCACGATGTCACAGTGGTGCCTCTGTCCTAGAGACATAATGTGTATGCTGAGAGGAGCAGGTGTGATTCGGGTGAGGTGGACACTGACCAACTTGACAGCATCAGGCTAAATGGAATCCAGAGCCAAGGTACTGTGTGTTCCTTTTCATTTTGTTGTCACTACTTCAAAGTTACATGAACAACATTATGGTTCCTAAGACTACCCCCACTGTCAAGTCCCCAGCACGTAGCCCGTAAGAGTCGCTGTCCAACAGCCCAGGAATATGCTGTAGAAGTGCTGCTGATCATCGCTATGTTATACGGACCTACCTAAGCTTGCCGCCGGGCCACACCCTGTGTGCCACTCATAATGCCCCATTTTCCCTCTCTCCCTTCCCTCCTAAGCCATCCTCCTCAGTCCCATTCCCTTTGGTAAGTGTGAGTCCATTCTTGGGTTCGGTGCGGCTGCTACTGTCCTTTTCTATCACTCCTTTTCTTTTTTCTGGTACTCCACAGGTGAGTGAAATCAGTTGACACTTGTCTTTCTCTGCGTGGCTTATTTCGCTGAGCATGATACCCTCTACCTCCCTCCATGTTGTTGCACATGGTAGGATTGGTTTCTGCATATGGCAGAATAATATTCCACTTTTCATCCTCTGATAGACACTTACCTTGTCTGTTGTTGTGGACAGTGCTGTGATAATTATACGGGTGCACAGGTCTTTTTTAAACTGGGCTGCTGTATTCTAGTGTTTATTTCTGTATGTCCGGATGTATGAATATATTTAGTTAGTTCATTACTCACTGGTATATCTGTTATTTATTTATTTATTTATCATTAGTCTTCATCTACGTGAGTCTCATGTAGTTTAGTAAACTGCCCCCCACAATGAGATGCCCCCACATACCTCATTGCAGTCACTGTCCATGAGCATGTTAAGATGCTGTAGAATCCCTTGTTGTCTTCTCTGTGTCGTACGTCCCTCCCCGTGCCCCCCTTCTGCTTTATGCATGCCAAAGGTAATGTGCACATTCGCCCCCGCTCCGCCTGACATTTTCCTCCGTTCCCACCTGTCCACGTCCATCCCTTTCCGTTTGGTAACTGTGAGTCCACTCTTGTGGTGCCGTTTTTCTTCTTCGGATGTCTCTTGGTTCCCCTCCTGCACAGGCGAGTGATATCATTTGATCCTTGTGTTTCTCCACCTGCCTGCCTTATTACACTGAGTATGATGCCCTCTCACACCATCCGTGTTTCTGCAAATGGTGTGATTTGTTTTCCTATGACTGAATAATATTCCATTGTTCATCTACTGATGGACACTGAGCTTGGCTATTGAGAACAGTGCTGTGGTAATCATAGGGATGCACGTGTCGCTTTTAAACTGGGGGCGGCAATGTCTCATTCATTCATTCATCTGTTTATTCATTTATTTTTTTATCATGAATCTACAATTATGTGGATCACATCATGTTTATTACACTCCCCCCATCACCAACGTAGGAATGGTTAAGGGACTGAGAAGGCTGGTTGTGAAGGATGGTTGCAGGCTGGTAAGGGGGCATTACGATTAGCTCACATAATGTGGGGGGGGAATTCTATAGGGAAGGCAGTATAGTTCAGAGAATTCAAGCAGTGATTCTTACTATGCTGGTGAACAGTGAGTGTAATGGGGTCTGGGGGGCGACTTGATGATCTGGGCAGTCTAGTAACCTTAATGTTCCTTATGTAATTGTAGACTGGTTATTGTGAATAGTGCTGCCATAAATTTAGGGGTGCAGATGTCTTTCTAGAACTGGGTTGCTGCATTCCTTATGTATGTATGTTTGTATGTATGTATGTGTGTATGTATGTATTCATCCATCCATGCATCCATTCATTCATTCTTTCATTCATTCATTCATTCATTATCTGTCTACCTATCTATCCATGGATGTTTCTGTCATTAATGCACAATTAGATGAGTTCCATTATGTTTACTAGACTCCCCCCATCACGCACGTGCCCCCAGATACCCCATTGCAGTCACTGTCCATGAGCATTGTAAGATACTGTAGAATCCCTACTTGTCTTTTCTGTGTTTTTCCGCCCTGTCTGTGACACCCCTCCCACATTATATATTCTTCTTCTAATGTGTCCTTACTTCGCCCCTCCCTAATCCCTCCATTCCCACCCATACACCTCAGTCTCTTTCCCTCTGTTAACTTTTAGTCCATTCTTGGGTTTTCTGAGACTGCTGCTGTTTCCTTCTTCAGTTTTTTGTTTGTTCTGATACTGTAATGATGAGTGATATCATTATACATATATATATATATAGATAGATATTTATATCTATATATATATATGTGTATGTATGTAGGTAAGTAACTCTAATGTTTGCTAAGATGATGCAGCTCCGCAAGGCTGGGCACTGCCCCCCCCCCCGTGGGTGGAGTTTGTAAGCGCAGCACTGTTGCCTGGAGATTCCACGATGTCACAGTGGTGCCTCTGTCCTAGAGACATAATGTGTATGCTGAGAGGAGCAGGTGTGATTCGGGTGAGGTGGACACTGACCAACTTGACAGCATCAGGCTAAATGGAATCCAGAGCCAAGGTACTGTGTGTTCCTTTTCATTTTGTTGTCACTACTTCAAAGTTACATGAACAACATTATGGTTCCTAAGACTACCCCCACTGTCAAGTCCCCAGCACGTAGCCCGTAAGAGTCGCTGTCCAACAGCCCAGGAATATGCTGTAGAAGTGCTGCTGATCATCGCTATGTTATACGGACCTACCTAAGCTTGCCGCCGGGCCACACCCTGTGTGCCACTCATAATGCCCCATTTTCCCTCTCTCCCTTCCCTCCTAAGCCATCCTCCTCAGTCCCATTCCCTTTGGTAAGTGTGAGTCCATTCTTGGGTTCGGTGCGGCTGCTACTGTCCTTTTCTATCACTCCTTTTCTTTTTTCTGGTACTCCACAGGTGAGTGAAATCAGTTGACACTTGTCTTTCTCTGCGTGGCTTATTTCGCTGAGCATGATACCCTCTACCTCCCTCCATGTTGTTGCACATGGTAGGATTGGTTTCTGCATATGGCAGAATAATATTCCACTTTTCATCCTCTGATAGACACTTACCTTGTCTGTTGTTGTGGACAGTGCTGTGATAATTATACGGGTGCACAGGTCTTTTTTAAACTGGGCTGCTGTATTCTAGTGTTTATTTCTGTATGTCCGGATGTATGAATATATTTAGTTAGTTCATTACTCACTGGTATATCTGTTATTTATTTATTTATTTATCATTAGTCTTCATCTACGTGAGTCTCATGTAGTTTAGTAAACTGCCCCCCACAATGAGATGCCCCCACATACCTCATTGCAGTCACTGTCCATGAGCATGTTAAGATGCTGTAGAATCCCTTGTTGTCTTCTCTGTGTCGTACGTCCCTCCCCGTGCCCCCCTTCTGCTTTATGCATGCCAAAGGTAATGTGCACATTCGCCCCCGCTCCGCCTGACATTTTCCTCCGTTCCCACCTGTCCACGTCCATCCCTTTCCGTTTGGTAACTGTGAGTCCACTCTTGTGGTGCCGTTTTTCTTCTTCGGATGTCTCTTGGTTCCCCTCCTGCACAGGCGAGTGATATCATTTGATCCTTGTGTTTCTCCACCTGCCTGCCTTATTACACTGAGTATGATGCCCTCTCACACCATCCGTGTTTCTGCAAATGGTGTGATTTGTTTTCCTATGACTGAATAATATTCCATTGTTCATCTACTGATGGACACTGAGCTTGGCTATTGAGAACAGTGCTGTGGTAATCATAGGGATGCACGTGTCGCTTTTAAACTGGGGGCGGCAATGTCTCATTCATTCATTCATCTGTTTATTCATTTATTTTTTTATCATGAATCTACAATTATGTGGATCACATCATGTTTATTACACTCCCCCCATCACCAACGTAGGAATGGTTAAGGGACTGAGAAGGCTGGTTGTGAAGGATGGTTGCAGGCTGGTAAGGGGGCATTACGATTAGCTCACATAATGTGGGGGGGGAATTCTATAGGGAAGGCAGTATAGTTCAGAGAATTCAAGCAGTGATTCTTACTATGCTGGTGAACAGTGAGTGTAATGGGGTCTGGGGGGCGACTTGATGATCTGGGCAGTCTAGTAACCTTAATGTTCCTTATGTAATTGTAGACTGGTTATTGTGAATAGTGCTGCCATAAATTTAGGGGTGCAGATGTCTTTCTAGAACTGGGTTGCTGCATTCCTTATGTATGTATGTTTGTATGTATGTATGTGTGTATGTATGTATTCATCCATCCATGCATCCATTCATTCATTCTTTCATTCATTCATTCATTCATTATCTGTCTACCTATCTATCCATGGATGTTTCTGTCATTAATGCACAATTAGATGAGTTCCATTATGTTTACTAGACTCCCCCCATCACGCACGTGCCCCCAGATACCCCATTGCAGTCACTGTCCATGAGCATTGTAAGATACTGTAGAATCCCTACTTGTCTTTTCTGTGTTTTTCCGCCCTGTCTGTGACACCCCTCCCACATTATATATTCTTCTTCTAATGTGTCCTTACTTCGCCCCTCCCTAATCCCTCCATTCCCACCCATACACCTCAGTCTCTTTCCCTCTGTTAACTTTTAGTCCATTCTTGGGTTTTCTGAGACTGCTGCTGTTTCCTTCTTCAGTTTTTTGTTTGTTCTGATACTGTAATGATGAGTGATATCATTATACATATATATATATATATAGATATTTATATCTATATATATATATGTGTATGTATGTAGGTAAGTAACTCTAATGTTTGCTAAGATGATGCAGCTCCGCAAGGCTGGGCACTGCCCCCCCCCGTGGGGGGAGTTTGTAAGCGCAGCACTGTTGCCTGGAGATTCCACGATGTCACAGTGGTGCCTCTGTCCTAGAGACATAATGTGTATGCTGAGAGGAGCAGGTGTGATTCGGGTGAGGTGGACACTGACCAACTTGACAGCATCAGGCTAAATGGAATCCAGAGCCAAGGTACTGTGTGTTCCTTTTCATTTTGTTGTCACTACTTCAAAGTTACATGAACAACATTATGGTTCCTAAGACTACCCCCACTGTCAAGTCCCCAGCACGTAGCCCGTAAGAGTCGCTGTCCAACAGCCCAGGAATATGCTGTAGAAGTGCTGCTGATCATCGCTATGTTATACGGACCTACCTAAGCTTGCCGCCGGGCCACACCCTGTGTGCCACTCATAATGCCCCATTTTCCCTCTCTCCCTTCCCTCCTAAGCCATCCTCCTCAGTCCCATTCCCTTTGGTAAGTGTGAGTCCATTCTTGGGTTCGGTGCGGCTGCTACTGTCCTTTTCTATCACTCCTTTTCTTTTTTCTGGTACTCCACAGGTGAGTGAAATCAGTTGACACTTGTCTTTCTCTGCGTGGCTTATTTCGCTGAGCATGATACCCTCTACCTCCCTCCATGTTGTTGCACATGGTAGGATTGGTTTCTGCATATGGCAGAATAATATTCCACTTTTCATCCTCTGATAGACACCTACCTTGTCTGTTGTTGTGGACAGTGCTGTGATAATTATACGGGTGCACAGGTCTTTTTTAAACTGGGCTGCTGTATTCTAGTGTTTATTTCTGTATGTCCGGATGTATGAATATATTTAGTTAGTTCATTACTCACTGGTATATCTGTTATTTATTTATTTATTTATCATTAGTCTTCATCTACGTGAGTCTCATGTAGTTTAGTAAACTGCCCCCCACAATGAGATGCCCCCACATACCTCATTGCAGTCACTGTCCATGAGCATGTTAAGATGCTGTAGAATCCCTTGTTGTCTTCTCTGTGTCGTACGTCCCTCCCCGTGCCCCCCTTCTGCTTTATGCATGCCAAAGGTAATGTGCACATTCGCCCCCGCTCCGCCTGACATTTTCCTCCGTTCCCACCTGTCCACGTCCATCCCTTTCCGTTTGGTAACTGTGAGTCCACTCTTGTGGTGCCGTTTTTCTTCTTCGGATGTCTCTTGGTTCCCCTCCTGCACAGGCGAGTGATATCATTTGATCCTTGTGTTTCTCCACCTGCCTGCCTTATTACACTGAGTATGATGCCCTCTCACACCATCCGTGTTTCTGCAAATGGTGTGATTTGTTTTCCTATGACTGAATAATATTCCATTGTTCATCTACTGATGGACACTGAGCTTGGCTATTGAGAACAGTGCTGTGGTAATCATAGGGATGCACGTGTCGCTTTTAAACTGGGGGCGGCAATGTCTCATTCATTCATTCATCTGTTTATTCATTTATTTTTTTATCATGAATCTACAATTATGTGGATCACATCATGTTTATTACACTCCCCCCATCACCAACGTAGGAATGGTTAAGGGACTGAGAAGGCTGGTTGTGAAGGATGGTTGCAGGCTGGTAAGGGGGCATTACGATTAGCTCACATAATGTGGGGGGGGAATTCTATAGGGAAGGCAGTATAGTTCAGAGAATTCAAGCAGTGATTCTTACTATGCTGGTGAACAGTGAGTGTAATGGGGTCTGGGGGGCGACTTGATGATCTGGGCAGTCTAGTAACCTTAATGTTCCTTATGTAATTGTAGACTGGTTATTGTGAATAGTGCTGCCATAAATTTAGGGGTGCAGATGTCTTTCTAGAACTGGGTTGCTGCATTCCTTATGTATGTATGTTTGTATGTATGTATGTGTGTATGTATGTATTCATCCATCCATGCATCCATTCATTCATTCTTTCATTCATTCATTCATTCATTATCTGTCTACCTATCTATCCATGGATGTTTCTGTCATTAATGCACAATTAGATGAGTTCCATTATGTTTACTAGACTCCCCCCATCACGCACGTGCCCCCAGATACCCCATTGCAGTCACTGTCCATGAGCATTGTAAGATACTGTAGAATCCCTACTTGTCTTTTCTGTGTTTTTCCGCCCTGTCTGTGACACCCCTCCCACATTATATATTCTTCTTCTAATGTGTCCTTACTTCGCCCCTCCCTAATCCCTCCATTCCCACCCATACACCTCAGTCTCTTTCCCTCTGTTAACTTTTAGTCCATTCTTGGGTTTTCTGAGACTGCTGCTGTTTCCTTCTTCAGTTTTTTGTTTGTTCTGATACTGTAATGATGAGTGATATCATTATACATATATATATATATATAGATATTTATATCTATATATATATATGTGTATGTATGTAGGTAAGTAACTCTAATGTTTGCTAAGATGATGCAGCTCCGCAAGGCTGGGCACTGCCCCCCCCCCCCGTGGGTGGAGTTTGTAAGCGCAGCACTGTTGCCTGGAGATTCCACGATGTCACAGTGGTGCCTCTGTCCTAGAGACATAATGTGTATGCTGAGAGGAGCAGGTGTGATTCGGGTGAGGTGGACACTGACCAACTTGACAGCATCAGGCTAAATGGAATCCAGAGCCAAGGTACTGTGTGTTCCTTTTCATTTTGTTGTCACTACTTCAAAGTTACATGAACAACATTATGGTTCCTAAGACTACCCCCACTGTCAAGTCCCCAGCACGTAGCCCGTAAGAGTCGCTGTCCAACAGCCCAGGAATATGCTGTAGAAGTGCTGCTGATCATCGCTATGTTATACGGACCTACCTAAGCTTGCCGCCGGGCCACACCCTGTGTGCCACTCATAATGCCCCATTTTCCCTCTCTCCCTTCCCTCCTAAGCCATCCTCCTCAGTCCCATTCCCTTTGGTAAGTGTGAGTCCATTCTTGGGTTCGGTGCGGCTGCTACTGTCCTTTTCTATCACTCCTTTTCTTTTTTCTGGTACTCCACAGGTGAGTGAAATCAGTTGACACTTGTCTTTCTCTGCGTGGCTTATTTCGCTGAGCATGATACCCTCTACCTCCCTCCATGTTGTTGCACATGGTAGGATTGGTTTCTGCATATGGCAGAATAATATTCCACTTTTCATCCTCTGATAGACACTTACCTTGTCTGTTGTTGTGGACAGTGCTGTGATAATTATACGGGTGCACAGGTCTTTTTTAAACTGGGCTGCTGTATTCTAGTGTTTATTTCTGTATGTCCGGATGTATGAATATATTTAGTTAGTTCATTACTCACTGGTATATCTGTTATTTATTTATTTATTTATCATTAGTCTTCATCTACGTGAGTCTCATGTAGTTTAGTAAACTGCCCCCCACAATGAGATGCCCCCACATACCTCATTGCAGTCACTGTCCATGAGCATGTTAAGATGCTGTAGAATCCCTTGTTGTCTTCTCTGTGTCGTACGTCCCTCCCCGTGCCCCCCTTCTGCTTTATGCATGCCAAAGGTAATGTGCACATTCGCCCCCGCTCCGCCTGACATTTTCCTCCGTTCCCACCTGTCCACGTCCATCCCTTTCCGTTTGGTAACTGTGAGTCCACTCTTGTGGTGCCGTTTTTCTTCTTCGGATGTCTCTTGGTTCCCCTCCTGCACAGGCGAGTGATATCATTTGATCCTTGTGTTTCTCCACCTGCCTGCCTTATTACACTGAGTATGATGCCCTCTCACACCATCCGTGTTTCTGCAAATGGTGTGATTTGTTTTCCTATGACTGAATAATATTCCATTGTTCATCTACTGATGGACACTGAGCTTGGCTATTGAGAACAGTGCTGTGGTAATCATAGGGATGCACGTGTCGCTTTTAAACTGGGGGCGGCAATGTCTCATTCATTCATTCATCTGTTTATTCATTTATTTTTTTATCATGAATCTACAATTATGTGGATCACATCATGTTTATTACACTCCCCCCATCACCAACGTAGGAATGGTTAAGGGACTGAGAAGGCTGGTTGTGAAGGATGGTTGCAGGCTGGTAAGGGGGCATTACGATTAGCTCACATAATGTGGGGGGGGAATTCTATAGGGAAGGCAGTATAGTTCAGAGAATTCAAGCAGTGATTCTTACTATGCTGGTGAACAGTGAGTGTAATGGGGTCTGGGGGGCGACTTGATGATCTGGGCAGTCTAGTAACCTTAATGTTCCTTATGTAATTGTAGACTGGTTATTGTGAATAGTGCTGCCATAAATTTAGGGGTGCAGATGTCTTTCTAGAACTGGGTTGCTGCATTCCTTATGTATGTATGTTTGTATGTATGTATGTGTGTATGTATGTATTCATCCATCCATGCATCCATTCATTCATTCTTTCATTCATTCATTCATTCATTATCTGTCTACCTATCTATCCATGGATGTTTCTGTCATTAATGCACAATTAGATGAGTTCCATTATGTTTACTAGACTCCCCCCATCACGCACGTGCCCCCAGATACCCCATTGCAGTCACTGTCCATGAGCATTGTAAGATACTGTAGAATCCCTACTTGTCTTTTCTGTGTTTTTCCGCCCTGTCTGTGACACCCCTCCCACATTATATATTCTTCTTCTAATGTGTCCTTACTTCGCCCCTCCCTAATCCCTCCATTCCCACCCATACACCTCAGTCTCTTTCCCTCTGTTAACTTTTAGTCCATTCTTGGGTTTTCTGAGACTGCTGCTGTTTCCTTCTTCAGTTTTTTGTTTGTTCTGATACTGTAATGATGAGTGATATCATTATACATATATATATATATATAGATATTTATATCTATATATATATATGTGTATGTATGTAGGTAAGTAACTCTAATGTTTGCTAAGATGATGCAGCTCCGCAAGGCTGGGCACTGCCCCCCCCCCCCGTGGGTGGAGTTTGTAAGCGCAGCACTGTTGCCTGGAGATTCCACGATGTCACAGTGGTGCCTCTGTCCTAGAGACATAATGTGTATGCTGAGAGGAGCAGGTGTGATTCGGGTGAGGTGGACACTGACCAACTTGACAGCATCAGGCTAAATGGAATCCAGAGCCAAGGTACTGTGTGTTCCTTTTCATTTTGTTGTCACTACTTCAAAGTTACATGAACAACATTATGGTTCCTAAGACTACCCCCACTGTCAAGTCCCCAGCACGTAGCCCGTAAGAGTCGCTGTCCAACAGCCCAGGAATATGCTGTAGAAGTGCTGCTGATCATCGCTATGTTATACGGACCTACCTAAGCTTGCCGCCGGGCCACACCCTGTGTGCCACTCATAATGCCCCATTTTCCCTCTCTCCCTTCCCTCCTAAGCCATCCTCCTCAGTCCCATTCCCTTTGGTAAGTGTGAGTCCATTCTTGGGTTCGGTGCGGCTGCTACTGTCCTTTTCTATCACTCCTTTTCTTTTTTCTGGTACTCCACAGGTGAGTGAAATCAGTTGACACTTGTCTTTCTCTGCGTGGCTTATTTCGCTGAGCATGATACCCTCTACCTCCCTCCATGTTGTTGCACATGGTAGGATTGGTTTCTGCATATGGCAGAATAATATTCCACTTTTCATCCTCTGATAGACACTTACCTTGTCTGTTGTTGTGGACAGTGCTGTGATAATTATACGGGTGCACAGGTCTTTTTTAAACTGGGCTGCTGTATTCTAGTGTTTATTTCTGTATGTCCGGATGTATGAATATATTTAGTTAGTTCATTACTCACTGGTATATCTGTTATTTATTTATTTATTTATCATTAGTCTTCATCTACGTGAGTCTCATGTAGTTTAGTAAACTGCCCCCCACAATGAGATGCCCCCACATACCTCATTGCAGTCACTGTCCATGAGCATGTTAAGATGCTGTAGAATCCCTTGTTGTCTTCTCTGTGTCGTACGTCCCTCCCCGTGCCCCCCTTCTGCTTTATGCATGCCAAAGGTAATGTGCACATTCGCCCCCGCTCCGCCTGACATTTTCCTCCGTTCCCACCTGTCCACGTCCATCCCTTTCCGTTTGGTAACTGTGAGTCCACTCTTGTGGTGCCGTTTTTCTTCTTCGGATGTCTCTTGGTTCCCCTCCTGCACAGGCGAGTGATATCATTTGATCCTTGTGTTTCTCCACCTGCCTGCCTTATTACACTGAGTATGATGCCCTCTCACACCATCCGTGTTTCTGCAAATGGTGTGATTTGTTTTCCTATGACTGAATAATATTCCATTGTTCATCTACTGATGGACACTGAGCTTGGCTATTGAGAACAGTGCTGTGGTAATCATAGGGATGCACGTGTCGCTTTTAAACTGGGGGCGGCAATGTCTCATTCATTCATTCATCTGTTTATTCATTTATTTTTTTATCATGAATCTACAATTATGTGGATCACATCATGTTTATTACACTCCCCCCATCACCAACGTAGGAATGGTTAAGGGACTGAGAAGGCTGGTTGTGAAGGATGGTTGCAGGCTGGTAAGGGGGCATTACGATTAGCTCACATAATGTGGGGGGGGAATTCTATAGGGAAGGCAGTATAGTTCAGAGAATTCAAGCAGTGATTCTTACTATGCTGGTGAACAGTGAGTGTAATGGGGTCTGGGGGGCGACTTGATGATCTGGGCAGTCTAGTAACCTTAATGTTCCTTATGTAATTGTAGACTGGTTATTGTGAATAGTGCTGCCATAAATTTAGGGGTGCAGATGTCTTTCTAGAACTGGGTTGCTGCATTCCTTATGTATGTATGTTTGTATGTATGTATGTGTGTATGTATGTATTCATCCATCCATGCATCCATTCATTCATTCTTTCATTCATTCATTCATTCATTATCTGTCTACCTATCTATCCATGGATGTTTCTGTCATTAATGCACAATTAGATGAGTTCCATTATGTTTACTAGACTCCCCCCATCACGCACGTGCCCCCAGATACCCCATTGCAGTCACTGTCCATGAGCATTGTAAGATACTGTAGAATCCCTACTTGTCTTTTCTGTGTTTTTCCGCCCTGTCTGTGACACCCCTCCCACATTATATATTCTTCTTCTAATGTGTCCTTACTTCGCCCCTCCCTAATCCCTCCATTCCCACCCATACACCTCAGTCTCTTTCCCTCTGTTAACTTTTAGTCCATTCTTGGGTTTTCTGAGACTGCTGCTGTTTCCTTCTTCAGTTTTTTGTTTGTTCTGATACTGTAATGATGAGTGATATCATTATACATATATATATATATATATAGATATTTATATCTATATATATATATGTGTATGTATGTAGGTAAGTAACTCTAATGTTTGCTAAGATGATGCAGCTCCGCAAGGCTGGGCACTGCCCCCCCCCCCCGTGGGTGGAGTTTGTAAGCGCAGCACTGTTGCCTGGAGATTCCACGATGTCACAGTGGTGCCTCTGTCCTAGAGACATAATGTGTATGCTGAGAGGAGCAGGTGTGATTCGGGTGAGGTGGACACTGACCAACTTGACAGCATCAGGCTAAATGGAATCCAGAGCCAAGGTACTGTGTGTTCCTTTTCATTTTGTTGTCACTACTTCAAAGTTACATGAACAACATTATGGTTCCTAAGACTACCCCCACTGTCAAGTCCCCAGCACGTAGCCCGTAAGAGTCGCTGTCCAACAGCCCAGGAATATGCTGTAGAAGTGCTGCTGATCATCGCTATGTTATACGGACCTACCTAAGCTTGCCGCCGGGCCACACCCTGTGTGCCACTCATAATGCCCCATTTTCCCTCTCTCCCTTCCCTCCTAAGCCATCCTCCTCAGTCCCATTCCCTTTGGTAAGTGTGAGTCCATTCTTGGGTTCGGTGCGGCTGCTACTGTCCTTTTCTATCACTCCTTTTCTTTTTTCTGGTACTCCACAGGTGAGTGAAATCAGTTGACACTTGTCTTTCTCTGCGTGGCTTATTTCGCTGAGCATGATACCCTCTACCTCCCTCCATGTTGTTGCACATGGTAGGATTGGTTTCTGCATATGGCAGAATAATATTCCACTTTTCATCCTCTGATAGACACCTACCTTGTCTGTTGTTGTGGACAGTGCTGTGATAATTATACGGGTGCACAGGTCTTTTTTAAACTGGGCTGCTGTATTCTAGTGTTTATTTCTGTATGTCCGGATGTATGAATATATTTAGTTAGTTCATTACTCACTGGTATATCTGTTATTTATTTATTTATTTATCATTAGTCTTCATCTACGTGAGTCTCATGTAGTTTAGTAAACTGCCCCCCACAATGAGATGCCCCCACATACCTCATTGCAGTCACTGTCCATGAGCATGTTAAGATGCTGTAGAATCCCTTGTTGTCTTCTCTGTGTCGTACGTCCCTCCCCGTGCCCCCCTTCTGCTTTATGCATGCCAAAGGTAATGTGCACATTCGCCCCCGCTCCGCCTGACATTTTCCTCCGTTCCCACCTGTCCACGTCCATCCCTTTCCGTTTGGTAACTGTGAGTCCACTCTTGTGGTGCCGTTTTTCTTCTTCGGATGTCTCTTGGTTCCCCTCCTGCACAGGCGAGTGATATCATTTGATCCTTGTGTTTCTCCACCTGCCTGCCTTATTACACTGAGTATGATGCCCTCTCACACCATCCGTGTTTCTGCAAATGGTGTGATTTGTTTTCCTATGACTGAATAATATTCCATTGTTCATCTACTGATGGACACTGAGCTTGGCTATTGAGAACAGTGCTGTGGTAATCATAGGGATGCACGTGTCGCTTTTAAACTGGGGGCGGCAATGTCTCATTCATTCATTCATCTGTTTATTCATTTATTTTTTTATCATGAATCTACAATTATGTGGATCACATCATGTTTATTACACTGCCCCCATCACCAACGTAGGAATGGTTAAGGGACTGAGAAGGCTGGTTGTGAAGGATGGTTGCAGGCTGGTAAGGGGGCATTACGATTAGCTCACATAATGTGGGGGGGGAATTCTATAGGGAAGGCAGTATAGTTCAGAGAATTCAAGCAGTGATTCTTACTATGCTGGTGAACAGTGAGTGTAATGGGGTCTGGGGGGCGACTTGATGATCTGGGCAGTCTAGTAACCTTAATGTTCCTTATGTAATTGTAGACTGGTTATTGTGAATAGTGCTGCCATAAATTTAGGGGTGCAGATGTCTTTCTAGAACTGGGTTGCTGCATTCCTTATGTATGTATGTTTGTATGTATGTATGTGTGTATGTATGTATTCATCCATCCATGCATCCATTCATTCATTCTTTCATTCATTCATTCATTCATTATCTGTCTACCTATCTATCCATGGATGTTTCTGTCATTAATGCACAATTAGATGAGTTCCATTATGTTTACTAGACTCCCCCCATCACGCACGTGCCCCCAGATACCCCATTGCAGTCACTGTCCATGAGCATTGTAAGATACTGTAGAATCCCTACTTGTCTTTTCTGTGTTTTTCCGCCCTGTCTGTGACACCCCTCCCACATTATATATTCTTCTTCTAATGTGTCCTTACTTCGCCCCTCCCTAATCCCTCCATTCCCACCCATACACCTCAGTCTCTTTCCCTCTGTTAACTTTTAGTCCATTCTTGGGTTTTCTGAGACTGCTGCTGTTTCCTTCTTCAGTTTTTTGTTTGTTCTGATACTGTAATGATGAGTGATATCATTATACATATATATATATATAGATAGATATTTATATCTATATATATATATGTGTATGTATGTAGGTAAGTAACTCTAATGTTTGCTAAGATGATGCAGCTCCGCAAGGCTGGGCACTGCCCCCCCCCCCCGTGGGTGGAGTTTGTAAGCGCAGCACTGTTGCCTGGAGATTCCACGATGTCACAGTGGTGCCTCTGTCCTAGAGACATAATGTGTATGCTGAGAGGAGCAGGTGTGATTCGGGTGAGGTGGACACTGACCAACTTGACAGCATCAGGCTAAATGGAATCCAGAGCCAAGGTACTGTGTGTTCCTTTTCATTTTGTTGTCACTACTTCAAAGTTACATGAACAACATTATGGTTCCTAAGACTACCCCCACTGTCAAGTCCCCAGCACGTAGCCCGTAAGAGTCGCTGTCCAACAGCCCAGGAATATGCTGTAGAAGTGCTGCTGATCATCGCTATGTTATACGGACCTACCTAAGCTTGCCGCCGGGCCACACCCTGTGTGCCACTCATAATGCCCCATTTTCCCTCTCTCCCTTCCCTCCTAAGCCATCCTCCTCAGTCCCATTCCCTTTGGTAAGTGTGAGTCCATTCTTGGGTTCGGTGCGGCTGCTACTGTCCTTTTCTATCACTCCTTTTCTTTTTTCTGGTACTCCACAGGTGAGTGAAATCAGTTGACACTTGTCTTTCTCTGCGTGGCTTATTTCGCTGAGCATGATACCCTCTACCTCCCTCCATGTTGTTGCACATGGTAGGATTGGTTTCTGCATATGGCAGAATAATATTCCACTTTTCATCCTCTGATAGACACCTACCTTGTCTGTTGTTGTGGACAGTGCTGTGATAATTATACGGGTGCACAGGTCTTTTTTAAACTGGGCTGCTGTATTCTAGTGTTTATTTCTGTATGTCCGGATGTATGAATATATTTAGTTAGTTCATTACTCACTGGTATATCTGTTATTTATTTATTTATTTATCATTAGTCTTCATCTACGTGAGTCTCATGTAGTTTAGTAAACTGCCCCCCACAATGAGATGCCCCCACATACCTCATTGCAGTCACTGTCCATGAGCATGTTAAGATGCTGTAGAATCCCTTGTTGTCTTCTCTGTGTCGTACGTCCCTCCCCGTGCCCCCCTTCTGCTTTATGCATGCCAAAGGTAATGTGCACATTCGCCCCCGCTCCGCCTGACATTTTCCTCCGTTCCCACCTGTCCACGTCCATCCCTTTCCGTTTGGTAACTGTGAGTCCACTCTTGTGGTGCCGTTTTTCTTCTTCGGATGTCTCTTGGTTCCCCTCCTGCACAGGCGAGTGATATCATTTGATCCTTGTGTTTCTCCACCTGCCTGCCTTATTACACTGAGTATGATGCCCTCTCACACCATCCGTGTTTCTGCAAATGGTGTGATTTGTTTTCCTATGACTGAATAATATTCCATTGTTCATCTACTGATGGACACTGAGCTTGGCTATTGAGAACAGTGCTGTGGTAATCATAGGGATGCACGTGTCGCTTTTAAACTGGGGGCGGCAATGTCTCATTCATTCATTCATCTGTTTATTCATTTATTTTTTTATCATGAATCTACAATTATGTGGATCACATCATGTTTATTACACTCCCCCCATCACCAACGTAGGAATGGTTAAGGGACTGAGAAGGCTGGTTGTGAAGGATGGTTGCAGGCTGGTAAGGGGGCATTACGATTAGCTCACATAATGTGGGGGGGGAATTCTATAGGGAAGGCAGTATAGTTCAGAGAATTCAAGCAGTGATTCTTACTATGCTGGTGAACAGTGAGTGTAATGGGGTCTGGGGGGCGACTTGATGATCTGGGCAGTCTAGTAACCTTAATGTTCCTTATGTAATTGTAGACTGGTTATTGTGAATAGTGCTGCCATAAATTTAGGGGTGCAGATGTCTTTCTAGAACTGGGTTGCTGCATTCCTTATGTATGTATGTTTGTATGTATGTATGTGTGTATGTATGTATTCATCCATCCATGCATCCATTCATTCATTCTTTCATTCATTCATTCATTCATTATCTGTCTACCTATCTATCCATGGATGTTTCTGTCATTAATGCACAATTAGATGAGTTCCATTATGTTTACTAGACTCCCCCCATCACGCACGTGCCCCCAGATACCCCATTGCAGTCACTGTCCATGAGCATTGTAAGATACTGTAGAATCCCTACTTGTCTTTTCTGTGTTTTTCCGCCCTGTCTGTGACACCCCTCCCACATTATATATTCTTCTTCTAATGTGTCCTTACTTCGCCCCTCCCTAATCCCTCCATTCCCACCCATACACCTCAGTCTCTTTCCCTCTGTTAACTTTTAGTCCATTCTTGGGTTTTCTGAGACTGCTGCTGTTTCCTTCTTCAGTTTTTTGTTTGTTCTGATACTGTAATGATGAGTGATATCATTATACATATATATATATATATAGATATTTATATCTATATATATATATGTGTATGTATGTAGGTAAGTAACTCTAATGTTTGCTAAGATGATGCAGCTCCGCAAGGCTGGGCACTGCCCCCCCCCCCCCGTGGGTGGAGTTTGTAAGCGCAGCACTGTTGCCTGGAGATTCCACGATGTCACAGTGGTGCCTCTGTCCTAGAGACATAATGTGTATGCTGAGAGGAGCAGGTGTGATTCGGGTGAGGTGGACACTGACCAACTTGACAGCATCAGGCTAAATGGAATCCAGAGCCAAGGTACTGTGTGTTCCTTTTCATTTTGTTGTCACTACTTCAAAGTTACATGAACAACATTATGGTTCCTAAGACTACCCCCACTGTCAAGTCCCCAGCACGTAGCCCGTAAGAGTCGCTGTCCAACAGCCCAGGAATATGCTGTAGAAGTGCTGCTGATCATCGCTATGTTATACGGACCTACCTAAGCTTGCCGCCGGGCCACACCCTGTGTGCCACTCATAATGCCCCATTTTCCCTCTCTCCCTTCCCTCCTAAGCCATCCTCCTCAGTCCCATTCCCTTTGGTAAGTGTGAGTCCATTCTTGGGTTCGGTGCGGCTGCTACTGTCCTTTTCTATCACTCCTTTTCTTTTTTCTGGTACTCCACAGGTGAGTGAAATCAGTTGACACTTGTCTTTCTCTGCGTGGCTTATTTCGCTGAGCATGATACCCTCTACCTCCCTCCATGTTGTTGCACATGGTAGGATTGGTTTCTGCATATGGCAGAATAATATTCCACTTTTCATCCTCTGATAGACACCTACCTTGTCTGTTGTTGTGGACAGTGCTGTGATAATTATACGGGTGCACAGGTCTTTTTTAAACTGGGCTGCTGTATTCTAGTGTTTATTTCTGTATGTCCGGATGTATGAATATATTTAGTTAGTTCATTACTCACTGGTATATCTGTTATTTATTTATTTATTTATCATTAGTCTTCATCTACGTGAGTCTCATGTAGTTTAGTAAACTGCCCCCCACAATGAGATGCCCCCACATACCTCATTGCAGTCACTGTCCATGAGCATGTTAAGATGCTGTAGAATCCCTTGTTGTCTTCTCTGTGTCGTACGTCCCTCCCCGTGCCCCCCTTCTGCTTTATGCATGCCAAAGGTAATGTGCACATTCGCCCCCGCTCCGCCTGACATTTTCCTCCGTTCCCACCTGTCCACGTCCATCCCTTTCCGTTTGGTAACTGTGAGTCCACTCTTGTGGTGCCGTTTTTCTTCTTCGGATGTCTCTTGGTTCCCCTCCTGCACAGGCGAGTGATATCATTTGATCCTTGTGTTTCTCCACCTGCCTGCCTTATTACACTGAGTATGATGCCCTCTCACACCATCCGTGTTTCTGCAAATGGTGTGATTTGTTTTCCTATGACTGAATAATATTCCATTGTTCATCTACTGATGGACACTGAGCTTGGCTATTGAGAACAGTGCTGTGGTAATCATAGGGATGCACGTGTCGCTTTTAAACTGGGGGCGGCAATGTCTCATTCATTCATTCATCTGTTTATTCATTTATTTTTTTATCATGAATCTACAATTATGTGGATCACATCATGTTTATTACACTGCCCCCATCACCAACGTAGGAATGGTTAAGGGACTGAGAAGGCTGGTTGTGAAGGATGGTTGCAGGCTGGTAAGGGGGCATTACGATTAGCTCACATAATGTGGGGGGGGAATTCTATAGGGAAGGCAGTATAGTTCAGAGAATTCAAGCAGTGATTCTTACTATGCTGGTGAACAGTGAGTGTAATGGGGTCTGGGGGGCGACTTGATGATCTGGGCAGTCTAGTAACCTTAATGTTCCTTATGTAATTGTAGACTGGTTATTGTGAATAGTGCTGCCATAAATTTAGGGGTGCAGATGTCTTTCTAGAACTGGGTTGCTGCATTCCTTATGTATGTATGTTTGTATGTATGTATGTGTGTATGTATGTATTCATCCATCCATGCATCCATTCATTCATTCTTTCATTCATTCATTCATTCATTATCTGTCTACCTATCTATCCATGGATGTTTCTGTCATTAATGCACAATTAGATGAGTTCCATTATGTTTACTAGACTCCCCCCATCACGCACGTGCCCCCAGATACCCCATTGCAGTCACTGTCCATGAGCATTGTAAGATACTGTAGAATCCCTACTTGTCTTTTCTGTGTTTTTCCGCCCTGTCTGTGACACCCCTCCCACATTATATATTCTTCTTCTAATGTGTCCTTACTTCGCCCCTCCCTAATCCCTCCATTCCCACCCATACACCTCAGTCTCTTTCCCTCTGTTAACTTTTAGTCCATTCTTGGGTTTTCTGAGACTGCTGCTGTTTCCTTCTTCAGTTTTTTGTTTGTTCTGATACTGTAATGATGAGTGATATCATTATACATATATATATATAGATAGATATTTATATCTATATATATATATGTGTATGTATGTAGGTAAGTAACTCTAATGTTTGCTAAGATGATGCAGCTCCGCAAGGCTGGGCACTGCCCCCCCCCCCGTGGGTGGAGTTTGTAAGCGCAGCACTGTTGCCTGGAGATTCCACGATGTCACAGTGGTGCCTCTGTCCTAGAGACATAATGTGTATGCTGAGAGGAGCAGGTGTGATTCGGGTGAGGTGGACACTGACCAACTTGACAGCATCAGGCTAAATGGAATCCAGAGCCAAGGTACTGTGTGTTCCTTTTCATTTTGTTGTCACTACTTCAAAGTTACATGAACAACATTATGGTTCCTAAGACTACCCCCACTGTCAAGTCCCCAGCACGTAGCCCGTAAGAGTCGCTGTCCAACAGCCCAGGAATATGCTGTAGAAGTGCTGCTGATCATCGCTATGTTATACGGACCTACCTAAGCTTGCCGCCGGGCCACACCCTGTGTGCCACTCATAATGCCCCATTTTCCCTCTCTCCCTTCCCTCCTAAGCCATCCTCCTCAGTCCCATTCCCTTTGGTAAGTGTGAGTCCATTCTTGGGTTCGGTGCGGCTGCTACTGTCCTTTTCTATCACTCCTTTTCTTTTTTCTGGTACTCCACAGGTGAGTGAAATCAGTTGACACTTGTCTTTCTCTGCGTGGCTTATTTCGCTGAGCATGATACCCTCTACCTCCCTCCATGTTGTTGCACATGGTAGGATTGGTTTCTGCATATGGCAGAATAATATTCCACTTTTCATCCTCTGATAGACACTTACCTTGTCTGTTGTTGTGGACAGTGCTGTGATAATTATACGGGTGCACAGGTCTTTTTTAAACTGGGCTGCTGTATTCTAGTGTTTATTTCTGTATGTCCGGATGTATGAATATATTTAGTTAGTTCATTACTCACTGGTATATCTGTTATTTATTTATTTATTTATCATTAGTCTTCATCTACGTGAGTCTCATGTAGTTTAGTAAACTGCCCCCCACAATGAGATGCCCCCACATACCTCATTGCAGTCACTGTCCATGAGCATGTTAAGATGCTGTAGAATCCCTTGTTGTCTTCTCTGTGTCGTACGTCCCTCCCCGTGCCCCCCTTCTGCTTTATGCATGCCAAAGGTAATGTGCACATTCGCCCCCGCTCCGCCTGACATTTTCCTCCGTTCCCACCTGTCCACGTCCATCCCTTTCCGTTTGGTAACTGTGAGTCCACTCTTGTGGTGCCGTTTTTCTTCTTCGGATGTCTCTTGGTTCCCCTCCTGCACAGGCGAGTGATATCATTTGATCCTTGTGTTTCTCCACCTGCCTGCCTTATTACACTGAGTATGATGCCCTCTCACACCATCCGTGTTTCTGCAAATGGTGTGATTTGTTTTCCTATGACTGAATAATATTCCATTGTTCATCTACTGATGGACACTGAGCTTGGCTATTGAGAACAGTGCTGTGGTAATCATAGGGATGCACGTGTCGCTTTTAAACTGGGGGCGGCAATGTCTCATTCATTCATTCATCTGTTTATTCATTTATTTTTTTATCATGAATCTACAATTATGTGGATCACATCATGTTTATTACACTCCCCCCATCACCAACGTAGGAATGGTTAAGGGACTGAGAAGGCTGGTTGTGAAGGATGGTTGCAGGCTGGTAAGGGGGCATTACGATTAGCTCACATAATGTGGGGGGGGAATTCTATAGGGAAGGCAGTATAGTTCAGAGAATTCAAGCAGTGATTCTTACTATGCTGGTGAACAGTGAGTGTAATGGGGTCTGGGGGGCGACTTGATGATCTGGGCAGTCTAGTAACCTTAATGTTCCTTATGTAATTGTAGACTGGTTATTGTGAATAGTGCTGCCATAAATTTAGGGGTGCAGATGTCTTTCTAGAACTGGGTTGCTGCATTCCTTATGTATGTATGTTTGTATGTATGTATGTGTGTATGTATGTATTCATCCATCCATGCATCCATTCATTCATTCTTTCATTCATTCATTCATTCATTATCTGTCTACCTATCTATCCATGGATGTTTCTGTCATTAATGCACAATTAGATGAGTTCCATTATGTTTACTAGACTCCCCCCATCACGCACGTGCCCCCAGATACCCCATTGCAGTCACTGTCCATGAGCATTGTAAGATACTGTAGAATCCCTACTTGTCTTTTCTGTGTTTTTCCGCCCTGTCTGTGACACCCCTCCCACATTATATATTCTTCTTCTAATGTGTCCTTACTTCGCCCCTCCCTAATCCCTCCATTCCCACCCATACACCTCAGTCTCTTTCCCTCTGTTAACTTTTAGTCCATTCTTGGGTTTTCTGAGACTGCTGCTGTTTCCTTCTTCAGTTTTTTGTTTGTTCTGATACTGTAATGATGAGTGATATCATTATACATATATATATATATATATAGATATTTATATCTATATATATATATGTGTATGTATGTAGGTAAGTAACTCTAATGTTTGCTAAGATGATGCAGCTCCGCAAGGCTGGGCACTGCCCCCCCCCCCGTGGGTGGAGTTTGTAAGCGCAGCACTGTTGCCTGGAGATTCCACGATGTCACAGTGGTGCCTCTGTCCTAGAGACATAATGTGTATGCTGAGAGGAGCAGGTGTGATTCGGGTGAGGTGGACACTGACCAACTTGACAGCATCAGGCTAAATGGAATCCAGAGCCAAGGTACTGTGTGTTCCTTTTCATTTTGTTGTCACTACTTCAAAGTTACATGAACAACATTATGGTTCCTAAGACTACCCCCACTGTCAAGTCCCCAGCACGTAGCCCGTAAGAGTCGCTGTCCAACAGCCCAGGAATATGCTGTAGAAGTGCTGCTGATCATCGCTATGTTATACGGACCTACCTAAGCTTGCCGCCGGGCCACACCCTGTGTGCCACTCATAATGCCCCATTTTCCCTCTCTCCCTTCCCTCCTAAGCCATCCTCCTCAGTCCCATTCCCTTTGGTAAGTGTGAGTCCATTCTTGGGTTCGGTGCGGCTGCTACTGTCCTTTTCTATCACTCCTTTTCTTTTTTCTGGTACTCCACAGGTGAGTGAAATCAGTTGACACTTGTCTTTCTCTGCGTGGCTTATTTCGCTGAGCATGATACCCTCTACCTCCCTCCATGTTGTTGCACATGGTAGGATTGGTTTCTGCATATGGCAGAATAATATTCCACTTTTCATCCTCTGATAGACACCTACCTTGTCTGTTGTTGTGGACAGTGCTGTGATAATTATACGGGTGCACAGGTCTTTTTTAAACTGGGCTGCTGTATTCTAGTGTTTATTTCTGTATGTCCGGATGTATGAATATATTTAGTTAGTTCATTACTCACTGGTATATCTGTTATTTATTTATTTATTTATCATTAGTCTTCATCTACGTGAGTCTCATGTAGTTTAGTAAACTGCCCCCCACAATGAGATGCCCCCACATACCTCATTGCAGTCACTGTCCATGAGCATGTTAAGATGCTGTAGAATCCCTTGTTGTCTTCTCTGTGTCGTACGTCCCTCCCCGTGCCCCCCTTCTGCTTTATGCATGCCAAAGGTAATGTGCACATTCGCCCCCGCTCCGCCTGACATTTTCCTCCGTTCCCACCTGTCCACGTCCATCCCTTTCCGTTTGGTAACTGTGAGTCCACTCTTGTGGTGCCGTTTTTCTTCTTCGGATGTCTCTTGGTTCCCCTCCTGCACAGGCGAGTGATATCATTTGATCCTTGTGTTTCTCCACCTGCCTGCCTTATTACACTGAGTATGATGCCCTCTCACACCATCCGTGTTTCTGCAAATGGTGTGATTTGTTTTCCTATGACTGAATAATATTCCATTGTTCATCTACTGATGGACACTGAGCTTGGCTATTGAGAACAGTGCTGTGGTAATCATAGGGATGCACGTGTCGCTTTTAAACTGGGGGCGGCAATGTCTCATTCATTCATTCATCTGTTTATTCATTTATTTTTTTATCATGAATCTACAATTATGTGGATCACATCATGTTTATTACACTCCCCCCATCACCAACGTAGGAATGGTTAAGGGACTGAGAAGGCTGGTTGTGAAGGATGGTTGCAGGCTGGTAAGGGGGCATTACGATTAGCTCACATAATGTGGGGGGGGAATTCTATAGGGAAGGCAGTATAGTTCAGAGAATTCAAGCAGTGATTCTTACTATGCTGGTGAACAGTGAGTGTAATGGGGTCTGGGGGGCGACTTGATGATCTGGGCAGTCTAGTAACCTTAATGTTCCTTATGTAATTGTAGACTGGTTATTGTGAATAGTGCTGCCATAAATTTAGGGGTGCAGATGTCTTTCTAGAACTGGGTTGCTGCATTCCTTATGTATGTATGTTTGTATGTATGTATGTGTGTATGTATGTATTCATCCATCCATGCATCCATTCATTCATTCTTTCATTCATTCATTCATTCATTATCTGTCTACCTATCTATCCATGGATGTTTCTGTCATTAATGCACAATTAGATGAGTTCCATTATGTTTACTAGACTCCCCCCATCACGCACGTGCCCCCAGATACCCCATTGCAGTCACTGTCCATGAGCATTGTAAGATACTGTAGAATCCCTACTTGTCTTTTCTGTGTTTTTCCGCCCTGTCTGTGACACCCCTCCCACATTATATATTCTTCTTCTAATGTGTCCTTACTTCGCCCCTCCCTAATCCCTCCATTCCCACCCATACACCTCAGTCTCTTTCCCTCTGTTAACTTTTAGTCCATTCTTGGGTTTTCTGAGACTGCTGCTGTTTCCTTCTTCAGTTTTTTGTTTGTTCTGATACTGTAATGATGAGTGATATCATTATACATATATATATATATATATAGATATTTATATCTATATATATATATGTGTATGTATGTAGGTAAGTAACTCTAATGTTTGCTAAGATGATGCAGCTCCGCAAGGCTGGGCACTGCCCCCCCCCCCCCGTGGGTGGAGTTTGTAAGCGCAGCACTGTTGCCTGGAGATTCCACGATGTCACAGTGGTGCCTCTGTCCTAGAGACATAATGTGTATGCTGAGAGGAGCAGGTGTGATTCGGGTGAGGTGGACACTGACCAACTTGACAGCATCAGGCTAAATGGAATCCAGAGCCAAGGTACTGTGTGTTCCTTTTCATTTTGTTGTCACTACTTCAAAGTTACATGAACAACATTATGGTTCCTAAGACTACCCCCACTGTCAAGTCCCCAGCACGTAGCCCGTAAGAGTCGCTGTCCAACAGCCCAGGAATATGCTGTAGAAGTGCTGCTGATCATCGCTATGTTATACGGACCTACCTAAGCTTGCCGCCGGGCCACACCCTGTGTGCCACTCATAATGCCCCATTTTCCCTCTCTCCCTTCCCTCCTAAGCCATCCTCCTCAGTCCCATTCCCTTTGGTAAGTGTGAGTCCATTCTTGGGTTCGGTGCGGCTGCTACTGTCCTTTTCTATCACTCCTTTTCTTTTTTCTGGTACTCCACAGGTGAGTGAAATCAGTTGACACTTGTCTTTCTCTGCGTGGCTTATTTCGCTGAGCATGATACCCTCTACCTCCCTCCATGTTGTTGCACATGGTAGGATTGGTTTCTGCATATGGCAGAATAATATTCCACTTTTCATCCTCTGATAGACACCTACCTTGTCTGTTGTTGTGGACAGTGCTGTGATAATTATACGGGTGCACAGGTCTTTTTTAAACTGGGCTGCTGTATTCTAGTGTTTATTTCTGTATGTCCGGATGTATGAATATATTTAGTTAGTTCATTACTCACTGGTATATCTGTTATTTATTTATTTATTTATCATTAGTCTTCATCTACGTGAGTCTCATGTAGTTTAGTAAACTGCCCCCCACAATGAGATGCCCCCACATACCTCATTGCAGTCACTGTCCATGAGCATGTTAAGATGCTGTAGAATCCCTTGTTGTCTTCTCTGTGTCGTACGTCCCTCCCCGTGCCCCCCTTCTGCTTTATGCATGCCAAAGGTAATGTGCACATTCGCCCCCGCTCCGCCTGACATTTTCCTCCGTTCCCACCTGTCCACGTCCATCCCTTTCCGTTTGGTAACTGTGAGTCCACTCTTGTGGTGCCGTTTTTCTTCTTCGGATGTCTCTTGGTTCCCCTCCTGCACAGGCGAGTGATATCATTTGATCCTTGTGTTTCTCCACCTGCCTGCCTTATTACACTGAGTATGATGCCCTCTCACACCATCCGTGTTTCTGCAAATGGTGTGATTTGTTTTCCTATGACTGAATAATATTCCATTGTTCATCTACTGATGGACACTGAGCTTGGCTATTGAGAACAGTGCTGTGGTAATCATAGGGATGCACGTGTCGCTTTTAAACTGGGGGCGGCAATGTCTCATTCATTCATTCATCTGTTTATTCATTTATTTTTTTATCATGAATCTACAATTATGTGGATCACATCATGTTTATTACACTGCCCCCATCACCAACGTAGGAATGGTTAAGGGACTGAGAAGGCTGGTTGTGAAGGATGGTTGCAGGCTGGTAAGGGGGCATTACGATTAGCTCACATAATGTGGGGGGGGAATTCTATAGGGAAGGCAGTATAGTTCAGAGAATTCAAGCAGTGATTCTTACTATGCTGGTGAACAGTGAGTGTAATGGGGTCTGGGGGGCGACTTGATGATCTGGGCAGTCTAGTAACCTTAATGTTCCTTATGTAATTGTAGACTGGTTATTGTGAATAGTGCTGCCATAAATTTAGGGGTGCAGATGTCTTTCTAGAACTGGGTTGCTGCATTCCTTATGTATGTATGTTTGTATGTATGTATGTGTGTATGTATGTATTCATCCATCCATGCATCCATTCATTCATTCTTTCATTCATTCATTCATTCATTATCTGTCTACCTATCTATCCATGGATGTTTCTGTCATTAATGCACAATTAGATGAGTTCCATTATGTTTACTAGACTCCCCCCATCACGCACGTGCCCCCAGATACCCCATTGCAGTCACTGTCCATGAGCATTGTAAGATACTGTAGAATCCCTACTTGTCTTTTCTGTGTTTTTCCGCCCTGTCTGTGACACCCCTCCCACATTATATATTCTTCTTCTAATGTGTCCTTACTTCGCCCCTCCCTAATCCCTCCATTCCCACCCATACACCTCAGTCTCTTTCCCTCTGTTAACTTTTAGTCCATTCTTGGGTTTTCTGAGACTGCTGCTGTTTCCTTCTTCAGTTTTTTGTTTGTTCTGATACTGTAATGATGAGTGATATCATTATACATATATATATATATATATAGATATTTATATCTATATATATATATGTGTATGTATGTAGGTAAGTAACTCTAATGTTTGCTAAGATGATGCAGCTCCGCAAGGCTGGGCACTGCCCCCCCCCCCCGTGGGTGGAGTTTGTAAGCGCAGCACTGTTGCCTGGAGATTCCACGATGTCACAGTGGTGCCTCTGTCCTAGAGACATAATGTGTATGCTGAGAGGAGCAGGTGTGATTCGGGTGAGGTGGACACTGACCAACTTGACAGCATCAGGCTAAATGGAATCCAGAGCCAAGGTACTGTGTGTTCCTTTTCATTTTGTTGTCACTACTTCAAAGTTACATGAACAACATTATGGTTCCTAAGACTACCCCCACTGTCAAGTCCCCAGCACGTAGCCCGTAAGAGTCGCTGTCCAACAGCCCAGGAATATGCTGTAGAAGTGCTGCTGATCATCGCTATGTTATACGGACCTACCTAAGCTTGCCGCCGGGCCACACCCTGTGTGCCACTCATAATGCCCCATTTTCCCTCTCTCCCTTCCCTCCTAAGCCATCCTCCTCAGTCCCATTCCCTTTGGTAAGTGTGAGTCCATTCTTGGGTTCGGTGCGGCTGCTACTGTCCTTTTCTATCACTCCTTTTCTTTTTTCTGGTACTCCACAGGTGAGTGAAATCAGTTGACACTTGTCTTTCTCTGCGTGGCTTATTTCGCTGAGCATGATACCCTCTACCTCCCTCCATGTTGTTGCACATGGTAGGATTGGTTTCTGCATATGGCAGAATAATATTCCACTTTTCATCCTCTGATAGACACTTACCTTGTCTGTTGTTGTGGACAGTGCTGTGATAATTATACGGGTGCACAGGTCTTTTTTAAACTGGGCTGCTGTATTCTAGTGTTTATTTCTGTATGTCCGGATGTATGAATATATTTAGTTAGTTCATTACTCACTGGTATATCTGTTATTTATTTATTTATTTATCATTAGTCTTCATCTACGTGAGTCTCATGTAGTTTAGTAAACTGCCCCCCACAATGAGATGCCCCCACATACCTCATTGCAGTCACTGTCCATGAGCATGTTAAGATGCTGTAGAATCCCTTGTTGTCTTCTCTGTGTCGTACGTCCCTCCCCGTGCCCCCCTTCTGCTTTATGCATGCCAAAGGTAATGTGCACATTCGCCCCCGCTCCGCCTGACATTTTCCTCCGTTCCCACCTGTCCACGTCCATCCCTTTCCGTTTGGTAACTGTGAGTCCACTCTTGTGGTGCCGTTTTTCTTCTTCGGATGTCTCTTGGTTCCCCTCCTGCACAGGCGAGTGATATCATTTGATCCTTGTGTTTCTCCACCTGCCTGCCTTATTACACTGAGTATGATGCCCTCTCACACCATCCGTGTTTCTGCAAATGGTGTGATTTGTTTTCCTATGACTGAATAATATTCCATTGTTCATCTACTGATGGACACTGAGCTTGGCTATTGAGAACAGTGCTGTGGTAATCATAGGGATGCACGTGTCGCTTTTAAACTGGGGGCGGCAATGTCTCATTCATTCATTCATCTGTTTATTCATTTATTTTTTTATCATGAATCTACAATTATGTGGATCACATCATGTTTATTACACTCCCCCCATCACCAACGTAGGAATGGTTAAGGGACTGAGAAGGCTGGTTGTGAAGGATGGTTGCAGGCTGGTAAGGGGGCATTACGATTAGCTCACATAATGTGGGGGGGGAATTCTATAGGGAAGGCAGTATAGTTCAGAGAATTCAAGCAGTGATTCTTACTATGCTGGTGAACAGTGAGTGTAATGGGGTCTGGGGGGCGACTTGATGATCTGGGCAGTCTAGTAACCTTAATGTTCCTTATGTAATTGTAGACTGGTTATTGTGAATAGTGCTGCCATAAATTTAGGGGTGCAGATGTCTTTCTAGAACTGGGTTGCTGCATTCCTTATGTATGTATGTTTGTATGTATGTATGTGTGTATGTATGTATTCATCCATCCATGCATCCATTCATTCATTCTTTCATTCATTCATTCATTCATTATCTGTCTACCTATCTATCCATGGATGTTTCTGTCATTAATGCACAATTAGATGAGTTCCATTATGTTTACTAGACTCCCCCCATCACGCACGTGCCCCCAGATACCCCATTGCAGTCACTGTCCATGAGCATTGTAAGATACTGTAGAATCCCTACTTGTCTTTTCTGTGTTTTTCCGCCCTGTCTGTGACACCCCTCCCACATTATATATTCTTCTTCTAATGTGTCCTTACTTCGCCCCTCCCTAATCCCTCCATTCCCACCCATACACCTCAGTCTCTTTCCCTCTGTTAACTTTTAGTCCATTCTTGGGTTTTCTGAGACTGCTGCTGTTTCCTTCTTCAGTTTTTTGTTTGTTCTGATACTGTAATGATGAGTGATATCATTATACATATATATATATATATAGATAGATATTTATATCTATATATATATATGTGTATGTATGTAGGTAAGTAACTCTAATGTTTGCTAAGATGATGCAGCTCCGCAAGGCTGGGCACTGCCCCCCCCCCCGTGGGTGGAGTTTGTAAGCGCAGCACTGTTGCCTGGAGATTCCACGATGTCACAGTGGTGCCTCTGTCCTAGAGACATAATGTGTATGCTGAGAGGAGCAGGTGTGATTCGGGTGAGGTGGACACTGACCAACTTGACAGCATCAGGCTAAATGGAATCCAGAGCCAAGGTACTGTGTGTTCCTTTTCATTTTGTTGTCACTACTTCAAAGTTACATGAACAACATTATGGTTCCTAAGACTACCCCCACTGTCAAGTCCCCAGCACGTAGCCCGTAAGAGTCGCTGTCCAACAGCCCAGGAATATGCTGTAGAAGTGCTGCTGATCATCGCTATGTTATACGGACCTACCTAAGCTTGCCGCCGGGCCACACCCTGTGTGCCACTCATAATGCCCCATTTTCCCTCTCTCCCTTCCCTCCTAAGCCATCCTCCTCAGTCCCATTCCCTTTGGTAAGTGTGAGTCCATTCTTGGGTTCGGTGCGGCTGCTACTGTCCTTTTCTATCACTCCTTTTCTTTTTTCTGGTACTCCACAGGTGAGTGAAATCAGTTGACACTTGTCTTTCTCTGCGTGGCTTATTTCGCTGAGCATGATACCCTCTACCTCCCTCCATGTTGTTGCACATGGTAGGATTGGTTTCTGCATATGGCAGAATAATATTCCACTTTTCATCCTCTGATAGACACCTACCTTGTCTGTTGTTGTGGACAGTGCTGTGATAATTATACGGGTGCACAGGTCTTTTTTAAACTGGGCTGCTGTATTCTAGTGTTTATTTCTGTATGTCCGGATGTATGAATATATTTAGTTAGTTCATTACTCACTGGTATATCTGTTATTTATTTATTTATTTATCATTAGTCTTCATCTACGTGAGTCTCATGTAGTTTAGTAAACTGCCCCCCACAATGAGATGCCCCCACATACCTCATTGCAGTCACTGTCCATGAGCATGTTAAGATGCTGTAGAATCCCTTGTTGTCTTCTCTGTGTCGTACGTCCCTCCCCGTGCCCCCCTTCTGCTTTATGCATGCCAAAGGTAATGTGCACATTCGCCCCCGCTCCGCCTGACATTTTCCTCCGTTCCCACCTGTCCACGTCCATCCCTTTCCGTTTGGTAACTGTGAGTCCACTCTTGTGGTGCCGTTTTTCTTCTTCGGATGTCTCTTGGTTCCCCTCCTGCACAGGCGAGTGATATCATTTGATCCTTGTGTTTCTCCACCTGCCTGCCTTATTACACTGAGTATGATGCCCTCTCACACCATCCGTGTTTCTGCAAATGGTGTGATTTGTTTTCCTATGACTGAATAATATTCCATTGTTCATCTACTGATGGACACTGAGCTTGGCTATTGAGAACAGTGCTGTGGTAATCATAGGGATGCACGTGTCGCTTTTAAACTGGGGGCGGCAATGTCTCATTCATTCATTCATCTGTTTATTCATTTATTTTTTTATCATGAATCTACAATTATGTGGATCACATCATGTTTATTACACTGCCCCCATCACCAACGTAGGAATGGTTAAGGGACTGAGAAGGCTGGTTGTGAAGGATGGTTGCAGGCTGGTAAGGGGGCATTACGATTAGCTCACATAATGTGGGGGGGGAATTCTATAGGGAAGGCAGTATAGTTCAGAGAATTCAAGCAGTGATTCTTACTATGCTGGTGAACAGTGAGTGTAATGGGGTCTGGGGGGCGACTTGATGATCTGGGCAGTCTAGTAACCTTAATGTTCCTTATGTAATTGTAGACTGGTTATTGTGAATAGTGCTGCCATAAATTTAGGGGTGCAGATGTCTTTCTAGAACTGGGTTGCTGCATTCCTTATGTATGTATGTTTGTATGTATGTATGTGTGTATGTATGTATTCATCCATCCATGCATCCATTCATTCATTCTTTCATTCATTCATTCATTCATTATCTGTCTACCTATCTATCCATGGATGTTTCTGTCATTAATGCACAATTAGATGAGTTCCATTATGTTTACTAGACTCCCCCCATCACGCACGTGCCCCCAGATACCCCATTGCAGTCACTGTCCATGAGCATTGTAAGATACTGTAGAATCCCTACTTGTCTTTTCTGTGTTTTTCCGCCCTGTCTGTGACACCCCTCCCACATTATATATTCTTCTTCTAATGTGTCCTTACTTCGCCCCTCCCTAATCCCTCCATTCCCACCCATACACCTCAGTCTCTTTCCCTCTGTTAACTTTTAGTCCATTCTTGGGTTTTCTGAGACTGCTGCTGTTTCCTTCTTCAGTTTTTTGTTTGTTCTGATACTGTAATGATGAGTGATATCATTATACATATATATATATATAGATAGATATTTATATCTATATATATATATGTGTATGTATGTAGGTAAGTAACTCTAATGTTTGCTAAGATGATGCAGCTCCGCAAGGCTGGGCACTGCCCCCCCCCCCCGTGGGTGGAGTTTGTAAGCGCAGCACTGTTGCCTGGAGATTCCACGATGTCACAGTGGTGCCTCTGTCCTAGAGACATAATGTGTATGCTGAGAGGAGCAGGTGTGATTCGGGTGAGGTGGACACTGACCAACTTGACAGCATCAGGCTAAATGGAATCCAGAGCCAAGGTACTGTGTGTTCCTTTTCATTTTGTTGTCACTACTTCAAAGTTACATGAACAACATTATGGTTCCTAAGACTACCCCCACTGTCAAGTCCCCAGCACGTAGCCCGTAAGAGTCGCTGTCCAACAGCCCAGGAATATGCTGTAGAAGTGCTGCTGATCATCGCTATGTTATACGGACCTACCTAAGCTTGCCGCCGGGCCACACCCTGTGTGCCACTCATAATGCCCCATTTTCCCTCTCTCCCTTCCCTCCTAAGCCATCCTCCTCAGTCCCATTCCCTTTGGTAAGTGTGAGTCCATTCTTGGGTTCGGTGCGGCTGCTACTGTCCTTTTCTATCACTCCTTTTCTTTTTTCTGGTACTCCACAGGTGAGTGAAATCAGTTGACACTTGTCTTTCTCTGCGTGGCTTATTTCGCTGAGCATGATACCCTCTACCTCCCTCCATGTTGTTGCACATGGTAGGATTGGTTTCTGCATATGGCAGAATAATATTCCACTTTTCATCCTCTGATAGACACCTACCTTGTCTGTTGTTGTGGACAGTGCTGTGATAATTATACGGGTGCACAGGTCTTTTTTAAACTGGGCTGCTGTATTCTAGTGTTTATTTCTGTATGTCCGGATGTATGAATATATTTAGTTAGTTCATTACTCACTGGTATATCTGTTATTTATTTATTTATTTATCATTAGTCTTCATCTACGTGAGTCTCATGTAGTTTAGTAAACTGCCCCCCACAATGAGATGCCCCCACATACCTCATTGCAGTCACTGTCCATGAGCATGTTAAGATGCTGTAGAATCCCTTGTTGTCTTCTCTGTGTCGTACGTCCCTCCCCGTGCCCCCCTTCTGCTTTATGCATGCCAAAGGTAATGTGCACATTCGCCCCCGCTCCGCCTGACATTTTCCTCCGTTCCCACCTGTCCACGTCCATCCCTTTCCGTTTGGTAACTGTGAGTCCACTCTTGTGGTGCCGTTTTTCTTCTTCGGATGTCTCTTGGTTCCCCTCCTGCACAGGCGAGTGATATCATTTGATCCTTGTGTTTCTCCACCTGCCTGCCTTATTACACTGAGTATGATGCCCTCTCACACCATCCGTGTTTCTGCAAATGGTGTGATTTGTTTTCCTATGACTGAATAATATTCCATTGTTCATCTACTGATGGACACTGAGCTTGGCTATTGAGAACAGTGCTGTGGTAATCATAGGGATGCACGTGTCGCTTTTAAACTGGGGGCGGCAATGTCTCATTCATTCATTCATCTGTTTATTCATTTATTTTTTTATCATGAATCTACAATTATGTGGATCACATCATGTTTATTACACTGCCCCCATCACCAACGTAGGAATGGTTAAGGGACTGAGAAGGCTGGTTGTGAAGGATGGTTGCAGGCTGGTAAGGGGGCATTACGATTAGCTCACATAATGTGGGGGGGGAATTCTATAGGGAAGGCAGTATAGTTCAGAGAATTCAAGCAGTGATTCTTACTATGCTGGTGAACAGTGAGTGTAATGGGGTCTGGGGGGCGACTTGATGATCTGGGCAGTCTAGTAACCTTAATGTTCCTTATGTAATTGTAGACTGGTTATTGTGAATAGTGCTGCCATAAATTTAGGGGTGCAGATGTCTTTCTAGAACTGGGTTGCTGCATTCCTTATGTATGTATGTTTGTATGTATGTATGTGTGTATGTATGTATTCATCCATCCATGCATCCATTCATTCATTCTTTCATTCATTCATTCATTCATTATCTGTCTACCTATCTATCCATGGATGTTTCTGTCATTAATGCACAATTAGATGAGTTCCATTATGTTTACTAGACTCCCCCCATCACGCACGTGCCCCCAGATACCCCATTGCAGTCACTGTCCATGAGCATTGTAAGATACTGTAGAATCCCTACTTGTCTTTTCTGTGTTTTTCCGCCCTGTCTGTGACACCCCTCCCACATTATATATTCTTCTTCTAATGTGTCCTTACTTCGCCCCTCCCTAATCCCTCCATTCCCACCCATACACCTCAGTCTCTTTCCCTCTGTTAACTTTTAGTCCATTCTTGGGTTTTCTGAGACTGCTGCTGTTTCCTTCTTCAGTTTTTTGTTTGTTCTGATACTGTAATGATGAGTGATATCATTATACATATATATATATATAGATAGATATTTATATCTATATATATATATGTGTATGTATGTAGGTAAGTAACTCTAATGTTTGCTAAGATGATGCAGCTCCGCAAGGCTGGGCACTGCCCCCCCCCCGTGGGTGGAGTTTGTAAGCGCAGCACTGTTGCCTGGAGATTCCACGATGTCACAGTGGTGCCTCTGTCCTAGAGACATAATGTGTATGCTGAGAGGAGCAGGTGTGATTCGGGTGAGGTGGACACTGACCAACTTGACAGCATCAGGCTAAATGGAATCCAGAGCCAAGGTACTGTGTGTTCCTTTTCATTTTGTTGTCACTACTTCAAAGTTACATGAACAACATTATGGTTCCTAAGACTACCCCCACTGTCAAGTCCCCAGCACGTAGCCCGTAAGAGTCGCTGTCCAACAGCCCAGGAATATGCTGTAGAAGTGCTGCTGATCATCGCTATGTTATACGGACCTACCTAAGCTTGCCGCCGGGCCACACCCTGTGTGCCACTCATAATGCCCCATTTTCCCTCTCTCCCTTCCCTCCTAAGCCATCCTCCTCAGTCCCATTCCCTTTGGTAAGTGTGAGTCCATTCTTGGGTTCGGTGCGGCTGCTACTGTCCTTTTCTATCACTCCTTTTCTTTTTTCTGGTACTCCACAGGTGAGTGAAATCAGTTGACACTTGTCTTTCTCTGCGTGGCTTATTTCGCTGAGCATGATACCCTCTACCTCCCTCCATGTTGTTGCACATGGTAGGATTGGTTTCTGCATATGGCAGAATAATATTCCACTTTTCATCCTCTGATAGACACCTACCTTGTCTGTTGTTGTGGACAGTGCTGTGATAATTATACGGGTGCACAGGTCTTTTTTAAACTGGGCTGCTGTATTCTAGTGTTTATTTCTGTATGTCCGGATGTATGAATATATTTAGTTAGTTCATTACTCACTGGTATATCTGTTATTTATTTATTTATTTATCATTAGTCTTCATCTACGTGAGTCTCATGTAGTTTAGTAAACTGCCCCCCACAATGAGATGCCCCCACATACCTCATTGCAGTCACTGTCCATGAGCATGTTAAGATGCTGTAGAATCCCTTGTTGTCTTCTCTGTGTCGTACGTCCCTCCCCGTGCCCCCCTTCTGCTTTATGCATGCCAAAGGTAATGTGCACATTCGCCCCCGCTCCGCCTGACATTTTCCTCCGTTCCCACCTGTCCACGTCCATCCCTTTCCGTTTGGTAACTGTGAGTCCACTCTTGTGGTGCCGTTTTTCTTCTTCGGATGTCTCTTGGTTCCCCTCCTGCACAGGCGAGTGATATCATTTGATCCTTGTGTTTCTCCACCTGCCTGCCTTATTACACTGAGTATGATGCCCTCTCACACCATCCGTGTTTCTGCAAATGGTGTGATTTGTTTTCCTATGACTGAATAATATTCCATTGTTCATCTACTGATGGACACTGAGCTTGGCTATTGAGAACAGTGCTGTGGTAATCATAGGGATGCACGTGTCGCTTTTAAACTGGGGGCGGCAATGTCTCATTCATTCATTCATCTGTTTATTCATTTATTTTTTTATCATGAATCTACAATTATGTGGATCACATCATGTTTATTACACTCCCCCCATCACCAACGTAGGAATGGTTAAGGGACTGAGAAGGCTGGTTGTGAAGGATGGTTGCAGGCTGGTAAGGGGGCATTACGATTAGCTCACATAATGTGGGGGGGGAATTCTATAGGGAAGGCAGTATAGTTCAGAGAATTCAAGCAGTGATTCTTACTATGCTGGTGAACAGTGAGTGTAATGGGGTCTGGGGGGCGACTTGATGATCTGGGCAGTCTAGTAACCTTAATGTTCCTTATGTAATTGTAGACTGGTTATTGTGAATAGTGCTGCCATAAATTTAGGGGTGCAGATGTCTTTCTAGAACTGGGTTGCTGCATTCCTTATGTATGTATGTTTGTATGTATGTATGTGTGTATGTATGTATTCATCCATCCATGCATCCATTCATTCATTCTTTCATTCATTCATTCATTCATTATCTGTCTACCTATCTATCCATGGATGTTTCTGTCATTAATGCACAATTAGATGAGTTCCATTATGTTTACTAGACTCCCCCCATCACGCACGTGCCCCCAGATACCCCATTGCAGTCACTGTCCATGAGCATTGTAAGATACTGTAGAATCCCTACTTGTCTTTTCTGTGTTTTTCCGCCCTGTCTGTGACACCCCTCCCACATTATATATTCTTCTTCTAATGTGTCCTTACTTCGCCCCTCCCTAATCCCTCCATTCCCACCCATACACCTCAGTCTCTTTCCCTCTGTTAACTTTTAGTCCATTCTTGGGTTTTCTGAGACTGCTGCTGTTTCCTTCTTCAGTTTTTTGTTTGTTCTGATACTGTAATGATGAGTGATATCATTATACATATATATATATATATAGATATTTATATCTATATATATATATGTGTATGTATGTAGGTAAGTAACTCTAATGTTTGCTAAGATGATGCAGCTCCGCAAGGCTGGGCACTGCCCCCCCCCCCCCGTGGGTGGAGTTTGTAAGCGCAGCACTGTTGCCTGGAGATTCCACGATGTCACAGTGGTGCCTCTGTCCTAGAGACATAATGTGTATGCTGAGAGGAGCAGGTGTGATTCGGGTGAGGTGGACACTGACCAACTTGACAGCATCAGGCTAAATGGAATCCAGAGCCAAGGTACTGTGTGTTCCTTTTCATTTTGTTGTCACTACTTCAAAGTTACATGAACAACATTATGGTTCCTAAGACTACCCCCACTGTCAAGTCCCCAGCACGTAGCCCGTAAGAGTCGCTGTCCAACAGCCCAGGAATATGCTGTAGAAGTGCTGCTGATCATCGCTATGTTATACGGACCTACCTAAGCTTGCCGCCGGGCCACACCCTGTGTGCCACTCATAATGCCCCATTTTCCCTCTCTCCCTTCCCTCCTAAGCCATCCTCCTCAGTCCCATTCCCTTTGGTAAGTGTGAGTCCATTCTTGGGTTCGGTGCGGCTGCTACTGTCCTTTTCTATCACTCCTTTTCTTTTTTCTGGTACTCCACAGGTGAGTGAAATCAGTTGACACTTGTCTTTCTCTGCGTGGCTTATTTCGCTGAGCATGATACCCTCTACCTCCCTCCATGTTGTTGCACATGGTAGGATTGGTTTCTGCATATGGCAGAATAATATTCCACTTTTCATCCTCTGATAGACACTTACCTTGTCTGTTGTTGTGGACAGTGCTGTGATAATTATACGGGTGCACAGGTCTTTTTTAAACTGGGCTGCTGTATTCTAGTGTTTATTTCTGTATGTCCGGATGTATGAATATATTTAGTTAGTTCATTACTCACTGGTATATCTGTTATTTATTTATTTATTTATCATTAGTCTTCATCTACGTGAGTCTCATGTAGTTTAGTAAACTGCCCCCCACAATGAGATGCCCCCACATACCTCATTGCAGTCACTGTCCATGAGCATGTTAAGATGCTGTAGAATCCCTTGTTGTCTTCTCTGTGTCGTACGTCCCTCCCCGTGCCCCCCTTCTGCTTTATGCATGCCAAAGGTAATGTGCACATTCGCCCCCGCTCCGCCTGACATTTTCCTCCGTTCCCACCTGTCCACGTCCATCCCTTTCCGTTTGGTAACTGTGAGTCCACTCTTGTGGTGCCGTTTTTCTTCTTCGGATGTCTCTTGGTTCCCCTCCTGCACAGGCGAGTGATATCATTTGATCCTTGTGTTTCTCCACCTGCCTGCCTTATTACACTGAGTATGATGCCCTCTCACACCATCCGTGTTTCTGCAAATGGTGTGATTTGTTTTCCTATGACTGAATAATATTCCATTGTTCATCTACTGATGGACACTGAGCTTGGCTATTGAGAACAGTGCTGTGGTAATCATAGGGATGCACGTGTCGCTTTTAAACTGGGGGCGGCAATGTCTCGTTCATTCATTCATCTGTTTATTCATTTATTTTTTTATCATGAATCTACAATTATGTGGATCACATCATGTTTATTACACTCCCCCCATCACCAACGTAGGAATGGTTAAGGGACTGAGAAGGCTGGTTGTGAAGGATGGTTGCAGGCTGGTAAGGGGGCATTACGATTAGCTCACATAATGTGGGGGGGGAATTCTATAGGGAAGGCAGTATAGTTCAGAGAATTCAAGCAGTGATTCTTACTATGCTGGTGAACAGTGAGTGTAATGGGGTCTGGGGGGCGACTTGATGATCTGGGCAGTCTAGTAACCTTAATGTTCCTTATGTAATTGTAGACTGGTTATTGTGAATAGTGCTGCCATAAATTTAGGGGTGCAGATGTCTTTCTAGAACTGGGTTGCTGCATTCCTTATGTATGTATGTTTGTATGTATGTATGTGTGTATGTATGTATTCATCCATCCATGCATCCATTCATTCATTCTTTCATTCATTCATTCATTCATTATCTGTCTACCTATCTATCCATGGATGTTTCTGTCATTAATGCACAATTAGATGAGTTCCATTATGTTTACTAGACTCCCCCCATCACGCACGTGCCCCCAGATACCCCATTGCAGTCACTGTCCATGAGCATTGTAAGATACTGTAGAATCCCTACTTGTCTTTTCTGTGTTTTTCCGCCCTGTCTGTGACACCCCTCCCACATTATATATTCTTCTTCTAATGTGTCCTTACTTCGCCCCTCCCTAATCCCTCCATTCCCACCCATACACCTCAGTCTCTTTCCCTCTGTTAACTTTTAGTCCATTCTTGGGTTTTCTGAGACTGCTGCTGTTTCCTTCTTCAGTTTTTTGTTTGTTCTGATACTGTAATGATGAGTGATATCATTATACATATATATATATATATATAGATATTTATATCTATATATATATATGTGTATGTATGTAGGTAAGTAACTCTAATGTTTGCTAAGATGATGCAGCTCCGCAAGGCTGGGCACTGCCCCCCCCCCCCGTGGGTGGAGTTTGTAAGCGCAGCACTGTTGCCTGGAGATTCCACGATGTCACAGTGGTGCCTCTGTCCTAGAGACATAATGTGTATGCTGAGAGGAGCAGGTGTGATTCGGGTGAGGTGGACACTGACCAACTTGACAGCATCAGGCTAAATGGAATCCAGAGCCAAGGTACTGTGTGTTCCTTTTCATTTTGTTGTCACTACTTCAAAGTTACATGAACAACATTATGGTTCCTAAGACTACCCCCACTGTCAAGTCCCCAGCACGTAGCCCGTAAGAGTCGCTGTCCAACAGCCCAGGAATATGCTGTAGAAGTGCTGCTGATCATCGCTATGTTATACGGACCTACCTAAGCTTGCCGCCGGGCCACACCCTGTGTGCCACTCATAATGCCCCATTTTCCCTCTCTCCCTTCCCTCCTAAGCCATCCTCCTCAGTCCCATTCCCTTTGGTAAGTGTGAGTCCATTCTTGGGTTCGGTGCGGCTGCTACTGTCCTTTTCTATCACTCCTTTTCTTTTTTCTGGTACTCCACAGGTGAGTGAAATCAGTTGACACTTGTCTTTCTCTGCGTGGCTTATTTCGCTGAGCATGATACCCTCTACCTCCCTCCATGTTGTTGCACATGGTAGGATTGGTTTCTGCATATGGCAGAATAATATTCCACTTTTCATCCTCTGATAGACACCTACCTTGTCTGTTGTTGTGGACAGTGCTGTGATAATTATACGGGTGCACAGGTCTTTTTTAAACTGGGCTGCTGTATTCTAGTGTTTATTTCTGTATGTCCGGATGTATGAATATATTTAGTTAGTTCATTACTCACTGGTATATCTGTTATTTATTTATTTATTTATCATTAGTCTTCATCTACGTGAGTCTCATGTAGTTTAGTAAACTGCCCCCCACAATGAGATGCCCCCACATACCTCATTGCAGTCACTGTCCATGAGCATGTTAAGATGCTGTAGAATCCCTTGTTGTCTTCTCTGTGTCGTACGTCCCTCCCCGTGCCCCCCTTCTGCTTTATGCATGCCAAAGGTAATGTGCACATTCGCCCCCGCTCCGCCTGACATTTTCCTCCGTTCCCACCTGTCCACGTCCATCCCTTTCCGTTTGGTAACTGTGAGTCCACTCTTGTGGTGCCGTTTTTCTTCTTCGGATGTCTCTTGGTTCCCCTCCTGCACAGGCGAGTGATATCATTTGATCCTTGTGTTTCTCCACCTGCCTGCCTTATTACACTGAGTATGATGCCCTCTCACACCATCCGTGTTTCTGCAAATGGTGTGATTTGTTTTCCTATGACTGAATAATATTCCATTGTTCATCTACTGATGGACACTGAGCTTGGCTATTGAGAACAGTGCTGTGGTAATCATAGGGATGCACGTGTCGCTTTTAAACTGGGGGCGGCAATGTCTCATTCATTCATTCATCTGTTTATTCATTTATTTTTTTATCATGAATCTACAATTATGTGGATCACATCATGTTTATTACACTCCCCCCATCACCAACGTAGGAATGGTTAAGGGACTGAGAAGGCTGGTTGTGAAGGATGGTTGCAGGCTGGTAAGGGGGCATTACGATTAGCTCACATAATGTGTGGGGGGAATTCTATAGGGAAGGCAGTATAGTTCAGAGAATTCAAGCAGTGATTCTTACTATGCTGGTGAACAGTGAGTGTAATGGGGTCTGGGGGGCGACTTGATGATCTGGGCAGTCTAGTAACCTTAATGTTCCTTATGTAATTGTAGACTGGTTATTGTGAATAGTGCTGCCATAAATTTAGGGGTGCAGATGTCTTTCTAGAACTGGGTTGCTGCATTCCTTATGTATGTATGTTTGTATGTATGTATGTGTGTATGTATGTATTCATCCATCCATGCATCCATTCATTCATTCTTTCATTCATTCATTCATTCATTATCTGTCTACCTATCTATCCATGGATGTTTCTGTCATTAATGCACAATTAGATGAGTTCCATTATGTTTACTAGACTCCCCCCATCACGCACGTGCCCCCAGATACCCCATTGCAGTCACTGTCCATGAGCATTGTAAGATACTGTAGAATCCCTACTTGTCTTTTCTGTGTTTTTCCGCCCTGTCTGTGACACCCCTCCCACATTATATATTCTTCTTCTAATGTGTCCTTACTTCGCCCCTCCCTAATCCCTCCATTCCCACCCATACACCTCAGTCTCTTTCCCTCTGTTAACTTTTAGTCCATTCTTGGGTTTTCTGAGACTGCTGCTGTTTCCTTCTTCAGTTTTTTGTTTGTTCTGATACTGTAATGATGAGTGATATCATTATACATATATATATATATAGATAGATATTTATATCTATATATATATATGTGTATGTATGTAGGTAAGTAACTCTAATGTTTGCTAAGATGATGCAGCTCCGCAAGGCTGGGCACTGCCCCCCCCCCGTGGGTGGAGTTTGTAAGCGCAGCACTGTTGCCTGGAGATTCCACGATGTCACAGTGGTGCCTCTGTCCTAGAGACATAATGTGTATGCTGAGAGGAGCAGGTGTGATTCGGGTGAGGTGGACACTGACCAACTTGACAGCATCAGGCTAAATGGAATCCAGAGCCAAGGTACTGTGTGTTCCTTTTCATTTTGTTGTCACTACTTCAAAGTTACATGAACAACATTATGGTTCCTAAGACTACCCCCACTGTCAAGTCCCCAGCACGTAGCCCGTAAGAGTCGCTGTCCAACAGCCCAGGAATATGCTGTAGAAGTGCTGCTGATCATCGCTATGTTATACGGACCTACCTAAGCTTGCCGCCGGGCCACACCCTGTGTGCCACTCATAATGCCCCATTTTCCCTCTCTCCCTTCCCTCCTAAGCCATCCTCCTCAGTCCCATTCCCTTTGGTAAGTGTGAGTCCATTCTTGGGTTCGGTGCGGCTGCTACTGTCCTTTTCTATCACTCCTTTTCTTTTTTCTGGTACTCCACAGGTGAGTGAAATCAGTTGACACTTGTCTTTCTCTGCGTGGCTTATTTCGCTGAGCATGATACCCTCTACCTCCCTCCATGTTGTTGCACATGGTAGGATTGGTTTCTGCATATGGCAGAATAATATTCCACTTTTCATCCTCTGATAGACACCTACCTTGTCTGTTGTTGTGGACAGTGCTGTGATAATTATACGGGTGCACAGGTCTTTTTTAAACTGGGCTGCTGTATTCTAGTGTTTATTTCTGTATGTCCGGATGTATGAATATATTTAGTTAGTTCATTACTCACTGGTATATCTGTTATTTATTTATTTATTTATCATTAGTCTTCATCTACGTGAGTCTCATGTAGTTTAGTAAACTGCCCCCCACAATGAGATGCCCCCACATACCTCATTGCAGTCACTGTCCATGAGCATGTTAAGATGCTGTAGAATCCCTTGTTGTCTTCTCTGTGTCGTACGTCCCTCCCCGTGCCCCCCTTCTGCTTTATGCATGCCAAAGGTAATGTGCACATTCGCCCCCGCTCCGCCTGACATTTTCCTCCGTTCCCACCTGTCCACGTCCATCCCTTTCCGTTTGGTAACTGTGAGTCCACTCTTGTGGTGCCGTTTTTCTTCTTCGGATGTCTCTTGGTTCCCCTCCTGCACAGGCGAGTGATATCATTTGATCCTTGTGTTTCTCCACCTGCCTGCCTTATTACACTGAGTATGATGCCCTCTCACACCATCCGTGTTTCTGCAAATGGTGTGATTTGTTTTCCTATGACTGAATAATATTCCATTGTTCATCTACTGATGGACACTGAGCTTGGCTATTGAGAACAGTGCTGTGGTAATCATAGGGATGCACGTGTCGCTTTTAAACTGGGGGCGGCAATGTCTCGTTCATTCATTCATCTGTTTATTCATTTATTTTTTTATCATGAATCTACAATTATGTGGATCACATCATGTTTATTACACTCCCCCCATCACCAACGTAGGAATGGTTAAGGGACTGAGAAGGCTGGTTGTGAAGGATGGTTGCAGGCTGGTAAGGGGGCATTACGATTAGCTCACATAATGTGGGGGGGGAATTCTATAGGGAAGGCAGTATAGTTCAGAGAATTCAAGCAGTGATTCTTACTATGCTGGTGAACAGTGAGTGTAATGGGGTCTGGGGGGCGACTTGATGATCTGGGCAGTCTAGTAACCTTAATGTTCCTTATGTAATTGTAGACTGGTTATTGTGAATAGTGCTGCCATAAATTTAGGGGTGCAGATGTCTTTCTAGAACTGGGTTGCTGCATTCCTTATGTATGTATGTTTGTATGTATGTATGTGTGTATGTATGTATTCATCCATCCATGCATCCATTCATTCATTCTTTCATTCATTCATTCATTCATTATCTGTCTACCTATCTATCCATGGATGTTTCTGTCATTAATGCACAATTAGATGAGTTCCATTATGTTTACTAGACTCCCCCCATCACGCACGTGCCCCCAGATACCCCATTGCAGTCACTGTCCATGAGCATTGTAAGATACTGTAGAATCCCTACTTGTCTTTTCTGTGTTTTTCCGCCCTGTCTGTGACACCCCTCCCACATTATATATTCTTCTTCTAATGTGTCCTTACTTCGCCCCTCCCTAATCCCTCCATTCCCACCCATACACCTCAGTCTCTTTCCCTCTGTTAACTTTTAGTCCATTCTTGGGTTTTCTGAGACTGCTGCTGTTTCCTTCTTCAGTTTTTTGTTTGTTCTGATACTGTAATGATGAGTGATATCATTATACATATATATATATATATATAGATATTTATATCTATATATATATATGTGTATGTATGTAGGTAAGTAACTCTAATGTTTGCTAAGATGATGCAGCTCCGCAAGGCTGGGCACTGCCCCCCCCCCCCCGTGGGTGGAGTTTGTAAGCGCAGCACTGTTGCCTGGAGATTCCACGATGTCACAGTGGTGCCTCTGTCCTAGAGACATAATGTGTATGCTGAGAGGAGCAGGTGTGATTCGGGTGAGGTGGACACTGACCAACTTGACAGCATCAGGCTAAATGGAATCCAGAGCCAAGGTACTGTGTGTTCCTTTTCATTTTGTTGTCACTACTTCAAAGTTACATGAACAACATTATGGTTCCTAAGACTACCCCCACTGTCAAGTCCCCAGCACGTAGCCCGTAAGAGTCGCTGTCCAACAGCCCAGGAATATGCTGTAGAAGTGCTGCTGATCATCGCTATGTTATACGGACCTACCTAAGCTTGCCGCCGGGCCACACCCTGTGTGCCACTCATAATGCCCCATTTTCCCTCTCTCCCTTCCCTCCTAAGCCATCCTCCTCAGTCCCATTCCCTTTGGTAAGTGTGAGTCCATTCTTGGGTTCGGTGCGGCTGCTACTGTCCTTTTCTATCACTCCTTTTCTTTTTTCTGGTACTCCACAGGTGAGTGAAATCAGTTGACACTTGTCTTTCTCTGCGTGGCTTATTTCGCTGAGCATGATACCCTCTACCTCCCTCCATGTTGTTGCACATGGTAGGATTGGTTTCTGCATATGGCAGAATAATATTCCACTTTTCATCCTCTGATAGACACTTACCTTGTCTGTTGTTGTGGACAGTGCTGTGATAATTATACGGGTGCACAGGTCTTTTTTAAACTGGGCTGCTGTATTCTAGTGTTTATTTCTGTATGTCCGGATGTATGAATATATTTAGTTAGTTCATTACTCACTGGTATATCTGTTATTTATTTATTTATTTATCATTAGTCTTCATCTACGTGAGTCTCATGTAGTTTAGTAAACTGCCCCCCACAATGAGATGCCCCCACATACCTCATTGCAGTCACTGTCCATGAGCATGTTAAGATGCTGTAGAATCCCTTGTTGTCTTCTCTGTGTCGTACGTCCCTCCCCGTGCCCCCCTTCTGCTTTATGCATGCCAAAGGTAATGTGCACATTCGCCCCCGCTCCGCCTGACATTTTCCTCCGTTCCCACCTGTCCACGTCCATCCCTTTCCGTTTGGTAACTGTGAGTCCACTCTTGTGGTGCCGTTTTTCTTCTTCGGATGTCTCTTGGTTCCCCTCCTGCACAGGCGAGTGATATCATTTGATCCTTGTGTTTCTCCACCTGCCTGCCTTATTACACTGAGTATGATGCCCTCTCACACCATCCGTGTTTCTGCAAATGGTGTGATTTGTTTTCCTATGACTGAATAATATTCCATTGTTCATCTACTGATGGACACTGAGCTTGGCTATTGAGAACAGTGCTGTGGTAATCATAGGGATGCACGTGTCGCTTTTAAACTGGGGGCGGCAATGTCTCGTTCATTCATTCATCTGTTTATTCATTTATTTTTTTATCATGAATCTACAATTATGTGGATCACATCATGTTTATTACACTCCCCCCATCACCAACGTAGGAATGGTTAAGGGACTGAGAAGGCTGGTTGTGAAGGATGGTTGCAGGCTGGTAAGGGGGCATTACGATTAGCTCACATAATGTGGGGGGGGAATTCTATAGGGAAGGCAGTATAGTTCAGAGAATTCAAGCAGTGATTCTTACTATGCTGGTGAACAGTGAGTGTAATGGGGTCTGGGGGGCGACTTGATGATCTGGGCAGTCTAGTAACCTTAATGTTCCTTATGTAATTGTAGACTGGTTATTGTGAATAGTGCTGCCATAAATTTAGGGGTGCAGATGTCTTTCTAGAACTGGGTTGCTGCATTCCTTATGTATGTATGTTTGTATGTATGTATGTGTGTATGTATGTATTCATCCATCCATGCATCCATTCATTCATTCTTTCATTCATTCATTCATTCATTATCTGTCTACCTATCTATCCATGGATGTTTCTGTCATTAATGCACAATTAGATGAGTTCCATTATGTTTACTAGACTCCCCCCATCACGCACGTGCCCCCAGATACCCCATTGCAGTCACTGTCCATGAGCATTGTAAGATACTGTAGAATCCCTACTTGTCTTTTCTGTGTTTTTCCGCCCTGTCTGTGACACCCCTCCCACATTATATATTCTTCTTCTAATGTGTCCTTACTTCGCCCCTCCCTAATCCCTCCATTCCCACCCATACACCTCAGTCTCTTTCCCTCTGTTAACTTTTAGTCCATTCTTGGGTTTTCTGAGACTGCTGCTGTTTCCTTCTTCAGTTTTTTGTTTGTTCTGATACTGTAATGATGAGTGATATCATTATACATATATATATATATATAGATATTTATATCTATATATATATATGTGTATGTATGTAGGTAAGTAACTCTAATGTTTGCTAAGATGATGCAGCTCCGCAAGGCTGGGCACTGCCCCCCCCCCCCGTGGGTGGAGTTTGTAAGCGCAGCACTGTTGCCTGGAGATTCCACGATGTCACAGTGGTGCCTCTGTCCTAGAGACATAATGTGTATGCTGAGAGGAGCAGGTGTGATTCGGGTGAGGTGGACACTGACCAACTTGACAGCATCAGGCTAAATGGAATCCAGAGCCAAGGTACTGTGTGTTCCTTTTCATTTTGTTGTCACTACTTCAAAGTTACATGAACAACATTATGGTTCCTAAGACTACCCCCACTGTCAAGTCCCCAGCACGTAGCCCGTAAGAGTCGCTGTCCAACAGCCCAGGAATATGCTGTAGAAGTGCTGCTGATCATCGCTATGTTATACGGACCTACCTAAGCTTGCCGCCGGGCCACACCCTGTGTGCCACTCATAATGCCCCATTTTCCCTCTCTCCCTTCCCTCCTAAGCCATCCTCCTCAGTCCCATTCCCTTTGGTAAGTGTGAGTCCATTCTTGGGTTCGGTGCGGCTGCTACTGTCCTTTTCTATCACTCCTTTTCTTTTTTCTGGTACTCCACAGGTGAGTGAAATCAGTTGACACTTGTCTTTCTCTGCGTGGCTTATTTCGCTGAGCATGATACCCTCTACCTCCCTCCATGTTGTTGCACATGGTAGGATTGGTTTCTGCATATGGCAGAATAATACTCCACTTTTCATCCTCTGATAGACACTTACCTTGTCTGTTGTTGTGGACAGTGCTGTGATAATTATACGGGTGCACAGGTCTTTTTTAAACTGGGCTGCTGTATTCTAGTGTTTATTTCTGTATGTCCGGATGTATGAATATATTTAGTTAGTTCATTACTCACTGGTATATCTGTTATTTATTTATTTATTTATCATTAGTCTTCATCTACGTGAGTCTCATGTAGTTTAGTAAACTGCCCCCCACAATGAGATGCCCCCACATACCTCATTGCAGTCACTGTCCATGAGCATGTTAAGATGCTGTAGAATCCCTTGTTGTCTTCTCTGTGTCGTACGTCCCTCCCCGTGCCCCCCTTCTGCTTTATGCATGCCAAAGGTAATGTGCACATTCGCCCCCGCTCCGCCTGACATTTTCCTCCGTTCCCACCTGTCCACGTCCATCCCTTTCCGTTTGGTAACTGTGAGTCCACTCTTGTGGTGCCGTTTTTCTTCTTCGGATGTCTCTTGGTTCCCCTCCTGCACAGGCGAGTGATATCATTTGATCCTTGTGTTTCTCCACCTGCCTGCCTTATTACACTGAGTATGATGCCCTCTCACACCATCCGTGTTTCTGCAAATGGTGTGATTTGTTTTCCTATGACTGAATAATATTCCATTGTTCATCTACTGATGGACACTGAGCTTGGCTATTGAGAACAGTGCTGTGGTAATCATAGGGATGCACGTGTCGCTTTTAAACTGGGGGCGGCAATGTCTCGTTCATTCATTCATCTGTTTATTCATTTATTTTTTTATCATGAATCTACAATTATGTGGATCACATCATGTTTATTACACTCCCCCCATCACCAACGTAGGAATGGTTAAGGGACTGAGAAGGCTGGTTGTGAAGGATGGTTGCAGGCTGGTAAGGGGGCATTACGATTAGCTCACATAATGTGGGGGGGGAATTCTATAGGGAAGGCAGTATAGTTCAGAGAATTCAAGCAGTGATTCTTACTATGCTGGTGAACAGTGAGTGTAATGGGGTCTGGGGGGCGACTTGATGATCTGGGCAGTCTAGTAACCTTAATGTTCCTTATGTAATTGTAGACTGGTTATTGTGAATAGTGCTGCCATAAATTTAGGGGTGCAGATGTCTTTCTAGAACTGGGTTGCTGCATTCCTTATGTATGTATGTTTGTATGTATGTATGTGTGTATGTATGTATTCATCCATCCATGCATCCATTCATTCATTCTTTCATTCATTCATTCATTCATTATCTGTCTACCTATCTATCCATGGATGTTTCTGTCATTAATGCACAATTAGATGAGTTCCATTATGTTTACTAGACTCCCCCCATCACGCACGTGCCCCCAGATACCCCATTGCAGTCACTGTCCATGAGCATTGTAAGATACTGTAGAATCCCTACTTGTCTTTTCTGTGTTTTTCCGCCCTGTCTGTGACACCCCTCCCACATTATATATTCTTCTTCTAATGTGTCCTTACTTCGCCCCTCCCTAATCCCTCCATTCCCACCCATACACCTCAGTCTCTTTCCCTCTGTTAACTTTTAGTCCATTCTTGGGTTTTCTGAGACTGCTGCTGTTTCCTTCTTCAGTTTTTTGTTTGTTCTGATACTGTAATGATGAGTGATATCATTATACATATATATATATATATATAGATATTTATATCTATATATATATATGTGTATGTATGTAGGTAAGTAACTCTAATGTTTGCTAAGATGATGCAGCTCCGCAAGGCTGGGCACTGCCCCCCCCCCCCGTGGGTGGAGTTTGTAAGCGCAGCACTGTTGCCTGGAGATTCCACGATGTCACAGTGGTGCCTCTGTCCTAGAGACATAATGTGTATGCTGAGAGGAGCAGGTGTGATTCGGGTGAGGTGGACACTGACCAACTTGACAGCATCAGGCTAAATGGAATCCAGAGCCAAGGTACTGTGTGTTCCTTTTCATTTTGTTGTCACTACTTCAAAGTTACATGAACAACATTATGGTTCCTAAGACTACCCCCACTGTCAAGTCCCCAGCACGTAGCCCGTAAGAGTCGCTGTCCAACAGCCCAGGAATATGCTGTAGAAGTGCTGCTGATCATCGCTATGTTATACGGACCTACCTAAGCTTGCCGCCGGGCCACACCCTGTGTGCCACTCATAATGCCCCATTTTCCCTCTCTCCCTTCCCTCCTAAGCCATCCTCCTCAGTCCCATTCCCTTTGGTAAGTGTGAGTCCATTCTTGGGTTCGGTGCGGCTGCTACTGTCCTTTTCTATCACTCCTTTTCTTTTTTCTGGTACTCCACAGGTGAGTGAAATCAGTTGACACTTGTCTTTCTCTGCGTGGCTTATTTCGCTGAGCATGATACCCTCTACCTCCCTCCATGTTGTTGCACATGGTAGGATTGGTTTCTGCATATGGCAGAATAATATTCCACTTTTCATCCTCTGATAGACACCTACCTTGTCTGTTGTTGTGGACAGTGCTGTGATAATTATACGGGTGCACAGGTCTTTTTTAAACTGGGCTGCTGTATTCTAGTGTTTATTTCTGTATGTCCGGATGTATGAATATATTTAGTTAGTTCATTACTCACTGGTATATCTGTTATTTATTTATTTATTTATCATTAGTCTTCATCTACGTGAGTCTCATGTAGTTTAGTAAACTGCCCCCCACAATGAGATGCCCCCACATACCTCATTGCAGTCACTGTCCATGAGCATGTTAAGATGCTGTAGAATCCCTTGTTGTCTTCTCTGTGTCGTACGTCCCTCCCCGTGCCCCCCTTCTGCTTTATGCATGCCAAAGGTAATGTGCACATTCGCCCCCGCTCCGCCTGACATTTTCCTCCGTTCCCACCTGTCCACGTCCATCCCTTTCCGTTTGGTAACTGTGAGTCCACTCTTGTGGTGCCGTTTTTCTTCTTCGGATGTCTCTTGGTTCCCCTCCTGCACAGGCGAGTGATATCATTTGATCCTTGTGTTTCTCCACCTGCCTGCCTTATTACACTGAGTATGATGCCCTCTCACACCATCCGTGTTTCTGCAAATGGTGTGATTTGTTTTCCTATGACTGAATAATATTCCATTGTTCATCTACTGATGGACACTGAGCTTGGCTATTGAGAACAGTGCTGTGGTAATCATAGGGATGCACGTGTCGCTTTTAAACTGGGGGCGGCAATGTCTCATTCATTCATTCATCTGTTTATTCATTTATTTTTTTATCATGAATCTACAATTATGTGGATCACATCATGTTTATTACACTCCCCCCATCACCAACGTAGGAATGGTTAAGGGACTGAGAAGGCTGGTTGTGAAGGATGGTTGCAGGCTGGTAAGGGGGCATTACGATTAGCTCACATAATGTGGGGGGGGAATTCTATAGGGAAGGCAGTATAGTTCAGAGAATTCAAGCAGTGATTCTTACTATGCTGGTGAACAGTGAGTGTAATGGGGTCTGGGGGGCGACTTGATGATCTGGGCAGTCTAGTAACCTTAATGTTCCTTATGTAATTGTAGACTGGTTATTGTGAATAGTGCTGCCATAAATTTAGGGGTGCAGATGTCTTTCTAGAACTGGGTTGCTGCATTCCTTATGTATGTATGTTTGTATGTATGTATGTGTGTATGTATGTATTCATCCATCCATGCATCCATTCATTCATTCTTTCATTCATTCATTCATTCATTATCTGTCTACCTATCTATCCATGGATGTTTCTGTCATTAATGCACAATTAGATGAGTTCCATTATGTTTACTAGACTCCCCCCATCACGCACGTGCCCCCAGATACCCCATTGCAGTCACTGTCCATGAGCATTGTAAGATACTGTAGAATCCCTACTTGTCTTTTCTGTGTTTTTCCGCCCTGTCTGTGACACCCCTCCCACATTATATATTCTTCTTCTAATGTGTCCTTACTTCGCCCCTCCCTAATCCCTCCATTCCCACCCATACACCTCAGTCTCTTTCCCTCTGTTAACTTTTAGTCCATTCTTGGGTTTTCTGAGACTGCTGCTGTTTCCTTCTTCAGTTTTTTGTTTGTTCTGATACTGTAATGATGAGTGATATCATTATACATATATATATATATATAGATATTTATATCTATATATATATATATGTGTATGTATGTAGGTAAGTAACTCTAATGTTTGCTAAGATGATGCAGCTCCGCAAGGCTGGGCACTGCCCCCCCCCCGTGGGTGGAGTTTGTAAGCGCAGCACTGTTGCCTGGAGATTCCACGATGTCACAGTGGTGCCTCTGTCCTAGAGACATAATGTGTATGCTGAGAGGAGCAGGTGTGATTCGGGTGAGGTGGACACTGACCAACTTGACAGCATCAGGCTAAATGGAATCCAGAGCCAAGGTACTGTGTGTTCCTTTTCATTTTGTTGTCACTACTTCAAAGTTACATGAACAACATTATGGTTCCTAAGACTACCCCCACTGTCAAGTCCCCAGCACGTAGCCCGTAAGAGTCGCTGTCCAACAGCCCAGGAATATGCTGTAGAAGTGCTGCTGATCATCGCTATGTTATACGGACCTACCTAAGCTTGCCGCCGGGCCACACCCTGTGTGCCACTCATAATGCCCCATTTTCCCTCTCTCCCTTCCCTCCTAAGCCATCCTCCTCAGTCCCATTCCCTTTGGTAAGTGTGAGTCCATTCTTGGGTTCGGTGCGGCTGCTACTGTCCTTTTCTATCACTCCTTTTCTTTTTTCTGGTACTCCACAGGTGAGTGAAATCAGTTGACACTTGTCTTTCTCTGCGTGGCTTATTTCGCTGAGCATGATACCCTCTACCTCCCTCCATGTTGTTGCACATGGTAGGATTGGTTTCTGCATATGGCAGAATAATATTCCACTTTTCATCCTCTGATAGACACTTACCTTGTCTGTTGTTGTGGACAGTGCTGTGATAATTATACGGGTGCACAGGTCTTTTTTAAACTGGGCTGCTGTATTCTAGTGTTTATTTCTGTATGTCCGGATGTATGAATATATTTAGTTAGTTCATTACTCACTGGTATATCTGTTATTTATTTATTTATTTATCATTAGTCTTCATCTACGTGAGTCTCATGTAGTTTAGTAAACTGCCCCCCACAATGAGATGCCCCCACATACCTCATTGCAGTCACTGTCCATGAGCATGTTAAGATGCTGTAGAATCCCTTGTTGTCTTCTCTGTGTCGTACGTCCCTCCCCGTGCCCCCCTTCTGCTTTATGCATGCCAAAGGTAATGTGCACATTCGCCCCCGCTCCGCCTGACATTTTCCTCCGTTCCCACCTGTCCACGTCCATCCCTTTCCGTTTGGTAACTGTGAGTCCACTCTTGTGGTGCCGTTTTTCTTCTTCGGATGTCTCTTGGTTCCCCTCCTGCACAGGCGAGTGATATCATTTGATCCTTGTGTTTCTCCACCTGCCTGCCTTATTACACTGAGTATGATGCCCTCTCACACCATCCGTGTTTCTGCAAATGGTGTGATTTGTTTTCCTATGACTGAATAATATTCCATTGTTCATCTACTGATGGACACTGAGCTTGGCTATTGAGAACAGTGCTGTGGTAATCATAGGGATGCACGTGTCGCTTTTAAACTGGGGGCGGCAATGTCTCATTCATTCATTCATCTGTTTATTCATTTATTTTTTTATCATGAATCTACAATTATGTGGATCACATCATGTTTATTACACTCCCCCCATCACCAACGTAGGAATGGTTAAGGGACTGAGAAGGCTGGTTGTGAAGGATGGTTGCAGGCTGGTAAGGGGGCATTACGATTAGCTCACATAATGTGGGGGGGGAATTCTATAGGGAAGGCAGTATAGTTCAGAGAATTCAAGCAGTGATTCTTACTATGCTGGTGAACAGTGAGTGTAATGGGGTCTGGGGGGCGACTTGATGATCTGGGCAGTCTAGTAACCTTAATGTTCCTTATGTAATTGTAGACTGGTTATTGTGAATAGTGCTGCCATAAATTTAGGGGTGCAGATGTCTTTCTAGAACTGGGTTGCTGCATTCCTTATGTATGTATGTTTGTATGTATGTATGTGTGTATGTATGTATTCATCCATCCATGCATCCATTCATTCATTCTTTCATTCATTCATTCATTCATTATCTGTCTACCTATCTATCCATGGATGTTTCTGTCATTAATGCACAATTAGATGAGTTCCATTATGTTTACTAGACTCCCCCCATCACGCACGTGCCCCCAGATACCCCATTGCAGTCACTGTCCATGAGCATTGTAAGATACTGTAGAATCCCTACTTGTCTTTTCTGTGTTTTTCCGCCCTGTCTGTGACACCCCTCCCACATTATATATTCTTCTTCTAATGTGTCCTTACTTCGCCCCTCCCTAATCCCTCCATTCCCACCCATACACCTCAGTCTCTTTCCCTCTGTTAACTTTTAGTCCATTCTTGGGTTTTCTGAGACTGCTGCTGTTTCCTTCTTCAGTTTTTTGTTTGTTCTGATACTGTAATGATGAGTGATATCATTATACATATATATATATATATAGATATTTATATCTATATATATATATATGTGTATGTATGTAGGTAAGTAACTCTAATGTTTGCTAAGATGATGCAGCTCCGCAAGGCTGGGCACTGCCCCCCCCCCCCGTGGGTGGAGTTTGTAAGCGCAGCACTGTTGCCTGGAGATTCCACGATGTCACAGTGGTGCCTCTGTCCTAGAGACATAATGTGTATGCTGAGAGGAGCAGGTGTGATTCGGGTGAGGTGGACACTGACCAACTTGACAGCATCAGGCTAAATGGAATCCAGAGCCAAGGTACTGTGTGTTCCTTTTCATTTTGTTGTCACTACTTCAAAGTTACATGAACAACATTATGGTTCCTAAGACTACCCCCACTGTCAAGTCCCCAGCACGTAGCCCGTAAGAGTCGCTGTCCAACAGCCCAGGAATATGCTGTAGAAGTGCTGCTGATCATCGCTATGTTATACGGACCTACCTAAGCTTGCCGCCGGGCCACACCCTGTGTGCCACTCATAATGCCCCATTTTCCCTCTCTCCCTTCCCTCCTAAGCCATCCTCCTCAGTCCCATTCCCTTTGGTAAGTGTGAGTCCATTCTTGGGTTCGGTGCAGCTGCTACTGTCCTTTTCTATCACTCCTTTTCTTTTTTCTGGTACTCCACAGGTGAGTGAAATCAGTTGACACTTGTCTTTCTCTGCGTGGCTTATTTCGCTGAGCATGATACCCTCTACCTCCCTCCATGTTGTTGCACATGGTAGGATTGGTTTCTGCATATGGCAGAATAATATTCCACTTTTCATCCTCTGATAGACACTTACCTTGTCTGTTGTTGTGGACAGTGCTGTGATAATTATACGGGTGCACAGGTCTTTTTTAAACTGGGCTGCTGTATTCTAGTGTTTATTTCTGTATGTCCGGATGTATGAATATATTTAGTTAGTTCATTACTCACTGGTATATCTGTTATTTATTTATTTATTTATCATTAGTCTTCATCTACGTGAGTCTCATGTAGTTTAGTAAACTGCCCCCCACAATGAGATGCCCCCACATACCTCATTGCAGTCACTGTCCATGAGCATGTTAAGATGCTGTAGAATCCCTTGTTGTCTTCTCTGTGTCGTACGTCCCTCCCCGTGCCCCCCTTCTGCTTTATGCATGCCAAAGGTAATGTGCACATTCGCCCCCGCTCCGCCTGACATTTTCCTCCGTTCCCACCTGTCCACGTCCATCCCTTTCCGTTTGGTAACTGTGAGTCCACTCTTGTGGTGCCGTTTTTCTTCTTCGGATGTCTCTTGGTTCCCCTCCTGCACAGGCGAGTGATATCATTTGATCCTTGTGTTTCTCCACCTGCCTGCCTTATTACACTGAGTATGATGCCCTCTCACACCATCCGTGTTTCTGCAAATGGTGTGATTTGTTTTCCTATGACTGAATAATATTCCATTGTTCATCTACTGATGGACACTGAGCTTGGCTATTGAGAACAGTGCTGTGGTAATCATAGGGATGCACGTGTCGCTTTTAAACTGGGGGCGGCAATGTCTCATTCATTCATTCATCTGTTTATTCATTTATTTTTTTATCATGAATCTACAATTATGTGGATCACATCATGTTTATTACACTCCCCCCATCACCAACGTAGGAATGGTTAAGGGACTGAGAAGGCTGGTTGTGAAGGATGGTTGCAGGCTGGTAAGGGGGCATTACGATTAGCTCACATAATGTGGGGGGGGAATTCTATAGGGAAGGCAGTATAGTTCAGAGAATTCAAGCAGTGATTCTTACTATGCTGGTGAACAGTGAGTGTAATGGGGTCTGGGGGGCGACTTGATGATCTGGGCAGTCTAGTAACCTTAATGTTCCTTATGTAATTGTAGACTGGTTATTGTGAATAGTGCTGCCATAAATTTAGGGGTGCAGATGTCTTTCTAGAACTGGGTTGCTGCATTCCTTATGTATGTATGTTTGTATGTATGTATGTGTGTATGTATGTATTCATCCATCCATGCATCCATTCATTCATTCTTTCATTCATTCATTCATTCATTATCTGTCTACCTATCTATCCATGGATGTTTCTGTCATTAATGCACAATTAGATGAGTTCCATTATGTTTACTAGACTCCCCCCATCACGCACGTGCCCCCAGATACCCCATTGCAGTCACTGTCCATGAGCATTGTAAGATACTGTAGAATCCCTACTTGTCTTTTCTGTGTTTTTCCGCCCTGTCTGTGACACCCCTCCCACATTATATATTCTTCTTCTAATGTGTCCTTACTTCGCCCCTCCCTAATCCCTCCATTCCCACCCATACACCTCAGTCTCTTTCCCTCTGTTAACTTTTAGTCCATTCTTGGGTTTTCTGAGACTGCTGCTGTTTCCTTCTTCAGTTTTTTGTTTGTTCTGATACTGTAATGATGAGTGATATCATTATACATATATATATATATATAGATATTTATATCTATATATATATATGTGTATGTATGTAGGTAAGTAACTCTAATGTTTGCTAAGATGATGCAGCTCCGCAAGGCTGGGCACTGCCCCCCCCCCCGTGGGTGGAGTTTGTAAGCGCAGCACTGTTGCCTGGAGATTCCACGATGTCACAGTGGTGCCTCTGTCCTAGAGACATAATGTGTATGCTGAGAGGAGCAGGTGTGATTCGGGTGAGGTGGACACTGACCAACTTGACAGCATCAGGCTAAATGGAATCCAGAGCCAAGGTACTGTGTGTTCCTTTTCATTTTGTTGTCACTACTTCAAAGTTACATGAACAACATTATGGTTCCTAAGACTACCCCCACTGTCAAGTCCCCAGCACGTAGCCCGTAAGAGTCGCTGTCCAACAGCCCAGGAATATGCTGTAGAAGTGCTGCTGATCATCGCTATGTTATACGGACCTACCTAAGCTTGCCGCCGGGCCACACCCTGTGTGCCACTCATAATGCCCCATTTTCCCTCTCTCCCTTCCCTCCTAAGCCATCCTCCTCAGTCCCATTCCCTTTGGTAAGTGTGAGTCCATTCTTGGGTTCGGTGCGGCTGCTACTGTCCTTTTCTATCACTCCTTTTCTTTTTTCTGGTACTCCACAGGTGAGTGAAATCAGTTGACACTTGTCTTTCTCTGCGTGGCTTATTTCGCTGAGCATGATACCCTCTACCTCCCTCCATGTTGTTGCACATGGTAGGATTGGTTTCTGCATATGGCAGAATAATATTCCACTTTTCATCCTCTGATAGACACTTACCTTGTCTGTTGTTGTGGACAGTGCTGTGATAATTATACGGGTGCACAGGTCTTTTTTAAACTGGGCTGCTGTATTCTAGTGTTTATTTCTGTATGTCCGGATGTATGAATATATTTAGTTAGTTCATTACTCACTGGTATATCTGTTATTTATTTATTTATTTATCATTAGTCTTCATCTACGTGAGTCTCATGTAGTTTAGTAAACTGCCCCCCACAATGAGATGCCCCCACATACCTCATTGCAGTCACTGTCCATGAGCATGTTAAGATGCTGTAGAATCCCTTGTTGTCTTCTCTGTGTCGTACGTCCCTCCCCGTGCCCCCCTTCTGCTTTATGCATGCCAAAGGTAATGTGCACATTCGCCCCCGCTCCGCCTGACATTTTCCTCCGTTCCCACCTGTCCACGTCCATCCCTTTCCGTTTGGTAACTGTGAGTCCACTCTTGTGGTGCCGTTTTTCTTCTTCGGATGTCTCTTGGTTCCCCTCCTGCACAGGCGAGTGATATCATTTGATCCTTGTGTTTCTCCACCTGCCTGCCTTATTACACTGAGTATGATGCCCTCTCACACCATCCGTGTTTCTGCAAATGGTGTGATTTGTTTTCCTATGACTGAATAATATTCCATTGTTCATCTACTGATGGACACTGAGCTTGGCTATTGAGAACAGTGCTGTGGTAATCATAGGGATGCACGTGTCGCTTTTAAACTGGGGGCGGCAATGTCTCATTCATTCATTCATCTGTTTATTCATTTATTTTTTTATCATGAATCTACAATTATGTGGATCACATCATGTTTATTACACTCCCCCCATCACCAACGTAGGAATGGTTAAGGGACTGAGAAGGCTGGTTGTGAAGGATGGTTGCAGGCTGGTAAGGGGGCATTACGATTAGCTCACATAATGTGGGGGGGGAATTCTATAGGGAAGGCAGTATAGTTCAGAGAATTCAAGCAGTGATTCTTACTATGCTGGTGAACAGTGAGTGTAATGGGGTCTGGGGGGCGACTTGATGATCTGGGCAGTCTAGTAACCTTAATGTTCCTTATGTAATTGTAGACTGGTTATTGTGAATAGTGCTGCCATAAATTTAGGGGTGCAGATGTCTTTCTAGAACTGGGTTGCTGCATTCCTTATGTATGTATGTTTGTATGTATGTATGTGTGTATGTATGTATTCATCCATCCATGCATCCATTCATTCATTCTTTCATTCATTCATTCATTCATTATCTGTCTACCTATCTATCCATGGATGTTTCTGTCATTAATGCACAATTAGATGAGTTCCATTATGTTTACTAGACTCCCCCCATCACGCACGTGCCCCCAGATACCCCATTGCAGTCACTGTCCATGAGCATTGTAAGATACTGTAGAATCCCTACTTGTCTTTTCTGTGTTTTTCCGCCCTGTCTGTGACACCCCTCCCACATTATATATTCTTCTTCTAATGTGTCCTTACTTCGCCCCTCCCTAATCCCTCCATTCCCACCCATACACCTCAGTCTCTTTCCCTCTGTTAACTTTTAGTCCATTCTTGGGTTTTCTGAGACTGCTGCTGTTTCCTTCTTCAGTTTTTTGTTTGTTCTGATACTGTAATGATGAGTGATATCATTATACATATATATATATATATAGATATTTATATCTATATATATATATGTGTATGTATGTAGGTAAGTAACTCTAATGTTTGCTAAGATGATGCAGCTCCGCAAGGCTGGGCACTGCCCCCCCCCCCCCCGTGGGTGGAGTTTGTAAGCGCAGCACTGTTGCCTGGAGATTCCACGATGTCACAGTGGTGCCTCTGTCCTAGAGACATAATGTGTATGCTGAGAGGAGCAGGTGTGATTCGGGTGAGGTGGACACTGACCAACTTGACAGCATCAGGCTAAATGGAATCCAGAGCCAAGGTACTGTGTGTTCCTTTTCATTTTGTTGTCACTACTTCAAAGTTACATGAACAACATTATGGTTCCTAAGACTACCCCCACTGTCAAGTCCCCAGCACGTAGCCCGTAAGAGTCGCTGTCCAACAGCCCAGGAATATGCTGTAGAAGTGCTGCTGATCATCGCTATGTTATACGGACCTACCTAAGCTTGCCGCCGGGCCACACCCTGTGTGCCACTCATAATGCCCCATTTTCCCTCTCTCCCTTCCCTCCTAAGCCATCCTCCTCAGTCCCATTCCCTTTGGTAAGTGTGAGTCCATTCTTGGGTTCGGTGCGGCTGCTACTGTCCTTTTCTATCACTCCTTTTCTTTTTTCTGGTACTCCACAGGTGAGTGAAATCAGTTGACACTTGTCTTTCTCTGCGTGGCTTATTTCGCTGAGCATGATACCCTCTACCTCCCTCCATGTTGTTGCACATGGTAGGATTGGTTTCTGCATATGGCAGAATAATATTCCACTTTTCATCCTCTGATAGACACTTACCTTGTCTGTTGTTGTGGACAGTGCTGTGATAATTATACGGGTGCACAGGTCTTTTTTAAACTGGGCTGCTGTATTCTAGTGTTTATTTCTGTATGTCCGGATGTATGAATATATTTAGTTAGTTCATTACTCACTGGTATATCTGTTATTTATTTATTTATTTATCATTAGTCTTCATCTACGTGAGTCTCATGTAGTTTAGTAAACTGCCCCCCACAATGAGATGCCCCCACATACCTCATTGCAGTCACTGTCCATGAGCATGTTAAGATGCTGTAGAATCCCTTGTTGTCTTCTCTGTGTCGTACGTCCCTCCCCGTGCCCCCCTTCTGCTTTATGCATGCCAAAGGTAATGTGCACATTCGCCCCCGCTCCGCCTGACATTTTCCTCCGTTCCCACCTGTCCACGTCCATCCCTTTCCGTTTGGTAACTGTGAGTCCACTCTTGTGGTGCCGTTTTTCTTCTTCGGATGTCTCTTGGTTCCCCTCCTGCACAGGCGAGTGATATCATTTGATCCTTGTGTTTCTCCACCTGCCTGCCTTATTACACTGAGTATGATGCCCTCTCACACCATCCGTGTTTCTGCAAATGGTGTGATTTGTTTTCCTATGACTGAATAATATTCCATTGTTCATCTACTGATGGACACTGAGCTTGGCTATTGAGAACAGTGCTGTGGTAATCATAGGGATGCACGTGTCGCTTTTAAACTGGGGGCGGCAATGTCTCATTCATTCATTCATCTGTTTATTCATTTATTTTTTTATCATGAATCTACAATTATGTGGATCACATCATGTTTATTACACTCCCCCCATCACCAACGTAGGAATGGTTAAGGGACTGAGAAGGCTGGTTGTGAAGGATGGTTGCAGGCTGGTAAGGGGGCATTACGATTAGCTCACATAATGTGGGGGGGGAATTCTATAGGGAAGGCAGTATAGTTCAGAGAATTCAAGCAGTGATTCTTACTATGCTGGTGAACAGTGAGTGTAATGGGGTCTGGGGGGCGACTTGATGATCTGGGCAGTCTAGTAACCTTAATGTTCCTTATGTAATTGTAGACTGGTTATTGTGAATAGTGCTGCCATAAATTTAGGGGTGCAGATGTCTTTCTAGAACTGGGTTGCTGCATTCCTTATGTATGTATGTTTGTATGTATGTATGTGTGTATGTATGTATTCATCCATCCATGCATCCATTCATTCATTCTTTCATTCATTCATTCATTCATTATCTGTCTACCTATCTATCCATGGATGTTTCTGTCATTAATGCACAATTAGATGAGTTCCATTATGTTTACTAGACTCCCCCCATCACGCACGTGCCCCCAGATACCCCATTGCAGTCACTGTCCATGAGCATTGTAAGATACTGTAGAATCCCTACTTGTCTTTTCTGTGTTTTTCCGCCCTGTCTGTGACACCCCTCCCACATTATATATTCTTCTTCTAATGTGTCCTTACTTCGCCCCTCCCTAATCCCTCCATTCCCACCCATACACCTCAGTCTCTTTCCCTCTGTTAACTTTTAGTCCATTCTTGGGTTTTCTGAGACTGCTGCTGTTTCCTTCTTCAGTTTTTTGTTTGTTCTGATACTGTAATGATGAGTGATATCATTATACATATATATATATATATATAGATATTTATATCTATATATATATATGTGTATGTATGTAGGTAAGTAACTCTAATGTTTGCTAAGATGATGCAGCTCCGCAAGGCTGGGCACTGCCCCCCCCCCCCGTGGGTGGAGTTTGTAAGCGCAGCACTGTTGCCTGGAGATTCCACGATGTCACAGTGGTGCCTCTGTCCTAGAGACATAATGTGTATGCTGAGAGGAGCAGGTGTGATTCGGGTGAGGTGGACACTGACCAACTTGACAGCATCAGGCTAAATGGAATCCAGAGCCAAGGTACTGTGTGTTCCTTTTCATTTTGTTGTCACTACTTCAAAGTTACATGAACAACATTATGGTTCCTAAGACTACCCCCACTGTCAAGTCCCCAGCACGTAGCCCGTAAGAGTCGCTGTCCAACAGCCCAGGAATATGCTGTAGAAGTGCTGCTGATCATCGCTATGTTATACGGACCTACCTAAGCTTGCCGCCGGGCCACACCCTGTGTGCCACTCATAATGCCCCATTTTCCCTCTCTCCCTTCCCTCCTAAGCCATCCTCCTCAGTCCCATTCCCTTTGGTAAGTGTGAGTCCATTCTTGGGTTCGGTGCGGCTGCTACTGTCCTTTTCTATCACTCCTTTTCTTTTTTCTGGTACTCCACAGGTGAGTGAAATCAGTTGACACTTGTCTTTCTCTGCGTGGCTTATTTCGCTGAGCATGATACCCTCTACCTCCCTCCATGTTGTTGCACATGGTAGGATTGGTTTCTGCATATGGCAGAATAATATTCCACTTTTCATCCTCTGATAGACACTTACCTTGTCTGTTGTTGTGGACAGTGCTGTGATAATTATACGGGTGCACAGGTCTTTTTTAAACTGGGCTGCTGTATTCTAGTGTTTATTTCTGTATGTCCGGATGTATGAATATATTTAGTTAGTTCATTACTCACTGGTATATCTGTTATTTATTTATTTATTTATCATTAGTCTTCATCTACGTGAGTCTCATGTAGTTTAGTAAACTGCCCCCCACAATGAGATGCCCCCACATACCTCATTGCAGTCACTGTCCATGAGCATGTTAAGATGCTGTAGAATCCCTTGTTGTCTTCTCTGTGTCGTACGTCCCTCCCCGTGCCCCCCTTCTGCTTTATGCATGCCAAAGGTAATGTGCACATTCGCCCCCGCTCCGCCTGACATTTTCCTCCGTTCCCACCTGTCCACGTCCATCCCTTTCCGTTTGGTAACTGTGAGTCCACTCTTGTGGTGCCGTTTTTCTTCTTCGGATGTCTCTTGGTTCCCCTCCTGCACAGGCGAGTGATATCATTTGATCCTTGTGTTTCTCCACCTGCCTGCCTTATTACACTGAGTATGATGCCCTCTCACACCATCCGTGTTTCTGCAAATGGTGTGATTTGTTTTCCTATGACTGAATAATATTCCATTGTTCATCTACTGATGGACACTGAGCTTGGCTATTGAGAACAGTGCTGTGGTAATCATAGGGATGCACGTGTCGCTTTTAAACTGGGGGCGGCAATGTCTCATTCATTCATTCATCTGTTTATTCATTTATTTTTTTATCATGAATCTACAATTATGTGGATCACATCATGTTTATTACACTCCCCCCATCACCAACGTAGGAATGGTTAAGGGACTGAGAAGGCTGGTTGTGAAGGATGGTTGCAGGCTGGTAAGGGGGCATTACGATTAGCTCACATAATGTGGGGGGGGAATTCTATAGGGAAGGCAGTATAGTTCAGAGAATTCAAGCAGTGATTCTTACTATGCTGGTGAACAGTGAGTGTAATGGGGTCTGGGGGGCGACTTGATGATCTGGGCAGTCTAGTAACCTTAATGTTCCTTATGTAATTGTAGACTGGTTATTGTGAATAGTGCTGCCATAAATTTAGGGGTGCAGATGTCTTTCTAGAACTGGGTTGCTGCATTCCTTATGTATGTATGTTTGTATGTATGTATGTGTGTATGTATGTATTCATCCATCCATGCATCCATTCATTCATTCTTTCATTCATTCATTCATTCATTATCTGTCTACCTATCTATCCATGGATGTTTCTGTCATTAATGCACAATTAGATGAGTTCCATTATGTTTACTAGACTCCCCCCATCACGCACGTGCCCCCAGATACCCCATTGCAGTCACTGTCCATGAGCATTGTAAGATACTGTAGAATCCCTACTTGTCTTTTCTGTGTTTTTCCGCCCTGTCTGTGACACCCCTCCCACATTATATATTCTTCTTCTAATGTGTCCTTACTTCGCCCCTCCCTAATCCCTCCATTCCCACCCATACACCTCAGTCTCTTTCCCTCTGTTAACTTTTAGTCCATTCTTGGGTTTTCTGAGACTGCTGCTGTTTCCTTCTTCAGTTTTTTGTTTGTTCTGATACTGTAATGATGAGTGATATCATTATACATATATATATATATATAGATATTTATATCTATATATATATATGTGTATGTATGTAGGTAAGTAACTCTAATGTTTGCTAAGATGATGCAGCTCCGCAAGGCTGGGCACTGCCCCCCCCCCCCCCGTGGGTGGAGTTTGTAAGCGCAGCACTGTTGCCTGGAGATTCCACGATGTCACAGTGGTGCCTCTGTCCTAGAGACATAATGTGTATGCTGAGAGGAGCAGGTGTGATTCGGGTGAGGTGGACACTGACCAACTTGACAGCATCAGGCTAAATGGAATCCAGAGCCAAGGTACTGTGTGTTCCTTTTCATTTTGTTGTCACTACTTCAAAGTTACATGAACAACATTATGGTTCCTAAGACTACCCCCACTGTCAAGTCCCCAGCACGTAGCCCGTAAGAGTCGCTGTCCAACAGCCCAGGAATATGCTGTAGAAGTGCTGCTGATCATCGCTATGTTATACGGACCTACCTAAGCTTGCCGCCGGGCCACACCCTGTGTGCCACTCATAATGCCCCATTTTCCCTCTCTCCCTTCCCTCCTAAGCCATCCTCCTCAGTCCCATTCCCTTTGGTAAGTGTGAGTCCATTCTTGGGTTCGGTGCGGCTGCTACTGTCCTTTTCTATCACTCCTTTTCTTTTTTCTGGTACTCCACAGGTGAGTGAAATCAGTTGACACTTGTCTTTCTCTGCGTGGCTTATTTCGCTGAGCATGATACCCTCTACCTCCCTCCATGTTGTTGCACATGGTAGGATTGGTTTCTGCATATGGCAGAATAATATTCCACTTTTCATCCTCTGATAGACACTTACCTTGTCTGTTGTTGTGGACAGTGCTGTGATAATTATACGGGTGCACAGGTCTTTTTTAAACTGGGCTGCTGTATTCTAGTGTTTATTTCTGTATGTCCGGATGTATGAATATATTTAGTTAGTTCATTACTCACTGGTATATCTGTTATTTATTTATTTATTTATCATTAGTCTTCATCTACGTGAGTCTCATGTAGTTTAGTAAACTGCCCCCCACAATGAGATGCCCCCACATACCTCATTGCAGTCACTGTCCATGAGCATGTTAAGATGCTGTAGAATCCCTTGTTGTCTTCTCTGTGTCGTACGTCCCTCCCCGTGCCCCCCTTCTGCTTTATGCATGCCAAAGGTAATGTGCACATTCGCCCCCGCTCCGCCTGACATTTTCCTCCGTTCCCACCTGTCCACGTCCATCCCTTTCCGTTTGGTAACTGTGAGTCCACTCTTGTGGTGCCGTTTTTCTTCTTCGGATGTCTCTTGGTTCCCCTCCTGCACAGGCGAGTGATATCATTTGATCCTTGTGTTTCTCCACCTGCCTGCCTTATTACACTGAGTATGATGCCCTCTCACACCATCCGTGTTTCTGCAAATGGTGTGATTTGTTTTCCTATGACTGAATAATATTCCATTGTTCATCTACTGATGGACACTGAGCTTGGCTATTGAGAACAGTGCTGTGGTAATCATAGGGATGCACGTGTCGCTTTTAAACTGGGGGCGGCAATGTCTCATTCATTCATTCATCTGTTTATTCATTTATTTTTTTATCATGAATCTACAATTATGTGGATCACATCATGTTTATTACACTCCCCCCATCACCAACGTAGGAATGGTTAAGGGACTGAGAAGGCTGGTTGTGAAGGATGGTTGCAGGCTGGTAAGGGGGCATTACGATTAGCTCACATAATGTGGGGGGGGAATTCTATAGGGAAGGCAGTATAGTTCAGAGAATTCAAGCAGTGATTCTTACTATGCTGGTGAACAGTGAGTGTAATGGGGTCTGGGGGGCGACTTGATGATCTGGGCAGTCTAGTAACCTTAATGTTCCTTATGTAATTGTAGACTGGTTATTGTGAATAGTGCTGCCATAAATTTAGGGGTGCAGATGTCTTTCTAGAACTGGGTTGCTGCATTCCTTATGTATGTATGTTTGTATGTATGTATGTGTGTATGTATGTATTCATCCATCCATGCATCCATTCATTCATTCTTTCATTCATTCATTCATTCATTATCTGTCTACCTATCTATCCATGGATGTTTCTGTCATTAATGCACAATTAGATGAGTTCCATTATGTTTACTAGACTCCCCCCATCACGCACGTGCCCCCAGATACCCCATTGCAGTCACTGTCCATGAGCATTGTAAGATACTGTAGAATCCCTACTTGTCTTTTCTGTGTTTTTCCGCCCTGTCTGTGACACCCCTCCCACATTATATATTCTTCTTCTAATGTGTCCTTACTTCGCCCCTCCCTAATCCCTCCATTCCCACCCATACACCTCAGTCTCTTTCCCTCTGTTAACTTTTAGTCCATTCTTGGGTTTTCTGAGACTGCTGCTGTTTCCTTCTTCAGTTTTTTGTTTGTTCTGATACTGTAATGATGAGTGATATCATTATACATATATATATATATATAGATATTTATATCTATATATATATATGTGTATGTATGTAGGTAAGTAACTCTAATGTTTGCTAAGATGCAGCTCCGCAAGGCTGGGCACTGCCCCCCCCCCCCCCGTGGGTGGAGTTTGTAAGCGCAGCACTGTTGCCTGGAGATTCCACGATGTCACAGTGGTGCCTCTGTCCTAGAGACATAATGTGTATGCTGAGAGGAGCAGGTGTGATTCGGGTGAGGTGGACACTGACCAACTTGACAGCATCAGGCTAAATGGAATCCAGAGCCAAGGTACTGTGTGTTCCTTTTCATTTTGTTGTCACTACTTCAAAGTTACATGAACAACATTATGGTTCCTAAGACTACCCCCACTGTCAAGTCCCCAGCACGTAGCCCGTAAGAGTCGCTGTCCAACAGCCCAGGAATATGCTGTAGAAGTGCTGCTGATCATCGCTATGTTATACGGACCTACCTAAGCTTGCCGCCGGGCCACACCCTGTGTGCCACTCATAATGCCCCATTTTCCCTCTCTCCCTTCCCTCCTAAGCCATCCTCCTCAGTCCCATTCCCTTTGGTAAGTGTGAGTCCATTCTTGGGTTCGGTGCAGCTGCTACTGTCCTTTTCTATCACTCCTTTTCTTTTTTCTGGTACTCCACAGGTGAGTGAAATCAGTTGACACTTGTCTTTCTCTGCGTGGCTTATTTCGCTGAGCATGATACCCTCTACCTCCCTCCATGTTGTTGCACATGGTAGGATTGGTTTCTGCATATGGCAGAATAATATTCCACTTTTCATCCTCTGATAGACACTTACCTTGTCTGTTGTTGTGGACAGTGCTGTGATAATTATACGGGTGCACAGGTCTTTTTTAAACTGGGCTGCTGTATTCTAGTGTTTATTTCTGTATGTCCGGATGTATGAATATATTTAGTTAGTTCATTACTCACTGGTATATCTGTTATTTATTTATTTATTTATCATTAGTCTTCATCTACGTGAGTCTCATGTAGTTTAGTAAACTGCCCCCCACAATGAGATGCCCCCACATACCTCATTGCAGTCACTGTCCATGAGCATGTTAAGATGCTGTAGAATCCCTTGTTGTCTTCTCTGTGTCGTACGTCCCTCCCCGTGCCCCCCTTCTGCTTTATGCATGCCAAAGGTAATGTGCACATTCGCCCCCGCTCCGCCTGACATTTTCCTCCGTTCCCACCTGTCCACGTCCATCCCTTTCCGTTTGGTAACTGTGAGTCCACTCTTGTGGTGCCGTTTTTCTTCTTCGGATGTCTCTTGGTTCCCCTCCTGCACAGGCGAGTGATATCATTTGATCCTTGTGTTTCTCCACCTGCCTGCCTTATTACACTGAGTATGATGCCCTCTCACACCATCCGTGTTTCTGCAAATGGTGTGATTTGTTTTCCTATGACTGAATAATATTCCATTGTTCATCTACTGATGGACACTGAGCTTGGCTATTGAGAACAGTGCTGTGGTAATCATAGGGATGCACGTGTCGCTTTTAAACTGGGGGCGGCAATGTCTCATTCATTCATTCATCTGTTTATTCATTTATTTTTTTATCATGAATCTACAATTATGTGGATCACATCATGTTTATTACACTCCCCCCATCACCAACGTAGGAATGGTTAAGGGACTGAGAAGGCTGGTTGTGAAGGATGGTTGCAGGCTGGTAAGGGGGCATTACGATTAGCTCACATAATGTGGGGGGGGAATTCTATAGGGAAGGCAGTATAGTTCAGAGAATTCAAGCAGTGATTCTTACTATGCTGGTGAACAGTGAGTGTAATGGGGTCTGGGGGGCGACTTGATGATCTGGGCAGTCTAGTAACCTTAATGTTCCTTATGTAATTGTAGACTGGTTATTGTGAATAGTGCTGCCATAAATTTAGGGGTGCAGATGTCTTTCTAGAACTGGGTTGCTGCATTCCTTATGTATGTATGTTTGTATGTATGTATGTGTGTATGTATGTATTCATCCATCCATGCATCCATTCATTCATTCTTTCATTCATTCATTCATTCATTATCTGTCTACCTATCTATCCATGGATGTTTCTGTCATTAATGCACAATTAGATGAGTTCCATTATGTTTACTAGACTCCCCCCATCACGCACGTGCCCCCAGATACCCCATTGCAGTCACTGTCCATGAGCATTGTAAGATACTGTAGAATCCCTACTTGTCTTTTCTGTGTTTTTCCGCCCTGTCTGTGACACCCCTCCCACATTATATATTCTTCTTCTAATGTGTCCTTACTTCGCCCCTCCCTAATCCCTCCATTCCCACCCATACACCTCAGTCTCTTTCCCTCTGTTAACTTTTAGTCCATTCTTGGGTTTTCTGAGACTGCTGCTGTTTCCTTCTTCAGTTTTTTGTTTGTTCTGATACTGTAATGATGAGTGATATCATTATACATATATATATATATATAGATATTTATATCTATATATATATATGTGTATGTATGTAGGTAAGTAACTCTAATGTTTGCTAAGATGATGCAGCTCCGCAAGGCTGGGCACTGCCCCCCCCCCCGTGGGTGGAGTTTGTAAGCGCAGCACTGTTGCCTGGAGATTCCACGATGTCACAGTGGTGCCTCTGTCCTAGAGACATAATGTGTATGCTGAGAGGAGCAGGTGTGATTCGGGTGAGGTGGACACTGACCAACTTGACAGCATCAGGCTAAATGGAATCCAGAGCCAAGGTACTGTGTGTTCCTTTTCATTTTGTTGTCACTACTTCAAAGTTACATGAACAACATTATGGTTCCTAAGACTACCCCCACTGTCAAGTCCCCAGCACGTAGCCCGTAAGAGTCGCTGTCCAACAGCCCAGGAATATGCTGTAGAAGTGCTGCTGATCATCGCTATGTTATACGGACCTACCTAAGCTTGCCGCCGGGCCACACCCTGTGTGCCACTCATAATGCCCCATTTTCCCTCTCTCCCTTCCCTCCTAAGCCATCCTCCTCAGTCCCATTCCCTTTGGTAAGTGTGAGTCCATTCTTGGGTTCGGTGCGGCTGCTACTGTCCTTTTCTATCACTCCTTTTCTTTTTTCTGGTACTCCACAGGTGAGTGAAATCAGTTGACACTTGTCTTTCTCTGCGTGGCTTATTTCGCTGAGCATGATACCCTCTACCTCCCTCCATGTTGTTGCACATGGTAGGATTGGTTTCTGCATATGGCAGAATAATATTCCACTTTTCATCCTCTGATAGACACTTACCTTGTCTGTTGTTGTGGACAGTGCTGTGATAATTATACGGGTGCACAGGTCTTTTTTAAACTGGGCTGCTGTATTCTAGTGTTTATTTCTGTATGTCCGGATGTATGAATATATTTAGTTAGTTCATTACTCACTGGTATATCTGTTATTTATTTATTTATTTATCATTAGTCTTCATCTACGTGAGTCTCATGTAGTTTAGTAAACTGCCCCCCACAATGAGATGCCCCCACATACCTCATTGCAGTCACTGTCCATGAGCATGTTAAGATGCTGTAGAATCCCTTGTTGTCTTCTCTGTGTCGTACGTCCCTCCCCGTGCCCCCCTTCTGCTTTATGCATGCCAAAGGTAATGTGCACATTCGCCCCCGCTCCGCCTGACATTTTCCTCCGTTCCCACCTGTCCACGTCCATCCCTTTCCGTTTGGTAACTGTGAGTCCACTCTTGTGGTGCCGTTTTTCTTCTTCGGATGTCTCTTGGTTCCCCTCCTGCACAGGCGAGTGATATCATTTGATCCTTGTGTTTCTCCACCTGCCTGCCTTATTACACTGAGTATGATGCCCTCTCACACCATCCGTGTTTCTGCAAATGGTGTGATTTGTTTTCCTATGACTGAATAATATTCCATTGTTCATCTACTGATGGACACTGAGCTTGGCTATTGAGAACAGTGCTGTGGTAATCATAGGGATGCACGTGTCGCTTTTAAACTGGGGGCGGCAATGTCTCATTCATTCATTCATCTGTTTATTCATTTATTTTTTTATCATGAATCTACAATTATGTGGATCACATCATGTTTATTACACTCCCCCCATCACCAACGTAGGAATGGTTAAGGGACTGAGAAGGCTGGTTGTGAAGGATGGTTGCAGGCTGGTAAGGGGGCATTACGATTAGCTCACATAATGTGGGGGGGGAATTCTATAGGGAAGGCAGTATAGTTCAGAGAATTCAAGCAGTGATTCTTACTATGCTGGTGAACAGTGAGTGTAATGGGGTCTGGGGGGCGACTTGATGATCTGGGCAGTCTAGTAACCTTAATGTTCCTTATGTAATTGTAGACTGGTTATTGTGAATAGTGCTGCCATAAATTTAGGGGTGCAGATGTCTTTCTAGAACTGGGTTGCTGCATTCCTTATGTATGTATGTTTGTATGTATGTATGTGTGTATGTATGTATTCATCCATCCATGCATCCATTCATTCATTCTTTCATTCATTCATTCATTCATTATCTGTCTACCTATCTATCCATGGATGTTTCTGTCATTAATGCACAATTAGATGAGTTCCATTATGTTTACTAGACTCCCCCCATCACGCACGTGCCCCCAGATACCCCATTGCAGTCACTGTCCATGAGCATTGTAAGATACTGTAGAATCCCTACTTGTCTTTTCTGTGTTTTTCCGCCCTGTCTGTGACACCCCTCCCACATTATATATTCTTCTTCTAATGTGTCCTTACTTCGCCCCTCCCTAATCCCTCCATTCCCACCCATACACCTCAGTCTCTTTCCCTCTGTTAACTTTTAGTCCATTCTTGGGTTTTCTGAGACTGCTGCTGTTTCCTTCTTCAGTTTTTTGTTTGTTCTGATACTGTAATGATGAGTGATATCATTATACATATATATATATATATAGATATTTATATCTATATATATATATGTGTATGTATGTAGGTAAGTAACTCTAATGTTTGCTAAGATGATGCAGCTCCGCAAGGCTGGGCACTGCCCCCCCCCCCGTGGGTGGAGTTTGTAAGCGCAGCACTGTTGCCTGGAGATTCCACGATGTCACAGTGGTGCCTCTGTCCTAGAGACATAATGTGTATGCTGAGAGGAGCAGGTGTGATTCGGGTGAGGTGGACACTGACCAACTTGACAGCATCAGGCTAAATGGAATCCAGAGCCAAGGTACTGTGTGTTCCTTTTCATTTTGTTGTCACTACTTCAAAGTTACATGAACAACATTATGGTTCCTAAGACTACCCCCACTGTCAAGTCCCCAGCACGTAGCCCGTAAGAGTCGCTGTCCAACAGCCCAGGAATATGCTGTAGAAGTGCTGCTGATCATCGCTATGTTATACGGACCTACCTAAGCTTGCCGCCGGGCCACACCCTGTGTGCCACTCATAATGCCCCATTTTCCCTCTCTCCCTTCCCTCCTAAGCCATCCTCCTCAGTCCCATTCCCTTTGGTAAGTGTGAGTCCATTCTTGGGTTCGGTGCGGCTGCTACTGTCCTTTTCTATCACTCCTTTTCTTTTTTCTGGTACTCCACAGGTGAGTGAAATCAGTTGACACTTGTCTTTCTCTGCGTGGCTTATTTCGCTGAGCATGATACCCTCTACCTCCCTCCATGTTGTTGCACATGGTAGGATTGGTTTCTGCATATGGCAGAATAATATTCCACTTTTCATCCTCTGATAGACACTTACCTTGTCTGTTGTTGTGGACAGTGCTGTGATAATTATACGGGTGCACAGGTCTTTTTTAAACTGGGCTGCTGTATTCTAGTGTTTATTTCTGTATGTCCGGATGTATGAATATATTTAGTTAGTTCATTACTCACTGGTATATCTGTTATTTATTTATTTATTTATCATTAGTCTTCATCTACGTGAGTCTCATGTAGTTTAGTAAACTGCCCCCCACAATGAGATGCCCCCACATACCTCATTGCAGTCACTGTCCATGAGCATGTTAAGATGCTGTAGAATCCCTTGTTGTCTTCTCTGTGTCGTACGTCCCTCCCCGTGCCCCCCTTCTGCTTTATGCATGCCAAAGGTAATGTGCACATTCGCCCCCGCTCCGCCTGACATTTTCCTCCGTTCCCACCTGTCCACGTCCATCCCTTTCCGTTTGGTAACTGTGAGTCCACTCTTGTGGTGCCGTTTTTCTTCTTCGGATGTCTCTTGGTTCCCCTCCTGCACAGGCGAGTGATATCATTTGATCCTTGTGTTTCTCCACCTGCCTGCCTTATTACACTGAGTATGATGCCCTCTCACACCATCCGTGTTTCTGCAAATGGTGTGATTTGTTTTCCTATGACTGAATAATATTCCATTGTTCATCTACTGATGGACACTGAGCTTGGCTATTGAGAACAGTGCTGTGGTAATCATAGGGATGCACGTGTCGCTTTTAAACTGGGGGCGGCAATGTCTCGTTCATTCATTCATCTGTTTATTCATTTATTTTTTTATCATGAATCTACAATTATGTGGATCACATCATGTTTATTACACTCCCCCCATCACCAACGTAGGAATGGTTAAGGGACTGAGAAGGCTGGTTGTGAAGGATGGTTGCAGGCTGGTAAGGGGGCATTACGATTAGCTCACATAATGTGGGGGGGGAATTCTATAGGGAAGGCAGTATAGTTCAGAGAATTCAAGCAGTGATTCTTACTATGCTGGTGAACAGTGAGTGTAATGGGGTCTGGGGGGCGACTTGATGATCTGGGCAGTCTAGTAACCTTAATGTTCCTTATGTAATTGTAGACTGGTTATTGTGAATAGTGCTGCCATAAATTTAGGGGTGCAGATGTCTTTCTAGAACTGGGTTGCTGCATTCCTTATGTATGTATGTTTGTATGTATGTATGTGTGTATGTATGTATTCATCCATCCATGCATCCATTCATTCATTCTTTCATTCATTCATTCATTCATTATCTGTCTACCTATCTATCCATGGATGTTTCTGTCATTAATGCACAATTAGATGAGTTCCATTATGTTTACTAGACTCCCCCCATCACGCACGTGCCCCCAGATACCCCATTGCAGTCACTGTCCATGAGCATTGTAAGATACTGTAGAATCCCTACTTGTCTTTTCTGTGTTTTTCCGCCCTGTCTGTGACACCCCTCCCACATTATATATTCTTCTTCTAATGTGTCCTTACTTCGCCCCTCCCTAATCCCTCCATTCCCACCCATACACCTCAGTCTCTTTCCCTCTGTTAACTTTTAGTCCATTCTTGGGTTTTCTGACACTGCTGCTGTTTCCTTCTTCAGTTTTTTGTTTGTTCTGATACTGTAATGATGAGTGATATCATTATACATATATATATATATATATAGATATTTATATCTATATATATATATGTGTATGTATGTAGGTAAGTAACTCTAATGTTTGCTAAGATGATGCAGCTCCGCAAGGCTGGGCACTGCCCCCCCCCCCCGTGGGTGGAGTTTGTAAGCGCAGCACTGTTGCCTGGAGATTCCACGATGTCACAGTGGTGCCTCTGTCCTAGAGACATAATGTGTATGCTGAGAGGAGCAGGTGTGATTCGGGTGAGGTGGACACTGACCAACTTGACAGCATCAGGCTAAATGGAATCCAGAGCCAAGGTACTGTGTGTTCCTTTTCATTTTGTTGTCACTACTTCAAAGTTACATGAACAACATTATGGTTCCTAAGACTACCCCCACTGTCAAGTCCCCAGCACGTAGCCCGTAAGAGTCGCTGTCCAACAGCCCAGGAATATGCTGTAGAAGTGCTGCTGATCATCGCTATGTTATACGGACCTACCTAAGCTTGCCGCCGGGCCACACCCTGTGTGCCACTCATAATGCCCCATTTTCCCTCTCTCCCTTCCCTCCTAAGCCATCCTCCTCAGTCCCATTCCCTTTGGTAAGTGTGAGTCCATTCTTGGGTTCGGTGCGGCTGCTACTGTCCTTTTCTATCACTCCTTTTCTTTTTTCTGGTACTCCACAGGTGAGTGAAATCAGTTGACACTTGTCTTTCTCTGCGTGGCTTATTTCGCTGAGCATGATACCCTCTACCTCCCTCCATGTTGTTGCACATGGTAGGATTGGTTTCTGCATATGGCAGAATAATATTCCACTTTTCATCCTCTGATAGACACTTACCTTGTCTGTTGTTGTGGACAGTGCTGTGATAATTATACGGGTGCACAGGTCTTTTTTAAACTGGGCTGCTGTATTCTAGTGTTTATTTCTGTATGTCCGGATGTATGAATATATTTAGTTAGTTCATTACTCACTGGTATATCTGTTATTTATTTATTTATTTATCATTAGTCTTCATCTACGTGAGTCTCATGTAGTTTAGTAAACTGCCCCCCACAATGAGATGCCCCCACATACCTCATTGCAGTCACTGTCCATGAGCATGTTAAGATGCTGTAGAATCCCTTGTTGTCTTCTCTGTGTCGTACGTCCCTCCCCGTGCCCCCCTTCTGCTTTATGCATGCCAAAGGTAATGTGCACATTCGCCCCCGCTCCGCCTGACATTTTCCTCCGTTCCCACCTGTCCACGTCCATCCCTTTCCGTTTGGTAACTGTGAGTCCACTCTTGTGGTGCCGTTTTTCTTCTTCGGATGTCTCTTGGTTCCCCTCCTGCACAGGCGAGTGATATCATTTGATCCTTGTGTTTCTCCACCTGCCTGCCTTATTACACTGAGTATGATGCCCTCTCACACCATCCGTGTTTCTGCAAATGGTGTGATTTGTTTTCCTATGACTGAATAATATTCCATTGTTCATCTACTGATGGACACTGAGCTTGGCTATTGAGAACAGTGCTGTGGTAATCATAGGGATGCACGTGTCGCTTTTAAACTGGGGGCGGCAATGTCTCATTCATTCATTCATCTGTTTATTCATTTATTTTTTTATCATGAATCTACAATTATGTGGATCACATCATGTTTATTACACTCCCCCCATCACCAACGTAGGAATGGTTAAGGGACTGAGAAGGCTGGTTGTGAAGGATGGTTGCAGGCTGGTAAGGGGGCATTACGATTAGCTCACATAATGTGTGGGGGGGAATTCTATAGGGAAGGCAGTATAGTTCAGAGAATTCAAGCAGTGATTCTTACTATGCTGGTGAACAGTGAGTGTAATGGGGTCTGGGGGGCGACTTGATGATCTGGGCAGTCTAGTAACCTTAATGTTCCTTATGTAATTGTAGACTGGTTATTGTGAATAGTGCTGCCATAAATTTAGGGGTGCAGATGTCTTTCTAGAACTGGGTTGCTGCATTCCTTATGTATGTATGTTTGTATGTATGTATGTGTGTATGTATGTATTCATCCATCCATGCATCCATTCATTCATTCTTTCATTCATTCATTCATTCATTATCTGTCTACCTATCTATCCATGGATGTTTCTGTCATTAATGCACAATTAGATGAGTTCCATTATGTTTACTAGACTCCCCCCATCACGCACGTGCCCCCAGATACCCCATTGCAGTCACTGTCCATGAGCATTGTAAGATACTGTAGAATCCCTACTTGTCTTTTCTGTGTTTTTCCGCCCTGTCTGTGACACCCCTCCCACATTATATATTCTTCTTCTAATGTGTCCTTACTTCGCCCCTCCCTAATCCCTCCATTCCCACCCATACACCTCAGTCTCTTTCCCTCTGTTAACTTTTAGTCCATTCTTGGGTTTTCTGAGACTGCTGCTGTTTCCTTCTTCAGTTTTTTGTTTGTTCTGATACTGTAATGATGAGTGATATCATTATACATATATATATATATATAGATATTTATATCTATATATATATATGTGTATGTATGTAGGTAAGTAACTCTAATGTTTGCTAAGATGATGCAGCTCCGCAAGGCTGGGCACTGCCCCCCCCCCCCCCCGTGGGTGGAGTTTGTAAGCGCAGCACTGTTGCCTGGAGATTCCACGATGTCACAGTGGTGCCTCTGTCCTAGAGACATAATGTGTATGCTGAGAGGAGCAGGTGTGATTCGGGTGAGGTGGACACTGACCAACTTGACAGCATCAGGCTAAATGGAATCCAGAGCCAAGGTACTGTGTGTTCCTTTTCATTTTGTTGTCACTACTTCAAAGTTACATGAACAACATTATGGTTCCTAAGACTACCCCCACTGTCAAGTCCCCAGCACGTAGCCCGTAAGAGTCGCTGTCCAACAGCCCAGGAATATGCTGTAGAAGTGCTGCTGATCATCGCTATGTTATACGGACCTACCTAAGCTTGCCGCCGGGCCACACCCTGTGTGCCACTCATAATGCCCCATTTTCCCTCTCTCCCTTCCCTCCTAAGCCATCCTCCTCAGTCCCATTCCCTTTGGTAAGTGTGAGTCCATTCTTGGGTTCGGTGCGGCTGCTACTGTCCTTTTCTATCACTCCTTTTCTTTTTTCTGGTACTCCACAGGTGAGTGAAATCAGTTGACACTTGTCTTTCTCTGCGTGGCTTATTTCGCTGAGCATGATACCCTCTACCTCCCTCCATGTTGTTGCACATGGTAGGATTGGTTTCTGCATATGGCAGAATAATATTCCACTTTTCATCCTCTGATAGACACTTACCTTGTCTGTTGTTGTGGACAGTGCTGTGATAATTATACGGGTGCACAGGTCTTTTTTAAACTGGGCTGCTGTATTCTAGTGTTTATTTCTGTATGTCCGGATGTATGAATATATTTAGTTAGTTCATTACTCACTGGTATATCTGTTATTTATTTATTTATTTATCATTAGTCTTCATCTACGTGAGTCTCATGTAGTTTAGTAAACTGCCCCCCACAATGAGATGCCCCCACATACCTCATTGCAGTCACTGTCCATGAGCATGTTAAGATGCTGTAGAATCCCTTGTTGTCTTCTCTGTGTCGTACGTCCCTCCCCGTGCCCCCCTTCTGCTTTATGCATGCCAAAGGTAATGTGCACATTCGCCCCCGCTCCGCCTGACATTTTCCTCCGTTCCCACCTGTCCACGTCCATCCCTTTCCGTTTGGTAACTGTGAGTCCACTCTTGTGGTGCCGTTTTTCTTCTTCGGATGTCTCTTGGTTCCCCTCCTGCACAGGCGAGTGATATCATTTGATCCTTGTGTTTCTCCACCTGCCTGCCTTATTACACTGAGTATGATGCCCTCTCACACCATCCGTGTTTCTGCAAATGGTGTGATTTGTTTTCCTATGACTGAATAATATTCCATTGTTCATCTACTGATGGACACTGAGCTTGGCTATTGAGAACAGTGCTGTGGTAATCATAGGGATGCACGTGTCGCTTTTAAACTGGGGGCGGCAATGTCTCATTCATTCATTCATCTGTTTATTCATTTATTTTTTTATCATGAATCTACAATTATGTGGATCACATCATGTTTATTACACTCCCCCCATCACCAACGTAGGAATGGTTAAGGGACTGAGAAGGCTGGTTGTGAAGGATGGTTGCAGGCTGGTAAGGGGGCATTACGATTAGCTCACATAATGTGGGGGGGGAATTCTATAGGGAAGGCAGTATAGTTCAGAGAATTCAAGCAGTGATTCTTACTATGCTGGTGAACAGTGAGTGTAATGGGGTCTGGGGGGCGACTTGATGATCTGGGCAGTCTAGTAACCTTAATGTTCCTTATGTAATTGTAGACTGGTTATTGTGAATAGTGCTGCCATAAATTTAGGGGTGCAGATGTCTTTCTAGAACTGGGTTGCTGCATTCCTTATGTATGTATGTTTGTATGTATGTATGTGTGTATGTATGTATTCATCCATCCATGCATCCATTCATTCATTCTTTCATTCATTCATTCATTCATTATCTGTCTACCTATCTATCCATGGATGTTTCTGTCATTAATGCACAATTAGATGAGTTCCATTATGTTTACTAGACTCCCCCCATCACGCACGTGCCCCCAGATACCCCATTGCAGTCACTGTCCATGAGCATTGTAAGATACTGTAGAATCCCTACTTGTCTTTTCTGTGTTTTTCCGCCCTGTCTGTGACACCCCTCCCACATTATATATTCTTCTTCTAATGTGTCCTTACTTCGCCCCTCCCTAATCCCTCCATTCCCACCCATACACCTCAGTCTCTTTCCCTCTGTTAACTTTTAGTCCATTCTTGGGTTTTCTGAGACTGCTGCTGTTTCCTTCTTCAGTTTTTTGTTTGTTCTGATACTGTAATGATGAGTGATATCATTATACATATATATATATATATAGATATTTATATCTATATATATATATGTGTATGTATGTAGGTAAGTAACTCTAATGTTTGCTAAGATGATGCAGCTCCGCAAGGCTGGGCACTGCCCCCCCCCCCCCCGTGGGTGGAGTTTGTAAGCGCAGCACTGTTGCCTGGAGATTCCACGATGTCACAGTGGTGCCTCTGTCCTAGAGACATAATGTGTATGCTGAGAGGAGCAGGTGTGATTCGGGTGAGGTGGACACTGACCAACTTGACAGCATCAGGCTAAATGGAATCCAGAGCCAAGGTACTGTGTGTTCCTTTTCATTTTGTTGTCACTACTTCAAAGTTACATGAACAACATTATGGTTCCTAAGACTACCCCCACTGTCAAGTCCCCAGCACGTAGCCCGTAAGAGTCGCTGTCCAACAGCCCAGGAATATGCTGTAGAAGTGCTGCTGATCATCGCTATGTTATACGGACCTACCTAAGCTTGCCGCCGGGCCACACCCTGTGTGCCACTCATAATGCCCCATTTTCCCTCTCTCCCTTCCCTCCTAAGCCATCCTCCTCAGTCCCATTCCCTTTGGTAAGTGTGAGTCCATTCTTGGGTTCGGTGCGGCTGCTACTGTCCTTTTCTATCACTCCTTTTCTTTTTTCTGGTACTCCACAGGTGAGTGAAATCAGTTGACACTTGTCTTTCTCTGCGTGGCTTATTTCGCTGAGCATGATACCCTCTACCTCCCTCCATGTTGTTGCACATGGTAGGATTGGTTTCTGCATATGGCAGAATAATATTCCACTTTTCATCCTCTGATAGACACTTACCTTGTCTGTTGTTGTGGACAGTGCTGTGATAATTATACGGGTGCACAGGTCTTTTTTAAACTGGGCTGCTGTATTCTAGTGTTTATTTCTGTATGTCCGGATGTATGAATATATTTAGTTAGTTCATTACTCACTGGTATATCTGTTATTTATTTATTTATTTATCATTAGTCTTCATCTACGTGAGTCTCATGTAGTTTAGTAAACTGCCCCCCACAATGAGATGCCCCCACATACCTCATTGCAGTCACTGTCCATGAGCATGTTAAGATGCTGTAGAATCCCTTGTTGTCTTCTCTGTGTCGTACGTCCCTCCCCGTGCCCCCCTTCTGCTTTATGCATGCCAAAGGTAATGTGCACATTCGCCCCCGCTCCGCCTGACATTTTCCTCCGTTCCCACCTGTCCACGTCCATCCCTTTCCGTTTGGTAACTGTGAGTCCACTCTTGTGGTGCCGTTTTTCTTCTTCGGATGTCTCTTGGTTCCCCTCCTGCACAGGCGAGTGATATCATTTGATCCTTGTGTTTCTCCACCTGCCTGCCTTATTACACTGAGTATGATGCCCTCTCACACCATCCGTGTTTCTGCAAATGGTGTGATTTGTTTTCCTATGACTGAATAATATTCCATTGTTCATCTACTGATGGACACTGAGCTTGGCTATTGAGAACAGTGCTGTGGTAATCATAGGGATGCACGTGTCGCTTTTAAACTGGGGGCGGCAATGTCTCATTCATTCATTCATCTGTTTATTCATTTATTTTTTTATCATGAATCTACAATTATGTGGATCACATCATGTTTATTACACTCCCCCCATCACCAACGTAGGAATGGTTAAGGGACTGAGAAGGCTGGTTGTGAAGGATGGTTGCAGGCTGGTAAGGGGGCATTACGATTAGCTCACATAATGTGGGGGGGGAATTCTATAGGGAAGGCAGTATAGTTCAGAGAATTCAAGCAGTGATTCTTACTATGCTGGTGAACAGTGAGTGTAATGGGGTCTGGGGGGCGACTTGATGATCTGGGCAGTCTAGTAACCTTAATGTTCCTTATGTAATTGTAGACTGGTTATTGTGAATAGTGCTGCCATAAATTTAGGGGTGCAGATGTCTTTCTAGAACTGGGTTGCTGCATTCCTTATGTATGTATGTTTGTATGTATGTATGTGTGTATGTATGTATTCATCCATCCATGCATCCATTCATTCATTCTTTCATTCATTCATTCATTCATTATCTGTCTACCTATCTATCCATGGATGTTTCTGTCATTAATGCACAATTAGATGAGTTCCATTATGTTTACTAGACTCCCCCCATCACGCACGTGCCCCCAGATACCCCATTGCAGTCACTGTCCATGAGCATTGTAAGATACTGTAGAATCCCTACTTGTCTTTTCTGTGTTTTTCCGCCCTGTCTGTGACACCCCTCCCACATTATATATTCTTCTTCTAATGTGTCCTTACTTCGCCCCTCCCTAATCCCTCCATTCCCACCCATACACCTCAGTCTCTTTCCCTCTGTTAACTTTTAGTCCATTCTTGGGTTTTCTGAGACTGCTGCTGTTTCCTTCTTCAGTTTTTTGTTTGTTCTGATACTGTAATGATGAGTGATATCATTATACATATATATATATATATAGATATTTATATCTATATATATATATGTGTATGTATGTAGGTAAGTAACTCTAATGTTTGCTAAGATGATGCAGCTCCGCAAGGCTGGGCACTGCCCCCCCCCCCCGTGGGTGGAGTTTGTAAGCGCAGCACTGTTGCCTGGAGATTCCACGATGTCACAGTGGTGCCTCTGTCCTAGAGACATAATGTGTATGCTGAGAGGAGCAGGTGTGATTCGGGTGAGGTGGACACTGACCAACTTGACAGCATCAGGCTAAATGGAATCCAGAGCCAAGGTACTGTGTGTTCCTTTTCATTTTGTTGTCACTACTTCAAAGTTACATGAACAACATTATGGTTCCTAAGACTACCCCCACTGTCAAGTCCCCAGCACGTAGCCCGTAAGAGTCGCTGTCCAACAGCCCAGGAATATGCTGTAGAAGTGCTGCTGATCATCGCTATGTTATACGGACCTACCTAAGCTTGCCGCCGGGCCACACCCTGTGTGCCACTCATAATGCCCCATTTTCCCTCTCTCCCTTCCCTCCTAAGCCATCCTCCTCAGTCCCATTCCCTTTGGTAAGTGTGAGTCCATTCTTGGGTTCGGTGCGGCTGCTACTGTCCTTTTCTATCACTCCTTTTCTTTTTTCTGGTACTCCACAGGTGAGTGAAATCAGTTGACACTTGTCTTTCTCTGCGTGGCTTATTTCGCTGAGCATGATACCCTCTACCTCCCTCCATGTTGTTGCACATGGTAGGATTGGTTTCTGCATATGGCAGAATAATATTCCACTTTTCATCCTCTGATAGACACTTACCTTGTCTGTTGTTGTGGACAGTGCTGTGATAATTATACGGGTGCACAGGTCTTTTTTAAACTGGGCTGCTGTATTCTAGTGTTTATTTCTGTATGTCCGGATGTATGAATATATTTAGTTAGTTCATTACTCACTGGTATATCTGTTATTTATTTATTTATTTATCATTAGTCTTCATCTACGTGAGTCTCATGTAGTTTAGTAAACTGCCCCCCACAATGAGATGCCCCCACATACCTCATTGCAGTCACTGTCCATGAGCATGTTAAGATGCTGTAGAATCCCTTGTTGTCTTCTCTGTGTCGTACGTCCCTCCCCGTGCCCCCCTTCTGCTTTATGCATGCCAAAGGTAATGTGCACATTCGCCCCCGCTCCGCCTGACATTTTCCTCCGTTCCCACCTGTCCACGTCCATCCCTTTCCGTTTGGTAACTGTGAGTCCACTCTTGTGGTGCCGTTTTTCTTCTTCGGATGTCTCTTGGTTCCCCTCCTGCACAGGCGAGTGATATCATTTGATCCTTGTGTTTCTCCACCTGCCTGCCTTATTACACTGAGTATGATGCCCTCTCACACCATCCGTGTTTCTGCAAATGGTGTGATTTGTTTTCCTATGACTGAATAATATTCCATTGTTCATCTACTGATGGACACTGAGCTTGGCTATTGAGAACAGTGCTGTGGTAATCATAGGGATGCACGTGTCGCTTTTAAACTGGGGGCGGCAATGTCTCATTCATTCATTCATCTGTTTATTCATTTATTTTTTTATCATGAATCTACAATTATGTGGATCACATCATGTTTATTACACTCCCCCCATCACCAACGTAGGAATGGTTAAGGGACTGAGAAGGCTGGTTGTGAAGGATGGTTGCAGGCTGGTAAGGGGGCATTACGATTAGCTCACATAATGTGGGGGGGGAATTCTATAGGGAAGGCAGTATAGTTCAGAGAATTCAAGCAGTGATTCTTACTATGCTGGTGAACAGTGAGTGTAATGGGGTCTGGGGGGCGACTTGATGATCTGGGCAGTCTAGTAACCTTAATGTTCCTTATGTAATTGTAGACTGGTTATTGTGAATAGTGCTGCCATAAATTTAGGGGTGCAGATGTCTTTCTAGAACTGGGTTGCTGCATTCCTTATGTATGTATGTTTGTATGTATGTATGTGTGTATGTATGTATTCATCCATCCATGCATCCATTCATTCATTCTTTCATTCATTCATTCATTCATTATCTGTCTACCTATCTATCCATGGATGTTTCTGTCATTAATGCACAATTAGATGAGTTCCATTATGTTTACTAGACTCCCCCCATCACGCACGTGCCCCCAGATACCCCATTGCAGTCACTGTCCATGAGCATTGTAAGATACTGTAGAATCCCTACTTGTCTTTTCTGTGTTTTTCCGCCCTGTCTGTGACACCCCTCCCACATTATATATTCTTCTTCTAATGTGTCCTTACTTCGCCCCTCCCTAATCCCTCCATTCCCACCCATACACCTCAGTCTCTTTCCCTCTGTTAACTTTTAGTCCATTCTTGGGTTTTCTGAGACTGCTGCTGTTTCCTTCTTCAGTTTTTTGTTTGTTCTGATACTGTAATGATGAGTGATATCATTATACATATATATATATATATAGATATTTATATCTATATATATATATGTGTATGTATGTAGGTAAGTAACTCTAATGTTTGCTAAGATGATGCAGCTCCGCAAGGCTGGGCACTGCCCCCCCCCCCCGTGGGTGGAGTTTGTAAGCGCAGCACTGTTGCCTGGAGATTCCACGATGTCACAGTGGTGCCTCTGTCCTAGAGACATAATGTGTATGCTGAGAGGAGCAGGTGTGATTCGGGTGAGGTGGACACTGACCAACTTGACAGCATCAGGCTAAATGGAATCCAGAGCCAAGGTACTGTGTGTTCCTTTTCATTTTGTTGTCACTACTTCAAAGTTACATGAACAACATTATGGTTCCTAAGACTACCCCCACTGTCAAGTCCCCAGCACGTAGCCCGTAAGAGTCGCTGTCCAACAGCCCAGGAATATGCTGTAGAAGTGCTGCTGATCATCGCTATGTTATACGGACCTACCTAAGCTTGCCGCCGGGCCACACCCTGTGTGCCACTCATAATGCCCCATTTTCCCTCTCTCCCTTCCCTCCTAAGCCATCCTCCTCAGTCCCATTCCCTTTGGTAAGTGTGAGTCCATTCTTGGGTTCGGTGCGGCTGCTACTGTCCTTTTCTATCACTCCTTTTCTTTTTTCTGGTACTCCACAGGTGAGTGAAATCAGTTGACACTTGTCTTTCTCTGCGTGGCTTATTTCGCTGAGCATGATACCCTCTACCTCCCTCCATGTTGTTGCACATGGTAGGATTGGTTTCTGCATATGGCAGAATAATATTCCACTTTTCATCCTCTGATAGACACTTACCTTGTCTGTTGTTGTGGACAGTGCTGTGATAATTATACGGGTGCACAGGTCTTTTTTAAACTGGGCTGCTGTATTCTAGTGTTTATTTCTGTATGTCCGGATGTATGAATATATTTAGTTAGTTCATTACTCACTGGTATATCTGTTATTTATTTATTTATTTATCATTAGTCTTCATCTACGTGAGTCTCATGTAGTTTAGTAAACTGCCCCCCACAATGAGATGCCCCCACATACCTCATTGCAGTCACTGTCCATGAGCATGTTAAGATGCTGTAGAATCCCTTGTTGTCTTCTCTGTGTCGTACGTCCCTCCCCGTGCCCCCCTTCTGCTTTATGCATGCCAAAGGTAATGTGCACATTCGCCCCCGCTCCGCCTGACATTTTCCTCCGTTCCCACCTGTCCACGTCCATCCCTTTCCGTTTGGTAACTGTGAGTCCACTCTTGTGGTGCCGTTTTTCTTCTTCGGATGTCTCTTGGTTCCCCTCCTGCACAGGCGAGTGATATCATTTGATCCTTGTGTTTCTCCACCTGCCTGCCTTATTACACTGAGTATGATGCCCTCTCACACCATCCGTGTTTCTGCAAATGGTGTGATTTGTTTTCCTATGACTGAATAATATTCCATTGTTCATCTACTGATGGACACTGAGCTTGGCTATTGAGAACAGTGCTGTGGTAATCATAGGGATGCACGTGTCGCTTTTAAACTGGGGGCGGCAATGTCTCATTCATTCATTCATCTGTTTATTCATTTATTTTTTTATCATGAATCTACAATTATGTGGATCACATCATGTTTATTACACTCCCCCCATCACCAACGTAGGAATGGTTAAGGGACTGAGAAGGCTGGTTGTGAAGGATGGTTGCAGGCTGGTAAGGGGGCATTACGATTAGCTCACATAATGTGTGGGGGGGAATTCTATAGGGAAGGCAGTATAGTTCAGAGAATTCAAGCAGTGATTCTTACTATGCTGGTGAACAGTGAGTGTAATGGGGTCTGGGGGGCGACTTGATGATCTGGGCAGTCTAGTAACCTTAATGTTCCTTATGTAATTGTAGACTGGTTATTGTGAATAGTGCTGCCATAAATTTAGGGGTGCAGATGTCTTTCTAGAACTGGGTTGCTGCATTCCTTATGTATGTATGTTTGTGTGTATGTATGTGTGTATGTATGTATTCATCCATCCATGCATCCATTCATTCATTCTTTCATTCATTCATTCATTCATTATCTGTCTACCTATCTATCCATGGATGTTTCTGTCATTAATGCACAATTAGATGAGTTCCATTATGTTTACTAGACTCCCCCCATCACGCACGTGCCCCCAGATACCCCATTGCAGTCACTGTCCATGAGCATTGTAAGATACTGTAGAATCCCTACTTGTCTTTTCTGTGTTTTTCCGCCCTGTCTGTGACACCCCTCCCACATTATATATTCTTCTTCTAATGTGTCCTTACTTCGCCCCTCCCTAATCCCTCCATTCCCACCCATACACCTCAGTCTCTTTCCCTCTGTTAACTTTTAGTCCATTCTTGGGTTTTCTGAGACTGCTGCTGTTTCCTTCTTCAGTTTTTTGTTTGTTCTGATACTGTAATGATGAGTGATATCATTATACATATATATATATATATAGATATTTATATCTATATATATATATGTGTATGTATGTAGGTAAGTAACTCTAATGTTTGCTAAGATGATGCAGCTCCGCAAGGCTGGGCACTGCCCCCCCCCCCCCGTGGGTGGAGTTTGTAAGCGCAGCACTGTTGCCTGGAGATTCCACGATGTCACAGTGGTGCCTCTGTCCTAGAGACATAATGTGTATGCTGAGAGGAGCAGGTGTGATTCGGGTGAGGTGGACACTGACCAACTTGACAGCATCAGGCTAAATGGAATCCAGAGCCAAGGTACTGTGTGTTCCTTTTCATTTTGTTGTCACTACTTCAAAGTTACATGAACAACATTATGGTTCCTAAGACTACCCCCACTGTCAAGTCCCCAGCACGTAGCCCGTAAGAGTCGCTGTCCAACAGCCCAGGAATATGCTGTAGAAGTGCTGCTGATCATCGCTATGTTATACGGACCTACCTAAGCTTGCCGCCGGGCCACACCCTGTGTGCCACTCATAATGCCCCATTTTCCCTCTCTCCCTTCCCTCCTAAGCCATCCTCCTCAGTCCCATTCCCTTTGGTAAGTGTGAGTCCATTCTTGGGTTCGGTGCGGCTGCTACTGTCCTTTTCTATCACTCCTTTTCTTTTTTCTGGTACTCCACAGGTGAGTGAAATCAGTTGACACTTGTCTTTCTCTGCGTGGCTTATTTCGCTGAGCATGATACCCTCTACCTCCCTCCATGTTGTTGCACATGGTAGGATTGGTTTCTGCATATGGCAGAATAATATTCCACTTTTCATCCTCTGATAGACACTTACCTTGTCTGTTGTTGTGGACAGTGCTGTGATAATTATACGGGTGCACAGGTCTTTTTTAAACTGGGCTGCTGTATTCTAGTGTTTATTTCTGTATGTCCGGATGTATGAATATATTTAGTTAGTTCATTACTCACTGGTATATCTGTTATTTATTTATTTATTTATCATTAGTCTTCATCTACGTGAGTCTCATGTAGTTTAGTAAACTGCCCCCCACAATGAGATGCCCCCACATACCTCATTGCAGTCACTGTCCATGAGCATGTTAAGATGCTGTAGAATCCCTTGTTGTCTTCTCTGTGTCGTACGTCCCTCCCCGTGCCCCCCTTCTGCTTTATGCATGCCAAAGGTAATGTGCACATTCGCCCCCGCTCCGCCTGACATTTTCCTCCGTTCCCACCTGTCCACGTCCATCCCTTTCCGTTTGGTAACTGTGAGTCCACTCTTGTGGTGCCGTTTTTCTTCTTCGGATGTCTCTTGGTTCCCCTCCTGCACAGGCGAGTGATATCATTTGATCCTTGTGTTTCTCCACCTGCCTGCCTTATTACACTGAGTATGATGCCCTCTCACACCATCCGTGTTTCTGCAAATGGTGTGATTTGTTTTCCTATGACTGAATAATATTCCATTGTTCATCTACTGATGGACACTGAGCTTGGCTATTGAGAACAGTGCTGTGGTAATCATAGGGATGCACGTGTCGCTTTTAAACTGGGGGCGGCAATGTCTCATTCATTCATTCATCTGTTTATTCATTTATTTTTTTATCATGAATCTACAATTATGTGGATCACATCATGTTTATTACACTCCCCCCATCACCAACGTAGGAATGGTTAAGGGACTGAGAAGGCTGGTTGTGAAGGATGGTTGCAGGCTGGTAAGGGGGCATTACGATTAGCTCGCATAATGTGGGGGGGGAATTCTATAGGGAAGGCAGTATAGTTCAGAGAATTCAAGCAGTGATTCTTACTATGCTGGTGAACAGTGAGTGTAATGGGGTCTGGGGGGCGACTTGATGATCTGGGCAGTCTAGTAACCTTAATGTTCCTTATGTAATTGTAGACTGGTTATTGTGAATAGTGCTGCCATAAATTTAGGGGTGCAGATGTCTTTCTAGAACTGGGTTGCTGCATTCCTTATGTATGTATGTTTGTATGTATGTATGTGTGTATGTATGTATTCATCCATCCATGCATCCATTCATTCATTCTTTCATTCATTCATTCATTCATTATCTGTCTACCTATCTATCCATGGATGTTTCTGTCATTAATGCACAATTAGATGAGTTCCATTATGTTTACTAGACTCCCCCCATCACGCACGTGCCCCCAGATACCCCATTGCAGTCACTGTCCATGAGCATTGTAAGATACTGTAGAATCCCTACTTGTCTTTTCTGTGTTTTTCCGCCCTGTCTGTGACACCCCTCCCACATTATATATTCTTCTTCTAATGTGTCCTTACTTCGCCCCTCCCTAATCCCTCCATTCCCACCCATACACCTCAGTCTCTTTCCCTCTGTTAACTTTTAGTCCATTCTTGGGTTTTCTGAGACTGCTGCTGTTTCCTTCTTCAGTTTTTTGTTTGTTCTGATACTGTAATGATGAGTGATATCATTATACATATATATATATATATAGATATTTATATCTATATATATATATGTGTATGTATGTAGGTAAGTAACTCTAATGTTTGCTAAGATGATGCAGCTCCGCAAGGCTGGGCACTGCCCCCCCCCCCCCCGTGGGTGGAGTTTGTAAGCGCAGCACTGTTGCCTGGAGATTCCACGATGTCACAGTGGTGCCTCTGTCCTAGAGACATAATGTGTATGCTGAGAGGAGCAGGTGTGATTCGGGTGAGGTGGACACTGACCAACTTGACAGCATCAGGCTAAATGGAATCCAGAGCCAAGGTACTGTGTGTTCCTTTTCATTTTGTTGTCACTACTTCAAAGTTACATGAACAACATTATGGTTCCTAAGACTACCCCCACTGTCAAGTCCCCAGCACGTAGCCCGTAAGAGTCGCTGTCCAACAGCCCAGGAATATGCTGTAGAAGTGCTGCTGATCATCGCTATGTTATACGGACCTACCTAAGCTTGCCGCCGGGCCACACCCTGTGTGCCACTCATAATGCCCCATTTTCCCTCTCTCCCTTCCCTCCTAAGCCATCCTCCTCAGTCCCATTCCCTTTGGTAAGTGTGAGTCCATTCTTGGGTTCGGTGCGGCTGCTACTGTCCTTTTCTATCACTCCTTTTCTTTTTTCTGGTACTCCACAGGTGAGTGAAATCAGTTGACACTTGTCTTTCTCTGCGTGGCTTATTTCGCTGAGCATGATACCCTCTACCTCCCTCCATGTTGTTGCACATGGTAGGATTGGTTTCTGCATATGGCAGAATAATATTCCACTTTTCATCCTCTGATAGACACTTACCTTGTCTGTTGTTGTGGACAGTGCTGTGATAATTATACGGGTGCACAGGTCTTTTTTAAACTGGGCTGCTGTATTCTAGTGTTTATTTCTGTATGTCCGGATGTATGAATATATTTAGTTAGTTCATTACTCACTGGTATATCTGTTATTTATTTATTTATTTATCATTAGTCTTCATCTACGTGAGTCTCATGTAGTTTAGTAAACTGCCCCCCACAATGAGATGCCCCCACATACCTCATTGCAGTCACTGTCCATGAGCATGTTAAGATGCTGTAGAATCCCTTGTTGTCTTCTCTGTGTCGTACGTCCCTCCCCGTGCCCCCCTTCTGCTTTATGCATGCCAAAGGTAATGTGCACATTCGCCCCCGCTCCGCCTGACATTTTCCTCCGTTCCCACCTGTCCACGTCCATCCCTTTCCGTTTGGTAACTGTGAGTCCACTCTTGTGGTGCCGTTTTTCTTCTTCGGATGTCTCTTGGTTCCCCTCCTGCACAGGCGAGTGATATCATTTGATCCTTGTGTTTCTCCACCTGCCTGCCTTATTACACTGAGTATGATGCCCTCTCACACCATCCGTGTTTCTGCAAATGGTGTGATTTGTTTTCCTATGACTGAATAATATTCCATTGTTCATCTACTGATGGACACTGAGCTTGGCTATTGAGAACAGTGCTGTGGTAATCATAGGGATGCACGTGTCGCTTTTAAACTGGGGGCGGCAATGTCTCATTCATTCATTCATCTGTTTATTCATTTATTTTTTTATCATGAATCTACAATTATGTGGATCACATCATGTTTATTACACTCCCCCCATCACCAACGTAGGAATGGTTAAGGGACTGAGAAGGCTGGTTGTGAAGGATGGTTGCAGGCTGGTAAGGGGGCATTACGATTAGCTCACATAATGTGGGGGGGGAATTCTATAGGGAAGGCAGTATAGTTCAGAGAATTCAAGCAGTGATTCTTACTATGCTGGTGAACAGTGAGTGTAATGGGGTCTGGGGGGCGACTTGATGATCTGGGCAGTCTAGTAACCTTAATGTTCCTTATGTAATTGTAGACTGGTTATTGTGAATAGTGCTGCCATAAATTTAGGGGTGCAGATGTCTTTCTAGAACTGGGTTGCTGCATTCCTTATGTATGTATGTTTGTATGTATGTATGTGTGTATGTATGTATTCATCCATCCATGCATCCATTCATTCATTCTTTCATTCATTCATTCATTCATTATCTGTCTACCTATCTATCCATGGATGTTTCTGTCATTAATGCACAATTAGATGAGTTCCATTATGTTTACTAGACTCCCCCCATCACGCACGTGCCCCCAGATACCCCATTGCAGTCACTGTCCATGAGCATTGTAAGATACTGTAGAATCCCTACTTGTCTTTTCTGTGTTTTTCCGCCCTGTCTGTGACACCCCTCCCACATTATATATTCTTCTTCTAATGTGTCCTTACTTCGCCCCTCCCTAATCCCTCCATTCCCACCCATACACCTCAGTCTCTTTCCCTCTGTTAACTTTTAGTCCATTCTTGGGTTTTCTGACACTGCTGCTGTTTCCTTCTTCAGTTTTTTGTTTGTTCTGATACTGTAATGATGAGTGATATCATTATACATATATATATATATATAGATATTTATATCTATATATATATATGTGTATGTATGTAGGTAAGTAACTCTAATGTTTGCTAAGATGATGCAGCTCCGCAAGGCTGGGCACTGCCCCCCCCCCCCCCGTGGGTGGAGTTTGTAAGCGCAGCACTGTTGCCTGGAGATTCCACGATGTCACAGTGGTGCCTCTGTCCTAGAGACATAATGTGTATGCTGAGAGGAGCAGGTGTGATTCGGGTGAGGTGGACACTGACCAACTTGACAGCATCAGGCTAAATGGAATCCAGAGCCAAGGTACTGTGTGTTCCTTTTCATTTTGTTGTCACTACTTCAAAGTTACATGAACAACATTATGGTTCCTAAGACTACCCCCACTGTCAAGTCCCCAGCACGTAGCCCGTAAGAGTCGCTGTCCAACAGCCCAGGAATATGCTGTAGAAGTGCTGCTGATCATCGCTATGTTATACGGACCTACCTAAGCTTGCCGCCGGGCCACACCCTGTGTGCCACTCATAATGCCCCATTTTCCCTCTCTCCCTTCCCTCCTAAGCCATCCTCCTCAGTCCCATTCCCTTTGGTAAGTGTGAGTCCATTCTTGGGTTCGGTGCGGCTGCTACTGTCCTTTTCTATCACTCCTTTTCTTTTTTCTGGTACTCCACAGGTGAGTGAAATCAGTTGACACTTGTCTTTCTCTGCGTGGCTTATTTCGCTGAGCATGATACCCTCTACCTCCCTCCATGTTGTTGCACATGGTAGGATTGGTTTCTGCATATGGCAGAATAATATTCCACTTTTCATCCTCTGATAGACACTTACCTTGTCTGTTGTTGTGGACAGTGCTGTGATAATTATACGGGTGCACAGGTCTTTTTTAAACTGGGCTGCTGTATTCTAGTGTTTATTTCTGTATGTCCGGATGTATGAATATATTTAGTTAGTTCATTACTCACTGGTATATCTGTTATTTATTTATTTATTTATCATTAGTCTTCATCTACGTGAGTCTCATGTAGTTTAGTAAACTGCCCCCCACAATGAGATGCCCCCACATACCTCATTGCAGTCACTGTCCATGAGCATGTTAAGATGCTGTAGAATCCCTTGTTGTCTTCTCTGTGTCGTACGTCCCTCCCCGTGCCCCCCTTCTGCTTTATGCATGCCAAAGGTAATGTGCACATTCGCCCCCGCTCCGCCTGACATTTTCCTCCGTTCCCACCTGTCCACGTCCATCCCTTTCCATTTGGTAACTGTGAGTCCACTCTTGTGGTGCCGTTTTTCTTCTTCGGATGTCTCTTGGTTCCCCTCCTGCACAGGCGAGTGATATCATTTGATCCTTGTGTTTCTCCACCTGCCTGCCTTATTACACTGAGTATGATGCCCTCTCACACCATCCGTGTTTCTGCAAATGGTGTGATTTGTTTTCCTATGACTGAATAATATTCCATTGTTCATCTACTGATGGACACTGAGCTTGGCTATTGAGAACAGTGCTGTGGTAATCATAGGGATGCACGTGTCGCTTTTAAACTGGGGGCGGCAATGTCTCATTCATTCATTCATCTGTTTATTCATTTATTTTTTTATCATGAATCTACAATTATGTGGATCACATCATGTTTATTACACTCCCCCCATCACCAACGTAGGAATGGTTAAGGGACTGAGAAGGCTGGTTGTGAAGGATGGTTGCAGGCTGGTAAGGGGGCATTACGATTAGCTCACATAATGTGTGGGGGGGAATTCTATAGGGAAGGCAGTATAGTTCAGAGAATTCAAGCAGTGATTCTTACTATGCTGGTGAACAGTGAGTGTAATGGGGTCTGGGGGGCGACTTGATGATCTGGGCAGTCTAGTAACCTTAATGTTCCTTATGTAATTGTAGACTGGTTATTGTGAATAGTGCTGCCATAAATTTAGGGGTGCAGATGTCTTTCTAGAACTGGGTTGCTGCATTCCTTATGTATGTATGTTTGTGTGTATGTATGTGTGTATGTATGTATTCATCCATCCATGCATCCATTCATTCATTCTTTCATTCATTCATTCATTCATTATCTGTCTACCTATCTATCCATGGATGTTTCTGTCATTAATGCACAATTAGATGAGTTCCATTATGTTTACTAGACTCCCCCCATCACGCACGTGCCCCCAGATACCCCATTGCAGTCACTGTCCATGAGCATTGTAAGATACTGTAGAATCCCTACTTGTCTTTTCTGTGTTTTTCCGCCCTGTCTGTGACACCCCTCCCACATTATATATTCTTCTTCTAATGTGTCCTTACTTCGCCCCTCCCTAATCCCTCCATTCCCACCCATACACCTCAGTCTCTTTCCCTCTGTTAACTTTTAGTCCATTCTTGGGTTTTCTGAGACTGCTGCTGTTTCCTTCTTCAGTTTTTTGTTTGTTCTGATACTGTAATGATGAGTGATATCATTATACATATATATATATATAGATATTTATATCTATATATATATATGTGTATGTATGTAGGTAAGTAACTCTAATGTTTGCTAAGATGATGCAGCTCCGCAAGGCTGGGCACTGCCCCCCCCCCCCCCGTGGGTGGAGTTTGTAAGCGCAGCACTGTTGCCTGGAGATTCCACGATGTCACAGTGGTGCCTCTGTCCTAGAGACATAATGTGTATGCTGAGAGGAGCAGGTGTGATTCGGGTGAGGTGGACACTGACCAACTTGACAGCATCAGGCTAAATGGAATCCAGAGCCAAGGTACTGTGTGTTCCTTTTCATTTTGTTGTCACTACTTCAAAGTTACATGAACAACATTATGGTTCCTAAGACTACCCCCACTGTCAAGTCCCCAGCACGTAGCCCGTAAGAGTCGCTGTCCAACAGCCCAGGAATATGCTGTAGAAGTGCTGCTGATCATCGCTATGTTATACGGACCTACCTAAGCTTGCCGCCGGGCCACACCCTGTGTGCCACTCATAATGCCCCATTTTCCCTCTCTCCCTTCCCTCCTAAGCCATCCTCCTCAGTCCCATTCCCTTTGGTAAGTGTGAGTCCATTCTTGGGTTCGGTGCGGCTGCTACTGTCCTTTTCTATCACTCCTTTTCTTTTTTCTGGTACTCCACAGGTGAGTGAAATCAGTTGACACTTGTCTTTCTCTGCGTGGCTTATTTCGCTGAGCATGATACCCTCTACCTCCCTCCATGTTGTTGCACATGGTAGGATTGGTTTCTGCATATGGCAGAATAATATTCCACTTTTCATCCTCTGATAGACACTTACCTTGTCTGTTGTTGTGGACAGTGCTGTGATAATTATACGGGTGCACAGGTCTTTTTTAAACTGGGCTGCTGTATTCTAGTGTTTATTTCTGTATGTCCGGATGTATGAATATATTTAGTTAGTTCATTACTCACTGGTATATCTGTTATTTATTTATTTATTTATCATTAGTCTTCATCTACGTGAGTCTCATGTAGTTTAGTAAACTGCCCCCCACAATGAGATGCCCCCACATACCTCATTGCAGTCACTGTCCATGAGCATGTTAAGATGCTGTAGAATCCCTTGTTGTCTTCTCTGTGTCGTACGTCCCTCCCCGTGCCCCCCTTCTGCTTTATGCATGCCAAAGGTAATGTGCACATTCGCCCCCGCTCCGCCTGACATTTTCCTCCGTTCCCACCTGTCCACGTCCATCCCTTTCCGTTTGGTAACTGTGAGTCCACTCTTGTGGTGCCGTTTTTCTTCTTCGGATGTCTCTTGGTTCCCCTCCTGCACAGGCGAGTGATATCATTTGATCCTTGTGTTTCTCCACCTGCCTGCCTTATTACACTGAGTATGATGCCCTCTCACACCATCCGTGTTTCTGCAAATGGTGTGATTTGTTTTCCTATGACTGAATAATATTCCATTGTTCATCTACTGATGGACACTGAGCTTGGCTATTGAGAACAGTGCTGTGGTAATCATAGGGATGCACGTGTCGCTTTTAAACTGGGGGCGGCAATGTCTCATTCATTCATTCATCTGTTTATTCATTTATTTTTTTATCATGAATCTACAATTATGTGGATCACATCATGTTTATTACACTCCCCCCATCACCAACGTAGGAATGGTTAAGGGACTGAGAAGGCTGGTTGTGAAGGATGGTTGCAGGCTGGTAAGGGGGCATTACGATTAGCTCGCATAATGTGGGGGGGGAATTCTATAGGGAAGGCAGTATAGTTCAGAGAATTCAAGCAGTGATTCTTACTATGCTGGTGAACAGTGAGTGTAATGGGGTCTGGGGGGCGACTTGATGATCTGGGCAGTCTAGTAACCTTAATGTTCCTTATGTAATTGTAGACTGGTTATTGTGAATAGTGCTGCCATAAATTTAGGGGTGCAGATGTCTTTCTAGAACTGGGTTGCTGCATTCCTTATGTATGTATGTTTGTATGTATGTATGTGTGTATGTATGTATTCATCCATCCATGCATCCATTCATTCATTCTTTCATTCATTCATTCATTCATTATCTGTCTACCTATCTATCCATGGATGTTTCTGTCATTAATGCACAATTAGATGAGTTCCATTATGTTTACTAGACTCCCCCCATCACGCACGTGCCCCCAGATACCCCATTGCAGTCACTGTCCATGAGCATTGTAAGATACTGTAGAATCCCTACTTGTCTTTTCTGTGTTTTTCCGCCCTGTCTGTGACACCCCTCCCACATTATATATTCTTCTTCTAATGTGTCCTTACTTCGCCCCTCCCTAATCCCTCCATTCCCACCCATACACCTCAGTCTCTTTCCCTCTGTTAACTTTTAGTCCATTCTTGGGTTTTCTGAGACTGCTGCTGTTTCCTTCTTCAGTTTTTTGTTTGTTCTGATACTGTAATGATGAGTGATATCATTATACATATATATATATATATAGATATTTATATCTATATATATATATGTGTATGTATGTAGGTAAGTAACTCTAATGTTTGCTAAGATGATGCAGCTCCGCAAGGCTGGGCACTGCCCCCCCCCCCCCCGTGGGTGGAGTTTGTAAGCGCAGCACTGTTGCCTGGAGATTCCACGATGTCACAGTGGTGCCTCTGTCCTAGAGACATAATGTGTATGCTGAGAGGAGCAGGTGTGATTCGGGTGAGGTGGACACTGACCAACTTGACAGCATCAGGCTAAATGGAATCCAGAGCCAAGGTACTGTGTGTTCCTTTTCATTTTGTTGTCACTACTTCAAAGTTACATGAACAACATTATGGTTCCTAAGACTACCCCCACTGTCAAGTCCCCAGCACGTAGCCCGTAAGAGTCGCTGTCCAACAGCCCAGGAATATGCTGTAGAAGTGCTGCTGATCATCGCTATGTTATACGGACCTACCTAAGCTTGCCGCCGGGCCACACCCTGTGTGCCACTCATAATGCCCCATTTTCCCTCTCTCCCTTCCCTCCTAAGCCATCCTCCTCAGTCCCATTCCCTTTGGTAAGTGTGAGTCCATTCTTGGGTTCGGTGCGGCTGCTACTGTCCTTTTCTATCACTCCTTTTCTTTTTTCTGGTACTCCACAGGTGAGTGAAATCAGTTGACACTTGTCTTTCTCTGCGTGGCTTATTTCGCTGAGCATGATACCCTCTACCTCCCTCCATGTTGTTGCACATGGTAGGATTGGTTTCTGCATATGGCAGAATAATATTCCACTTTTCATCCTCTGATAGACACTTACCTTGTCTGTTGTTGTGGACAGTGCTGTGATAATTATACGGGTGCACAGGTCTTTTTTAAACTGGGCTGCTGTATTCTAGTGTTTATTTCTGTATGTCCGGATGTATGAATATATTTAGTTAGTTCATTACTCACTGGTATATCTGTTATTTATTTATTTATTTATCATTAGTCTTCATCTACGTGAGTCTCATGTAGTTTAGTAAACTGCCCCCCACAATGAGATGCCCCCACATACCTCATTGCAGTCACTGTCCATGAGCATGTTAAGATGCTGTAGAATCCCTTGTTGTCTTCTCTGTGTCGTACGTCCCTCCCCGTGCCCCCCTTCTGCTTTATGCATGCCAAAGGTAATGTGCACATTCGCCCCCGCTCCGCCTGACATTTTCCTCCGTTCCCACCTGTCCACGTCCATCCCTTTCCGTTTGGTAACTGTGAGTCCACTCTTGTGGTGCCGTTTTTCTTCTTCGGATGTCTCTTGGTTCCCCTCCTGCACAGGCGAGTGATATCATTTGATCCTTGTGTTTCTCCACCTGCCTGCCTTATTACACTGAGTATGATGCCCTCTCACACCATCCGTGTTTCTGCAAATGGTGTGATTTGTTTTCCTATGACTGAATAATATTCCATTGTTCATCTACTGATGGACACTGAGCTTGGCTATTGAGAACAGTGCTGTGGTAATCATAGGGATGCACGTGTCGCTTTTAAACTGGGGGCGGCAATGTCTCATTCATTCATTCATCTGTTTATTCATTTATTTTTTTATCATGAATCTACAATTATGTGGATCACATCATGTTTATTACACTCCCCCCATCACCAACGTAGGAATGGTTAAGGGACTGAGAAGGCTGGTTGTGAAGGATGGTTGCAGGCTGGTAAGGGGGCATTACGATTAGCTCACATAATGTGGGGGGGGAATTCTATAGGGAAGGCAGTATAGTTCAGAGAATTCAAGCAGTGATTCTTACTATGCTGGTGAACAGTGAGTGTAATGGGGTCTGGGGGGCGACTTGATGATCTGGGCAGTCTAGTAACCTTAATGTTCCTTATGTAATTGTAGACTGGTTATTGTGAATAGTGCTGCCATAAATTTAGGGGTGCAGATGTCTTTCTAGAACTGGGTTGCTGCATTCCTTATGTATGTATGTTTGTATGTATGTATGTGTGTATGTATGTATTCATCCATCCATGCATCCATTCATTCATTCTTTCATTCATTCATTCATTCATTATCTGTCTACCTATCTATCCATGGATGTTTCTGTCATTAATGCACAATTAGATGAGTTCCATTATGTTTACTAGACTCCCCCCATCACGCACGTGCCCCCAGATACCCCATTGCAGTCACTGTCCATGAGCATTGTAAGATACTGTAGAATCCCTACTTGTCTTTTCTGTGTTTTTCCGCCCTGTCTGTGACACCCCTCCCACATTATATATTCTTCTTCTAATGTGTCCTTACTTCGCCCCTCCCTAATCCCTCCATTCCCACCCATACACCTCAGTCTCTTTCCCTCTGTTAACTTTTAGTCCATTCTTGGGTTTTCTGAGACTGCTGCTGTTTCCTTCTTCAGTTTTTTGTTTGTTCTGATACTGTAATGATGAGTGATATCATTATACATATATATATATATATAGATATTTATATCTATATATATATATGTGTATGTATGTAGGTAAGTAACTCTAATGTTTGCTAAGATGATGCAGCTCCGCAAGGCTGGGCACTGCCCCCCCCCCCCCCCGTGGGTGGAGTTTGTAAGCGCAGCACTGTTGCCTGGAGATTCCACGATGTCACAGTGGTGCCTCTGTCCTAGAGACATAATGTGTATGCTGAGAGGAGCAGGTGTGATTCGGGTGAGGTGGACACTGACCAACTTGACAGCATCAGGCTAAATGGAATCCAGAGCCAAGGTACTGTGTGTTCCTTTTCATTTTGTTGTCACTACTTCAAAGTTACATGAACAACATTATGGTTCCTAAGACTACCCCCACTGTCAAGTCCCCAGCACGTAGCCCGTAAGAGTCGCTGTCCAACAGCCCAGGAATATGCTGTAGAAGTGCTGCTGATCATCGCTATGTTATACGGACCTACCTAAGCTTGCCGCCGGGCCACACCCTGTGTGCCACTCATAATGCCCCATTTTCCCTCTCTCCCTTCCCTCCTAAGCCATCCTCCTCAGTCCCATTCCCTTTGGTAAGTGTGAGTCCATTCTTGGGTTCGGTGCGGCTGCTACTGTCCTTTTCTATCACTCCTTTTCTTTTTTCTGGTACTCCACAGGTGAGTGAAATCAGTTGACACTTGTCTTTCTCTGCGTGGCTTATTTCGCTGAGCATGATACCCTCTACCTCCCTCCATGTTGTTGCACATGGTAGGATTGGTTTCTGCATATGGCAGAATAATATTCCACTTTTCATCCTCTGATAGACACCTACCTTGTCTGTTGTTGTGGACAGTGCTGTGATAATTATACGGGTGCACAGGTCTTTTTTAAACTGGGCTGCTGTATTCTAGTGTTTATTTCTGTATGTCCGGATGTATGAATATATTTAGTTAGTTCATTACTCACTGGTATATCTGTTATTTATTTATTTATTTATCATTAGTCTTCATCTACGTGAGTCTCATGTAGTTTAGTAAACTGCCCCCCACAATGAGATGCCCCCACATACCTCATTGCAGTCACTGTCCATGAGCATGTTAAGATGCTGTAGAATCCCTTGTTGTCTTCTCTGTGTCGTACGTCCCTCCCCGTGCCCCCCTTCTGCTTTATGCATGCCAAAGGTAATGTGCACATTCGCCCCCGCTCCGCCTGACATTTTCCTCCGTTCCCACCTGTCCACGTCCATCCCTTTCCGTTTGGTAACTGTGAGTCCACTCTTGTGGTGCCGTTTTTCTTCTTCGGATGTCTCTTGGTTCCCCTCCTGCACAGGCGAGTGATATCATTTGATCCTTGTGTTTCTCCACCTGCCTGCCTTATTACACTGAGTATGATGCCCTCTCACACCATCCGTGTTTCTGCAAATGGTGTGATTTGTTTTCCTATGACTGAATAATATTCCATTGTTCATCTACTGATGGACACTGAGCTTGGCTATTGAGAACAGTGCTGTGGTAATCATAGGGATGCACGTGTCGCTTTTAAACTGGGGGCGGCAATGTCTCATTCATTCATTCATCTGTTTATTCATTTATTTTTTTATCATGAATCTACAATTATGTGGATCACATCATGTTTATTACACTCCCCCCATCACCAACGTAGGAATGGTTAAGGGACTGAGAAGGCTGGTTGTGAAGGATGGTTGCAGGCTGGTAAGGGGGCATTACGATTAGCTCACATAATGTGGGGGGGGAATTCTATAGGGAAGGCAGTATAGTTCAGAGAATTCAAGCAGTGATTCTTACTATGCTGGTGAACAGTGAGTGTAATGGGGTCTGGGGGGCGACTTGATGATCTGGGCAGTCTAGTAACCTTAATGTTCCTTATGTAATTGTAGACTGGTTATTGTGAATAGTGCTGCCATAAATTTAGGGGTGCAGATGTCTTTCTAGAACTGGGTTGCTGCATTCCTTATGTATGTATGTTTGTATGTATGTATGTGTGTATGTATGTATTCATCCATCCATGCATCCATTCATTCATTCTTTCATTCATTCATTCATTCATTATCTGTCTACCTATCTATCCATGGATGTTTCTGTCATTAATGCACAATTAGATGAGTTCCATTATGTTTACTAGACTCCCCCCATCACGCACGTGCCCCCAGATACCCCATTGCAGTCACTGTCCATGAGCATTGTAAGATACTGTAGAATCCCTACTTGTCTTTTCTGTGTTTTTCCGCCCTGTCTGTGACACCCCTCCCACATTATATATTCTTCTTCTAATGTGTCCTTACTTCGCCCCTCCCTAATCCCTCCATTCCCACCCATACACCTCAGTCTCTTTCCCTCTGTTAACTTTTAGTCCATTCTTGGGTTTTCTGAGACTGCTGCTGTTTCCTTCTTCAGTTTTTTGTTTGTTCTGATACTGTAATGATGAGTGATATCATTATACATATATATATATATATAGATATTTATATCTATATATATATATGTGTATGTATGTAGGTAAGTAACTCTAATGTTTGCTAAGATGATGCAGCTCCGCAAGGCTGGGCACTGCCCCCCCCCCCCCCGTGGGTGGAGTTTGTAAGCGCAGCACTGTTGCCTGGAGATTCCACGATGTCACAGTGGTGCCTCTGTCCTAGAGACATAATGTGTATGCTGAGAGGAGCAGGTGTGATTCGGGTGAGGTGGACACTGACCAACTTGACAGCATCAGGCTAAATGGAATCCAGAGCCAAGGTACTGTGTGTTCCTTTTCATTTTGTTGTCACTACTTCAAAGTTACATGAACAACATTATGGTTCCTAAGACTACCCCCACTGTCAAGTCCCCAGCACGTAGCCCGTAAGAGTCGCTGTCCAACAGCCCAGGAATATGCTGTAGAAGTGCTGCTGATCATCGCTATGTTATACGGACCTACCTAAGCTTGCCGCCGGGCCACACCCTGTGTGCCACTCATAATGCCCCATTTTCCCTCTCTCCCTTCCCTCCTAAGCCATCCTCCTCAGTCCCATTCCCTTTGGTAAGTGTGAGTCCATTCTTGGGTTCGGTGCGGCTGCTACTGTCCTTTTCTATCACTCCTTTTCTTTTTTCTGGTACTCCACAGGTGAGTGAAATCAGTTGACACTTGTCTTTCTCTGCGTGGCTTATTTCGCTGAGCATGATACCCTCTACCTCCCTCCATGTTGTTGCACATGGTAGGATTGGTTTCTGCATATGGCAGAATAATATTCCACTTTTCATCCTCTGATAGACACTTACCTTGTCTGTTGTTGTGGACAGTGCTGTGATAATTATACGGGTGCACAGGTCTTTTTTAAACTGGGCTGCTGTATTCTAGTGTTTATTTCTGTATGTCCGGATGTATGAATATATTTAGTTAGTTCATTACTCACTGGTATATCTGTTATTTATTTATTTATTTATCATTAGTCTTCATCTACGTGAGTCTCATGTAGTTTCGTAAACTGCCCCCCACAATGAGATGCCCCCACATACCTCATTGCAGTCACTGTCCATGAGCATGTTAAGATGCTGTAGAATCCCTTGTTGTCTTCTCTGTGTCGTACGTCCCTCCCCGTGCCCCCCTTCTGCTTTATGCATGCCAAAGGTAATGTGCACATTCGCCCCCGCTCCGCCTGACATTTTCCTCCGTTCCCACCTGTCCACGTCCATCCCTTTCCGTTTGGTAACTGTGAGTCCACTCTTGTGGTGCCGTTTTTCTTCTTCGGATGTCTCTTGGTTCCCCTCCTGCACAGGCGAGTGATATCATTTGATCCTTGTGTTTCTCCACCTGCCTGCCTTATTACACTGAGTATGATGCCCTCTCACACCATCCGTGTTTCTGCAAATGGTGTGATTTGTTTTCCTATGACTGAATAATATTCCATTGTTCATCTACTGATGGACACTGAGCTTGGCTATTGAGAACAGTGCTGTGGTAATCATAGGGATGCACGTGTCGCTTTTAAACTGGGGGCGGCAATGTCTCATTCATTCATTCATCTGTTTATTCATTTATTTTTTTATCATGAATCTACAATTATGTGGATCACATCATGTTTGTTACACTCCCCCCATCACCAACGTAGGAATGGTTAAGGGACTGAGAAGGCTGGTTGTGAAGGATGGTTGCAGGCTGGTAAGGGGGCATTACGATTAGCTCACATAATGTGGGGGGGGAATTCTATAGGGAAGGCAGTATAGTTCAGAGAATTCAAGCAGTGATTCTTACTATGCTGGTGAACAGTGAGTGTAATGGGGTCTGGGGGGCGACTTGATGATCTGGGCAGTCTAGTAACCTTAATGTTCCTTATGTAATTGTAGACTGGTTATTGTGAATAGTGCTGCCATAAATTTAGGGGTGCAGATGTCTTTCTAGAACTGGGTTGCTGCATTCCTTATGTATGTATGTTTGTATGTATGTATGTGTGTATGTATGTATTCATCCATCCATGCATCCATTCATTCATTCTTTCATTCATTCATTCATTCATTATCTGTCTACCTATCTATCCATGGATGTTTCTGTCATTAATGCACAATTAGATGAGTTCCATTATGTTTACTAGACTCCCCCCATCACGCACGTGCCCCCAGATACCCCATTGCAGTCACTGTCCATGAGCATTGTAAGATACTGTAGAATCCCTACTTGTCTTTTCTGTGTTTTTCCGCCCTGTCTGTGACACCCCTCCCACATTATATATTCTTCTTCTAATGTGTCCTTACTTCGCCCCTCCCTAATCCCTCCATTCCCACCCATACACCTCAGTCTCTTTCCCTCTGTTAACTTTTAGTCCATTCTTGGGTTTTCTGAGACTGCTGCTGTTTCCTTCTTCAGTTTTTTGTTTGTTCTGATACTGTAATGATGAGTGATATCATTATACATATATATATATATATAGATATTTATATCTATATATATATATGTGTATGTATGTAGGTAAGTAACTCTAATGTTTGCTAAGATGATGCAGCTCCGCAAGGCTGGGCACTGCCCCCCCCCCCCGTGGGTGGAGTTTGTAAGCGCAGCACTGTTGCCTGGAGATTCCACGATGTCACAGTGGTGCCTCTGTCCTAGAGACATAATGTGTATGCTGAGAGGAGCAGGTGTGATTCGGGTGAGGTGGACACTGACCAACTTGACAGCATCAGGCTAAATGGAATCCAGAGCCAAGGTACTGTGTGTTCCTTTTCATTTTGTTGTCACTACTTCAAAGTTACATGAACAACATTATGGTTCCTAAGACTACCCCCACTGTCAAGTCCCCAGCACGTAGCCCGTAAGAGTCGCTGTCCAACAGCCCAGGAATATGCTGTAGAAGTGCTGCTGATCATCGCTATGTTATACGGACCTACCTAAGCTTGCCGCCGGGCCACACCCTGTGTGCCACTCATAATGCCCCATTTTCCCTCTCTCCCTTCCCTCCTAAGCCATCCTCCTCAGTCCCATTCCCTTTGGTAAGTGTGAGTCCATTCTTGGGTTCGGTGCGGCTGCTACTGTCCTTTTCTATCACTCCTTTTCTTTTTTCTGGTACTCCACAGGTGAGTGAAATCAGTTGACACTTGTCTTTCTCTGCGTGGCTTATTTCGCTGAGCATGATACCCTCTACCTCCCTCCATGTTGTTGCACATGGTAGGATTGGTTTCTGCATATGGCAGAATAATATTCCACTTTTCATCCTCTGATAGACACTTACCTTGTCTGTTGTTGTGGACAGTGCTGTGATAATTATACGGGTGCACAGGTCTTTTTTAAACTGGGCTGCTGTATTCTAGTGTTTATTTCTGTATGTCCGGATGTATGAATATATTTAGTTAGTTCATTACTCACTGGTATATCTGTTATTTATTTATTTATTTATCATTAGTCTTCATCTACGTGAGTCTCATGTAGTTTAGTAAACTGCCCCCCACAATGAGATGCCCCCACATACCTCATTGCAGTCACTGTCCATGAGCATGTTAAGATGCTGTAGAATCCCTTGTTGTCTTCTCTGTGTCGTACGTCCCTCCCCGTGCCCCCCTTCTGCTTTATGCATGCCAAAGGTAATGTGCACATTCGCCCCCGCTCCGCCTGACATTTTCCTCCGTTCCCACCTGTCCACGTCCATCCCTTTCCGTTTGGTAACTGTGAGTCCACTCTTGTGGTGCCGTTTTTCTTCTTCGGATGTCTCTTGGTTCCCCTCCTGCACAGGCGAGTGATATCATTTGATCCTTGTGTTTCTCCACCTGCCTGCCTTATTACACTGAGTATGATGCCCTCTCACACCATCCGTGTTTCTGCAAATGGTGTGATTTGTTTTCCTATGACTGAATAATATTCCATTGTTCATCTACTGATGGACACTGAGCTTGGCTATTGAGAACAGTGCTGTGGTAATCATAGGGATGCACGTGTCGCTTTTAAACTGGGGGCGGCAATGTCTCATTCATTCATTCATCTGTTTATTCATTTATTTTTTTATCATGAATCTACAATTATGTGGATCACATCATGTTTATTACACTCCCCCCATCACCAACGTAGGAATGGTTAAGGGACTGAGAAGGCTGGTTGTGAAGGATGGTTGCAGGCTGGTAAGGGGGCATTACGATTAGCTCACATAATGTGGGGGGGGAATTCTATAGGGAAGGCAGTATAGTTCAGAGAATTCAAGCAGTGATTCTTACTATGCTGGTGAACAGTGAGTGTAATGGGGTCTGGGGGGCGACTTGATGATCTGGGCAGTCTAGTAACCTTAATGTTCCTTATGTAATTGTAGACTGGTTATTGTGAATAGTGCTGCCATAAATTTAGGGGTGCAGATGTCTTTCTAGAACTGGGTTGCTGCATTCCTTATGTATGTATGTTTGTATGTATGTATGTGTGTATGTATGTATTCATCCATCCATGCATCCATTCATTCATTCTTTCATTCATTCATTCATTCATTATCTGTCTACCTATCTATCCATGGATGTTTCTGTCATTAATGCACAATTAGATGAGTTCCATTATGTTTACTAGACTCCCCCCATCACGCACGTGCCCCCAGATACCCCATTGCAGTCACTGTCCATGAGCATTGTAAGATACTGTAGAATCCCTACTTGTCTTTTCTGTGTTTTTCCGCCCTGTCTGTGACACCCCTCCCACATTATATATTCTTCTTCTAATGTGTCCTTACTTCGCCCCTCCCTAATCCCTCCATTCCCACCCATACACCTCAGTCTCTTTCCCTCTGTTAACTTTTAGTCCATTCTTGGGTTTTCTGAGACTGCTGCTGTTTCCTTCTTCAGTTTTTTGTTTGTTCTGATACTGTAATGATGAGTGATATCATTATACATATATATATATATATATAGATATTTATATCTATATATATATATGTGTATGTATGTAGGTAAGTAACTCTAATGTTTGCTAAGATGATGCAGCTCCGCAAGGCTGGGCACTGCCCCCCCCCCCCGTGGGTGGAGTTTGTAAGCGCAGCACTGTTGCCTGGAGATTCCACGATGTCACAGTGGTGCCTCTGTCCTAGAGACATAATGTGTATGCTGAGAGGAGCAGGTGTGATTCGGGTGAGGTGGACACTGACCAACTTGACAGCATCAGGCTAAATGGAATCCAGAGCCAAGGTACTGTGTGTTCCTTTTCATTTTGTTGTCACTACTTCAAAGTTACATGAACAACATTATGGTTCCTAAGACTACCCCCACTGTCAAGTCCCCAGCACGTAGCCCGTAAGAGTCGCTGTCCAACAGCCCAGGAATATGCTGTAGAAGTGCTGCTGATCATCGCTATGTTATACGGACCTACCTAAGCTTGCCGCCGGGCCACACCCTGTGTGCCACTCATAATGCCCCATTTTCCCTCTCTCCCTTCCCTCCTAAGCCATCCTCCTCAGTCCCATTCCCTTTGGTAAGTGTGAGTCCATTCTTGGGTTCGGTGCGGCTGCTACTGTCCTTTTCTATCACTCCTTTTCTTTTTTCTGGTACTCCACAGGTGAGTGAAATCAGTTGACACTTGTCTTTCTCTGCGTGGCTTATTTCGCTGAGCATGATACCCTCTACCTCCCTCCATGTTGTTGCACATGGTAGGATTGGTTTCTGCATATGGCAGAATAATATTCCACTTTTCATCCTCTGATAGACACTTACCTTGTCTGTTGTTGTGGACAGTGCTGTGATAATTATACGGGTGCACAGGTCTTTTTTAAACTGGGCTGCTGTATTCTAGTGTTTATTTCTGTATGTCCGGATGTATGAATATATTTAGTTAGTTCATTACTCACTGGTATATCTGTTATTTATTTATTTATTTATCATTAGTCTTCATCTACGTGAGTCTCATGTAGTTTCGTAAACTGCCCCCCACAATGAGATGCCCCCACATACCTCATTGCAGTCACTGTCCATGAGCATGTTAAGATGCTGTAGAATCCCTTGTTGTCTTCTCTGTGTCGTACGTCCCTCCCCGTGCCCCCCTTCTGCTTTATGCATGCCAAAGGTAATGTGCACATTCGCCCCCGCTCCGCCTGACATTTTCCTCCGTTCCCACCTGTCCACGTCCATCCCTTTCCGTTTGGTAACTGTGAGTCCACTCTTGTGGTGCCGTTTTTCTTCTTCGGATGTCTCTTGGTTCCCCTCCTGCACAGGCGAGTGATATCATTTGATCCTTGTGTTTCTCCACCTGCCTGCCTTATTACACTGAGTATGATGCCCTCTCACACCATCCGTGTTTCTGCAAATGGTGTGATTTGTTTTCCTATGACTGAATAATATTCCATTGTTCATCTACTGATGGACACTGAGCTTGGCTATTGAGAACAGTGCTGTGGTAATCATAGGGATGCACGTGTCGCTTTTAAACTGGGGGCGGCAATGTCTCATTCATTCATTCATCTGTTTATTCATTTATTTTTTTATCATGAATCTACAATTATGTGGATCACATCATGTTTATTACACTCCCCCCATCACCAACGTAGGAATGGTTAAGGGACTGAGAAGGCTGGTTGTGAAGGATGGTTGCAGGCTGGTAAGGGGGCATTACGATTAGCTCACATAATGTGGGGGGGGAATTCTATAGGGAAGGCAGTATAGTTCAGAGAATTCAAGCAGTGATTCTTACTATGCTGGTGAACAGTGAGTGTAATGGGGTCTGGGGGGCGACTTGATGATCTGGGCAGTCTAGTAACCTTAATGTTCCTTATGTAATTGTAGACTGGTTATTGTGAATAGTGCTGCCATAAATTTAGGGGTGCAGATGTCTTTCTAGAACTGGGTTGCTGCATTCCTTATGTATGTATGTTTGTATGTATGTATGTGTGTATGTATGTATTCATCCATCCATGCATCCATTCATTCATTCTTTCATTCATTCATTCATTCATTATCTGTCTACCTATCTATCCATGGATGTTTCTGTCATTAATGCACAATTAGATGAGTTCCATTATGTTTACTAGACTCCCCCCATCACGCACGTGCCCCCAGATACCCCATTGCAGTCACTGTCCATGAGCATTGTAAGATACTGTAGAATCCCTACTTGTCTTTTCTGTGTTTTTCCGCCCTGTCTGTGACACCCCTCCCACATTATATATTCTTCTTCTAATGTGTCCTTACTTCGCCCCTCCCTAATCCCTCCATTCCCACCCATACACCTCAGTCTCTTTCCCTCTGTTAACTTTTAGTCCATTCTTGGGTTTTCTGAGACTGCTGCTGTTTCCTTCTTCAGTTTTTTGTTTGTTCTGATACTGTAATGATGAGTGATATCATTATACATATATATATATATATAGATATTTATATCTATATATATATATGTGTATGTATGTAGGTAAGTAACTCTAATGTTTGCTAAGATGATGCAGCTCCGCAAGGCTGGGCACTGCCCCCCCCCCCCCGTGGGTGGAGTTTGTAAGCGCAGCACTGTTGCCTGGAGATTCCACGATGTCACAGTGGTGCCTCTGTCCTAGAGACATAATGTGTATGCTGAGAGGAGCAGGTGTGATTCGGGTGAGGTGGACACTGACCAACTTGACAGCATCAGGCTAAATGGAATCCAGAGCCAAGGTACTGTGTGTTCCTTTTCATTTTGTTGTCACTACTTCAAAGTTACATGAACAACATTATGGTTCCTAAGACTACCCCCACTGTCAAGTCCCCAGCACGTAGCCCGTAAGAGTCGCTGTCCAACAGCCCAGGAATATGCTGTAGAAGTGCTGCTGATCATCGCTATGTTATACGGACCTACCTAAGCTTGCCGCCGGGCCACACCCTGTGTGCCACTCATAATGCCCCATTTTCCCTCTCTCCCTTCCCTCCTAAGCCATCCTCCTCAGTCCCATTCCCTTTGGTAAGTGTGAGTCCATTCTTGGGTTCGGTGCGGCTGCTACTGTCCTTTTCTATCACTCCTTTTCTTTTTTCTGGTACTCCACAGGTGAGTGAAATCAGTTGACACTTGTCTTTCTCTGCGTGGCTTATTTCGCTGAGCATGATACCCTCTACCTCCCTCCATGTTGTTGCACATGGTAGGATTGGTTTCTGCATATGGCAGAATAATATTCCACTTTTCATCCTCTGATAGACACTTACCTTGTCTGTTGTTGTGGACAGTGCTGTGATAATTATACGGGTGCACAGGTCTTTTTTAAACTGGGCTGCTGTATTCTAGTGTTTATTTCTGTATGTCCGGATGTATGAATATATTTAGTTAGTTCATTACTCACTGGTATATCTGTTATTTATTTATTTATTTATCATTAGTCTTCATCTACGTGAGTCTCATGTAGTTTCGTAAACTGCCCCCCACAATGAGATGCCCCCACATACCTCATTGCAGTCACTGTCCATGAGCATGTTAAGATGCTGTAGAATCCCTTGTTGTCTTCTCTGTGTCGTACGTCCCTCCCCGTGCCCCCCTTCTGCTTTATGCATGCCAAAGGTAATGTGCACATTCGCCCCCGCTCCGCCTGACATTTTCCTCCGTTCCCACCTGTCCACGTCCATCCCTTTCCGTTTGGTAACTGTGAGTCCACTCTTGTGGTGCCGTTTTTCTTCTTCGGATGTCTCTTGGTTCCCCTCCTGCACAGGCGAGTGATATCATTTGATCCTTGTGTTTCTCCACCTGCCTGCCTTATTACACTGAGTATGATGCCCTCTCACACCATCCGTGTTTCTGCAAATGGTGTGATTTGTTTTCCTATGACTGAATAATATTCCATTGTTCATCTACTGATGGACACTGAGCTTGGCTATTGAGAACAGTGCTGTGGTAATCATAGGGATGCACGTGTCGCTTTTAAACTGGGGGCGGCAATGTCTCATTCATTCATTCATCTGTTTATTCATTTATTTTTTTATCATGAATCTACAATTATGTGGATCACATCATGTTTATTACACTCCCCCCATCACCAACGTAGGAATGGTTAAGGGACTGAGAAGGCTGGTTGTGAAGGATGGTTGCAGGCTGGTAAGGGGGCATTACGATTAGCTCACATAATGTGGGGGGGGAATTCTATAGGGAAGGCAGTATAGTTCAGAGAATTCAAGCAGTGATTCTTACTATGCTGGTGAACAGTGAGTGTAATGGGGTCTGGGGGGCGACTTGATGATCTGGGCAGTCTAGTAACCTTAATGTTCCTTATGTAATTGTAGACTGGTTATTGTGAATAGTGCTGCCATAAATTTAGGGGTGCAGATGTCTTTCTAGAACTGGGTTGCTGCATTCCTTATGTATGTATGTTTGTATGTATGTATGTGTGTATGTATGTATTCATCCATCCATGCATCCATTCATTCATTCTTTCATTCATTCATTCATTCATTCATTATCTGTCTACCTATCTATCCATGGATGTTTCTGTCATTAATGCACAATTAGATGAGTTCCATTATGTTTACTAGACTCCCCCCATCACGCACGTGCCCCCAGATACCCCATTGCAGTCACTGTCCATGAGCATTGTAAGATACTGTAGAATCCCTACTTGTCTTTTCTGTGTTTTTCCGCCCTGTCTGTGACACCCCTCCCACATTATATATTCTTCTTCTAATGTGTCCTTACTTCGCCCCTCCCTAATCCCTCCATTCCCACCCATACACCTCAGTCTCTTTCCCTCTGTTAACTTTTAGTCCATTCTTGGGTTTTCTGAGACTGCTGCTGTTTCCTTCTTCAGTTTTTTGTTTGTTCTGATACTGTAATGATGAGTGATATCATTATACATATATATATATATATATAGATATTTATATCTATATATATATATGTGTATGTATGTAGGTAAGTAACTCTAATGTTTGCTAAGATGATGCAGCTCCGCAAGGCTGGGCACTGCCCCCCCCCCCCGTGGGTGGAGTTTGTAAGCGCAGCACTGTTGCCTGGAGATTCCACGATGTCACAGTGGTGCCTCTGTCCTAGAGACATAATGTGTATGCTGAGAGGAGCAGGTGTGATTCGGGTGAGGTGGACACTGACCAACTTGACAGCATCAGGCTAAATGGAATCCAGAGCCAAGGTACTGTGTGTTCCTTTTCATTTTGTTGTCACTACTTCAAAGTTACATGAACAACATTATGGTTCCTAAGACTACCCCCACTGTCAAGTCCCCAGCACGTAGCCCGTAAGAGTCGCTGTCCAACAGCCCAGGAATATGCTGTAGAAGTGCTGCTGATCATCGCTATGTTATACGGACCTACCTAAGCTTGCCGCCGGGCCACACCCTGTGTGCCACTCATAATGCCCCATTTTCCCTCTCTCCCTTCCCTCCTAAGCCATCCTCCTCAGTCCCATTCCCTTTGGTAAGTGTGAGTCCATTCTTGGGTTCGGTGCGGCTGCTACTGTCCTTTTCTATCACTCCTTTTCTTTTTTCTGGTACTCCACAGGTGAGTGAAATCAGTTGACACTTGTCTTTCTCTGCGTGGCTTATTTCGCTGAGCATGATACCCTCTACCTCCCTCCATGTTGTTGCACATGGTAGGATTGGTTTCTGCATATGGCAGAATAATATTCCACTTTTCATCCTCTGATAGACACTTACCTTGTCTGTTGTTGTGGACAGTGCTGTGATAATTATATGGGTGCACAGGTCTTTTTTAAACTGGGCTGCTGTATTCTAGTGTTTATTTCTGTATGTCCGGATGTATGAATATATTTAGTTAGTTCATTACTCACTGGTATATCTGTTATTTATTTATTTATTTATCATTAGTCTTCATCTACGTGAGTCTCATGTAGTTTCGTAAACTGCCCCCCACAATGAGATGCCCCCACATACCTCATTGCAGTCACTGTCCATGAGCATGTTAAGATGCTGTAGAATCCCTTGTTGTCTTCTCTGTGTCGTACGTCCCTCCCCGTGCCCCCCTTCTGCTTTATGCATGCCAAAGGTAATGTGCACATTCGCCCCCGCTCCGCCTGACATTTTCCTCCGTTCCCACCTGTCCACGTCCATCCCTTTCCGTTTGGTAACTGTGAGTCCACTCTTGTGGTGCCGTTTTTCTTCTTCGGATGTCTCTTGGTTCCCCTCCTGCACAGGCGAGTGATATCATTTGATCCTTGTGTTTCTCCACCTGCCTGCCTTATTACACTGAGTATGATGCCCTCTCACACCATCCGTGTTTCTGCAAATGGTGTGATTTGTTTTCCTATGACTGAATAATATTCCATTGTTCATCTACTGATGGACACTGAGCTTGGCTATTGAGAACAGTGCTGTGGTAATCATAGGGATGCACGTGTCGCTTTTAAACTGGGGGCGGCAATGTCTCATTCATTCATTCATCTGTTTATTCATTTATTTTTTTATCATGAATCTACAATTATGTGGATCACATCATGTTTATTACACTCCCCCCATCACCAACGTAGGAATGGTTAAGGGACTGAGAAGGCTGGTTGTGAAGGATGGTTGCAGGCTGGTAAGGGGGCATTACGATTAGCTCACATAATGTGGGGGGGGAATTCTATAGGGAAGGCAGTATAGTTCAGAGAATTCAAGCAGTGATTCTTACTATGCTGGTGAACAGTGAGTGTAATGGGGTCTGGGGGGCGACTTGATGATCTGGGCAGTCTAGTAACCTTAATGTTCCTTATGTAATTGTAGACTGGTTATTGTGAATAGTGCTGCCATAAATTTAGGGGTGCAGATGTCTTTCTAGAACTGGGTTGCTGCATTCCTTATGTATGTATGTTTGTATGTATGTATGTGTGTATGTATGTATTCATCCATCCATGCATCCATTCATTCATTCTTTCATTCATTCATTCATTCATTATCTGTCTACCTATCTATCCATGGATGTTTCTGTCATTAATGCACAATTAGATGAGTTCCATTATGTTTACTAGACTCCCCCCATCACGCACGTGCCCCCAGATACCCCATTGCAGTCACTGTCCATGAGCATTGTAAGATACTGTAGAATCCCTACTTGTCTTTTCTGTGTTTTTCCGCCCTGTCTGTGACACCCCTCCCACATTATATATTCTTCTTCTAATGTGTCCTTACTTCGCCCCTCCCTAATCCCTCCATTCCCACCCATACACCTCAGTCTCTTTCCCTCTGTTAACTTTTAGTCCATTCTTGGGTTTTCTGAGACTGCTGCTGTTTCCTTCTTCAGTTTTTTGTTTGTTCTGATACTGTAATGATGAGTGATATCATTATACATATATATATATATATAGATATTTATATCTATATATATATATGTGTATGTATGTAGGTAAGTAACTCTAATGTTTGCTAAGATGATGCAGCTCCGCAAGGCTGGGCACTGCCCCCCCCCCCCGTGGGTGTAGTTTGTAAGCGCAGCACTGTTGCCTGGAGATTCCACGATGTCACAGTGGTGCCTCTGTCCTAGAGACATAATGTGTATGCTGAGAGGAGCAGGTGTGATTCGGGTGAGGTGGACACTGACCAACTTGACAGCATCAGGCTAAATGGAATCCAGAGCCAAGGTACTGTGTGTTCCTTTTCATTTTGTTGTCACTACTTCAAAGTTACATGAACAACATTATGGTTCCTAAGACTACCCCCACTGTCAAGTCCCCAGCACGTAGCCCGTAAGAGTCGCTGTCCAACAGCCCAGGAATATGCTGTAGAAGTGCTGCTGATCATCGCTATGTTATACGGACCTACCTAAGCTTGCCGCCGGGCCACACCCTGTGTGCCACTCATAATGCCCCATTTTCCCTCTCTCCCTTCCCTCCTAAGCCATCCTCCTCAGTCCCATTCCCTTTGGTAAGTGTGAGTCCATTCTTGGGTTCGGTGCGGCTGCTACTGTCCTTTTCTATCACTCCTTTTCTTTTTTCTGGTACTCCACAGGTGAGTGAAATCAGTTGACACTTGTCTTTCTCTGCGTGGCTTATTTCGCTGAGCATGATACCCTCTACCTCCCTCCATGTTGTTGCACATGGTAGGATTGGTTTCTGCATATGGCAGAATAATATTCCACTTTTCATCCTCTGATAGACACTTACCTTGTCTGTTGTTGTGGACAGTGCTGTGATAATTATACGGGTGCACAGGTCTTTTTTAAACTGGGCTGCTGTATTCTAGTGTTTATTTCTGTATGTCCGGATGTATGAATATATTTAGTTAGTTCATTACTCACTGGTATATCTGTTATTTATTTATTTATTTATCATTAGTCTTCATCTACGTGAGTCTCATGTAGTTTCGTAAACTGCCCCCCACAATGAGATGCCCCCACATACCTCATTGCAGTCACTGTCCATGAGCATGTTAAGATGCTGTAGAATCCCTTGTTGTCTTCTCTGTGTCGTACGTCCCTCCCCGTGCCCCCCTTCTGCTTTATGCATGCCAAAGGTAATGTGCACATTCGCCCCCGCTCCGCCTGACATTTTCCTCCGTTCCCACCTGTCCACGTCCATCCCTTTCCGTTTGGTAACTGTGAGTCCACTCTTGTGGTGCCGTTTTTCTTCTTCGGATGTCTCTTGGTTCCCCTCCTGCACAGGCGAGTGATATCATTTGATCCTTGTGTTTCTCCACCTGCCTGCCTTATTACACTGAGTATGATGCCCTCTCACACCATCCGTGTTTCTGCAAATGGTGTGATTTGTTTTCCTATGACTGAATAATATTCCATTGTTCATCTACTGATGGACACTGAGCTTGGCTATTGAGAACAGTGCTGTGGTAATCATAGGGATGCACGTGTCGCTTTTAAACTGGGGGCGGCAATGTCTCATTCATTCATTCATCTGTTTATTCATTTATTTTTTTATCATGAATCTACAATTATGTGGATCACATCATGTTTATTACACTCCCCCCATCACCAACGTAGGAATGGTTAAGGGACTGAGAAGGCTGGTTGTGAAGGATGGTTGCAGGCTGGTAAGGGGGCATTACGATTAGCTCACATAATGTGGGGGGGGAATTCTATAGGGAAGGCAGTATAGTTCAGAGAATTCAAGCAGTGATTCTTACTATGCTGGTGAACAGTGAGTGTAATGGGGTCTGGGGGGCGACTTGATGATCTGGGCAGTCTAGTAACCTTAATGTTCCTTATGTAATTGTAGACTGGTTATTGTGAATAGTGCTGCCATAAATTTAGGGGTGCAGATGTCTTTCTAGAACTGGGTTGCTGCATTCCTTATGTATGTATGTTTGTATGTATGTATGTGTGTATGTATGTATTCATCCATCCATGCATCCATTCATTCATTCTTTCATTCATTCATTCATTCATTATCTGTCTACCTATCTATCCATGGATGTTTCTGTCATTAATGCACAATTAGATGAGTTCCATTATGTTTACTAGACTCCCCCCATCACGCACGTGCCCCCAGATACCCCATTGCAGTCACTGTCCATGAGCATTGTAAGATACTGTAGAATCCCTACTTGTCTTTTCTGTGTTTTTCCGCCCTGTCTGTGACACCCCTCCCACATTATATATTCTTCTTCTAATGTGTCCTTACTTCGCCCCTCCCTAATCCCTCCATTCCCACCCATACACCTCAGTCTCTTTCCCTCTGTTAACTTTTAGTCCATTCTTGGGTTTTCTGAGACTGCTGCTGTTTCCTTCTTCAGTTTTTTGTTTGTTCTGATACTGTAATGATGAGTGATATCATTATACATATATATATATATATATATAGATATTTATATCTATATATATATATGTGTATGTATGTAGGTAAGTAACTCTAATGTTTGCTAAGATGATGCAGCTCCGCAAGGCTGGGCACTGCCCCCCCCCCCGTGGGTGGAGTTTGTAAGCGCAGCACTGTTGCCTGGAGATTCCACGATGTCACAGTGGTGCCTCTGTCCTAGAGACATAATGTGTATGCTGAGAGGAGCAGGTGTGATTCGGGTGAGGTGGACACTGACCAACTTGACAGCATCAGGCTAAATGGAATCCAGAGCCAAGGTACTGTGTGTTCCTTTTCATTTTGTTGTCACTACTTCAAAGTTACATGAACAACATTATGGTTCCTAAGACTACCCCCACTGTCAAGTCCCCAGCACGTAGCCCGTAAGAGTCGCTGTCCAACAGCCCAGGAATATGCTGTAGAAGTGCTGCTGATCATCGCTATGTTATACGGACCTACCTAAGCTTGCCGCCGGGCCACACCCTGTGTGCCACTCATAATGCCCCATTTTCCCTCTCTCCCTTCCCTCCTAAGCCATCCTCCTCAGTCCCATTCCCTTTGGTAAGTGTGAGTCCATTCTTGGGTTCGGTGCGGCTGCTACTGTCCTTTTCTATCACTCCTTTTCTTTTTTCTGGTACTCCACAGGTGAGTGAAATCAGTTGACACTTGTCTTTCTCTGCGTGGCTTATTTCGCTGAGCATGATACCCTCTACCTCCCTCCATGTTGTTGCACATGGTAGGATTGGTTTCTGCATATGGCAGAATAATATTCCACTTTTCATCCTCTGATAGACACTTACCTTGTCTGTTGTTGTGGACAGTGCTGTGATAATTATACGGGTGCACAGGTCTTTTTTAAACTGGGCTGCTGTATTCTAGTGTTTATTTCTGTATGTCCGGATGTATGAATATATTTAGTTAGTTCATTACTCACTGGTATATCTGTTATTTATTTATTTATTTATCATTAGTCTTCATCTACGTGAGTCTCATGTAGTTTAGTAAACTGCCCCCCACAATGAGATGCCCCCACATACCTCATTGCAGTCACTGTCCATGAGCATGTTAAGATGCTGTAGAATCCCTTGTTGTCTTCTCTGTGTCGTACGTCCCTCCCCGTGCCCCCCTTCTGCTTTATGCATGCCAAAGGTAATGTGCACATTCGCCCCCGCTCCGCCTGACATTTTCCTCCGTTCCCACCTGTCCACGTCCATCCCTTTCCGTTTGGTAACTGTGAGTCCACTCTTGTGGTGCCGTTTTTCTTCTTCGGATGTCTCTTGGTTCCCCTCCTGCACAGGCGAGTGATATCATTTGATCCTTGTGTTTCTCCACCTGCCTGCCTTATTACACTGAGTATGATGCCCTCTCACACCATCCGTGTTTCTGCAAATGGTGTGATTTGTTTTCCTATGACTGAATAATATTCCATTGTTCATCTACTGATGGACACTGAGCTTGGCTATTGAGAACAGTGCTGTGGTAATCATAGGGATGCACGTGTCGCTTTTAAACTGGGGGCGGCAATGTCTCATTCATTCATTCATCTGTTTATTCATTTATTTTTTTATCATGAATCTACAATTATGTGGATCACATCATGTTTATTACACTCCCCCCATCACCAACGTAGGAATGGTTAAGGGACTGAGAAGGCTGGTTGTGAAGGATGGTTGCAGGCTGGTAAGGGGGCATTACGATTAGCTCACATAATGTGGGGGGGGAATTCTATAGGGAAGGCAGTATAGTTCAGAGAATTCAAGCAGTGATTCTTACTATGCTGGTGAACAGTGAGTGTAATGGGGTCTGGGGGGCGACTTGATGATCTGGGCAGTCTAGTAACCTTAATGTTCCTTATGTAATTGTAGACTGGTTATTGTGAATAGTGCTGCCATAAATTTAGGGGTGCAGATGTCTTTCTAGAACTGGGTTGCTGCATTCCTTATGTATGTATGTTTGTATGTATGTATGTGTGTATGTATGTATTCATCCATCCATGCATCCATTCATTCATTCTTTCATTCATTCATTCATTCATTATCTGTCTACCTATCTATCCATGGATGTTTCTGTCATTAATGCACAATTAGATGAGTTCCATTATGTTTACTAGACTCCCCCCATCACGCACGTGCCCCCAGATACCCCATTGCAGTCACTGTCCATGAGCATTGTAAGATACTGTAGAATCCCTACTTGTCTTTTCTGTGTTTTTCCGCCCTGTCTGTGACACCCCTCCCACATTATATATTCTTCTTCTAATGTGTCCTTACTTCGCCCCTCCCTAATCCCTCCATTCCCACCCATACACCTCAGTCTCTTTCCCTCTGTTAACTTTTAGTCCATTCTTGGGTTTTCTGAGACTGCTGCTGTTTCCTTCTTCAGTTTTTTGTTTGTTCTGATACTGTAATGATGAGTGATATCATTATACATATATATATATATATAGATATTTATATCTATATATATATATGTGTATGTATGTAGGTAAGTAACTCTAATGTTTGCTAAGATGATGCAGCTCCGCAAGGCTGGGCACTGCCCCCCCCCCCCGTGGGTGGAGTTTGTAAGCGCAGCACTGTTGCCTGGAGATTCCACGATGTCACAGTGGTGCCTCTGTCCTAGAGACATAATGTGTATGCTGAGAGGAGCAGGTGTGATTCGGGTGAGGTGGACACTGACCAACTTGACAGCATCAGGCTAAATGGAATCCAGAGCCAAGGTACTGTGTGTTCCTTTTCATTTTGTTGTCACTACTTCAAAGTTACATGAACAACATTATGGTTCCTAAGACTACCCCCACTGTCAAGTCCCCAGCACGTAGCCCGTAAGAGTCGCTGTCCAACAGCCCAGGAATATGCTGTAGAAGTGCTGCTGATCATCGCTATGTTATACGGACCTACCTAAGCTTGCCGCCGGGCCACACCCTGTGTGCCACTCATAATGCCCCATTTTCCCTCTCTCCCTTCCCTCCTAAGCCATCCTCCTCAGTCCCATTCCCTTTGGTAAGTGTGAGTCCATTCTTGGGTTCGGTGCGGCTGCTACTGTCCTTTTCTATCACTCCTTTTCTTTTTTCTGGTACTCCACAGGTGAGTGAAATCAGTTGACACTTGTCTTTCTCTGCGTGGCTTATTTCGCTGAGCATGATACCCTCTACCTCCCTCCATGTTGTTGCACATGGTAGGATTGGTTTCTGCATATGGCAGAATAATATTCCACTTTTCATCCTCTGATAGACACTTACCTTGTCTGTTGTTGTGGACAGTGCTGTGATAATTATACGGGTGCACAGGTCTTTTTTAAACTGGGCTGCTGTATTCTAGTGTTTATTTCTGTATGTCCGGATGTATGAATATATTTAGTTAGTTCATTACTCACTGGTATATCTGTTATTTATTTATTTATTTATCATTAGTCTTCATCTACGTGAGTCTCATGTAGTTTAGTAAACTGCCCCCCACAATGAGATGCCCCCACATACCTCATTGCAGTCACTGTCCATGAGCATGTTAAGATGCTGTAGAATCCCTTGTTGTCTTCTCTGTGTCGTACGTCCCTCCCCGTGCCCCCCTTCTGCTTTATGCATGCCAAAGGTAATGTGCACATTCGCCCCCGCTCCGCCTGACATTTTCCTCCGTTCCCACCTGTCCACGTCCATCCCTTTCCGTTTGGTAACTGTGAGTCCACTCTTGTGGTGCCGTTTTTCTTCTTCGGATGTCTCTTGGTTCCCCTCCTGCACAGGCGAGTGATATCATTTGATCCTTGTGTTTCTCCACCTGCCTGCCTTATTACACTGAGTATGATGCCCTCTCACACCATCCGTGTTTCTGCAAATGGTGTGATTTGTTTTCCTATGACTGAATAATATTCCATTGTTCATCTACTGATGGACACTGAGCTTGGCTATTGAGAACAGTGCTGTGGTAATCATAGGGATGCACGTGTCGCTTTTAAACTGGGGGCGGCAATGTCTCATTCATTCATTCATCTGTTTATTCATTTATTTTTTTATCATGAATCTACAATTATGTGGATCACATCATGTTTATTACACTCCCCCCATCACCAACGTAGGAATGGTTAAGGGACTGAGAAGGCTGGTTGTGAAGGATGGTTGCAGGCTGGTAAGGGGGCATTACGATTAGCTCACATAATGTGGGGGGGGAATTCTATAGGGAAGGCAGTATAGTTCAGAGAATTCAAGCAGTGATTCTTACTATGCTGGTGAACAGTGAGTGTAATGGGGTCTGGGGGGCGACTTGATGATCTGGGCAGTCTAGTAACCTTAATGTTCCTTATGTAATTGTAGACTGGTTATTGTGAATAGTGCTGCCATAAATTTAGGGGTGCAGATGTCTTTCTAGAACTGGGTTGCTGCATTCCTTATGTATGTATGTTTGTATGTATGTATGTGTGTATGTATGTATTCATCCATCCATGCATCCATTCATTCATTCTTTCATTCATTCATTCATTCATTCATTATCTGTCTACCTATCTATCCATGGATGTTTCTGTCATTAATGCACAATTAGATGAGTTCCATTATGTTTACTAGACTCCCCCCATCACGCACGTGCCCCCAGATACCCCATTGCAGTCACTGTCCATGAGCATTGTAAGATACTGTAGAATCCCTACTTGTCTTTTCTGTGTTTTTCCGCCCTGTCTGTGACACCCCTCCCACATTATATATTCTTCTTCTAATGTGTCCTTACTTCGCCCCTCCCTAATCCCTCCATTCCCACCCATACACCTCAGTCTCTTTCCCTCTGTTAACTTTTAGTCCATTCTTGGGTTTTCTGAGACTGCTGCTGTTTCCTTCTTCAGTTTTTTGTTTGTTCTGATACTGTAATGATGAGTGATATCATTATACATATATATATATATATAGATATTTATATCTATATATATATATATGTGTATGTATGTAGGTAAGTAACTCTAATGTTTGCTAAGATGATGCAGCTCCGCAAGGCTGGGCACTGCCCCCCCCCGTGGGTGGAGTTTGTAAGCGCAGCACTGTTGCCTGGAGATTCCACGATGTCACAGTGGTGCCTCTGTCCTAGAGACATAATGTGTATGCTGAGAGGAGCAGGTGTGATTCGGGTGAGGTGGACACTGACCAACTTGACAGCATCAGGCTAAATGGAATCCAGAGCCAAGGTACTGTGTGTTCCTTTTCATTTTGTTGTCACTACTTCAAAGTTACATGAACAACATTATGGTTCCTAAGACTACCCCCACTGTCAAGTCCCCAGCACGTAGCCCGTAAGAGTCGCTGTCCAACAGCCCAGGAATATGCTGTAGAAGTGCTGCTGATCATCGCTATGTTATACGGATCTACCTAAGCTTGCCGCCGTGCCACACCCTGTGTGCCACTCATAATGCCCCATTTTCCCTCTCTCCCTTCCCTCCTAAGCCATCCTCCTCAGTCCCATTCCCTTTGGTAAGTGTGAGTCCATTCTTGGGTTCGGTGCGGCTGCTACTGTCCTTTTCTATCACTCCTTTTCTTTTTTCTGGTACTCCACAGGTGAGTGAAATCAGTTGACACTTGTCTTTCTCTGCGTGGCTTATTTCGCTGAGCATGATACCCTCTACCTCCCTCCATGTTGTTGCACATGGTAGGATTGGTTTCTGCATATGGCAGAATAATATTCCACTTTTCATCCTCTGATAGACACTTACCTTGTCTGTTGTTGTGGACAGTGCTGTGATAATTATACGGGTGCACAGGTCTTTTTTAAACTGGGCTGCTGTATTCTAGTGTTTATTTCTGTATGTCCGGATGTATGAATATATTTAGTTAGTTCATTACTCACTTGTATATCTGTTATTTATTTATTTATTTATCATTAGTCTTCATCTACGTGAGTCTCATGTAGTTTCGTAAACTGCCCCCCACAATGAGATGCCCCCACATACCTCATTGCAGTCACTGTCCATGAGCATGTTAAGATGCTGTAGAATCCCTTGTTGTCTTCTCTGTGTTGTACGTCCCTCCCCGTGCCCCCCTTCTGCTTTATGCATGCCAAAGGTAATGTGCACATTCGCCCCCGCTCCGCCTGACATTTTCCTCCGTTCCCACCTGTCCACGTCCATCCCTTTCCGTTTGGTAACTGTGAGTCCACTCTTGTGGTGCCGTTTTTCTTCTTCGGATGTCTCTTGGTTCCCCTCCTGCACAGGCGAGTGATATCATTTGATCCTTGTGTTTCTCCACCTGCCTGCCTTATTACACTGAGTATGATGCCCTCTCACACCATCCGTGTTTCTGCAAATGGTGTGATTTGTTTTCCTATGACTGAATAATATTCCATTGTTCATCTACTGATGGACACTGAGCTTGGCTATTGAGAACAGTGCTGTGGTAATCATAGGGATGCACGTGTCGCTTTTAAACTGGGGGCGGCAATGTCTCATTCATTCATTCATCTGTTTATTCATTTATTTTTTTTATCATGAATCTACAATTATGTGGATCACATCATGTTTATTACACTCCCCTCATCACCAACGTAGGAATGGTTATGGGACTGAGAAGGCTGGTTGTGAAGGATGGTTGCAGGCTGGTAAGGGGGCATTGCGTTTAGCTCACATAATGTGGGGGGGGAATTCTATAGGGAAGGCAGTATAGTTCAGAGAATTCAAGCAGTGATTCTTACTATGCTGGTGAACAGTGAGTGTAATGGGGTCTGGGGGGCGACTTGATGATCTGGGCAGTCTAGTAACCTTAATGTTCCTTATGTAATTGTAGACTGGTTATTGTGAATAGTGCTGCCATAAATTTAGGGGTGCAGATGTCTTTCTAGAACTGGGTTGCTGCATTCCTTATGTATGTATGTTTGTATGTATGTATGTGTGTATGTATGTATTCATCCATCCATGCATCCATTCATTCATTCTTTCATTCATTCATTCATTCATTATCTGTCTACCTATCTATCCATGGATGTTTCTGTCATTAATGCACAATTAGATGAGTTCCATTATGTTTACTAGACTCCCCCCATCACGCACGTGCCCCCAGATACCCCATTGCAGTCACTGTCCATGAGCATAGTAAGATACTGTAGAATCCCTACTTGTCTTTTCTGTGTTTTTCCGCCCTGTCTGTGACACCCCTCCCACATTATATATTCTTCTTCTAATGTGTCCTTACTTCGCCCCTCCCTAATCCCTCCATTCCCACCCATACACCTCAGTCTCTTTCCCTCTGTTAACTTTTAGTCCATTCTTGGGTTTTCTGAGACTGCTGCTGTTTCCTTCTTCAGTTTTTTGTTTGTTCTGATACTGTAATGATGAGTGATATCATTATACATATATATATATATAGATATTTATATCTATATATATATATATGTGTATGTATGTAGGTAAGTAACTCTAATGTTTGCTAAGATGATGCAGCTCCGCAAGGCTGGGCACTGCCCCCCCCCGTGGGTGGAGTTTGTAAGCGCAGCACTGTTGCCTGGAGATTCCACGATGTCACAGTGGTGCCTCTGTCCTAGAGACATAATGTGTATGCTGAGAGGAGCAGGTGTGATTCGGGTGAGGTGGACACTGACCAACTTGACAGCATCAGGCTAAATGGAATCCAGAGCCAAGGTACTGTGTGTTCCTTTTCATTTTGTTGTCACTACTTCAAAGTTACATGAACAACATTATGGTTCCTAAGACTACCCCCACTGTCAAGTCCCCAGCACGTAGCCCGTAAGAGTCGCTGTCCAACAGCCCAGGAATATGCTGTAGAAGTGCTGCTGATCATCGCTATGTTATACGGATCTACCTAAGCTTGCCGCCGTGCCACACCCTGTGTGCCACTCATAATGCCCCATTTTCCCTCTCTCCCTTCCCTCCTAAGCCATCCTCCTCAGTCCCATTCCCTTTGGTAAGTGTGAGTCCATTCTTGGGTTCGGTGCGGCTGCTACTGTCCTTTTCTATCACTCCTTTTCTTTTTTCTGGTACTCCACAGGTGAGTGAAATCAGTTGACACTTGTCTTTCTCTGCGTGGCTTATTTCGCTGAGCATGATACCCTCTACCTCCCTCCATGTTGTTGCACATGGTAGGATTGGTTTCTGCATATGGCAGAATAATATTCCACTTTTCATCCTCAGATAGACACTTACCTTGTCTGTTGTTGTGGACAGTGCTGTGATAATTATACGGGTGCACAGGTCTGTTTTAAACTGGGCTGCTGTATTCTAGTGTTTATTTCTGTATGTCCGGATGTATGAATATATTTAGTTAGTTCATTACTCACTTGTATATCTGTTATTTATTTATTTATTTATCATTAGTCTTCATCTACGTGAGTCTCATGTAGTTTCGTAAACTGCCCCCCACAATGAGATGCCCCCACATACCTCATTGCAGTCACTGTCCATGAGCATGTTAAGATGCTGTAGAATCCCTTGTTGTCTTCTCTGTGTCGTACGTCCCTCCCCGTGCCCCCCTTCTGCTTTATGCATGCCGAAGGTAATGTGCACATTCGCCCCCGCTCCGCCTGACATTTTCCTCCGTTCCCACCTGTCCACGTCCATCCCTTTCCGTTTGGTAACTGTGAGTCCACTCTTGTGGTGCCGTTTTTCTTCTTCGGATGTCTCTTGGTTCCCCTCCTGCACAGGCGAGTGATATCATTTGATCCTTGTGTTTCTCCACCTGCCTGCCTTATTACACTGAGTATGATGCCCTCTCACACCATCCGTGTTTCTGCAAATGGTGTGATTTGTTTTCCTATGACTGAATAATATTCCATTGTTCATCTACTGATGGACACTGAGCTTGGCTATTGAGAACAGTGCTGTGGTAATCATAGGGATGCACGTGTCGCTTTTAAACTGGGGGCGGCAATGTCTCATTCATTCATTCATCTGTTTATTCATTTATTTTTTTTATCATGAATCTACAATTATGTGGATCACATCATGTTTATTACACTCCCCTCATCACCAACGTAGGAATGGTTATGGGACTGAGAAGGCTGGTTGTGAAGGATGGTTGCAGGCTGGTAAGGGGGCATTGCGTTTAGCTCACATAATGTGGGGGGGGAATTCTATAGGGAAGGCAGTATAGTTCAGAGAATTCAAGCAGTGATTCTTACTATGCTGGTGAACAGTGAGTGTAATGGGGTCTGGGGGGCGACTTGATGATCTGGGCAGTCTAGTAACCTTAATGTTCCTTATGTAATTGTAGACTGGTTATTGTGAATAGTGCTGCCATAAATTTAGGGGTGCAGATGTCTTTCTAGAACTGGGTTGCTGCATTCCTTATGTATGTATGTTTGTATGTATGTATGTGTGTATGTATGTATTCATCCATCCATGCATCCATTCATTCATTCTTTCATTCATTCATTCATTCATTATCTGTCTACCTATCTATCCATGGATGTTTCTGTCATTAATGCACAATTAGATGAGTTCCATTATGTTTACTAGACTCCCCCCATCACGCACGTGCCCCCAGATACCCCATTGCAGTCACTGTCCATGAGCATAGTAAGATACTGTAGAATCCCTACTTGTCTTTTCTGTGTTTTTCCGCCCTGTCTGTGACACCCCTCCCACATTATATATTCTTCTTCTAATGTGTCCTTACTTCGCCCCTCCCTAATCCCTCCATTCCCACCCATACACCTCAGTCTCTTTCCCTCTGTTAACTTTTAGTCCATTCTTGGGTTTTCTGAGACTGCTGCTGTTTCCTTCTTCAGTTTTTTGTTTGTTCTGATACTGTAATGATGAGTGATATCATTATACATATATATATATATATAGATATTTATATCTATATATATATATGTGTATGTATGTAGGTAAGTAACTCTAATGTTTGCTAAGATGATGCAGCTCCGCAAGGCTGGGCACTGCCCCCCCCCCCGTGGGTGGAGTTTGTAAGCGCAGCACTGTTGCCTGGAGATTCCACGATGTCACAGTGGTGCCTCTGTCCTAGAGACATAATGTGTATGCTGAGAGGAGCAGGTGTGATTCGGGTGAGGTGGACACTGACCAACTTGACAGCATCAGGCTAAATGGAATCCAGAGCCAAGGTACTGTGTGTTCCTTTTCATTTTGTTGTCACTACTTCAAAGTTACATGAACAACATTATGGTTCCTAAGACTACCCCCACTGTCAAGTCCCCAGCACGTAGCCCGTAAGAGTCGCTGTCCAACAGCCCAGGAATATGCTGTAGAAGTGCTGCTGATCATCGCTATGTTATACGGACCTACCTAAGCTTGCCGCCGGGCCACACCCTGTGTGCCACTCATAATGCCCCATTTTCCCTCTCTCCCTTCCCTCCTAAGCCATCCTCCTCAGTCCCATTCCCTTTGGTAAGTGTGAGTCCATTCTTGGGTTCGGTGCGGCTGCTACTGTCCTTTTCTATCACTCCTTTTCTTTTTTCTGGTACTCCACAGGTGAGTGAAATCAGTTGACACTTGTCTTTCTCTGCGTGGCTTATTTCGCTGAGCATGATACCCTCTACCTCCCTCCATGTTGTTGCACATGGTAGGATTGGTTTCTGCATATGGCAGAATAATATTCCACTTTTCATCCTCTGATAGACACCTACCTTGTCTGTTGTTGTGGACAGTGCTGTGATAATTATACGGGTGCACAGGTCTTTTTTAAACTGGGCTGCTGTATTCTAGTGTTTATTTCTGTATGTCCGGATGTATGAATATATTTAGTTAGTTCATTACTCACTGGTATATCTGTTATTTATTTATTTATTTATCATTAGTCTTCATCTACGTGAGTCTCATGTAGTTTAGTAAACTGCCCCCCACAATGAGATGCCCCCACATACCTCATTGCAGTCACTGTCCATGAGCATGTTAAGATGCTGTAGAATCCCTTGTTGTCTTCTCTGTGTCGTACGTCCCTCCCCGTGCCCCCCTTCTGCTTTATGCATGCCAAAGGTAATGTGCACATTCGCCCCCGCTCCGCCTGACATTTTCCTCCGTTCCCACCTGTCCACGTCCATCCCTTTCCGTTTGGTAACTGTGAGTCCACTCTTGTGGTGCCGTTTTTCTTCTTCGGATGTCTCTTGGTTCCCCTCCTGCACAGGCGAGTGATATCATTTGATCCTTGTGTTTCTCCACCTGCCTGCCTTATTACACTGAGTATGATGCCCTCTCACACCATCCGTGTTTCTGCAAATGGTGTGATTTGTTTTCCTATGACTGAATAATATTCCATTGTTCATCTACTGATGGACACTGAGCTTGGCTATTGAGAACAGTGCTGTGGTAATCATAGGGATGCACGTGTCGCTTTTAAACTGGGGGCGGCAATGTCTCATTCATTCATTCATCTGTTTATTCATTTATTTTTTTATCATGAATCTACAATTATGTGGATCACATCATGTTTATTACACTCCCCCCATCACCAACGTAGGAATGGTTAAGGGACTGAGAAGGCTGGTTGTGAAGGATGGTTGCAGGCTGGTAAGGGGGCATTACGATTAGCTCACATAATGTGGGGGGGGAATTCTATAGGGAAGGCAGTATAGTTCAGAGAATTCAAGCAGTGATTCTTACTATGCTGGTGAACAGTGAGTGTAATGGGGTCTGGGGGGCGACTTGATGATCTGGGCAGTCTAGTAACCTTAATGTTCCTTATGTAATTGTAGACTGGTTATTGTGAATAGTGCTGCCATAAATTTAGGGGTGCAGATGTCTTTCTAGAACTGGGTTGCTGCATTCCTTATGTATGTATGTTTGTATGTATGTATGTGTGTATGTATGTATTCATCCATCCATGCATCCATTCATTCATTCTTTCATTCATTCATTCATTCATTATCTGTCTACCTATCTATCCATGGATGTTTCTGTCATTAATGCACAATTAGATGAGTTCCATTATGTTTACTAGACTCCCCCCATCACGCACGTGCCCCCAGATACCCCATTGCAGTCACTGTCCATGAGCATTGTAAGATACTGTAGAATCCCTACTTGTCTTTTCTGTGTTTTTCCGCCCTGTCTGTGACACCCCTCCCACATTATATATTCTTCTTCTAATGTGTCCTTACTTCGCCCCTCCCTAATCCCTCCATTCCCACCCATACACCTCAGTCTCTTTCCCTCTGTTAACTTTTAGTCCATTCTTGGGTTTTCTGAGACTGCTGCTGTTTCCTTCTTCAGTTTTTTGTTTGTTCTGATACTGTAATGATGAGTGATATCATTATACATATATATATATAGATAGATATTTATATCTATATATATATATGTGTATGTATGTAGGTAAGTAACTCTAATGTTTGCTAAGATGATGCAGCTCCGCAAGGCTGGGCACTGCCCCCCCCCCCCGTGGGTGGAGTTTGTAAGCGCAGCACTGTTGCCTGGAGATTCCACGATGTCACAGTGGTGCCTCTGTCCTAGAGACATAATGTGTATGCTGAGAGGAGCAGGTGTGATTCGGGTGAGGTGGACACTGACCAACTTGACAGCATCAGGCTAAATGGAATCCAGAGCCAAGGTACTGTGTGTTCCTTTTCATTTTGTTGTCACTACTTCAAAGTTACATGAACAACATTATGGTTCCTAAGACTACCCCCACTGTCAAGTCCCCAGCACGTAGCCCGTAAGAGTCGCTGTCCAACAGCCCAGGAATATGCTGTAGAAGTGCTGCTGATCATCGCTATGTTATACGGACCTACCTAAGCTTGCCGCCGGGCCACACCCTGTGTGCCACTCATAATGCCCCATTTTCCCTCTCTCCCTTCCCTCCTCAGCCATCCTCCTCAGTCCCATTCCCTTTGGTAAGTGTGAGTCCATTCTTGGGTTCGGTGCGGCTGCTACTGTCCTTTTCTATCACTCCTTTTCTTTTTTCTGGTACTCCACAGGTGAGTGAAATCAGTTGACACTTGTCTTTCTCTGCGTGGCTTATTTCGCTGAGCATGATACCCTCTACCTCCCTCCATGTTGTTGCACATGGTAGGATTGGTTTCTGCATATGGCAGAATAATATTCCACTTTTCATCCTCTGATAGACACTTACCTTGTCTGTTGTTGTGGACAGTGCTGTGATAATTATACGGGTGCACAGGTCTTTTTTAAACTGGGCTGCTGTATTCTAGTGTTTATTTCTGTATGTCCGGATGTATGAATATATTTAGTTAGTTCATTACTCACTGGTATATCTGTTATTTATTTATTTATTTATCATTAGTCTTCATCTACGTGAGTCTCATGTAGTTTCGTAAACTGCCCCCCACAATGAGATGCCCCCACATACCTCATTGCAGTCACTGTCCATGAGCATGTTAAGATGCTGTAGAATCCCTTGTTGTCTTCTCTGTGTCGTACGTCCCTCCCCGTGCCCCCCTTCTGCTTTATGCATGCCAAAGGTAATGTGCACATTCGCCCCCGCTCCGCCTGACATTTTCCTCCGTTCCCACCTGTCCACGTCCATCCCTTTCCGTTTGGTAACTGTGAGTCCACTCTTGTGGTGCCGTTTTTCTTCTTCGGATGTCTCTTGGTTCCCCTCCTGCACAGGCGAGTGATATCATTTGATCCTTGTGTTTCTCCACCTGCCTGCCTTATTACACTGAGTATGATGCCCTCTCACACCATCCGTGTTTCTGCAAATGGTGTGATTTGTTTTCCTATGACTGAATAATATTCCATTGTTCATCTACTGATGGACACTGAGCTTGGCTATTGAGAACAGTGCTGTGGTAATCATAGGGATGCACGTGTCGCTTTTAAACTGGGGGCGGCAATGTCTCATTCATTCATTCATCTGTTTATTCATTTATTTTTTTATCATGAATCTACAATTATGTGGATCACATCATGTTTATTACACTCCCCCCATCACCAACGTAGGAATGGTTAAGGGACTGAGAAGGCTGGTTGTGAAGGATGGTTGCAGGCTGGTAAGGGGGCATTACGATTAGCTCACATAATGTGGGGGGGGAATTCTATAGGGAAGGCAGTATAGTTCAGAGAATTCAAGCAGTGATTCTTACTATGCTGGTGAACAGTGAGTGTAATGGGGTCTGGGGGGCGACTTGATGATCTGGGCAGTCTAGTAACCTTAATGTTCCTTATGTAATTGTAGACTGGTTATTGTGAATAGTGCTGCCATAAATTTAGGGGTGCAGATGTCTTTCTAGAACTGGGTTGCTGCATTCCTTATGTATGTATGTTTGTATGTATGTATGTGTGTATGTATGTATTCATCCATCCATGCATCCATTCATTCATTCTTTCATTCATTCATTCATTCATTATCTGTCTACCTATCTATCCATGGATGTTTCTGTCATTAATGCACAATTAGATGAGTTCCATTATGTTTACTAGACTCCCCCCATCACGCACGTGCCCCCAGATACCCCATTGCAGTCACTGTCCATGAGCATTGTAAGATACTGTAGAATCCCTACTTGTCTTTTCTGTGTTTTTCCGCCCTGTCTGTGACACCCCTCCCACATTATATATTCTTCTTCTAATGTGTCCTTACTTCGCCCCTCCCTAATCCCTCCATTCCCACCCATACACCTCAGTCTCTTTCCCTCTGTTAACTTTTAGTCCATTCTTGGGTTTTCTGAGACTGCTGCTGTTTCCTTCTTCAGTTTTTTGTTTGTTCTGATACTGTAATGATGAGTGATATCATTATACATATATATATATATATATAGATATTTATATCTATATATATATATGTGTATGTATGTAGGTAAGTAACTCTAATGTTTGCTAAGATGATGCAGCTCCGCAAGGCTGGGCACTGCCCCCCCCCCCGTGGGTGGAGTTTGTAAGCGCAGCACTGTTGCCTGGAGATTCCACGATGTCACAGTGGTGCCTCTGTCCTAGAGACATAATGTGTATGCTGAGAGGAGCAGGTGTGATTCGGGTGAGGTGGACACTGACCAACTTGACAGCATCAGGCTAAATGGAATCCAGAGCCAAGGTACTGTGTGTTCCTTTTCATTTTGTTGTCACTACTTCAAAGTTACATGAACAACATTATGGTTCCTAAGACTACCCCCACTGTCAAGTCCCCAGCACGTAGCCCGTAAGAGTCGCTGTCCAACAGCCCAGGAATATGCTGTAGAAGTGCTGCTGATCATCGCTATGTTATACGGACCTACCTAAGCTTGCCGCCGGGCCACACCCTGTGTGCCACTCATAATGCCCCATTTTCCCTCTCTCCCTTCCCTCCTAAGCCATCCTCCTCAGTCCCATTCCCTTTGGTAAGTGTGAGTCCATTCTTGGGTTCGGTGCGGCTGCTACTGTCCTTTTCTATCACTCCTTTTCTTTTTTCTGGTACTCCACAGGTGAGTGAAATCAGTTGACACTTGTCTTTCTCTGCGTGGCTTATTTCGCTGAGCATGATACCCTCTACCTCCCTCCATGTTGTTGCACATGGTAGGATTGGTTTCTGCATATGGCAGAATAATATTCCACTTTTCATCCTCTGATAGACACTTACCTTGTCTGTTGTTGTGGACAGTGCTGTGATAATTATACGGGTGCACAGGTCTTTTTTAAACTGGGCTGCTGTATTCTAGTGTTTATTTCTGTATGTCCGGATGTATGAATATATTTAGTTAGTTCATTACTCACTGGTATATCTGTTATTTATTTATTTATTTATCATTAGTCTTCATCTACGTGAGTCTCATGTAGTTTAGTAAACTGCCCCCCACAATGAGATGCCCCCACATACCTCATTGCAGTCACTGTCCATGAGCATGTTAAGATGCTGTAGAATCCCTTGTTGTCTTCTCTGTGTCGTACGTCCCTCCCCGTGCCCCCCTTCTGCTTTATGCATGCCAAAGGTAATGTGCACATTCGCCCCCGCTCCGCCTGACATTTTCCTCCGTTCCCACCTGTCCACGTCCATCCCTTTCCGTTTGGTAACTGTGAGTCCACTCTTGTGGTGCCGTTTTTCTTCTTCGGATGTCTCTTGGTTCCCCTCCTGCACAGGCGAGTGATATCATTTGATCCTTGTGTTTCTCCACCTGCCTGCCTTATTACACTGAGTATGATGCCCTCTCACACCATCCGTGTTTCTGCAAATGGTGTGATTTGTTTTCCTATGACTGAATAATATTCCATTGTTCATCTACTGATGGACACTGAGCTTGGCTATTGAGAACAGTGCTGTGGTAATCATAGGGATGCACGTGTCGCTTTTAAACTGGGGGCGGCAATGTCTCATTCATTCATTCATCTGTTTATTCATTTATTTTTTTATCATGAATCTACAATTATGTGGATCACATCATGTTTATTACACTCCCCCCATCACCAACGTAGGAATGGTTAAGGGACTGAGAAGGCTGGTTGTGAAGGATGGTTGCAGGCTGGTAAGGGGGCATTACGATTAGCTCACATAATGTGGGGGGGGAATTCTATAGGGAAGGCAGTATAGTTCAGAGAATTCAAGCAGTGATTCTTACTATGCTGGTGAACAGTGAGTGTAATGGGGTCTGGGGGGCGACTTGATGATCTGGGCAGTCTAGTAACCTTAATGTTCCTTATGTAATTGTAGACTGGTTATTGTGAATAGTGCTGCCATAAATTTAGGGGTGCAGATGTCTTTCTAGAACTGGGTTGCTGCATTCCTTATGTATGTATGTTTGTATGTATGTATGTGTGTATGTATGTATTCATCCATCCATGCATCCATTCATTCATTCTTTCATTCATTCATTCATTCATTATCTGTCTACCTATCTATCCATGGATGTTTCTGTCATTAATGCACAATTAGATGAGTTCCATTATGTTTACTAGACTCCCCCCATCACGCACGTGCCCCCAGATACCCCATTGCAGTCACTGTCCATGAGCATTGTAAGATACTGTAGAATCCCTACTTGTCTTTTCTGTGTTTTTCCGCCCTGTCTGTGACACCCCTCCCACATTATATATTCTTCTTCTAATGTGTCCTTACTTCGCCCCTCCCTAATCCCTCCATTCCCACCCATACACCTCAGTCTCTTTCCCTCTGTTAACTTTTAGTCCATTCTTGGGTTTTCTGAGACTGCTGCTGTTTCCTTCTTCAGTTTTTTGTTTGTTCTGATACTGTAATGATGAGTGATATCATTATACATATATATATATATATAGATATTTATATCTATATATATATATGTGTATGTATGTAGGTAAGTAACTCTAATGTTTGCTAAGATGATGCAGCTCCGCAAGGCTGGGCACTGCCCCCCCCCCCCGTGGGTGGAGTTTGTAAGCGCAGCACTGTTGCCTGGAGATTCCACGATGTCACAGTGGTGCCTCTGTCCTAGAGACATAATGTGTATGCTGAGAGGAGCAGGTGTGATTCGGGTGAGGTGGACACTGACCAACTTGACAGCATCAGGCTAAATGGAATCCAGAGCCAAGGTACTGTGTGTTCCTTTTCATTTTGTTGTCACTACTTCAAAGTTACATGAACAACATTATGGTTCCTAAGACTACCCCCACTGTCAAGTCCCCAGCACGTAGCCCGTAAGAGTCGCTGTCCAACAGCCCAGGAATATGCTGTAGAAGTGCTGCTGATCATCGCTATGTTATACGGACCTACCTAAGCTTGCCGCCGGGCCACACCCTGTGTGCCACTCATAATGCCCCATTTTCCCTCTCTCCCTTCCCTCCTAAGCCATCCTCCTCAGTCCCATTCCCTTTGGTAAGTGTGAGTCCATTCTTGGGTTCGGTGCGGCTGCTACTGTCCTTTTCTATCACTCCTTTTCTTTTTTCTGGTACTCCACAGGTGAGTGAAATCAGTTGACACTTGTCTTTCTCTGCGTGGCTTATTTCGCTGAGCATGATACCCTCTACCTCCCTCCATGTTGTTGCACATGGTAGGATTGGTTTCTGCATATGGCAGAATAATATTCCACTTTTCATCCTCTGATAGACACTTACCTTGTCTGTTGTTGTGGACAGTGCTGTGATAATTATACGGGTGCACAGGTCTTTTTTAAACTGGGCTGCTGTATTCTAGTGTTTATTTCTGTATGTCCGGATGTATGAATATATTTAGTTAGTTCATTACTCACTGGTATATCTGTTATTTATTTATTTATTTATCATTAGTCTTCATCTACGTGAGTCTCATGTAGTTTAGTAAACTGCCCCCCACAATGAGATGCCCCCACATACCTCATTGCAGTCACTGTCCATGAGCATGTTAAGATGCTGTAGAATCCCTTGTTGTCTTCTCTGTGTCGTACGTCCCTCCCCGTGCCCCCCTTCTGCTTTATGCATGCCAAAGGTAATGTGCACATTCGCCCCCGCTCCGCCTGACATTTTCCTCCGTTCCCACCTGTCCACGTCCATCCCTTTCCGTTTGGTAACTGTGAGTCCACTCTTGTGGTGCCGTTTTTCTTCTTCGGATGTCTCTTGGTTCCCCTCCTGCACAGGCGAGTGATATCATTTGATCCTTGTGTTTCTCCACCTGCCTGCCTTATTACACTGAGTATGATGCCCTCTCACACCATCCGTGTTTCTGCAAATGGTGTGATTTGTTTTCCTATGACTGAATAATATTCCATTGTTCATCTACTGATGGACACTGAGCTTGGCTATTGAGAACAGTGCTGTGGTAATCATAGGGATGCACGTGTCGCTTTTAAACTGGGGGCGGCAATGTCTCATTCATTCATTCATCTGTTTATTCATTTATTTTTTTATCATGAATCTACAATTATGTGGATCACATCATGTTTATTACACTCCCCCCATCACCAACGTAGGAATGGTTAAGGGACTGAGAAGGCTGGTTGTGAAGGATGGTTGCAGGCTGGTAAGGGGGCATTACGATTAGCTCACATAATGTGGGGGGGGAATTCTATAGGGAAGGCAGTATAGTTCAGAGAATTCAAGCAGTGATTCTTACTATGCTGGTGAACAGTGAGTGTAATGGGGTCTGGGGGGCGACTTGATGATCTGGGCAGTCTAGTAACCTTAATGTTCCTTATGTAATTGTAGACTGGTTATTGTGAATAGTGCTGCCATAAATTTAGGGGTGCAGATGTCTTTCTAGAACTGGGTTGCTGCATTCCTTATGTATGTATGTTTGTATGTATGTATGTGTGTATGTATGTATTCATCCATCCATGCATCCATTCATTCATTCTTTCATTCATTCATTCATTCATTCATTATCTGTCTACCTATCTATCCATGGATGTTTCTGTCATTAATGCACAATTAGATGAGTTCCATTATGTTTACTAGACTCCCCCCATCACGCACGTGCCCCCAGATACCCCATTGCAGTCACTGTCCATGAGCATTGTAAGATACTGTAGAATCCCTACTTGTCTTTTCTGTGTTTTTCCGCCCTGTCTGTGACACCCCTCCCACATTATATATTCTTCTTCTAATGTGTCCTTACTTCGCCCCTCCCTAATCCCTCCATTCCCACCCATACACCTCAGTCTCTTTCCCTCTGTTAACTTTTAGTCCATTCTTGGGTTTTCTGAGACTGCTGCTGTTTCCTTCTTCAGTTTTTTGTTTGTTCTGATACTGTAATGATGAGTGATATCATTATACATATATATATATATATAGATATTTATATCTATATATATATATATGTGTATGTATGTAGGTAAGTAACTCTAATGTTTGCTAAGATGATGCAGCTCCGCAAGGCTGGGCACTGCCCCCCCCCGTGGGTGGAGTTTGTAAGCGCAGCACTGTTGCCTGGAGATTCCACGATGTCACAGTGGTGCCTCTGTCCTAGAGACATAATGTGTATGCTGAGAGGAGCAGGTGTGATTCGGGTGAGGTGGACACTGACCAACTTGACAGCATCAGGCTAAATGGAATCCAGAGCCAAGGTACTGTGTGTTCCTTTTCATTTTGTTGTCACTACTTCAAAGTTACATGAACAACATTATGGTTCCTAAGACTACCCCCACTGTCAAGTCCCCAGCACGTAGCCCGTAAGAGTCGCTGTCCAACAGCCCAGGAATATGCTGTAGAAGTGCTGCTGATCATCGCTATGTTATACGGATCTACCTAAGCTTGCCGCCGTGCCACACCCTGTGTGCCACTCATAATGCCCCATTTTCCCTCTCTCCCTTCCCTCCTAAGCCATCCTCCTCAGTCCCATTCCCTTTGGTAAGTGTGAGTCCATTCTTGGGTTCGGTGCGGCTGCTACTGTCCTTTTCTATCACTCCTTTTCTTTTTTCTGGTACTCCACAGGTGAGTGAAATCAGTTGACACTTGTCTTTCTCTGCGTGGCTTATTTCGCTGAGCATGATACCCTCTACCTCCCTCCATGTTGTTGCACATGGTAGGATTGGTTTCTGCATATGGCAGAATAATATTCCACTTTTCATCCTCAGATAGACACTTACCTTGTCTGTTGTTGTGGACAGTGCTGTGATAATTATACGGGTGCACAGGTCTTTTTTAAACTGGGCTGCTGTATTCTAGTGTTTATTTCTGTATGTCCGGATGTATGAATATATTTAGTTAGTTCATTACTCACTTGTATATCTGTTATTTATTTATTTATTTATCATTAGTCTTCATCTACGTGAGTCTCATGTAGTTTCGTAAACTGCCCCCCACAATGAGATGCCCCCACATACCTCATTGCAGTCACTGTCCATGAGCATGTTAAGATGCTGTAGAATCCCTTGTTGTCTTCTCTGTGTTGTACGTCCCTCCCCGTGCCCCCCTTCTGCTTTATGCATGCCAAAGGTAATGTGCACATTCGCCCCCGCTCCGCCTGACATTTTCCTCCGTTCCCACCTGTCCACGTCCATCCCTTTCCGTTTGGTAACTGTGAGTCCACTCTTGTGGTGCCGTTTTTCTTCTTCGGATGTCTCTTGGTTCCCCTCCTGCACAGGCGAGTGATATCATTTGATCCTTGTGTTTCTCCACCTGCCTGCCTTATTACACTGAGTATGATGCCCTCTCACACCATCCGTGTTTCTGCAAATGGTGTGATTTGTTTTCCTATGACTGAATAATATTCCATTGTTCATCTACTGATGGACACTGAGCTTGGCTATTGAGAACAGTGCTGTGGTAATCATAGGGATGCACGTGTCGCTTTTAAACTGGGGGCGGCAATGTCTCATTCATTCATTCATCTGTTTATTCATTTATTTTTTTTATCATGAATCTACAATTATGTGGATCACATCATGTTTATTACACTCCCCTCATCACCAACGTAGGAATGGTTATGGGACTGAGAAGGCTGGTTGTGAAGGATGGTTGCAGGCTGGTAAGGGGGCATTGCGTTTAGCTCACATAATGTGGGGGGGGAATTCTATAGGGAAGGCAGTATAGTTCAGAGAATTCAAGCAGTGATTCTTACTATGCTGGTGAACAGTGAGTGTAATGGGGTCTGGGGGGCGACTTGATGATCTGGGCAGTCTAGTAACCTTAATGTTCCTTATGTAATTGTAGACTGGTTATTGTGAATAGTGCTGCCATAAATTTAGGGGTGCAGATGTCTTTCTAGAACTGGGTTGCTGCATTCCTTATGTATGTATGTTTGTATGTATGTATGTGTGTATGTATGTATTCATCCATCCATGCATCCATTCATTCATTCTTTCATTCATTCATTCATTCATTATCTGTCTACCTATCTATCCATGGATGTTTCTGTCATTAATGCACAATTAGATGAGTTCCATTATGTTTACTAGACTCCCCCCATCACGCACGTGCCCCCAGATACCCCATTGCAGTCACTGTCCATGAGCATAGTAAGATACTGTAGAATCCCTACTTGTCTTTTCTGTGTTTTTCCGCCCTGTCTGTGACACCCCTCCCACATTATATATTCTTCTTCTAATGTGTCCTTACTTCGCCCCTCCCTAATCCCTCCATTCCCACCCATACACCTCAGTCTCTTTCCCTCTGTTAACTTTTAGTCCATTCTTGGGTTTTCTGAGACTGCTGCTGTTTCCTTCTTCAGTTTTTTGTTTGTTCTGATACTGTAATGATGAGTGATATCATTATACATATATATATATATAGATATTTATATCTATATATATATATATGTGTATGTATGTAGGTAAGTAACTCTAATGTTTGCTAAGATGATGCAGCTCCGCAAGGCTGGGCACTGCCCCCCCCCGTGGGTGGAGTTTGTAAGCGCAGCACTGTTGCCTGGAGATTCCACGATGTCACAGTGGTGCCTCTGTCCTAGAGACATAATGTGTATGCTGAGAGGAGCAGGTGTGATTCGGGTGAGGTGGACACTGACCAACTTGACAGCATCAGGCTAAATGGAATCCAGAGCCAAGGTACTGTGTGTTCCTTTTCATTTTGTTGTCACTACTTCAAAGTTACATGAACAACATTATGGTTCCTAAGACTACCCCCACTGTCAAGTCCCCAGCACGTAGCCCGTAAGAGTCGCTGTCCAACAGCCCAGGAATATGCTGTAGAAGTGCTGCTGATCATCGCTATGTTATACGGATCTACCTAAGCTTGCCGCCGTGCCACACCCTGTGTGCCACTCATAATGCCCCATTTTCCCTCTCTCCCTTCCCTCCTAAGCCATCCTCCTCAGTCCCATTCCCTTTGGTAAGTGTGAGTCCATTCTTGGGTTCGGTGCGGCTGCTACTGTCCTTTTCTATCACTCCTTTTCTTTTTTCTGGTACTCCACAGGTGAGTGAAATCAGTTGACACTTGTCTTTCTCTGCGTGGCTTATTTCGCTGAGCATGATACCCTCTACCTCCCTCCATGTTGTTGCACATGGTAGGATTGGTTTCTGCATATGGCAGAATAATATTCCACTTTTCATCCTCAGATAGACACTTACCTTGTCTGTTGTTGTGGACAGTGCTGTGATAATTATACGGGTGCACAGGTCTGTTTTAAACTGGGCTGCTGTATTCTAGTGTTTATTTCTGTATGTCCGGATGTATGAATATATTTAGTTAGTTCATTACTCACTTGTATATCTGTTATTTATTTATTTATTTATCATTAGTCTTCATCTACGTGAGTCTCATGTAGTTTCGTAAACTGCCCCCCACAATGAGATGCCCCCACATACCTCATTGCAGTCACTGTCCATGAGCATGTTAAGATGCTGTAGAATCCCTTGTTGTCTTCTCTGTGTCGTACGTCCCTCCCCGTGCCCCCCTTCTGCTTTATGCATGCCGAAGGTAATGTGCACATTCGCCCCCGCTCCGCCTGACATTTTCCTCCGTTCCCACCTGTCCACGTCCATCCCTTTCCGTTTGGTAACTGTGAGTCCACTCTTGTGGTGCCGTTTTTCTTCTTCGGATGTCTCTTGGTTCCCCTCCTGCACAGGCGAGTGATATCATTTGATCCTTGTGTTTCTCCACCTGCCTGCCTTATTACACTGAGTATGATGCCCTCTCACACCATCCGTGTTTCTGCAAATGGTGTGATTTGTTTTCCTATGACTGAATAATATTCCATTGTTCATCTACTGATGGACACTGAGCTTGGCTATTGAGAACAGTGCTGTGGTAATCATAGGGATGCACGTGTCGCTTTTAAACTGGGGGCGGCAATGTCTCATTCATTCATTCATCTGTTTATTCATTTATTTTTTTTATCATGAATCTACAATTATGTGGATCACATCATGTTTATTACACTCCCCTCATCACCAACGTAGGAATGGTTATGGGACTGAGAAGGCTGGTTGTGAAGGATGGTTGCAGGCTGGTAAGGGGGCATTGCGTTTAGCTCACATAATGTGGGGGGGGAATTCTATAGGGAAGGCAGTATAGTTCAGAGAATTCAAGCAGTGATTCTTACTATGCTGGTGAACAGTGAGTGTAATGGGGTCTGGGGGGCGACTTGATGATCTGGGCAGTCTAGTAACCTTAATGTTCCTTATGTAATTGTAGACTGGTTATTGTGAATAGTGCTGCCATAAATTTAGGGGTGCAGATGTCTTTCTAGAACTGGGTTGCTGCATTCCTTATGTATGTATGTTTGTATGTATGTATGTGTGTATGTATGTATTCATCCATCCATGCATCCATTCATTCATTCTTTCATTCATTCATTCATTCATTATCTGTCTACCTATCTATCCATGGATGTTTCTGTCATTAATGCACAATTAGATGAGTTCCATTATGTTTACTAGACTCCCCCCATCACGCACGTGCCCCCAGATACCCCATTGCAGTCACTGTCCATGAGCATAGTAAGATACTGTAGAATCCCTACTTGTCTTTTCTGTGTTTTTCCGCCCTGTCTGTGACACCCCTCCCACATTATATATTCTTCTTCTAATGTGTCCTTACTTCGCCCCTCCCTAATCCCTCCATTCCCACCCATACACCTCAGTCTCTTTCCCTCTGTTAACTTTTAGTCCATTCTTGGGTTTTCTGAGACTGCTGCTGTTTCCTTCTTCAGTTTTTTGTTTGTTCTGATACTGTAATGATGAGTGATATCATTATACATATATATATATATATAGATATTTATATCTATATATATATATGTGTATGTATGTAGGTAAGTAACTCTAATGTTTGCTAAGATGATGCAGCTCCGCAAGGCTGGGCACTGCCCCCCCCCCCGTGGGTGGAGTTTGTAAGCGCAGCACTGTTGCCTGGAGATTCCACGATGTCACAGTGGTGCCTCTGTCCTAGAGACATAATGTGTATGCTGAGAGGAGCAGGTGTGATTCGGGTGAGGTGGACACTGACCAACTTGACAGCATCAGGCTAAATGGAATCCAGAGCCAAGGTACTGTGTGTTCCTTTTCATTTTGTTGTCACTACTTCAAAGTTACATGAACAACATTATGGTTCCTAAGACTACCCCCACTGTCAAGTCCCCAGCACGTAGCCCGTAAGAGTCGCTGTCCAACAGCCCAGGAATATGCTGTAGAAGTGCTGCTGATCATCGCTATGTTATACGGACCTACCTAAGCTTGCCGCCGGGCCACACCCTGTGTGCCACTCATAATGCCCCATTTTCCCTCTCTCCCTTCCCTCCTAAGCCATCCTCCTCAGTCCCATTCCCTTTGGTAAGTGTGAGTCCATTCTTGGGTTCGGTGCGGCTGCTACTGTCCTTTTCTATCACTCCTTTTCTTTTTTCTGGTACTCCACAGGTGAGTGAAATCAGTTGACACTTGTCTTTCTCTGCGTGGCTTATTTCGCTGAGCATGATACCCTCTACCTCCCTCCATGTTGTTGCACATGGTAGGATTGGTTTCTGCATATGGCAGAATAATATTCCACTTTTCATCCTCTGATAGACACCTACCTTGTCTGTTGTTGTGGACAGTGCTGTGATAATTATACGGGTGCACAGGTCTTTTTTAAACTGGGCTGCTGTATTCTAGTGTTTATTTCTGTATGTCCGGATGTATGAATATATTTAGTTAGTTCATTACTCACTGGTATATCTGTTATTTATTTATTTATTTATCATTAGTCTTCATCTACGTGAGTCTCATGTAGTTTAGTAAACTGCCCCCCACAATGAGATGCCCCCACATACCTCATTGCAGTCACTGTCCATGAGCATGTTAAGATGCTGTAGAATCCCTTGTTGTCTTCTCTGTGTCGTACGTCCCTCCCCGTGCCCCCCTTCTGCTTTATGCATGCCAAAGGTAATGTGCACATTCGCCCCCGCTCCGCCTGACATTTTCCTCCGTTCCCACCTGTCCACGTCCATCCCTTTCCGTTTGGTAACTGTGAGTCCACTCTTGTGGTGCCGTTTTTCTTCTTCGGATGTCTCTTGGTTCCCCTCCTGCACAGGCGAGTGATATCATTTGATCCTTGTGTTTCTCCACCTGCCTGCCTTATTACACTGAGTATGATGCCCTCTCACACCATCCGTGTTTCTGCAAATGGTGTGATTTGTTTTCCTATGACTGAATAATATTCCATTGTTCATCTACTGATGGACACTGAGCTTGGCTATTGAGAACAGTGCTGTGGTAATCATAGGGATGCACGTGTCGCTTTTAAACTGGGGGCGGCAATGTCTCATTCATTCATTCATCTGTTTATTCATTTATTTTTTTATCATGAATCTACAATTATGTGGATCACATCATGTTTATTACACTCCCCCCATCACCAACGTAGGAATGGTTAAGGGACTGAGAAGGCTGGTTGTGAAGGATGGTTGCAGGCTGGTAAGGGGGCATTACGATTAGCTCACATAATGTGGGGGGGGAATTCTATAGGGAAGGCAGTATAGTTCAGAGAATTCAAGCAGTGATTCTTACTATGCTGGTGAACAGTGAGTGTAATGGGGTCTGGGGGGCGACTTGATGATCTGGGCAGTCTAGTAACCTTAATGTTCCTTATGTAATTGTAGACTGGTTATTGTGAATAGTGCTGCCATAAATTTAGGGGTGCAGATGTCTTTCTAGAACTGGGTTGCTGCATTCCTTATGTATGTATGTTTGTATGTATGTATGTGTGTATGTATGTATTCATCCATCCATGCATCCATTCATTCATTCTTTCATTCATTCATTCATTCATTATCTGTCTACCTATCTATCCATGGATGTTTCTGTCATTAATGCACAATTAGATGAGTTCCATTATGTTTACTAGACTCCCCCCATCACGCACGTGCCCCCAGATACCCCATTGCAGTCACTGTCCATGAGCATTGTAAGATACTGTAGAATCCCTACTTGTCTTTTCTGTGTTTTTCCGCCCTGTCTGTGACACCCCTCCCACATTATATATTCTTCTTCTAATGTGTCCTTACTTCGCCCCTCCCTAATCCCTCCATTCCCACCCATACACCTCAGTCTCTTTCCCTCTGTTAACTTTTAGTCCATTCTTGGGTTTTCTGAGACTGCTGCTGTTTCCTTCTTCAGTTTTTTGTTTGTTCTGATACTGTAATGATGAGTGATATCATTATACATATATATATATAGATAGATATTTATATCTATATATATATATGTGTATGTATGTAGGTAAGTAACTCTAATGTTTGCTAAGATGATGCAGCTCCGCAAGGCTGGGCACTGCCCCCCCCCCCCCGTGGGTGGAGTTTGTAAGCGCAGCACTGTTGCCTGGAGATTCCACGATGTCACAGTGGTGCCTCTGTCCTAGAGACATAATGTGTATGCTGAGAGGAGCAGGTGTGATTCGGGTGAGGTGGACACTGACCAACTTGACAGCATCAGGCTAAATGGAATCCAGAGCCAAGGTACTGTGTGTTCCTTTTCATTTTGTTGTCACTACTTCAAAGTTACATGAACAACATTATGGTTCCTAAGACTACCCCCACTGTCAAGTCCCCAGCACGTAGCCCGTAAGAGTCGCTGTCCAACAGCCCAGGAATATGCTGTAGAAGTGCTGCTGATCATCGCTATGTTATACGGACCTACCTAAGCTTGCCGCCGGGCCACACCCTGTGTGCCACTCATAATGCCCCATTTTCCCTCTCTCCCTTCCCTCCTCAGCCATCCTCCTCAGTCCCATTCCCTTTGGTAAGTGTGAGTCCATTCTTGGGTTCGGTGCGGCTGCTACTGTCCTTTTCTATCACTCCTTTTCTTTTTTCTGGTACTCCACAGGTGAGTGAAATCAGTTGACACTTGTCTTTCTCTGCGTGGCTTATTTCGCTGAGCATGATACCCTCTACCTCCCTCCATGTTGTTGCACATGGTAGGATTGGTTTCTGCATATGGCAGAATAATATTCCACTTTTCATCCTCTGATAGACACTTACCTTGTCTGTTGTTGTGGACAGTGCTGTGATAATTATACGGGTGCACAGGTCTTTTTTAAACTGGGCTGCTGTATTCTAGTGTTTATTTCTGTATGTCCGGATGTATGAATATATTTAGTTTGTTCATTACTCACTGGTATATCTGTTATTTATTTATTTATTTATCATTAGTCTTCATCTACGTGAGTCTCATGTAGTTTCGTAAACTGCCCCCCACAATGAGATGCCCCCACATACCTCATTGCAGTCACTGTCCATGAGCATGTTAAGATGCTGTAGAATCCCTTGTTGTCTTCTCTGTGTTGTACGTCCCTCCCCGTGCCCCCCTTCTGCTTTATGCATGCCAAAGGTAATGTGCACATTCGCCCCCGCTCCGCCTGACATTTTCCTCCGTTCCCACCTGTCCACGTCCATCCCTTTCCGTTTGGTAACTGTGAGTCCACTCTTGTGGTGCCGTTTTTCTTCTTCGGATGTCTCTTGGTTCCCCTCCTGCACAGGCGAGTGATATCATTTGATCCTTGTGTTTCTCCACCTGCCTGCCTTATTACACTGAGTATGATGCCCTCTCACACCATCCGTGTTTCTGCAAATGGTGTGATTTGTTTTCCTATGACTGAATAATATTCCATTGTTCATCTACTGATGGACACTGAGCTTGGCTATTGAGAACAGTGCTGTGGTAATCATAGGGATGCACGTGTCGCTTTTAAACTGGGGGCGGCAATGTCTCATTCATTCATTCATCTGTTTATTCATTTATTTTTTTTATCATGAATCTACAATTATGTGGATCACATCATGTTTATTACACTCCCCTCATCACCAACGTAGGAATGGTTATGGGACTGAGAAGGCTGGTTGTGAAGGATGGTTGCAGGCTGGTAAGGGGGCATTGCGTTTAGCTCACATAATGTGGGGGGGGAATTCTATAGGGAAGGCAGTATAGTTCAGAGAATTCAAGCAGTGATTCTTACTATGCTGGTGAACAGTGAGTGTAATGGGGTCTGGGGGGCGACTTGATGATCTGGGCAGTCTAGTAACCTTAATGTTCCTTATGTAATTGTAGACTGGTTATTGTGAATAGTGCTGCCATAAATTTAGGGGTGCAGATGTCTTTCTAGAACTGGGTTGCTGCATTCCTTATGTATGTATGTTTGTATGTATGTATGTGTGTATGTATGTATTCATCCATCCATGCATCCATTCATTCATTCTTTCATTCATTCATTCATTCATTATCTGTCTACCTATCTATCCATGGATGTTTCTGTCATTAATGCACAATTAGATGAGTTCCATTATGTTTACTAGACTCCCCCCATCACGCACGTGCCCCCAGATACCCCATTGCAGTCACTGTCCATGAGCATAGTAAGATACTGTAGAATCCCTACTTGTCTTTTCTGTGTTTTTCCGCCCTGTCTGTGACACCCCTCCCACATTATATATTCTTCTTCTAATGTGTCCTTACTTCGCCCCTCCCTAATCCCTCCATTCCCACCCATACACCTCAGTCTCTTTCCCTCTGTTAACTTTTAGTCCATTCTTGGGTTTTCTGAGACTGCTGCTGTTTCCTTCTTCAGTTTTTTGTTTGTTCTGATACTGTAATGATGAGTGATATCATTATACATATATATATATATAGATATTTATATCTATATATATATATATGTGTATGTATGTAGGTAAGTAACTCTAATGTTTGCTAAGATGATGCAGCTCCGCAAGGCTGGGCACTGCCCCCCCCCGTGGGTGGAGTTTGTAAGCGCAGCACTGTTGCCTGGAGATTCCACGATGTCACAGTGGTGCCTCTGTCCTAGAGACATAATGTGTATGCTGAGAGGAGCAGGTGTGATTCGGGTGAGGTGGACACTGACCAACTTGACAGCATCAGGCTAAATGGAATCCAGAGCCAAGGTACTGTGTGTTCCTTTTCATTTTGTTGTCACTACTTCAAAGTTACATGAACAACATTATGGTTCCTAAGACTACCCCCACTGTCAAGTCCCCAGCACGTAGCCCGTAAGAGTCGCTGTCCAACAGCCCAGGAATATGCTGTAGAAGTGCTGCTGATCATCGCTATGTTATACGGATCTACCTAAGCTTGCCGCCGTGCCACACCCTGTGTGCCACTCATAATGCCCCATTTTCCCTCTCTCCCTTCCCTCCTAAGCCATCCTCCTCAGTCCCATTCCCTTTGGTAAGTGTGAGTCCATTCTTGGGTTCGGTGCGGCTGCTACTGTCCTTTTCTATCACTCCTTTTCTTTTTTCTGGTACTCCACAGGTGAGTGAAATCAGTTGACACTTGTCTTTCTCTGCGTGGCTTATTTCGCTGAGCATGATACCCTCTACCTCCCTCCATGTTGTTGCACATGGTAGGATTGGTTTCTGCATATGGCAGAATAATATTCCACTTTTCATCCTCAGATAGACACTTACCTTGTCTGTTGTTGTGGACAGTGCTGTGATAATTATACGGGTGCACAGGTCTGTTTTAAACTGGGCTGCTGTATTCTAGTGTTTATTTCTGTATGTCCGGATGTATGAATATATTTAGTTAGTTCATTACTCACTTGTATATCTGTTATTTATTTATTTATTTATCATTAGTCTTCATCTACGTGAGTCTCATGTAGTTTCGTAAACTGCCCCCCACAATGAGATGCCCCCACATACCTCATTGCAGTCACTGTCCATGAGCATGTTAAGATGCTGTAGAATCCCTTGTTGTCTTCTCTGTGTCGTACGTCCCTCCCCGTGCCCCCCTTCTGCTTTATGCATGCCGAAGGTAATGTGCACATTCGCCCCCGCTCCGCCTGACATTTTCCTCCGTTCCCACCTGTCCACGTCCATCCCTTTCCGTTTGGTAACTGTGAGTCCACTCTTGTGGTGCCGTTTTTCTTCTTCGGATGTCTCTTGGTTCCCCTCCTGCACAGGCGAGTGATATCATTTGATCCTTGTGTTTCTCCACCTGCCTGCCTTATTACACTGAGTATGATGCCCTCTCACACCATCCGTGTTTCTGCAAATGGTGTGATTTGTTTTCCTATGACTGAATAATATTCCATTGTTCATCTACTGATGGACACTGAGCTTGGCTATTGAGAACAGTGCTGTGGTAATCATAGGGATGCACGTGTCGCTTTTAAACTGGGGGCGGCAATGTCTCATTCATTCATTCATCTGTTTATTCATTTATTTTTTTTATCATGAATCTACAATTATGTGGATCACATCATGTTTATTACACTCCCCTCATCACCAACGTAGGAATGGTTATGGGACTGAGAAGGCTGGTTGTGAAGGATGGTTGCAGGCTGGTAAGGGGGCATTGCGTTTAGCTCACATAATGTGGGGGGGGAATTCTATAGGGAAGGCAGTATAGTTCAGAGAATTCAAGCAGTGATTCTTACTATGCTGGTGAACAGTGAGTGTAATGGGGTCTGGGGGGCGACTTGATGATCTGGGCAGTCTAGTAACCTTAATGTTCCTTATGTAATTGTAGACTGGTTATTGTGAATAGTGCTGCCATAAATTTAGGGGTGCAGATGTCTTTCTAGAACTGGGTTGCTGCATTCCTTATGTATGTATGTTTGTATGTATGTATGTGTGTATGTATGTATTCATCCATCCATGCATCCATTCATTCATTCTTTCATTCATTCATTCATTCATTATCTGTCTACCTATCTATCCATGGATGTTTCTGTCATTAATGCACAATTAGATGAGTTCCATTATGTTTACTAGACTCCCCCCATCACGCACGTGCCCCCAGATACCCCATTGCAGTCACTGTCCATGAGCATAGTAAGATACTGTAGAATCCCTACTTGTCTTTTCTGTGTTTTTCCGCCCTGTCTGTGACACCCCTCCCACATTATATATTCTTCTTCTAATGTGTCCTTACTTCGCCCCTCCCTAATCCCTCCATTCCCACCCATACACCTCAGTCTCTTTCCCTCTGTTAACTTTTAGTCCATTCTTGGGTTTTCTGAGACTGCTGCTGTTTCCTTCTTCAGTTTTTTGTTTGTTCTGATACTGTAATGATGAGTGATATCATTATACATATATATATATATATAGATATTTATATCTATATATATATATGTGTATGTATGTAGGTAAGTAACTCTAATGTTTGCTAAGATGATGCAGCTCCGCAAGGCTGGGCACTGCCCCCCCCCCCGTGGGTGGAGTTTGTAAGCGCAGCACTGTTGCCTGGAGATTCCACGATGTCACAGTGGTGCCTCTGTCCTAGAGACATAATGTGTATGCTGAGAGGAGCAGGTGTGATTCGGGTGAGGTGGACACTGACCAACTTGACAGCATCAGGCTAAATGGAATCCAGAGCCAAGGTACTGTGTGTTCCTTTTCATTTTGTTGTCACTACTTCAAAGTTACATGAACAACATTATGGTTCCTAAGACTACCCCCACTGTCAAGTCCCCAGCACGTAGCCCGTAAGAGTCGCTGTCCAACAGCCCAGGAATATGCTGTAGAAGTGCTGCTGATCATCGCTATGTTATACGGACCTACCTAAGCTTGCCGCCGGGCCACACCCTGTGTGCCACTCATAATGCCCCATTTTCCCTCTCTCCCTTCCCTCCTAAGCCATCCTCCTCAGTCCCATTCCCTTTGGTAAGTGTGAGTCCATTCTTGGGTTCGGTGCGGCTGCTACTGTCCTTTTCTATCACTCCTTTTCTTTTTTCTGGTACTCCACAGGTGAGTGAAATCAGTTGACACTTGTCTTTCTCTGCGTGGCTTATTTCGCTGAGCATGATACCCTCTACCTCCCTCCATGTTGTTGCACATGGTAGGATTGGTTTCTGCATATGGCAGAATAATATTCCACTTTTCATCCTCTGATAGACACCTACCTTGTCTGTTGTTGTGGACAGTGCTGTGATAATTATACGGGTGCACAGGTCTTTTTTAAACTGGGCTGCTGTATTCTAGTGTTTATTTCTGTATGTCCGGATGTATGAATATATTTAGTTAGTTCATTACTCACTGGTATATCTGTTATTTATTTATTTATTTATCATTAGTCTTCATCTACGTGAGTCTCATGTAGTTTAGTAAACTGCCCCCCACAATGAGATGCCCCCACATACCTCATTGCAGTCACTGTCCATGAGCATGTTAAGATGCTGTAGAATCCCTTGTTGTCTTCTCTGTGTCGTACGTCCCTCCCCGTGCCCCCCTTCTGCTTTATGCATGCCAAAGGTAATGTGCACATTCGCCCCCGCTCCGCCTGACATTTTCCTCCGTTCCCACCTGTCCACGTCCATCCCTTTCCGTTTGGTAACTGTGAGTCCACTCTTGTGGTGCCGTTTTTCTTCTTCGGATGTCTCTTGGTTCCCCTCCTGCACAGGCGAGTGATATCATTTGATCCTTGTGTTTCTCCACCTGCCTGCCTTATTACACTGAGTATGATGCCCTCTCACACCATCCGTGTTTCTGCAAATGGTGTGATTTGTTTTCCTATGACTGAATAATATTCCATTGTTCATCTACTGATGGACACTGAGCTTGGCTATTGAGAACAGTGCTGTGGTAATCATAGGGATGCACGTGTCGCTTTTAAACTGGGGGCGGCAATGTCTCATTCATTCATTCATCTGTTTATTCATTTATTTTTTTATCATGAATCTACAATTATGTGGATCACATCATGTTTATTACACTCCCCCCATCACCAACGTAGGAATGGTTAAGGGACTGAGAAGGCTGGTTGTGAAGGATGGTTGCAGGCTGGTAAGGGGGCATTACGATTAGCTCACATAATGTGGGGGGGGAATTCTATAGGGAAGGCAGTATAGTTCAGAGAATTCAAGCAGTGATTCTTACTATGCTGGTGAACAGTGAGTGTAATGGGGTCTGGGGGGCGACTTGATGATCTGGGCAGTCTAGTAACCTTAATGTTCCTTATGTAATTGTAGACTGGTTATTGTGAATAGTGCTGCCATAAATTTAGGGGTGCAGATGTCTTTCTAGAACTGGGTTGCTGCATTCCTTATGTATGTATGTTTGTATGTATGTATGTGTGTATGTATGTATTCATCCATCCATGCATCCATTCATTCATTCTTTCATTCATTCATTCATTCATTATCTGTCTACCTATCTATCCATGGATGTTTCTGTCATTAATGCACAATTAGATGAGTTCCATTATGTTTACTAGACTCCCCCCATCACGCACGTGCCCCCAGATACCCCATTGCAGTCACTGTCCATGAGCATTGTAAGATACTGTAGAATCCCTACTTGTCTTTTCTGTGTTTTTCCGCCCTGTCTGTGACACCCCTCCCACATTATATATTCTTCTTCTAATGTGTCCTTACTTCGCCCCTCCCTAATCCCTCCATTCCCACCCATACACCTCAGTCTCTTTCCCTCTGTTAACTTTTAGTCCATTCTTGGGTTTTCTGAGACTGCTGCTGTTTCCTTCTTCAGTTTTTTTGTTTGTTCTGATACTGTAATGATGAGTGATATCATTATACATATATATATATATAGATAGATATTTATATCTATATATATATATGTGTATGTATGTAGGTAAGTAACTCTAATGTTTGCTAAGATGATGCAGCTCCGCAAGGCTGGGCACTGCCCCCCCCCCCCGTGGGTGGAGTTTGTAAGCGCAGCACTGTTGCCTGGAGATTCCACGATGTCACAGTGGTGCCTCTGTCCTAGAGACATAATGTGTATGCTGAGAGGAGCAGGTGTGATTCGGGTGAGGTGGACACTGACCAACTTGACAGCATCAGGCTAAATGGAATCCAGAGCCAAGGTACTGTGTGTTCCTTTTCATTTTGTTGTCACTACTTCAAAGTTACATGAACAACATTATGGTTCCTAAGACTACCCCCACTGTCAAGTCCCCAGCACGTAGCCCGTAAGAGTCGCTGTCCAACAGCCCAGGAATATGCTGTAGAAGTGCTGCTGATCATCGCTATGTTATACGGACCTACCTAAGCTTGCCGCCGGGCCACACCCTGTGTGCCACTCATAATGCCCCATTTTCCCTCTCTCCCTTCCCTCCTCAGCCATCCTCCTCAGTCCCATTCCCTTTGGTAAGTGTGAGTCCATTCTTGGGTTCGGTGCGGCTGCTACTGTCCTTTTCTATCACTCCTTTTCTTTTTTCTGGTACTCCACAGGTGAGTGAAATCAGTTGACACTTGTCTTTCTCTGCGTGGCTTATTTCGCTGAGCATGATACCCTCTACCTCCCTCCATGTTGTTGCACATGGTAGGATTGGTTTCTGCATATGGCAGAATAATATTCCACTTTTCATCCTCTGATAGACACTTACCTTGTCTGTTGTTGTGGACAGTGCTGTGATAATTATACGGGTGCACAGGTCTTTTTTAAACTGGGCTGCTGTATTCTAGTGTTTATTTCTGTATGTCCGGATGTATGAATATATTTAGTTAGTTCATTACTCACTGGTATATCTGTTATTTATTTATTTATTTATCATTAGTCTTCATCTACGTGAGTCTCATGTAGTTTAGTAAACTGCCCCCCACAATGAGATGCCCCCACATACCTCATTGCAGTCACTGTCCATGAGCATGTTAAGATGCTGTAGAATCCCTTGTTGTCTTCTCTGTGTCGTACGTCCCTCCCCGTGCCCCCCTTCTGCTTTATGCATGCCAAAGGTAATGTGCACATTCGCCCCCGCTCCGCCTGACATTTTCCTCCGTTCCCACCTGTCCACGTCCATCCCTTTCCGTTTGGTAACTGTGAGTCCACTCTTGTGGTGCCGTTTTTCTTCTTCGGATGTCTCTTGGTTCCCCTCCTGCACAGGCGAGTGATATCATTTGATCCTTGTGTTTCTCCACCTGCCTGCCTTATTACACTGAGTATGATGCCCTCTCACACCATCCGTGTTTCTGCAAATGGTGTGATTTGTTTTCCTATGACTGAATAATATTCCATTGTTCATCTACTGATGGACACTGAGCTTGGCTATTGAGAACAGTGCTGTGGTAATCATAGGGATGCACGTGTCGCTTTTAAACTGGGGGCGGCAATGTCTCATTCATTCATTCATCTGTTTATTCATTTATTTTTTTATCATGAATCTACAATTATGTGGATCACATCATGTTTATTACACTCCCCCCATCACCAACGTAGGAATGGTTAAGGGACTGAGAAGGCTGGTTGTGAAGGATGGTTGCAGGCTGGTAAGGGGGCATTACGATTAGCTCACATAATGTGGGGGGGGAATTCTATAGGGAAGTCAGTATAGTTCAGAGAATTCAAGCAGTGATTCTTACTATGCTGGTGAACAGTGAGTGTAATGGGGTCTGGGGGGCGACTTGATGATCTGGGCAGTCTAGTAACCTTAATGTTCCTTATGTAATTGTAGACTGGTTATTGTGAATAGTGCTGCCATAAATTTAGGGGTGCAGATGTCTTTCTAGAACTGGGTTGCTGCATTCCTTATGTATGTATGTTTGTATGTATGTATGTGTGTATGTATGTATTCATCCATCCATGCATCCATTCATTCATTCTTTCATTCATTCATTCATTCATTATCTGTCTACCTATCTATCCATGGATGTTTCTGTCATTAATGCACAATTAGATGAGTTCCATTATGTTTACTAGACTCTCCCCATCACGCACGTGCCCCCAGATACCCCATTGCAGTCACTGTCCATGAGCATTGTAAGATACTGTAGAATCCCTACTTGTCTTTTCTGTGTTTTTCCGCCCTGTCTGTGACACCCCTCCCACATTATATATTCTTCTTCTAATGTGTCCTTACTTCGCCCCTCCCTAATCCCTCCATTCCCACCCATACACCTCAGTCTCTTTCCCTCTGTTAACTTTTAGTCCATTCTTGGGTTTTCTGAGACTGCTGCTGTTTCCTTCTTCAGTTTTTTGTTTGTTCTGATACTGTAATGATGAGTGATATCATTATACATATATATATATATATAGATATTTATATCTATATATATATATGTGTATGTATGTAGGTAAGTAACTCTAATGTTTGCTAAGATGATGCAGCTCCGCAAGGCTGGGCACTGCCCCCCCCCCCCGTGGGTGGAGTTTGTAAGCGCAGCACTGTTGCCTGGAGATTCCACGATGTCACAGTGGTGCCTCTGTCCTAGAGACATAATGTGTATGCTGAGAGGAGCAGGTGTGATTCGGGTGAGGTGGACACTGACCAACTTGACAGCATCAGGCTAAATGGAATCCAGAGCCAAGGTACTGTGTGTTCCTTTTCATTTTGTTGTCACTACTTCAAAGTTACATGAACAACATTATGGTTCCTAAGACTACCCCCACTGTCAAGTCCCCAGCACGTAGCCCGTAAGAGTTGCTGTCCAACAGCCCAGGAATATGCTGTAGAAGTGCTGCTGATCATCGCTATGTTATACGGACCTACCTAAGCTTGCCGCCGGGCCACACCCTGTGTGCCACTCATAATGCCCCATTTTCCCTCTCTCCCTTCCCTCCTAAGCCATCCTCCTCAGTCCCATTCCCTTTGGTAAGTGTGAGTCCATTCTTGGGTTCGGTGCGGCTGCTACTGTCCTTTTCTATCACTCCTTTTCTTTTTTCTGGTACTCCACAGGTGAGTGAAATCAGTTGACACTTGTCTTTCTCTGCGTGGCTTATTTCGCTGAGCATGATACCCTCTACCTCCCTCCATGTTGTTGCACATGGTAGGATTGGTTTCTGCATATGGCAGAATAATATTCCACTTTTCATCCTCTGATAGACACTTACCTTGTCTGTTGTTGTGGACAGTGCTGTGATAATTATACGGGTGCACAGGTCTTTTTTAAACTGGGCTGCTGTATTCTAGTGTTTATTTCTGTATGTCCGGATGTATGAATATATTTAGTTAGTTCATTACTCACTGGTATATCTGTTATTTATTTATTTATTTATCATTAGTCTTCATCTACGTGAGTCTCATGTAGTTTAGTAAACTGCCCCCCACAATGAGATGCCCCCACATACCTCATTGCAGTCACTGTCCATGAGCATGTTAAGATGCTGTAGAATCCCTTGTTGTCTTCTCTGTGTCGTACGTCCCTCCCCGTGCCCCCCTTCTGCTTTATGCATGCCAAAGGTAATGTGCACATTCGCCCCCGCTCCGCCTGACATTTTCCTCCGTTCCCACCTGTCCACGTCCATCCCTTTCCGTTTGGTAACTGTGAGTCCACTCTTGTGGTGCCGTTTTTCTTCTTCGGATGTCTCTTGGTTCCCCTCCTGCACAGGCGAGTGATATCATTTGATCCTTGTGTTTCTCCACCTGCCTGCCTTATTACACTGAGTATGATGCCCTCTCACACCATCCGTGTTTCTGCAAATGGTGTGATTTGTTTTCCTATGACTGAATAATATTCCATTGTTCATCTACTGATGGACACTGAGCTTGGCTATTGAGAACAGTGCTGTGGTAATCATAGGGATGCACGTGTCGCTTTTAAACTGGGGGCGGCAATGTCTCATTCATTCATTCATCTGTTTATTCATTTATTTTTTTATCATGAATCTACAATTATGTGGATCACATCATGTTTATTACACTCCCCCCATCACCAACGTAGGAATGGTTAAGGGACTGAGAAGGCTGGTTGTGAAGGATGGTTGCAGGCTGGTAAGGGGGCATTACGATTAGCTCACATAATGTGGGGGGGGAATTCTATAGGGAAGGCAGTATAGTTCAGAGAATTCAAGCAGTGATTCTTACTATGCTGGTGAACAGTGAGTGTAATGGGGTCTGGGGGGCGACTTGATGATCTGGGCAGTCTAGTAACCTTAATGTTCCTTATGTAATTGTAGACTGGTTATTGTGAATAGTGCTGCCATAAATTTAGGGGTGCAGATGTCTTTCTAGAACTGGGTTGCTGCATTCCTTATGTATGTATGTTTGTATGTATGTATGTGTGTATGTATGTATTCATCCATCCATGCATCCATTCATTCATTCTTTCATTCATTCATTCATTCATTATCTGTCTACCTATCTATCCATGGATGTTTCTGTCATTAATGCACAATTAGATGAGTTCCATTATGTTTACTAGACTCCCCCCATCACGCACGTGCCCCCAGATACTCCATTGCAGTCACTGTCCATGAGCATAGTAAGATACTGTAGAATCCCTACTTGTCTTTTCTGTGTTTTTCCGCCCTGTCTGTGACACCCCTCCCACATTATATATTCTTCTTCTAATGTGTCCTTACTTCGCCCCTCCCTAATCCCTCCATTCCCACCCATACACCTCAGTCTCTTTCCCTCTGTTAACTTTTAGTCCATTCTTGGGTTTTCTGAGACTGCTGCTGTTTCCTTCTTCAGTTTTTTGTTTGTTCTGATACTGTAATGATGAGTGATATCATTATACATATATATATATATAGATATTTATATCTATATATATATATATGTGTATGTATGTAGGTAAGTAACTCTAATGTTTGCTAAGATGATGCAGCTCCGCAAGGCTGGGCACTGCCCCCCCCCCCGTGGGTGGAGTTTGTAAGCGCAGCACTGTTGCCTGGAGATTCCACGATGTCACAGTGGTGCCTCTGTCCTAGAGACATAATGTGTATGCTGAGAGGAGCAGGTGTGATTCGGGTGAGGTGGACACTGACCAACTTGACAGCATCAGGCTAAATGGAATCCAGAGCCAAGGTACTGTGTGTTCCTTTTCATTTTGTTGTCACTACTTCAAAGTTACATGAACAACATTATGGTTCCTAAGACTACCCCCACTGTCAAGTCCCCAGCACGTAGCCCGTAAGAGTCGCTGTCCAACAGCCCAGGAATATGCTGTAGAAGTGCTGCTGATCATCGCTATGTTATACGGACCTACCTAAGCTTGCCGCCGGGCCACACCCTGTGTGCCACTCATAATGCCCCATTTTCCCTCTCTCCCTTCCCTCCTAAGCCATCCTCCTCAGTCCCATTCCCTTTGGTAAGTGTGAGTCCATTCTTGGGTTCGGTGCGGCTGCTACTGTCCTTTTCTATCACTCCTTTTCTTTTTTCTGGTACTCCACAGGTGAGTGAAATCAGTTGACACTTGTCTTTCTCTGCGTGGCTTATTTCGCTGAGCATGATACCCTCTACCTCCCTCCATGTTGTTGCACATGGTAGGATTGGTTTCTGCATATGGCAGAATAATATTCCACTTTTCATCCTCTGATAGACACTTACCTTGTCTGTTGTTGTGGACAGTGCTGTGATAATTATACGGGTGCACAGGTCTTTTTTAAACTGGGCTGCTGTATTCTAGTGTTTATTTCTGTATGTCCGGATGTATGAATATATTTAGTTAGTTCATTACTCACTGGTATATCTGTTATTTATTTATTTATTTATCATTAGTCTTCATCTACGTGAGTCTCATGTAGTTTAGTAAACTGCCCCCCACAATGAGATGCCCCCACATACCTCATTGCAGTCACTGTCCATGAGCATGTTAAGATGCTGTAGAATCCCTTGTTGTCTTCTCTGTGTCGTACGTCCCTCCCCGTGCCCCCCTTCTGCTTTATGCATGCCAAAGGTAATGTGCACATTCGCCCCCGCTCCGCCTGACATTTTCCTCCGTTCCCACCTGTCCACGTCCATCCCTTTCCGTTTGGTAACTGTGAGTCCACTCTTGTGGTGCCGTTTTTCTTCTTCGGATGTCTCTTGGTTCCCCTCCTGCACAGGCGAGTGATATCATTTGATCCTTGTGTTTCTCCACCTGCCTGCCTTATTACACTGAGTATGATGCCCTCTCACACCATCCGTGTTTCTGCAAATGGTGTGATTTGTTTTCCTATGACTGAATAATATTCCATTGTTCATCTACTGATGGACACTGAGCTTGGCTATTGAGAACAGTGCTGTGGTAATCATAGGGATGCACGTGTCGCTTTTAAACTGGGGGCGGCAATGTCTCATTCATTCATTCATCTGTTTATTCATTTATTTTTTTATCATGAATCTACAATTATGTGGATCACATCATGTTTATTACACTCCCCCCATCACCAACGTAGGAATGGTTAAGGGACTGAGAAGGCTGGTTGTGAAGGATGGTTGCAGGCTGGTAAGGGGGCATTACGATTAGCTCACATAATGTGGGGGGGGAATTCTATAGGGAAGGCAGTATAGTTCAGAGAATTCAAGCAGTGATTCTTACTATGCTGGTGAACAGTGAGTGTAATGGGGTCTGGGGGGCGACTTGATGATCTGGGCAGTCTAGTAACCTTAATGTTCCTTATGTAATTGTAGACTGGTTATTGTGAATAGTGCTGCCATAAATTTAGGGGTGCAGATGTCTTTCTAGAACTGGGTTGCTGCATTCCTTATGTATGTATGTTTGTATGTATGTATGTGTGTATGTATGTATTCATCCATCCATGCATCCATTCATTCATTCTTTCATTCATTCATTCATTCATTATCTGTCTACCTATCTATCCATGGATGTTTCTGTCATTAATGCACAATTAGATGAGTTCCATTATGTTTACTAGACTCCCCCCATCACGCACGTGCCCCCGGATACTCCATTGCAGTCACTGTCCATGAGCATAGTAAGATACTGTAGAATCCCTACTTGTCTTTTCTGTGTTTTTCCGCCCTGTCTGTGACACCCCTCCCACATTATATATTCTTCTTCTAATGTGTCCTTACTTCGCCCCTCCCTAATCCCTCCATTCCCACCCATACACCTCAGTCTCTTTCCCTCTGTTAACTTTTAGTCCATTCTTGGGTTTTCTGAGACTGCTGCTGTTTCCTTCTTCAGTTTTTTGTTTGTTCTGATACTGTAATGATGAGTGATATCATTATACATATATATATATATAGATATTTATATCTATATATATATATATGTGTATGTATGTAGGGAAGTAACTCTAATGTTTGCTAAGATGATGCAGCTCCGCAAGGCTGGGCACTGCCCCCCCCGTGGGTGGAGTTTGTAAGCGCAGCACTGTTGCCTGGAGATTCCACGATGTCACAGTGGTGCCTCTGTCCTAGAGACATAATGTGTATGCTGAGAGGAGCAGGTGTGATTCGGGTGAGGTGGACACTGACCAACTTGACAGCATCAGGCTAAATGGAATCCAGAGCCAAGGTACTGTGTGTTCCTTTTCATTTTGTTGTCACTACTTCAAAGTTACATGAACAACATTATGGTTCCTAAGACTACCCCCACTGTCAAGTCCCCAGCACGTAGCCCGTAAGAGTCGCTGTCCAACAGCCCAGGAATATGCTGTAGAAGTGCTGCTGATCATCGCTATGTTATACGGACCTACCTAAGCTTGCCGCCGGGCCACACCCTGTGTGCCACTCATAATGCCCCATTTTCCCTCTCTCCCTTCCCTCCTAAGCCATCCTCCTCAGTCCCATTCCCTTTGGTAAGTGTGAGTCCATTCTTGGGTTCGGTGCGGCTGCTACTGTCCTTTTCTATCACTCCTTTTCTTTTTTCTGGTACTCCACAGGTGAGTGAAATCAGTTGACACTTGTCTTTCTCTGCGTGGCTTATTTCGCTGAGCATGATACCCTCTACCTCCCTCCATGTTGTTGCACATGGTAGGATTGGTTTCTGCATATGGCAGAATAATATTCCACTTTTCATCCTCTGATAGACACTTACCTTGTCTGTTGTTGTGGACAGTGCTGTGATAATTATACGGGTGCACAGGTCTTTTTTAAACTGGGCTGCTGTATTCTAGTGTTTATTTCTGTATGTCCGGATGTATGAATATATTTAGTTAGTTCATTACTCACTGGTATATCTGTTATTTATTTATTTATTTATCATTAGTCTTCATCTACGTGAGTCTCATGTAGTTTAGTAAACTGCCCCCCACAATGAGATGCCCCCACATACCTCATTGCAGTCACTGTCCATGAGCATGTTAAGATGCTGTAGAATCCCTTGTTGTCTTCTCTGTGTCGTACGTCCCTCCCCGTGCCCCCCTTCTGCTTTATGCATGCCAAAGGTAATGTGCACATTCGCCCCCGCTCCGCCTGACATTTTCCTCCGTTCCCACCTGTCCACGTCCATCCCTTTCCGTTTGGTAACTGTGAGTCCACTCTTGTGGTGCCGTTTTTCTTCTTCGGATGTCTCTTGGTTCCCCTCCTGCACAGGCGAGTGATATCATTTGATCCTTGTGTTTCTCCACCTGCCTGCCTTATTACACTGAGTATGATGCCCTCTCACACCATCCGTGTTTCTGCAAATGGTGTGATTTGTTTTCCTATGACTGAATAATATTCCATTGTTCATCTACTGATGGACACTGAGCTTGGCTATTGAGAACAGTGCTGTGGTAATCATAGGGATGCACGTGTCGCTTTTAAACTGGGGGCGGCAATGTCTCATTCATTCATTCATCTGTTTATTCATTTATTTTTTTATCATGAATCTACAATTATGTGGATCACATCATGTTTATTACACTCCCCCCATCACCAACGTAGGAATGGTTAAGGGACTGAGAAGGCTGGTTGTGAAGGATGGTTGCAGGCTGGTAAGGGGGCATTACGATTAGCTCACATAATGTGGGGGGGGAATTCTATAGGGAAGGCAGTATAGTTCAGAGAATTCAAGCAGTGATTCTTACTATGCTGGTGAACAGTGAGTGTAATGGGGTCTGGGGGGCGACTTGATGATCTGGGCAGTCTAGTAACCTTAATGTTCCTTATGTAATTGTAGACTGGTTATTGTGAATAGTGCTGCCATAAATTTAGGGGTGCAGATGTCTTTCTAGAACTGGGTTGCTGCATTCCTTATGTATGTATGTTTGTATGTATGTATGTGTGTATGTATGTATTCATCCATCCATGCATCCATTCATTCATTCTTTCATTCATTCATTCATTCATTATCTGTCTACCTATCTATCCATGGATGTTTCTGTCATTAATGCACAATTAGATGAGTTCCATTATGTTTACTAGACTCCCCCCATCACGCACGTGCCCCCAGATACCCCATTGCAGTCACTGTCCATGAGCATTGTAAGATACTGTAGAATCCCTACTTGTCTTTTCTGTGTTTTTCCGCCCTGTCTGTGACACCCCTCCCACATTATATATTCTTCTTCTAATGTGTCCTTACTTCGCCCCTCCCTAATCCCTCCATTCCCACCCATACACCTCAGTCTCTTTCCCTCTGTTAACTTTTAGTCCATTCTTGGGTTTTCTGAGACTGCTGCTGTTTCCTTCTTCAGTTTTTTGTTTGTTCTGATACTGTAATGATGAGTGATATCATTATACATATATATATATATATAGATATTTATATCTATATATATATATGTGTATGTATGTAGGTAAGTAACTCTAATGTTTGCTAAGATGATGCAGCTCCGCAAGGCTGGGCACTGCCCCCCCCCCCGTGGGTGGAGTTTGTAAGCGCAGCACTGTTGCCTGGAGATTCCACGATGTCACAGTGGTGCCTCTGTCCTAGAGACATAATGTGTATGCTGAGAGGAGCAGGTGTGATTCGGGTGAGGTGGACACTGACCAACTTGACAGCATCAGGCTAAATGGAATCCAGAGCCAAGGTACTGTGTGTTCCTTTTCATTTTGTTGTCACTACTTCAAAGTTACATGAACAACATTATGGTTCCTAAGACTACCCCCACTGTCAAGTCCCCAGCACGTAGCCCGTAAGAGTCGCTGTCCAACAGCCCAGGAATATGCTGTAGAAGTGCTGCTGATCATCGCTATGTTATACGGACCTACCTAAGCTTGCCGCCGGGCCACACCCTGTGTGCCACTCATAATGCCCCATTTTCCCTCTCTCCCTTCCCTCCTAAGCCATCCTCCTCAGTCCCATTCCCTTTGGTAAGTGTGAGTCCATTCTTGGGTTCGGTGCGGCTGCTACTGTCCTTTTCTATCACTCCTTTTCTTTTTTCTGGTACTCCACAGGTGAGTGAAATCAGTTGACACTTGTCTTTCTCTGCGTGGCTTATTTCGCTGAGCATGATACCCTCTACCTCCCTCCATGTTGTTGCACATGGTAGGATTGGTTTCTGCATATGGCAGAATAATATTCCACTTTTCATCCTCTGATAGACACTTACCTTGTCTGTTGTTGTGGACAGTGCTGTGATAATTATACGGGTGCACAGGTCTTTTTTAAACTGGGCTGCTGTATTCTAGTGTTTATTTCTGTATGTCCGGATGTATGAATATATTTAGTTAGTTCATTACTCACTGGTATATCTGTTATTTATTTATTTATTTATCATTAGTCTTCATCTACGTGAGTCTCATGTAGTTTAGTAAACTGCCCCCCACAATGAGATGCCCCCACATACCTCATTGCAGTCACTGTCCATGAGCATGTTAAGATGCTGTAGAATCCCTTGTTGTCTTCTCTGTGTCGTACGTCCCTCCCCGTGCCCCCCTTCTGCTTTATGCATGCCAAAGGTAATGTGCACATTCGCCCCCGCTCCGCCTGACATTTTCCTCCGTTCCCACCTGTCCACGTCCATCCCTTTCCGTTTGGTAACTGTGAGTCCACTCTTGTGGTGCCGTTTTTCTTCTTCGGATGTCTCTTGGTTCCCCTCCTGCACAGGCGAGTGATATCATTTGATCCTTGTGTTTCTCCACCTGCCTGCCTTATTACACTGAGTATGATGCCCTCTCACACCATCCGTGTTTCTGCAAATGGTGTGATTTGTTTTCCTATGACTGAATAATATTCCATTGTTCATCTACTGATGGACACTGAGCTTGGCTATTGAGAACAGTGCTGTGGTAATCATAGGGATGCACGTGTCGCTTTTAAACTGGGGGCGGCAATGTCTCATTCATTCATTCATCTGTTTATTCATTTATTTTTTTATCATGAATCTACAATTATGTGGATCACATCATGTTTATTACACTCCCCCCATCACCAACGTAGGAATGGTTAAGGGACTGAGAAGGCTGGTTGTGAAGGATGGTTGCAGGCTGGTAAGGGGGCATTACGATTAGCTCACATAATGTGGGGGGGGAATTCTATAGGGAAGGCAGTATAGTTCAGAGAATTCAAGCAGTGATTCTTACTATGCTGGTGAACAGTGAGTGTAATGGGGTCTGGGGGGCGACTTGATGATCTGGGCAGTCTAGTAACCTTAATGTTCCTTATGTAATTGTAGACTGGTTATTGTGAATAGTGCTGCCATAAATTTAGGGGTGCAGATGTCTTTCTAGAACTGGGTTGCTGCATTCCTTATGTATGTATGTTTGTATGTATGTATGTGTGTATGTATGTATTCATCCATCCATGCATCCATTCATTCATTCTTTCATTCATTCATTCATTCATTATCTGTCTACCTATCTATCCATGGATGTTTCTGTCATTAATGCACAATTAGATGAGTTCCATTATGTTTACTAGACTCCCCCCATCACGCACGTGCCCCCAGATACCCCATTGCAGTCACTGTCCATGAGCATTGTAAGATACTGTAGAATCCCTACTTGTCTTTTCTGTGTTTTTCCGCCCTGTCTGTGACACCCCTCCCACATTATATATTCTTCTTCTAATGTGTCCTTACTTCGCCCCTCCCTAATCCCTCCATTCCCACCCATACACCTCAGTCTCTTTCCCTCTGTTAACTTTTAGTCCATTCTTGGGTTTTCTGAGACTGCTGCTGTTTCCTTCTTCAGTTTTTTGTTTGTTCTGATACTGTAATGATGAGTGATATCATTATACATATATATATATATATATAGATATTTATATCTATATATATATATGTGTATGTATGTAGGTAAGTAACTCTAATGTTTGCTAAGATGATGCAGCTCCGCAAGGCTGGGCACTGCCCCCCCCCCCGTGGGTGGAGTTTGTAAGCGCAGCACTGTTGCCTGGAGATTCCACGATGTCACAGTGGTGCCTCTGTCCTAGAGACATAATGTGTATGCTGAGAGGAGCAGGTGTGATTCGGGTGAGGTGGACACTGACCAACTTGACAGCATCAGGCTAAATGGAATCCAGAGCCAAGGTACTGTGTGTTCCTTTTCATTTTGTTGTCACTACTTCAAAGTTACATGAACAACATTATGGTTCCTAAGACTACCCCCACTGTCAAGTCCCCAGCACGTAGCCCGTAAGAGTCGCTGTCCAACAGCCCAGGAATATGCTGTAGAAGTGCTGCTGATCATCGCTATGTTATACGGACCTACCTAAGCTTGCCGCCGGGCCACACCCTGTGTGCCACTCATAATGCCCCATTTTCCCTCTCTCCCTTCCCTCCTAAGCCATCCTCCTCAGTCCCATTCCCTTTGGTAAGTGTGAGTCCATTCTTGGGTTCGGTGCGGCTGCTACTGTCCTTTTCTATCACTCCTTTTCTTTTTTCTGGTACTCCACAGGTGAGTGAAATCAGTTGACACTTGTCTTTCTCTGCGTGGCTTATTTCGCTGAGCATGATACCCTCTACCTCCCTCCATGTTGTTGCACATGGTAGGATTGGTTTCTGCATATGGCAGAATAATATTCCACTTTTCATCCTCTGATAGACACTTACCTTGTCTGTTGTTGTGGACAGTGCTGTGATAATTATACGGGTGCACAGGTCTTTTTTAAACTGGGCTGCTGTATTCTAGTGTTTATTTCTGTATGTCCGGATGTATGAATATATTTAGTTAGTTCATTACTCACTGGTATATCTGTTATTTATTTATTTATTTATCATTAGTCTTCATCTACGTGAGTCTCATGTAGTTTAGTAAACTGCCCCCCACAATGAGATGCCCCCACATACCTCATTGCAGTCACTGTCCATGAGCATGTTAAGATGCTGTAGAATCCCTTGTTGTCTTCTCTGTGTCGTACGTCCCTCCCCGTGCCCCCCTTCTGCTTTATGCATGCCAAAGGTAATGTGCACATTCGCCCCCGCTCCGCCTGACATTTTCCTCCGTTCCCACCTGTCCACGTCCATCCCTTTCCGTTTGGTAACTGTGAGTCCACTCTTGTGGTGCCGTTTTTCTTCTTCGGATGTCTCTTGGTTCCCCTCCTGCACAGGCGAGTGATATCATTTGATCCTTGTGTTTCTCCACCTGCCTGCCTTATTACACTGAGTATGATGCCCTCTCACACCATCCGTGTTTCTGCAAATGGTGTGATTTGTTTTCCTATGACTGAATAATATTCCATTGTTCATCTACTGATGGACACTGAGCTTGGCTATTGAGAACAGTGCTGTGGTAATCATAGGGATGCACGTGTCGCTTTTAAACTGGGGGCGGCAATGTCTCATTCATTCATTCATCTGTTTATTCATTTATTTTTTTATCATGAATCTACAATTATGTGGATCACATCATGTTTATTACACTCCCCCCATCACCAACGTAGGAATGGTTAAGGGACTGAGAAGGCTGGTTGTGAAGGATGGTTGCAGGCTGGTAAGGGGGCATTACGATTAGCTCACATAATGTGGGGGGGGAATTCTATAGGGAAGGCAGTATAGTTCAGAGAATTCAAGCAGTGATTCTTACTATGCTGGTGAACAGTGAGTGTAATGGGGTCTGGGGGGCGACTTGATGATCTGGGCAGTCTAGTAACCTTAATGTTCCTTATGTAATTGTAGACTGGTTATTGTGAATAGTGCTGCCATAAATTTAGGGGTGCAGATGTCTTTCTAGAACTGGGTTGCTGCATTCCTTATGTATGTATGTTTGTATGTATGTATGTGTGTATGTATGTATTCATCCATCCATGCATCCATTCATTCATTCTTTCATTCATTCATTCATTCATTATCTGTCTACCTATCTATCCATGGATGTTTCTGTCATTAATGCACAATTAGATGAGTTCCATTATGTTTACTAGACTCCCCCCATCACGCACGTGCCCCCAGATACCCCATTGCAGTCACTGTCCATGAGCATTGTAAGATACTGTAGAATCCCTACTTGTCTTTTCTGTGTTTTTCCGCCCTGTCTGTGACACCCCTCCCACATTATATATTCTTCTTCTAATGTGTCCTTACTTCGCCCCTCCCTAATCCCTCCATTCCCACCCATACACCTCAGTCTCTTTCCCTCTGTTAACTTTTAGTCCATTCTTGGGTTTTCTGAGACTGCTGCTGTTTCCTTCTTCAGTTTTTTGTTTGTTCTGATACTGTAATGATGAGTGATATCATTATACATATATATATATATATAGATATTTATATCTATATATATATATGTGTATGTATGTAGGTAAGTAACTCTAATGTTTGCTAAGATGATGCAGCTCCGCAAGGCTGGGCACTGCCCCCCCCCCCGTGGGTGGAGTTTGTAAGCGCAGCACTGTTGCCTGGAGATTCCACGATGTCACAGTGGTGCCTCTGTCCTAGAGACATAATGTGTATGCTGAGAGGAGCAGGTGTGATTCGGGTGAGGTGGACACTGACCAACTTGACAGCATCAGGCTAAATGGAATCCAGAGCCAAGGTACTGTGTGTTCCTTTTCATTTTGTTGTCACTACTTCAAAGTTACATGAACAACATTATGGTTCCTAAGACTACCCCCACTGTCAAGTCCCCAGCACGTAGCCCGTAAGAGTCGCTGTCCAACAGCCCAGGAATATGCTGTAGAAGTGCTGCTGATCATCGCTATGTTATACGGACCTACCTAAGCTTGCCGCCGGGCCACACCCTGTGTGCCACTCATAATGCCCCATTTTCCCTCTCTCCCTTCCCTCCTAAGCCATCCTCCTCAGTCCCATTCCCTTTGGTAAGTGTGAGTCCATTCTTGGGTTCGGTGCGGCTGCTACTGTCCTTTTCTATCACTCCTTTTCTTTTTTCTGGTACTCCACAGGTGAGTGAAATCAGTTGACACTTGTCTTTCTCTGCGTGGCTTATTTCGCTGAGCATGATACCCTCTACCTCCCTCCATGTTGTTGCACATGGTAGGATTGGTTTCTGCATATGGCAGAATAATATTCCACTTTTCATCCTCTGATAGACACTTACCTTGTCTGTTGTTGTGGACAGTGCTGTGATAATTATACGGGTGCACAGGTCTTTTTTAAACTGGGCTGCTGTATTCTAGTGTTTATTTCTGTATGTCCGGATGTATGAATATATTTAGTTAGTTCATTACTCACTGGTATATCTGTTATTTATTTATTTATTTATCATTAGTCTTCATCTACGTGAGTCTCATGTAGTTTAGTAAACTGCCCCCCACAATGAGATGCCCCCACATACCTCATTGCAGTCACTGTCCATGAGCATGTTAAGATGCTGTAGAATCCCTTGTTGTCTTCTCTGTGTCGTACGTCCCTCCCCGTGCCCCCCTTCTGCTTTATGCATGCCAAAGGTAATGTGCACATTCGCCCCCGCTCCGCCTGACATTTTCCTCCGTTCCCACCTGTCCACGTCCATCCCTTTCCGTTTGGTAACTGTGAGTCCACTCTTGTGGTGCCGTTTTTCTTCTTCGGATGTCTCTTGGTTCCCCTCCTGCACAGGCGAGTGATATCATTTGATCCTTGTGTTTCTCCACCTGCCTGCCTTATTACACTGAGTATGATGCCCTCTCACACCATCCGTGTTTCTGCAAATGGTGTGATTTGTTTTCCTATGACTGAATAATATTCCATTGTTCATCTACTGATGGACACTGAGCTTGGCTATTGAGAACAGTGCTGTGGTAATCATAGGGATGCACGTGTCGCTTTTAAACTGGGGGCGGCAATGTCTCATTCATTCATTCATCTGTTTATTCATTTATTTTTTTATCATGAATCTACAATTATGTGGATCACATCATGTTTATTACACTCCCCCCATCACCAACGTAGGAATGGTTAAGGGACTGAGAAGGCTGGTTGTGAAGGATGGTTGCAGGCTGGTAAGGGGGCATTACGATTAGCTCACATAATGTGGGGGGGGAATTCTATAGGGAAGGCAGTATAGTTCAGAGAATTCAAGCAGTGATTCTTACTATGCTGGTGAACAGTGAGTGTAATGGGGTCTGGGGGGCGACTTGATGATCTGGGCAGTCTAGTAACCTTAATGTTCCTTATGTAATTGTAGACTGGTTATTGTGAATAGTGCTGCCATAAATTTAGGGGTGCAGATGTCTTTCTAGAACTGGGTTGCTGCATTCCTTATGTATGTATGTTTGTATGTATGTATGTGTGTATGTATGTATTCATCCATCCATGCATCCATTCATTCATTCTTTCATTCATTCATTCATTCATTATCTGTCTACCTATCTATCCATGGATGTTTCTGTCATTAATGCACAATTAGATGAGTTCCATTATGTTTACTAGACTCCCCCCATCACGCACGTGCCCCCAGATACCCCATTGCAGTCACTGTCCATGAGCATTGTAAGATACTGTAGAATCCCTACTTGTCTTTTCTGTGTTTTTCCGCCCTGTCTGTGACACCCCTCCCACATTATATATTCTTCTTCTAATGTGTCCTTACTTCGCCCCTCCCTAATCCCTCCATTCCCACCCATACACCTCAGTCTCTTTCCCTCTGTTAACTTTTAGTCCATTCTTGGGTTTTCTGAGACTGCTGCTGTTTCCTTCTTCAGTTTTTTGTTTGTTCTGATACTGTAATGATGAGTGATATCATTATACATATATATATATATATAGATATTTATATCTATATATATATATGTGTATGTATGTAGGTAAGTAACTCTAATGTTTGCTAAGATGATGCAGCTCCGCAAGGCTGGGCACTGCCCCCCCCCCCCGTGGGTGGAGTTTGTAAGCGCAGCACTGTTGCCTGGAGATTCCACGATGTCACAGTGGTGCCTCTGTCCTAGAGACATAATGTGTATGCTGAGAGGAGCAGGTGTGATTCGGGTGAGGTGGACACTGACCAACTTGACAGCATCAGGCTAAATGGAATCCAGAGCCAAGGTACTGTGTGTTCCTTTTCATTTTGTTGTCACTACTTCAAAGTTACATGAACAACATTATGGTTCCTAAGACTACCCCCACTGTCAAGTCCCCAGCACGTAGCCCGTAAGAGTCGCTGTCCAACAGCCCAGGAATATGCTGTAGAAGTGCTGCTGATCATCGCTATGTTATACGGACCTACCTAAGCTTGCCGCCGGGCCACACCCTGTGTGCCACTCATAATGCCCCATTTTCCCTCTCTCCCTTCCCTCCTAAGCCATCCTCCTCAGTCCCATTCCCTTTGGTAAGTGTGAGTCCATTCTTGGGTTCGGTGCGGCTGCTACTGTCCTTTTCTATCACTCCTTTTCTTTTTTCTGGTACTCCACAGGTGAGTGAAATCAGTTGACACTTGTCTTTCTCTGCGTGGCTTATTTCGCTGAGCATGATACCCTCTACCTCCCTCCATGTTGTTGCACATGGTAGGATTGGTTTCTGCATATGGCAGAATAATATTCCACTTTTCATCCTCTGATAGACACTTACCTTGTCTGTTGTTGTGGACAGTGCTGTGATAATTATACGGGTGCACAGGTCTTTTTTAAACTGGGCTGCTGTATTCTAGTGTTTATTTCTGTATGTCCGGATGTATGAATATATTTAGTTAGTTCATTACTCACTGGTATATCTGTTATTTATTTATTTATTTATCATTAGTCTTCATCTACGTGAGTCTCATGTAGTTTAGTAAACTGCCCCCCACAATGAGATGCCCCCACATACCTCATTGCAGTCACTGTCCATGAGCATGTTAAGATGCTGTAGAATCCCTTGTTGTCTTCTCTGTGTCGTACGTCCCTCCCCGTGCCCCCCTTCTGCTTTATGCATGCCAAAGGTAATGTGCACATTCGCCCCCGCTCCGCCTGACATTTTCCTCCGTTCCCACCTGTCCACGTCCATCCCTTTCCGTTTGGTAACTGTGAGTCCACTCTTGTGGTGCCGTTTTTCTTCTTCGGATGTCTCTTGGTTCCCCTCCTGCACAGGCGAGTGATATCATTTGATCCTTGTGTTTCTCCACCTGCCTGCCTTATTACACTGAGTATGATGCCCTCTCACACCATCCGTGTTTCTGCAAATGGTGTGATTTGTTTTCCTATGACTGAATAATATTCCATTGTTCATCTACTGATGGACACTGAGCTTGGCTATTGAGAACAGTGCTGTGGTAATCATAGGGATGCACGTGTCGCTTTTAAACTGGGGGCGGCAATGTCTCATTCATTCATTCATCTGTTTATTCATTTATTTTTTTATCATGAATCTACAATTATGTGGATCACATCATGTTTATTACACTCCCCCCATCACCAACGTAGGAATGGTTAAGGGACTGAGAAGGCTGGTTGTGAAGGATGGTTGCAGGCTGGTAAGGGGGCATTACGATTAGCTCACATAATGTGGGGGGGGAATTCTATAGGGAAGGCAGTATAGTTCAGAGAATTCAAGCAGTGATTCTTACTATGCTGGTGAACAGTGAGTGTAATGGGGTCTGGGGGGCGACTTGATGATCTGGGCAGTCTAGTAACCTTAATGTTCCTTATGTAATTGTAGACTGGTTATTGTGAATAGTGCTGCCATAAATTTAGGGGTGCAGATGTCTTTCTAGAACTGGGTTGCTGCATTCCTTATGTATGTATGTTTGTATGTATGTATGTGTGTATGTATGTATTCATCCATCCATGCATCCATTCATTCATTCTTTCATTCATTCATTCATTCATTATCTGTCTACCTATCTATCCATGGATGTTTCTGTCATTAATGCACAATTAGATGAGTTCCATTATGTTTACTAGACTCCCCCCATCACGCACGTGCCCCCAGATACCCCATTGCAGTCACTGTCCATGAGCATTGTAAGATACTGTAGAATCCCTACTTGTCTTTTCTGTGTTTTTCCGCCCTGTCTGTGACACCCCTCCCACATTATATATTCTTCTTCTAATGTGTCCTTACTTCGCCCCTCCCTAATCCCTCCATTCCCACCCATACACCTCAGTCTCTTTCCCTCTGTTAACTTTTAGTCCATTCTTGGGTTTTCTGAGACTGCTGCTGTTTCCTTCTTCAGTTTTTTGTTTGTTCTGATACTGTAATGATGAGTGATATCATTATACATATATATATATATATAGATATTTATATCTATATATATATATGTGTATGTATGTAGGTAAGTAACTCTAATGTTTGCTAAGATGATGCAGCTCCGCAAGGCTGGGCACTGCCCCCCCCCCCCCGTGGGTGGAGTTTGTAAGCGCAGCACTGTTGCCTGGAGATTCCACGATGTCACAGTGGTGCCTCTGTCCTAGAGACATAATGTGTATGCTGAGAGGAGCAGGTGTGATTCGGGTGAGGTGGACACTGACCAACTTGACAGCATCAGGCTAAATGGAATCCAGAGCCAAGGTACTGTGTGTTCCTTTTCATTTTGTTGTCACTACTTCAAAGTTACATGAACAACATTATGGTTCCTAAGACTACCCCCACTGTCAAGTCCCCAGCACGTAGCCCGTAAGAGTCGCTGTCCAACAGCCCAGGAATATGCTGTAGAAGTGCTGCTGATCATCGCTATGTTATACGGACCTACCTAAGCTTGCCGCCGGGCCACACCCTGTGTGCCACTCATAATGCCCCATTTTCCCTCTCTCCCTTCCCTCCTAAGCCATCCTCCTCAGTCCCATTCCCTTTGGTAAGTGTGAGTCCATTCTTGGGTTCGGTGCGGCTGCTACTGTCCTTTTCTATCACTCCTTTTCTTTTTTCTGGTACTCCACAGGTGAGTGAAATCAGTTGACACTTGTCTTTCTCTGCGTGGCTTATTTCGCTGAGCATGATACCCTCTACCTCCCTCCATGTTGTTGCACATGGTAGGATTGGTTTCTGCATATGGCAGAATAATATTCCACTTTTCATCCTCTGATAGACACTTACCTTGTCTGTTGTTGTGGACAGTGCTGTGATAATTATACGGGTGCACAGGTCTTTTTTAAACTGGGCTGCTGTATTCTAGTGTTTATTTCTGTATGTCCGGATGTATGAATATATTTAGTTAGTTCATTACTCACTGGTATATCTGTTATTTATTTATTTATTTATCATTAGTCTTCATCTACGTGAGTCTCATGTAGTTTAGTAAACTGCCCCCCACAATGAGATGCCCCCACATACCTCATTGCAGTCACTGTCCATGAGCATGTTAAGATGCTGTAGAATCCCTTGTTGTCTTCTCTGTGTCGTACGTCCCTCCCCGTGCCCCCCTTCTGCTTTATGCATGCCAAAGGTAATGTGCACATTCGCCCCCGCTCCGCCTGACATTTTCCTCCGTTCCCACCTGTCCACGTCCATCCCTTTCCGTTTGGTAACTGTGAGTCCACTCTTGTGGTGCCGTTTTCCTTCTTCGGATGTCTCTTGGTTCCCCTCCTGCACAGGCGAGTGATATCATTTGATCCTTGTGTTTCTCCACCTGCCTGCCTTATTACACTGAGTATGATGCCCTCTCACACCATCCGTGTTTCTGCAAATGGTGTGATTTGTTTTCCTATGACTGAATAATATTCCATTGTTCATCTACTGATGGACACTGAGCTTGGCTATTGAGAACAGTGCTGTGGTAATCATAGGGATGCACGTGTCGCTTTTAAACTGGGGGCGGCAATGTCTCATTCATTCATTCATCTGTTTATTCATTTATTTTTTTATCATGAATCTACAATTATGTGGATCACATCATGTTTATTACACTCCCCCCATCACCAACGTAGGAATGGTTAAGGGACTGAGAAGGCTGGTTGTGAAGGATGGTTGCAGGCTGGTAAGGGGGCATTACGATTAGCTCACATAATGTGGGGGGGGAATTCTATAGGGAAGGCAGTATAGTTCAGAGAATTCAAGCAGTGATTCTTACTATGCTGGTGAACAGTGAGTGTAATGGGGTCTGGGGGGCGACTTGATGATCTGGGCAGTCTAGTAACCTTAATGTTCCTTATGTAATTGTAGACTGGTTATTGTGAATAGTGCTGCCATAAATTTAGGGGTGCAGATGTCTTTCTAGAACTGGGTTGCTGCATTCCTTATGTATGTATGTTTGTATGTATGTATGTGTGTATGTATGTATTCATCCATCCATGCATCCATTCATTCATTCTTTCATTCATTCATTCATTCATTATCTGTCTACCTATCTATCCATGGATGTTTCTGTCATTAATGCACAATTAGATGAGTTCCATTATGTTTACTAGACTCCCCCCATCACGCACGTGCCCCCAGATACCCCATTGCAGTCACTGTCCATGAGCATTGTAAGATACTGTAGAATCCCTACTTGTCTTTTCTGTGTTTTTCCGCCCTGTCTGTGACACCCCTCCCACATTATATATTCTTCTTCTAATGTGTCCTTACTTCGCCCCTCCCTAATCCCTCCATTCCCACCCATACACCTCAGTCTCTTTCCCTCTGTTAACTTTTAGTCCATTCTTGGGTTTTCTGAGACTGCTGCTGTTTCCTTCTTCAGTTTTTTGTTTGTTCTGATACTGTAATGATGAGTGATATCATTATACATATATATATATATATAGATATTTATATCTATATATATATATGTGTATGTATGTAGGTAAGTAACTCTAATGTTTGCTAAGATGATGCAGCTCCGCAAGGCTGGGCACTGCCCCCCCCCCCCGTGGGTGGAGTTTGTAAGCGCAGCACTGTTGCCTGGAGATTCCACGATGTCACAGTGGTGCCTCTGTCCTAGAGACATAATGTGTATGCTGAGAGGAGCAGGTGTGATTCGGGTGAGGTGGACACTGACCAACTTGACAGCATCAGGCTAAATGGAATCCAGAGCCAAGGTACTGTGTGTTCCTTTTCATTTTGTTGTCACTACTTCAAAGTTACATGAACAACATTATGGTTCCTAAGACTACCCCCACTGTCAAGTCCCCAGCACGTAGCCCGTAAGAGTCGCTGTCCAACAGCCCAGGAATATGCTGTAGAAGTGCTGCTGATCATCGCTATGTTATACGGACCTACCTAAGCTTGCCGCCGGGCCACACCCTGTGTGCCACTCATAATGCCCCATTTTCCCTCTCTCCCTTCCCTCCTAAGCCATCCTCCTCAGTCCCATTCCCTTTGGTAAGTGTGAGTCCATTCTTGGGTTCGGTGCGGCTGCTACTGTCCTTTTCTATCACTCCTTTTCTTTTTTCTGGTACTCCACAGGTGAGTGAAATCAGTTGACACTTGTCTTTCTCTGCGTGGCTTATTTCGCTGAGCATGATACCCTCTACCTCCCTCCATGTTGTTGCACATGGTAGGATTGGTTTCTGCATATGGCAGAATAATATTCCACTTTTCATCCTCTGATAGACACTTACCTTGTCTGTTGTTGTGGACAGTGCTGTGATAATTATACGGGTGCACAGGTCTTTTTTAAACTGGGCTGCTGTATTCTAGTGTTTATTTCTGTATGTCCGGATGTATGAATATATTTAGTTAGTTCATTACTCACTGGTATATCTGTTATTTATTTATTTATTTATCATTAGTCTTCATCTACGTGAGTCTCATGTAGTTTAGTAAACTGCCCCCCACAATGAGATGCCCCCACATACCTCATTGCAGTCACTGTCCATGAGCATGTTAAGATGCTGTAGAATCCCTTGTTGTCTTCTCTGTGTCGTACGTCCCTCCCCGTGCCCCCCTTCTGCTTTATGCATGCCAAAGGTAATGTGCACATTCGCCCCCGCTCCGCCTGACATTTTCCTCCGTTCCCACCTGTCCACGTCCATCCCTTTCCGTTTGGTAACTGTGAGTCCACTCTTGTGGTGCCGTTTTTCTTCTTCGGATGTCTCTTGGTTCCCCTCCTGCACAGGCGAGTGATATCATTTGATCCTTGTGTTTCTCCACCTGCCTGCCTTATTACACTGAGTATGATGCCCTCTCACACCATCCGTGTTTCTGCAAATGGTGTGATTTGTTTTCCTATGACTGAATAATATTCCATTGTTCATCTACTGATGGACACTGAGCTTGGCTATTGAGAACAGTGCTGTGGTAATCATAGGGATGCACGTGTCGCTTTTAAACTGGGGGCGGCAATGTCTCATTCATTCATTCATCTGTTTATTCATTTATTTTTTTATCATGAATCTACAATTATGTGGATCACATCATGTTTATTACACTCCCCCCATCACCAACGTAGGAATGGTTAAGGGACTGAGAAGGCTGGTTGTGAAGGATGGTTGCAGGCTGGTAAGGGGGCATTACGATTAGCTCACATAATGTGGGGGGGGAATTCTATAGGGAAGGCAGTATAGTTCAGAGAATTCAAGCAGTGATTCTTACTATGCTGGTGAACAGTGAGTGTAATGGGGTCTGGGGGGCGACTTGATGATCTGGGCAGTCTAGTAACCTTAATGTTCCTTATGTAATTGTAGACTGGTTATTGTGAATAGTGCTGCCATAAATTTAGGGGTGCAGATGTCTTTCTAGAACTGGGTTGCTGCATTCCTTATGTATGTATGTTTGTATGTATGTATGTGTGTATGTATGTATTCATCCATCCATGCATCCATTCATTCATTCTTTCATTCATTCATTCATTCATTCATTATCTGTCTACCTATCTATCCATGGATGTTTCTGTCATTAATGCACAATTAGATGAGTTCCATTATGTTTACTAGACTCCCCCCATCACGCACGTGCCCCCAGATACCCCATTGCAGTCACTGTCCATGAGCATTGTAAGATACTGTAGAATCCCTACTTGTCTTTTCTGTGTTTTTCCGCCCTGTCTGTGACACCCCTCCCACATTATATATTCTTCTTCTAATGTGTCCTTACTTCGCCCCTCCCTAATCCCTCCATTCCCACCCATACACCTCAGTCTCTTTCCCTCTGTTAACTTTTAGTCCATTCTTGGGTTTTCTGAGACTGCTGCTGTTTCCTTCTTCAGTTTTTTGTTTGTTCTGATACTGTAATGATGAGTGATATCATTATACATATATATATATATATAGATATTTATATCTATATATATATATGTGTATGTATGTAGGTAAGTAACTCTAATGTTTGCTAAGATGATGCAGCTCCGCAAGGCTGGGCACTGCCCCCCCCCCCCGTGGGTGGAGTTTGTAAGCGCAGCACTGTTGCCTGGAGATTCCACGATGTCACAGTGGTGCCTCTGTCCTAGAGACATAATGTGTATGCTGAGAGGAGCAGGTGTGATTCGGGTGAGGTGGACACTGACCAACTTGACAGCATCAGGCTAAATGGAATCCAGAGCCAAGGTACTGTGTGTTCCTTTTCATTTTGTTGTCACTACTTCAAAGTTACATGAACAACATTATGGTTCCTAAGACTACCCCCACTGTCAAGTCCCCAGCACGTAGCCCGTAAGAGTCGCTGTCCAACAGCCCAGGAATATGCTGTAGAAGTGCTGCTGATCATCGCTATGTTATACGGACCTACCTAAGCTTGCCGCCGGGCCACACCCTGTGTGCCACTCATAATGCCCCATTTTCCCTCTCTCCCTTCCCTCCTAAGCCATCCTCCTCAGTCCCATTCCCTTTGGTAAGTGTGAGTCCATTCTTGGGTTCGGTGCGGCTGCTACTGTCCTTTTCTATCACTCCTTTTCTTTTTTCTGGTACTCCACAGGTGAGTGAAATCAGTTGACACTTGTCTTTCTCTGCGTGGCTTATTTCGCTGAGCATGATACCCTCTACCTCCCTCCATGTTGTTGCACATGGTAGGATTGGTTTCTGCATATGGCAGAATAATATTCCACTTTTCATCCTCTGATAGACACTTACCTTGTCTGTTGTTGTGGACAGTGCTGTGATAATTATACGGGTGCACAGGTCTTTTTTAAACTGGGCTGCTGTATTCTAGTGTTTATTTCTGTATGTCCGGATGTATGAATATATTTAGTTAGTTCATTACTCACTGGTATATCTGTTATTTATTTATTTATTTATCATTAGTCTTCATCTACGTGAGTCTCATGTAGTTTAGTAAACTGCCCCCCACAATGAGATGCCCCCACATACCTCATTGCAGTCACTGTCCATGAGCATGTTAAGATGCTGTAGAATCCCTTGTTGTCTTCTCTGTGTCGTACGTCCCTCCCCGTGCCCCCCTTCTGCTTTATGCATGCCAAAGGTAATGTGCACATTCGCCCCCGCTCCGCCTGACATTTTCCTCCGTTCCCACCTGTCCACGTCCATCCCTTTCCGTTTGGTAACTGTGAGTCCACTCTTGTGGTGCCGTTTTTCTTCTTCGGATGTCTCTTGGTTCCCCTCCTGCACAGGCGAGTGATATCATTTGATCCTTGTGTTTCTCCACCTGCCTGCCTTATTACACTGAGTATGATGCCCTCTCACACCATCCGTGTTTCTGCAAATGGTGTGATTTGTTTTCCTATGACTGAATAATATTCCATTGTTCATCTACTGATGGACACTGAGCTTGGCTATTGAGAACAGTGCTGTGGTAATCATAGGGATGCACGTGTCGCTTTTAAACTGGGGGCGGCAATGTCTCATTCATTCATTCATCTGTTTATTCATTTATTTTTTTATCATGAATCTACAATTATGTGGATCACATCATGTTTATTACACTCCCCCCATCACCAACGTAGGAATGGTTAAGGGACTGAGAAGGCTGGTTGTGAAGGATGGTTGCAGGCTGGTAAGGGGGCATTACGATTAGCTCACATAATGTGGGGGGGGAATTCTATAGGGAAGGCAGTATAGTTCAGAGAATTCAAGCAGTGATTCTTACTATGCTGGTGAACAGTGAGTGTAATGGGGTCTGGGGGGCGACTTGATGATCTGGGCAGTCTAGTAACCTTAATGTTCCTTATGTAATTGTAGACTGGTTATTGTGAATAGTGCTGCCATAAATTTAGGGGTGCAGATGTCTTTCTAGAACTGGGTTGCTGCATTCCTTATGTATGTATGTTTGTATGTATGTATGTGTGTATGTATGTATTCATCCATCCATGCATCCATTCATTCATTCTTTCATTCATTCATTCATTCATTATCTGTCTACCTATCTATCCATGGATGTTTCTGTCATTAATGCACAATTAGATGAGTTCCATTATGTTTACTAGACTCCCCCCATCACGCACGTGCCCCCAGATACCCCATTGCAGTCACTGTCCATGAGCATTGTAAGATACTGTAGAATCCCTACTTGTCTTTTCTGTGTTTTTCCGCCCTGTCTGTGACACCCCTCCCACATTATATATTCTTCTTCTAATGTGTCCTTACTTCGCCCCTCCCTAATCCCTCCATTCCCACCCATACACCTCAGTCTCTTTCCCTCTGTTAACTTTTAGTCCATTCTTGGGTTTTCTGAGACTGCTGCTGTTTCCTTCTTCAGTTTTTTGTTTGTTCTGATACTGTAATGATGAGTGATATCATTATACATATATATATATATATAGATATTTATATCTATATATATATATGTGTATGTATGTAGGTAAGTAACTCTAATGTTTGCTAAGATGATGCAGCTCCGCAAGGCTGGGCACTGCCCCCCCCCCCCGTGGGTGGAGTTTGTAAGCGCAGCACTGTTGCCTGGAGATTCCACGATGTCACAGTGGTGCCTCTGTCCTAGAGACATAATGTGTATGCTGAGAGGAGCAGGTGTGATTCGGGTGAGGTGGACACTGACCAACTTGACAGCATCAGGCTAAATGGAATCCAGAGCCAAGGTACTGTGTGTTCCTTTTCATTTTGTTGTCACTACTTCAAAGTTACATGAACAACATTATGGTTCCTAAGACTACCCCCACTGTCAAGTCCCCAGCACGTAGCCCGTAAGAGTCGCTGTCCAACAGCCCAGGAATATGCTGTAGAAGTGCTGCTGATCATCGCTATGTTATACGGACCTACCTAAGCTTGCCGCCGGGCCACACCCTGTGTGCCACTCATAATGCCCCATTTTCCCTCTCTCCCTTCCCTCCTAAGCCATCCTCCTCAGTCCCATTCCCTTTGGTAAGTGTGAGTCCATTCTTGGGTTCGGTGCGGCTGCTACTGTCCTTTTCTATCACTCCTTTTCTTTTTTCTGGTACTCCACAGGTGAGTGAAATCAGTTGACACTTGTCTTTCTCTGCGTGGCTTATTTCGCTGAGCATGATACCCTCTACCTCCCTCCATGTTGTTGCACATGGTAGGATTGGTTTCTGCATATGGCAGAATAATATTCCACTTTTCATCCTCTGATAGACACTTACCTTGTCTGTTGTTGTGGACAGTGCTGTGATAATTATACGGGTGCACAGGTCTTTTTTAAACTGGGCTGCTGTATTCTAGTGTTTATTTCTGTATGTCCGGATGTATGAATATATTTAGTTAGTTCATTACTCACTGGTATATCTGTTATTTATTTATTTATTTATCATTAGTCTTCATCTACGTGAGTCTCATGTAGTTTAGTAAACTGCCCCCCACAATGAGATGCCCCCACATACCTCATTGCAGTCACTGTCCATGAGCATGTTAAGATGCTGTAGAATCCCTTGTTGTCTTCTCTGTGTCGTACGTCCCTCCCCGTGCCCCCCTTCTGCTTTATGCATGCCAAAGGTAATGTGCACATTCGCCCCCGCTCCGCCTGACATTTTCCTCCGTTCCCACCTGTCCACGTCCATCCCTTTCCGTTTGGTAACTGTGAGTCCACTCTTGTGGTGCCGTTTTTCTTCTTCGGATGTCTCTTGGTTCCCCTCCTGCACAGGCGAGTGATATCATTTGATCCTTGTGTTTCTCCACCTGCCTGCCTTATTACACTGAGTATGATGCCCTCTCACACCATCCGTGTTTCTGCAAATGGTGTGATTTGTTTTCCTATGACTGAATAATATTCCATTGTTCATCTACTGATGGACACTGAGCTTGGCTATTGAGAACAGTGCTGTGGTAATCATAGGGATGCACGTGTCGCTTTTAAACTGGGGGCGGCAATGTCTCATTCATTCATTCATCTGTTTATTCATTTATTTTTTTATCATGAATCTACAATTATGTGGATCACATCATGTTTATTACACTCCCCCCATCACCAACGTAGGAATGGTTAAGGGACTGAGAAGGCTGGTTGTGAAGGATGGTTGCAGGCTGGTAAGGGGGCATTACGATTAGCTCACATAATGTGGGGGGGGAATTCTATAGGGAAGGCAGTATAGTTCAGAGAATTCAAGCAGTGATTCTTACTATGCTGGTGAACAGTGAGTGTAATGGGGTCTGGGGGGCGACTTGATGATCTGGGCAGTCTAGTAACCTTAATGTTCCTTATGTAATTGTAGACTGGTTATTGTGAATAGTGCTGCCATAAATTTAGGGGTGCAGATGTCTTTCTAGAACTGGGTTGCTGCATTCCTTATGTATGTATGTTTGTATGTATGTATGTGTGTATGTATGTATTCATCCATCCATGCATCCATTCATTCATTCTTTCATTCATTCATTCATTCATTATCTGTCTACCTATCTATCCATGGATGTTTCTGTCATTAATGCACAATTAGATGAGTTCCATTATGTTTACTAGACTCCCCCCATCACGCACGTGCCCCCAGATACCCCATTGCAGTCACTGTCCATGAGCATTGTAAGATACTGTAGAATCCCTACTTGTCTTTTCTGTGTTTTTCCGCCCTGTCTGTGACACCCCTCCCACATTATATATTCTTCTTCTAATGTGTCCTTACTTCGCCCCTCCCTAATCCCTCCATTCCCACCCATACACCTCAGTCTCTTTCCCTCTGTTAACTTTTAGTCCATTCTTGGGTTTTCTGAGACTGCTGCTGTTTCCTTCTTCAGTTTTTTGTTTGTTCTGATACTGTAATGATGAGTGATATCATTATACATATATATATATATATAGATATTTATATCTATATATATATATGTGTATGTATGTAGGTAAGTAACTCTAATGTTTGCTAAGATGATGCAGCTCCGCAAGGCTGGGCACTGCCCCCCCCCCCCGTGGGTGGAGTTTGTAAGCGCAGCACTGTTGCCTGGAGATTCCACGATGTCACAGTGGTGCCTCTGTCCTAGAGACATAATGTGTATGCTGAGAGGAGCAGGTGTGATTCGGGTGAGGTGGACACTGACCAACTTGACAGCATCAGGCTAAATGGAATCCAGAGCCAAGGTACTGTGTGTTCCTTTTCATTTTGTTGTCACTACTTCAAAGTTACATGAACAACATTATGGTTCCTAAGACTACCCCCACTGTCAAGTCCCCAGCACGTAGCCCGTAAGAGTCGCTGTCCAACAGCCCAGGAATATGCTGTAGAAGTGCTGCTGATCATCGCTATGTTATACGGACCTACCTAAGCTTGCCGCCGGGCCACACCCTGTGTGCCACTCATAATGCCCCATTTTCCCTCTCTCCCTTCCCTCCTAAGCCATCCTCCTCAGTCCCATTCCCTTTGGTAAGTGTGAGTCCATTCTTGGGTTCGGTGCGGCTGCTACTGTCCTTTTCTATCACTCCTTTTCTTTTTTCTGGTACTCCACAGGTGAGTGAAATCAGTTGACACTTGTCTTTCTCTGCGTGGCTTATTTCGCTGAGCATGATACCCTCTACCTCCCTCCATGTTGTTGCACATGGTAGGATTGGTTTCTGCATATGGCAGAATAATATTCCACTTTTCATCCTCTGATAGACACTTACCTTGTCTGTTGTTGTGGACAGTGCTGTGATAATTATACGGGTGCACAGGTCTTTTTTAAACTGGGCTGCTGTATTCTAGTGTTTATTTCTGTATGTCCGGATGTATGAATATATTTAGTTAGTTCATTACTCACTGGTATATCTGTTATTTATTTATTTATTTATCATTAGTCTTCATCTACGTGAGTCTCATGTAGTTTAGTAAACTGCCCCCCACAATGAGATGCCCCCACATACCTCATTGCAGTCACTGTCCATGAGCATGTTAAGATGCTGTAGAATCCCTTGTTGTCTTCTCTGTGTCGTACGTCCCTCCCCGTGCCCCCCTTCTGCTTTATGCATGCCAAAGGTAATGTGCACATTCGCCCCCGCTCCGCCTGACATTTTCCTCCGTTCCCACCTGTCCACGTCCATCCCTTTCCGTTTGGTAACTGTGAGTCCACTCTTGTGGTGCCGTTTTTCTTCTTCGGATGTCTCTTGGTTCCCCTCCTGCACAGGCGAGTGATATCATTTGATCCTTGTGTTTCTCCACCTGCCTGCCTTATTACACTGAGTATGATGCCCTCTCACACCATCCGTGTTTCTGCAAATGGTGTGATTTGTTTTCCTATGACTGAATAATATTCCATTGTTCATCTACTGATGGACACTGAGCTTGGCTATTGAGAACAGTGCTGTGGTAATCATAGGGATGCACGTGTCGCTTTTAAACTGGGGGCGGCAATGTCTCGTTCATTCATTCATCTGTTTATTCATTTATTTTTTTATCATGAATCTACAATTATGTGGATCACATCATGTTTATTACACTCCCCCCATCACCAACGTAGGAATGGTTAAGGGACTGAGAAGGCTGGTTGTGAAGGATGGTTGCAGGCTGGTAAGGGGGCATTACGATTAGCTCACATAATGTGGGGGGGGAATTCTATAGGGAAGGCAGTATAGTTCAGAGAATTCAAGCAGTGATTCTTACTATGCTGGTGAACAGTGAGTGTAATGGGGTCTGGGGGGCGACTTGATGATCTGGGCAGTCTAGTAACCTTAATGTTCCTTATGTAATTGTAGACTGGTTATTGTGAATAGTGCTGCCATAAATTTAGGGGTGCAGATGTCTTTCTAGAACTGGGTTGCTGCATTCCTTATGTATGTATGTTTGTATGTATGTATGTGTGTATGTATGTATTCATCCATCCATGCATCCATTCATTCATTCTTTCATTCATTCATTCATTCATTATCTGTCTACCTATCTATCCATGGATGTTTCTGTCATTAATGCACAATTAGATGAGTTCCATTATGTTTACTAGACTCCCCCCATCACGCACGTGCCCCCAGATACCCCATTGCAGTCACTGTCCATGAGCATTGTAAGATACTGTAGAATCCCTACTTGTCTTTTCTGTGTTTTTCCGCCCTGTCTGTGACACCCCTCCCACATTATATATTCTTCTTCTAATGTGTCCTTACTTCGCCCCTCCCTAATCCCTCCATTCCCACCCATACACCTCAGTCTCTTTCCCTCTGTTAACTTTTAGTCCATTCTTGGGTTTTCTGAGACTGCTGCTGTTTCCTTCTTCAGTTTTTTGTTTGTTCTGATACTGTAATGATGAGTGATATCATTATACATATATATATATATATAGATATTTATATCTATATATATATATGTGTATGTATGTAGGTAAGTAACTCTAATGTTTGCTAAGATGATGCAGCTCCGCAAGGCTGGGCACTGCCCCCCCCCCCCGTGGGTGGAGTTTGTAAGCGCAGCACTGTTGCCTGGAGATTCCACGATGTCACAGTGGTGCCTCTGTCCTAGAGACATAATGTGTATGCTGAGAGGAGCAGGTGTGATTCGGGTGAGGTGGACACTGACCAACTTGACAGCATCAGGCTAAATGGAATCCAGAGCCAAGGTACTGTGTGTTCCTTTTCATTTTGTTGTCACTACTTCAAAGTTACATGAACAACATTATGGTTCCTAAGACTACCCCCACTGTCAAGTCCCCAGCACGTAGCCCGTAAGAGTCGCTGTCCAACAGCCCAGGAATATGCTGTAGAAGTGCTGCTGATCATCGCTATGTTATACGGACCTACCTAAGCTTGCCGCCGGGCCACACCCTGTGTGCCACTCATAATGCCCCATTTTCCCTCTCTCCCTTCCCTCCTAAGCCATCCTCCTCAGTCCCATTCCCTTTGGTAAGTGTGAGTCCATTCTTGGGTTCGGTGCGGCTGCTACTGTCCTTTTCTATCACTCCTTTTCTTTTTTCTGGTACTCCACAGGTGAGTGAAATCAGTTGACACTTGTCTTTCTCTGCGTGGCTTATTTCGCTGAGCATGATACCCTCTACCTCCCTCCATGTTGTTGCACATGGTAGGATTGGTTTCTGCATATGGCAGAATAATATTCCACTTTTCATCCTCTGATAGACACTTACCTTGTCTGTTGTTGTGGACAGTGCTGTGATAATTATACGGGTGCACAGGTCTTTTTTAAACTGGGCTGCTGTATTCTAGTGTTTATTTCTGTATGTCCGGATGTATGAATATATTTAGTTAGTTCATTACTCACTGGTATATCTGTTATTTATTTATTTATTTATCATTAGTCTTCATCTACGTGAGTCTCATGTAGTTTAGTAAACTGCCCCCCACAATGAGATGCCCCCACATACCTCATTGCAGTCACTGTCCATGAGCATGTTAAGATGCTGTAGAATCCCTTGTTGTCTTCTCTGTGTCGTACGTCCCTCCCCGTGCCCCCCTTCTGCTTTATGCATGCCAAAGGTAATGTGCACATTCGCCCCCGCTCCGCCTGACATTTTCCTCCGTTCCCACCTGTCCACGTCCATCCCTTTCCGTTTGGTAACTGTGAGTCCACTCTTGTGGTGCCGTTTTCCTTCTTCGGATGTCTCTTGGTTCCCCTCCTGCACAGGCGAGTGATATCATTTGATCCTTGTGTTTCTCCACCTGCCTGCCTTATTACACTGAGTATGATGCCCTCTCACACCATCCGTGTTTCTGCAAATGGTGTGATTTGTTTTCCTATGACTGAATAATATTCCATTGTTCATCTACTGATGGACACTGAGCTTGGCTATTGAGAACAGTGCTGTGGTAATCATAGGGATGCACGTGTCGCTTTTAAACTGGGGGCGGCAATGTCTCATTCATTCATTCATCTGTTTATTCATTTATTTTTTTATCATGAATCTACAATTATGTGGATCACATCATGTTTATTACACTCCCCCCATCACCAACGTAGGAATGGTTAAGGGACTGAGAAGGCTGGTTGTGAAGGATGGTTGCAGGCTGGTAAGGGGGCATTACGATTAGCTCACATAATGTGGGGGGGGAATTCTATAGGGAAGGCAGTATAGTTCAGAGAATTCAAGCAGTGATTCTTACTATGCTGGTGAACAGTGAGTGTAATGGGGTCTGGGGGGCGACTTGATGATCTGGGCAGTCTAGTAACCTTAATGTTCCTTATGTAATTGTAGACTGGTTATTGTGAATAGTGCTGCCATAAATTTAGGGGTGCAGATGTCTTTCTAGAACTGGGTTGCTGCATTCCTTATGTATGTATGTTTGTATGTATGTATGTGTGTATGTATGTATTCATCCATCCATGCATCCATTCATTCATTCTTTCATTCATTCATTCATTCATTATCTGTCTACCTATCTATCCATGGATGTTTCTGTCATTAATGCACAATTAGATGAGTTCCATTATGTTTACTAGACTCCCCCCATCACGCACGTGCCCCCAGATACCCCATTGCAGTCACTGTCCATGAGCATTGTAAGATACTGTAGAATCCCTACTTGTCTTTTCTGTGTTTTTCCGCCCTGTCTGTGACACCCCTCCCACATTATATATTCTTCTTCTAATGTGTCCTTACTTCGCCCCTCCCTAATCCCTCCATTCCCACCCATACACCTCAGTCTCTTTCCCTCTGTTAACTTTTAGTCCATTCTTGGGTTTTCTGAGACTGCTGCTGTTTCCTTCTTCAGTTTTTTGTTTGTTCTGATACTGTAATGATGAGTGATATCATTATACATATATATATATATATAGATATTTATATCTATATATATATATGTGTATGTATGTAGGTAAGTAACTCTAATGTTTGCTAAGATGATGCAGCTCCGCAAGGCTGGGCACTGCCCCCCCCCCCGTGGGTGGAGTTTGTAAGCGCAGCACTGTTGCCTGGAGATTCCACGATGTCACAGTGGTGCCTCTGTCCTAGAGACATAATGTGTATGCTGAGAGGAGCAGGTGTGATTCGGGTGAGGTGGACACTGACCAACTTGACAGCATCAGGCTAAATGGAATCCAGAGCCAAGGTACTGTGTGTTCCTTTTCATTTTGTTGTCACTACTTCAAAGTTACATGAACAACATTATGGTTCCTAAGACTACCCCCACTGTCAAGTCCCCAGCACGTAGCCCGTAAGAGTCGCTGTCCAACAGCCCAGGAATATGCTGTAGAAGTGCTGCTGATCATCGCTATGTTATACGGACCTACCTAAGCTTGCCGCCGGGCCACACCCTGTGTGCCACTCATAATGCCCCATTTTCCCTCTCTCCCTTCCCTCCTAAGCCATCCTCCTCAGTCCCATTCCCTTTGGTAAGTGTGAGTCCATTCTTGGGTTCGGTGCGGCTGCTACTGTCCTTTTCTATCACTCCTTTTCTTTTTTCTGGTACTCCACAGGTGAGTGAAATCAGTTGACACTTGTCTTTCTCTGCGTGGCTTATTTCGCTGAGCATGATACCCTCTACCTCCCTCCATGTTGTTGCACATGGTAGGATTGGTTTCTGCATATGGCAGAATAATATTCCACTTTTCATCCTCTGATAGACACTTACCTTGTCTGTTGTTGTGGACAGTGCTGTGATAATTATACGGGTGCACAGGTCTTTTTTAAACTGGGCTGCTGTATTCTAGTGTTTATTTCTGTATGTCCGGATGTATGAATATATTTAGTTAGTTCATTACTCACTGGTATATCTGTTATTTATTTATTTATTTATCATTAGTCTTCATCTACGTGAGTCTCATGTAGTTTAGTAAACTGCCCCCCACAATGAGATGCCCCCACATACCTCATTGCAGTCACTGTCCATGAGCATGTTAAGATGCTGTAGAATCCCTTGTTGTCTTCTCTGTGTCGTACGTCCCTCCCCGTGCCCCCCTTCTGCTTTATGCATGCCAAAGGTAATGTGCACATTCGCCCCCGCTCCGCCTGACATTTTCCTCCGTTCCCACCTGTCCACGTCCATCCCTTTCCGTTTGGTAACTGTGAGTCCACTCTTGTGGTGCCGTTTTTCTTCTTCGGATGTCTCTTGGTTCCCCTCCTGCACAGGCGAGTGATATCATTTGATCCTTGTGTTTCTCCACCTGCCTGCCTTATTACACTGAGTATGATGCCCTCTCACACCATCCGTGTTTCTGCAAATGGTGTGATTTGTTTTCCTATGACTGAATAATATTCCATTGTTCATCTACTGATGGACACTGAGCTTGGCTATTGAGAACAGTGCTGTGGTAATCATAGGGATGCACGTGTCGCTTTTAAACTGGGGGCGGCAATGTCTCATTCATTCATTCATCTGTTTATTCATTTATTTTTTTATCATGAATCTACAATTATGTGGATCACATCATGTTTATTACACTCCCCCCATCACCAACGTAGGAATGGTTAAGGGACTGAGAAGGCTGGTTGTGAAGGATGGTTGCAGGCTGGTAAGGGGGCATTACGATTAGCTCACATAATGTGGGGGGGGAATTCTATAGGGAAGGCAGTATAGTTCAGAGAATTCAAGCAGTGATTCTTACTATGCTGGTGAACAGTGAGTGTAATGGGGTCTGGGGGGCGACTTGATGATCTGGGCAGTCTAGTAACCTTAATGTTCCTTATGTAATTGTAGACTGGTTATTGTGAATAGTGCTGCCATAAATTTAGGGGTGCAGATGTCTTTCTAGAACTGGGTTGCTGCATTCCTTATGTATGTATGTTTGTATGTATGTATGTGTGTATGTATGTATTCATCCATCCATGCATCCATTCATTCATTCTTTCATTCATTCATTCATTCATTCATTATCTGTCTACCTATCTATCCATGGATGTTTCTGTCATTAATGCACAATTAGATGAGTTCCATTATGTTTACTAGACTCCCCCCATCACGCACGTGCCCCCAGATACCCCATTGCAGTCACTGTCCATGAGCATTGTAAGATACTGTAGAATCCCTACTTGTCTTTTCTGTGTTTTTCCGCCCTGTCTGTGACACCCCTCCCACATTATATATTCTTCTTCTAATGTGTCCTTACTTCGCCCCTCCCTAATCCCTCCATTCCCACCCATACACCTCAGTCTCTTTCCCTCTGTTAACTTTTAGTCCATTCTTGGGTTTTCTGAGACTGCTGCTGTTTCCTTCTTCAGTTTTTTGTTTGTTCTGATACTGTAATGATGAGTGATATCATTATACATATATATATATATATAGATATTTATATCTATATATATATATATATGTGTATGTATGTAGGTAAGTAACTCTAATGTTTGCTAAGATGATGCAGCTCCGCAAGGCTGGGCACTGCCCCCCCCCGTGGGTGGAGTTTGTAAGCGCAGCACTGTTGCCTGGAGATTCCACGATGTCACAGTGGTGCCTCTGTCCTAGAGACATAATGTGTATGCTGAGAGGAGCAGGTGTGATTCGGGTGAGGTGGACACTGACCAACTTGACAGCATCAGGCTAAATGGAATCCAGAGCCAAGGTACTGTGTGTTCCTTTTCATTTTGTTGTCACTACTTCAAAGTTACATGAACAACATTATGGTTCCTAAGACTACCCCCACTGTCAAGTCCCCAGCACGTAGCCCGTAAGAGTCGCTGTCCAACAGCCCAGGAATATGCTGTAGAAGTGCTGCTGATCATCGCTATGTTATACGGATCTACCTAAGCTTGCCGCCGTGCCACACCCTGTGTGCCACTCATAATGCCCCATTTTCCCTCTCTCCCTTCCCTCCTAAGCCATCCTCCTCAGTCCCATTCCCTTTGGTAAGTGTGAGTCCATTCTTGGGTTCGGTGCGGCTGCTACTGTCCTTTTCTATCACTCCTTTTCTTTTTTCTGGTACTCCACAGGTGAGTGAAATCAGTTGACACTTGTCTTTCTCTGCGTGGCTTATTTCGCTGAGCATGATACCCTCTACCTCCCTCCATGTTGTTGCACATGGTAGGATTGGTTTCTGCATATGGCAGAATAATATTCCACTTTTCATCCTCAGATAGACACTTACCTTGTCTGTTGTTGTGGACAGTGCTGTGATAATTATACGGGTGCACAGGTCTTTTTTAAACTGGGCTGCTGTATTCTAGTGTTTATTTCTGTATGTCCGGATGTATGAATATATTTAGTTAGTTCATTACTCACTGGTATATCTGTTATTTATTTATTTATTTATCATTAGTCTTCATCTACGTGAGTCTCATGTAGTTTAGTAAACTGCCCCCCACAATGAGATGCCCCCACATACCTCATTGCAGTCACTGTCCATGAGCATGTTAAGATGCTGTAGAATCCCTTGTTGTCTTCTCTGTGTCGTACGTCCCTCCCCGTGCCCCCCTTCTGCTTTATGCATGCCAAAGGTAATGTGCACATTCGCCCCCGCTCCGCCTGACATTTTCCTCCGTTCCCACCTGTCCACGTCCATCCCTTTCCGTTTGGTAACTGTGAGTCCACTCTTGTGGTGCCGTTTTCCTTCTTCGGATGTCTCTTGGTTCCCCTCCTGCACAGGCGAGTGATATCATTTGATCCTTGTGTTTCTCCACCTGCCTGCCTTATTACACTGAGTATGATGCCCTCTCACACCATCCGTGTTTCTGCAAATGGTGTGATTTGTTTTCCTATGACTGAATAATATTCCATTGTTCATCTACTGATGGACACTGAGCTTGGCTATTGAGAACAGTGCTGTGGTAATCATAGGGATGCACGTGTCGCTTTTAAACTGGGGGCGGCAATGTCTCATTCATTCATTCATCTGTTTATTCATTTATTTTTTTATCATGAATCTACAATTATGTGGATCACATCATGTTTATTACACTCCCCCCATCACCAACGTAGGAATGGTTAAGGGACTGAGAAGGCTGGTTGTGAAGGATGGTTGCAGGCTGGTAAGGGGGCATTACGATTAGCTCACATAATGTGGGGGGGGAATTCTATAGGGAAGGCAGTATAGTTCAGAGAATTCAAGCAGTGATTCTTACTATGCTGGTGAACAGTGAGTGTAATGGGGTCTGGGGGGCGACTTGATGATCTGGGCAGTCTAGTAACCTTAATGTTCCTTATGTAATTGTAGACTGGTTATTGTGAATAGTGCTGCCATAAATTTAGGGGTGCAGATGTCTTTCTAGAACTGGGTTGCTGCATTCCTTATGTATGTATGTTTGTATGTATGTATGTGTGTATGTATGTATTCATCCATCCATGCATCCATTCATTCATTCTTTCATTCATTCATTCATTCATTATCTGTCTACCTATCTATCCATGGATGTTTCTGTCATTAATGCACAATTAGATGAGTTCCATTATGTTTACTAGACTCCCCCCATCACGCACGTGCCCCCAGATACCCCATTGCAGTCACTGTCCATGAGCATTGTAAGATACTGTAGAATCCCTACTTGTCTTTTCTGTGTTTTTCCGCCCTGTCTGTGACACCCCTCCCACATTATATATTCTTCTTCTAATGTGTCCTTACTTCGCCCCTCCCTAATCCCTCCATTCCCACCCATACACCTCAGTCTCTTTCCCTCTGTTAACTTTTAGTCCATTCTTGGGTTTTCTGAGACTGCTGCTGTTTCCTTCTTCAGTTTTTTGTTTGTTCTGATACTGTAATGATGAGTGATATCATTATACATATATATATATATATAGATATTTATATCTATATATATATATGTGTATGTATGTAGGTAAGTAACTCTAATGTTTGCTAAGATGATGCAGCTCCGCAAGGCTGGGCACTGCCCCCCCCCCCCGTGGGTGGAGTTTGTAAGCGCAGCACTGTTGCCTGGAGATTCCACGATGTCACAGTGGTGCCTCTGTCCTAGAGACATAATGTGTATGCTGAGAGGAGCAGGTGTGATTCGGGTGAGGTGGACACTGACCAACTTGACAGCATCAGGCTAAATGGAATCCAGAGCCAAGGTACTGTGTGTTCCTTTTCATTTTGTTGTCACTACTTCAAAGTTACATGAACAACATTATGGTTCCTAAGACTACCCCCACTGTCAAGTCCCCAGCACGTAGCCCGTAAGAGTCGCTGTCCAACAGCCCAGGAATATGCTGTAGAAGTGCTGCTGATCATCGCTATGTTATACGGACCTACCTAAGCTTGCCGCCGGGCCACACCCTGTGTGCCACTCATAATGCCCCATTTTCCCTCTCTCCCTTCCCTCCTAAGCCATCCTCCTCAGTCCCATTCCCTTTGGTAAGTGTGAGTCCATTCTTGGGTTCGGTGCGGCTGCTACTGTCCTTTTCTATCACTCCTTTTCTTTTTTCTGGTACTCCACAGGTGAGTGAAATCAGTTGACACTTGTCTTTCTCTGCGTGGCTTATTTCGCTGAGCATGATACCCTCTACCTCCCTCCATGTTGTTGCACATGGTAGGATTGGTTTCTGCATATGGCAGAATAATATTCCACTTTTCATCCTCTGATAGACACTTACCTTGTCTGTTGTTGTGGACAGTGCTGTGATAATTATACGGGTGCACAGGTCTTTTTTAAACTGGGCTGCTGTATTCTAGTGTTTATTTCTGTATGTCCGGATGTATGAATATATTTAGTTAGTTCATTACTCACTGGTATATCTGTTATTTATTTATTTATTTATCATTAGTCTTCATCTACGTGAGTCTCATGTAGTTTAGTAAACTGCCCCCCACAATGAGATGCCCCCACATACCTCATTGCAGTCACTGTCCATGAGCATGTTAAGATGCTGTAGAATCCCTTGTTGTCTTCTCTGTGTCGTACGTCCCTCCCCGTGCCCCCCTTCTGCTTTATGCATGCCAAAGGTAATGTGCACATTCGCCCCCGCTCCGCCTGACATTTTCCTCCGTTCCCACCTGTCCACGTCCATCCCTTTCCGTTTGGTAACTGTGAGTCCACTCTTGTGGTGCCGTTTTTCTTCTTCGGATGTCTCTTGGTTCCCCTCCTGCACAGGCGAGTGATATCATTTGATCCTTGTGTTTCTCCACCTGCCTGCCTTATTACACTGAGTATGATGCCCTCTCACACCATCCGTGTTTCTGCAAATGGTGTGATTTGTTTTCCTATGACTGAATAATATTCCATTGTTCATCTACTGATGGACACTGAGCTTGGCTATTGAGAACAGTGCTGTGGTAATCATAGGGATGCACGTGTCGCTTTTAAACTGGGGGCGGCAATGTCTCATTCATTCATTCATCTGTTTATTCATTTATTTTTTTATCATGAATCTACAATTATGTGGATCACATCATGTTTATTACACTCCCCCCATCACCAACGTAGGAATGGTTAAGGGACTGAGAAGGCTGGTTGTGAAGGATGGTTGCAGGCTGGTAAGGGGGCATTACGATTAGCTCACATAATGTGGGGGGGGAATTCTATAGGGAAGGCAGTATAGTTCAGAGAATTCAAGCAGTGATTCTTACTATGCTGGTGAACAGTGAGTGTAATGGGGTCTGGGGGGCGACTTGATGATCTGGGCAGTCTAGTAACCTTAATGTTCCTTATGTAATTGTAGACTGGTTATTGTGAATAGTGCTGCCATAAATTTAGGGGTGCAGATGTCTTTCTAGAACTGGGTTGCTGCATTCCTTATGTATGTATGTTTGTATGTATGTATGTGTGTATGTATGTATTCATCCATCCATGCATCCATTCATTCATTCTTTCATTCATTCATTCATTCATTCATTATCTGTCTACCTATCTATCCATGGATGTTTCTGTCATTAATGCACAATTAGATGAGTTCCATTATGTTTACTAGACTCCCCCCATCACGCACGTGCCCCCAGATACCCCATTGCAGTCACTGTCCATGAGCATTGTAAGATACTGTAGAATCCCTACTTGTCTTTTCTGTGTTTTTCCGCCCTGTCTGTGACACCCCTCCCACATTATATATTCTTCTTCTAATGTGTCCTTACTTCGCCCCTCCCTAATCCCTCCATTCCCACCCATACACCTCAGTCTCTTTCCCTCTGTTAACTTTTAGTCCATTCTTGGGTTTTCTGAGACTGCTGCTGTTTCCTTCTTCAGTTTTTTGTTTGTTCTGATACTGTAATGATGAGTGATATCATTATACATATATATATATATATAGATATTTATATCTATATATATATATGTGTATGTATGTAGGTAAGTAACTCTAATGTTTGCTAAGATGATGCAGCTCCGCAAGGCTGGGCACTGCCCCCCCCCCCCCGTGGGTGGAGTTTGTAAGCGCAGCACTGTTGCCTGGAGATTCCACGATGTCACAGTGGTGCCTCTGTCCTAGAGACATAATGTGTATGCTGAGAGGAGCAGGTGTGATTCGGGTGAGGTGGACACTGACCAACTTGACAGCATCAGGCTAAATGGAATCCAGAGCCAAGGTACTGTGTGTTCCTTTTCATTTTGTTGTCACTACTTCAAAGTTACATGAACAACATTATGGTTCCTAAGACTACCCCCACTGTCAAGTCCCCAGCACGTAGCCCGTAAGAGTCGCTGTCCAACAGCCCAGGAATATGCTGTAGAAGTGCTGCTGATCATCGCTATGTTATACGGACCTACCTAAGCTTGCCGCCGGGCCACACCCTGTGTGCCACTCATAATGCCCCATTTTCCCTCTCTCCCTTCCCTCCTAAGCCATCCTCCTCAGTCCCATTCCCTTTGGTAAGTGTGAGTCCATTCTTGGGTTCGGTGCGGCTGCTACTGTCCTTTTCTATCACTCCTTTTCTTTTTTCTGGTACTCCACAGGTGAGTGAAATCAGTTGACACTTGTCTTTCTCTGCGTGGCTTATTTCGCTGAGCATGATACCCTCTACCTCCCTCCATGTTGTTGCACATGGTAGGATTGGTTTCTGCATATGGCAGAATAATATTCCACTTTTCATCCTCTGATAGACACTTACCTTGTCTGTTGTTGTGGACAGTGCTGTGATAATTATACGGGTGCACAGGTCTTTTTTAAACTGGGCTGCTGTATTCTAGTGTTTATTTCTGTATGTCCGGATGTATGAATATATTTAGTTAGTTCATTACTCACTGGTATATCTGTTATTTATTTATTTATTTATCATTAGTCTTCATCTACGTGAGTCTCATGTAGTTTAGTAAACTGCCCCCCACAATGAGATGCCCCCACATACCTCATTGCAGTCACTGTCCATGAGCATGTTAAGATGCTGTAGAATCCCTTGTTGTCTTCTCTGTGTCGTACGTCCCTCCCCGTGCCCCCCTTCTGCTTTATGCATGCCAAAGGTAATGTGCACATTCGCCCCCGCTCCGCCTGACATTTTCCTCCGTTCCCACCTGTCCACGTCCATCCCTTTCCGTTTGGTAACTGTGAGTCCACTCTTGTGGTGCCGTTTTTCTTCTTCGGATGTCTCTTGGTTCCCCTCCTGCACAGGCGAGTGATATCATTTGATCCTTGTGTTTCTCCACCTGCCTGCCTTATTACACTGAGTATGATGCCCTCTCACACCATCCGTGTTTCTGCAAATGGTGTGATTTGTTTTCCTATGACTGAATAATATTCCATTGTTCATCTACTGATGGACACTGAGCTTGGCTATTGAGAACAGTGCTGTGGTAATCATAGGGATGCACGTGTCGCTTTTAAACTGGGGGCGGCAATGTCTCATTCATTCATTCATCTGTTTATTCATTTATTTTTTTATCATGAATCTACAATTATGTGGATCACATCATGTTTATTACACTCCCCCCATCACCAACGTAGGAATGGTTAAGGGACTGAGAAGGCTGGTTGTGAAGGATGGTTGCAGGCTGGTAAGGGGGCATTACGATTAGCTCACATAATGTGGGGGGGGAATTCTATAGGGAAGGCAGTATAGTTCAGAGAATTCAAGCAGTGATTCTTACTATGCTGGTGAACAGTGAGTGTAATGGGGTCTGGGGGGCGACTTGATGATCTGGGCAGTCTAGTAACCTTAATGTTCCTTATGTAATTGTAGACTGGTTATTGTGAATAGTGCTGCCATAAATTTAGGGGTGCAGATGTCTTTCTAGAACTGGGTTGCTGCATTCCTTATGTATGTATGTTTGTATGTATGTATGTGTGTATGTATGTATTCATCCATCCATGCATCCATTCATTCATTCTTTCATTCATTCATTCATTCATTATCTGTCTACCTATCTATCCATGGATGTTTCTGTCATTAATGCACAATTAGATGAGTTCCATTATGTTTACTAGACTCCCCCCATCACGCACGTGCCCCCAGATACCCCATTGCAGTCACTGTCCATGAGCATTGTAAGATACTGTAGAATCCCTACTTGTCTTTTCTGTGTTTTTCCGCCCTGTCTGTGACACCCCTCCCACATTATATATTCTTCTTCTAATGTGTCCTTACTTCGCCCCTCCCTAATCCCTCCATTCCCACCCATACACCTCAGTCTCTTTCCCTCTGTTAACTTTTAGTCCATTCTTGGGTTTTCTGAGACTGCTGCTGTTTCCTTCTTCAGTTTTTTGTTTGTTCTGATACTGTAATGATGAGTGATATCATTATACATATATATATATATATAGATATTTATATCTATATATATATATGTGTATGTATGTAGGTAAGTAACTCTAATGTTTGCTAAGATGATGCAGCTCCGCAAGGCTGGGCACTGCCCCCCCCCCCCGTGGGTGGAGTTTGTAAGCGCAGCACTGTTGCCTGGAGATTCCACGATGTCACAGTGGTGCCTCTGTCCTAGAGACATAATGTGTATGCTGAGAGGAGCAGGTGTGATTCGGGTGAGGTGGACACTGACCAACTTGACAGCATCAGGCTAAATGGAATCCAGAGCCAAGGTACTGTGTGTTCCTTTTCATTTTGTTGTCACTACTTCAAAGTTACATGAACAACATTATGGTTCCTAAGACTACCCCCACTGTCAAGTCCCCAGCACGTAGCCCGTAAGAGTCGCTGTCCAACAGCCCAGGAATATGCTGTAGAAGTGCTGCTGATCATCGCTATGTTATACGGACCTACCTAAGCTTGCCGCCGGGCCACACCCTGTGTGCCACTCATAATGCCCCATTTTCCCTCTCTCCCTTCCCTCCTAAGCCATCCTCCTCAGTCCCATTCCCTTTGGTAAGTGTGAGTCCATTCTTGGGTTCGGTGCGGCTGCTACTGTCCTTTTCTATCACTCCTTTTCTTTTTTCTGGTACTCCACAGGTGAGTGAAATCAGTTGACACTTGTCTTTCTCTGCGTGGCTTATTTCGCTGAGCATGATACCCTCTACCTCCCTCCATGTTGTTGCACATGGTAGGATTGGTTTCTGCATATGGCAGAATAATATTCCACTTTTCATCCTCTGATAGACACTTACCTTGTCTGTTGTTGTGGACAGTGCTGTGATAATTATACGGGTGCACAGGTCTTTTTTAAACTGGGCTGCTGTATTCTAGTGTTTATTTCTGTATGTCCGGATGTATGAATATATTTAGTTAGTTCATTACTCACTGGTATATCTGTTATTTATTTATTTATTTATCATTAGTCTTCATCTACGTGAGTCTCATGTAGTTTAGTAAACTGCCCCCCACAATGAGATGCCCCCACATACCTCATTGCAGTCACTGTCCATGAGCATGTTAAGATGCTGTAGAATCCCTTGTTGTCTTCTCTGTGTCGTACGTCCCTCCCCGTGCCCCCCTTCTGCTTTATGCATGCCAAAGGTAATGTGCACATTCGCCCCCGCTCCGCCTGACATTTTCCTCCGTTCCCACCTGTCCACGTCCATCCCTTTCCGTTTGGTAACTGTGAGTCCACTCTTGTGGTGCCGTTTTTCTTCTTCGGATGTCTCTTGGTTCCCCTCCTGCACAGGCGAGTGATATCATTTGATCCTTGTGTTTCTCCACCTGCCTGCCTTATTACACTGAGTATGATGCCCTCTCACACCATCCGTGTTTCTGCAAATGGTGTGATTTGTTTTCCTATGACTGAATAATATTCCATTGTTCATCTACTGATGGACACTGAGCTTGGCTATTGAGAACAGTGCTGTGGTAATCATAGGGATGCACGTGTCGCTTTTAAACTGGGGGCGGCAATGTCTCATTCATTCATTCATCTGTTTATTCATTTATTTTTTTATCATGAATCTACAATTATGTGGATCACATCATGTTTATTACACTCCCCCCATCACCAACGTAGGAATGGTTAAGGGACTGAGAAGGCTGGTTGTGAAGGATGGTTGCAGGCTGGTAAGGGGGCATTACGATTAGCTCACATAATGTGGGGGGGGAATTCTATAGGGAAGGCAGTATAGTTCAGAGAATTCAAGCAGTGATTCTTACTATGCTGGTGAACAGTGAGTGTAATGGGGTCTGGGGGGCGACTTGATGATCTGGGCAGTCTAGTAACCTTAATGTTCCTTATGTAATTGTAGACTGGTTATTGTGAATAGTGCTGCCATAAATTTAGGGGTGCAGATGTCTTTCTAGAACTGGGTTGCTGCATTCCTTATGTATGTATGTTTGTATGTATGTATGTGTGTATGTATGTATTCATCCATCCATGCATCCATTCATTCATTCTTTCATTCATTCATTCATTCATTATCTGTCTACCTATCTATCCATGGATGTTTCTGTCATTAATGCACAATTAGATGAGTTCCATTATGTTTACTAGACTCCCCCCATCACGCACGTGCCCCCAGATACCCCATTGCAGTCACTGTCCATGAGCATTGTAAGATACTGTAGAATCCCTACTTGTCTTTTCTGTGTTTTTCCGCCCTGTCTGTGACACCCCTCCCACATTATATATTCTTCTTCTAATGTGTCCTTACTTCGCCCCTCCCTAATCCCTCCATTCCCACCCATACACCTCAGTCTCTTTCCCTCTGTTAACTTTTAGTCCATTCTTGGGTTTTCTGAGACTGCTGCTGTTTCCTTCTTCAGTTTTTTGTTTGTTCTGATACTGTAATGATGAGTGATATCATTATACATATATATATATATATAGATATTTATATCTATATATATATATGTGTATGTATGTAGGTAAGTAACTCTAATGTTTGCTAAGATGATGCAGCTCCGCAAGGCTGGGCACTGCCCCCCCCCCCGTGGGTGGAGTTTGTAAGCGCAGCACTGTTGCCTGGAGATTCCACGATGTCACAGTGGTGCCTCTGTCCTAGAGACATAATGTGTATGCTGAGAGGAGCAGGTGTGATTCGGGTGAGGTGGACACTGACCAACTTGACAGCATCAGGCTAAATGGAATCCAGAGCCAAGGTACTGTGTGTTCCTTTTCATTTTGTTGTCACTACTTCAAAGTTACATGAACAACATTATGGTTCCTAAGACTACCCCCACTGTCAAGTCCCCAGCACGTAGCCCGTAAGAGTCGCTGTCCAACAGCCCAGGAATATGCTGTAGAAGTGCTGCTGATCATCGCTATGTTATACGGACCTACCTAAGCTTGCCGCCGGGCCACACCCTGTGTGCCACTCATAATGCCCCATTTTCCCTCTCTCCCTTCCCTCCTAAGCCATCCTCCTCAGTCCCATTCCCTTTGGTAAGTGTGAGTCCATTCTTGGGTTCGGTGCGGCTGCTACTGTCCTTTTCTATCACTCCTTTTCTTTTTTCTGGTACTCCACAGGTGAGTGAAATCAGTTGACACTTGTCTTTCTCTGCGTGGCTTATTTCGCTGAGCATGATACCCTCTACCTCCCTCCATGTTGTTGCACATGGTAGGATTGGTTTCTGCATATGGCAGAATAATATTCCACTTTTCATCCTCTGATAGACACTTACCTTGTCTGTTGTTGTGGACAGTGCTGTGATAATTATACGGGTGCACAGGTCTTTTTTAAACTGGGCTGCTGTATTCTAGTGTTTATTTCTGTATGTCCGGATGTATGAATATATTTAGTTAGTTCATTACTCACTGGTATATCTGTTATTTATTTATTTATTTATCATTAGTCTTCATCTACGTGAGTCTCATGTAGTTTAGTAAACTGCCCCCCACAATGAGATGCCCCCACATACCTCATTGCAGTCACTGTCCATGAGCATGTTAAGATGCTGTAGAATCCCTTGTTGTCTTCTCTGTGTCGTACGTCCCTCCCCGTGCCCCCCTTCTGCTTTATGCATGCCAAAGGTAATGTGCACATTCGCCCCCGCTCCGCCTGACATTTTCCTCCGTTCCCACCTGTCCACGTCCATCCCTTTCCGTTTGGTAACTGTGAGTCCACTCTTGTGGTGCCGTTTTTCTTCTTCGGATGTCTCTTGGTTCCCCTCCTGCACAGGCGAGTGATATCATTTGATCCTTGTGTTTCTCCACCTGCCTGCCTTATTACACTGAGTATGATGCCCTCTCACACCATCCGTGTTTCTGCAAATGGTGTGATTTGTTTTCCTATGACTGAATAATATTCCATTGTTCATCTACTGATGGACACTGAGCTTGGCTATTGAGAACAGTGCTGTGGTAATCATAGGGATGCACGTGTCGCTTTTAAACTGGGGGCGGCAATGTCTCGTTCATTCATTCATCTGTTTATTCATTTATTTTTTTATCATGAATCTACAATTATGTGGATCACATCATGTTTATTACACTCCCCCCATCACCAACGTAGGAATGGTTAAGGGACTGAGAAGGCTGGTTGTGAAGGATGGTTGCAGGCTGGTAAGGGGGCATTACGATTAGCTCACATAATGTGGGGGGGGAATTCTATAGGGAAGGCAGTATAGTTCAGAGAATTCAAGCAGTGATTCTTACTATGCTGGTGAACAGTGAGTGTAATGGGGTCTGGGGGGCGACTTGATGATCTGGGCAGTCTAGTAACCTTAATGTTCCTTATGTAATTGTAGACTGGTTATTGTGAATAGTGCTGCCATAAATTTAGGGGTGCAGATGTCTTTCTAGAACTGGGTTGCTGCATTCCTTATGTATGTATGTTTGTATGTATGTATGTGTGTATGTATGTATTCATCCATCCATGCATCCATTCATTCATTCTTTCATTCATTCATTCATTCATTATCTGTCTACCTATCTATCCATGGATGTTTCTGTCATTAATGCACAATTAGATGAGTTCCATTATGTTTACTAGACTCCCCCCATCACGCACGTGCCCCCAGATACCCCATTGCAGTCACTGTCCATGAGCATTGTAAGATACTGTAGAATCCCTACTTGTCTTTTCTGTGTTTTTCCGCCCTGTCTGTGACACCCCTCCCACATTATATATTCTTCTTCTAATGTGTCCTTACTTCGCCCCTCCCTAATCCCTCCATTCCCACCCATACACCTCAGTCTCTTTCCCTCTGTTAACTTTTAGTCCATTCTTGGGTTTTCTGAGACTGCTGCTGTTTCCTTCTTCAGTTTTTTGTTTGTTCTGATACTGTAATGATGAGTGATATCATTATACATATATATATATATATAGATATTTATATCTATATATATATATGTGTATGTATGTAGGTAAGTAACTCTAATGTTTGCTAAGATGATGCAGCTCCGCAAGGCTGGGCACTGCCCCCCCCCCCCGTGGGTGGAGTTTGTAAGCGCAGCACTGTTGCCTGGAGATTCCACGATGTCACAGTGGTGCCTCTGTCCTAGAGACATAATGTGTATGCTGAGAGGAGCAGGTGTGATTCGGGTGAGGTGGACACTGACCAACTTGACAGCATCAGGCTAAATGGAATCCAGAGCCAAGGTACTGTGTGTTCCTTTTCATTTTGTTGTCACTACTTCAAAGTTACATGAACAACATTATGGTTCCTAAGACTACCCCCACTGTCAAGTCCCCAGCACGTAGCCCGTAAGAGTCGCTGTCCAACAGCCCAGGAATATGCTGTAGAAGTGCTGCTGATCATCGCTATGTTATACGGACCTACCTAAGCTTGCCGCCGGGCCACACCCTGTGTGCCACTCATAATGCCCCATTTTCCCTCTCTCCCTTCCCTCCTAAGCCATCCTCCTCAGTCCCATTCCCTTTGGTAAGTGTGAGTCCATTCTTGGGTTCGGTGCGGCTGCTACTGTCCTTTTCTATCACTCCTTTTCTTTTTTCTGGTACTCCACAGGTGAGTGAAATCAGTTGACACTTGTCTTTCTCTGCGTGGCTTATTTCGCTGAGCATGATACCCTCTACCTCCCTCCATGTTGTTGCACATGGTAGGATTGGTTTCTGCATATGGCAGAATAATATTCCACTTTTCATCCTCTGATAGACACTTACCTTGTCTGTTGTTGTGGACAGTGCTGTGATAATTATACGGGTGCACAGGTCTTTTTTAAACTGGGCTGCTGTATTCTAGTGTTTATTTCTGTATGTCCGGATGTATGAATATATTTAGTTAGTTCATTACTCACTGGTATATCTGTTATTTATTTATTTATTTATCATTAGTCTTCATCTACGTGAGTCTCATGTAGTTTAGTAAACTGCCCCCCACAATGAGATGCCCCCACATACCTCATTGCAGTCACTGTCCATGAGCATGTTAAGATGCTGTAGAATCCCTTGTTGTCTTCTCTGTGTCGTACGTCCCTCCCCGTGCCCCCCTTCTGCTTTATGCATGCCAAAGGTAATGTGCACATTCGCCCCCGCTCCGCCTGACATTTTCCTCCGTTCCCACCTGTCCACGTCCATCCCTTTCCGTTTGGTAACTGTGAGTCCACTCTTGTGGTGCCGTTTTCCTTCTTCGGATGTCTCTTGGTTCCCCTCCTGCACAGGCGAGTGATATCATTTGATCCTTGTGTTTCTCCACCTGCCTGCCTTATTACACTGAGTATGATGCCCTCTCACACCATCCGTGTTTCTGCAAATGGTGTGATTTGTTTTCCTATGACTGAATAATATTCCATTGTTCATCTACTGATGGACACTGAGCTTGGCTATTGAGAACAGTGCTGTGGTAATCATAGGGATGCACGTGTCGCTTTTAAACTGGGGGCGGCAATGTCTCATTCATTCATTCATCTGTTTATTCATTTATTTTTTTATCATGAATCTACAATTATGTGGATCACATCATGTTTATTACACTCCCCCCATCACCAACGTAGGAATGGTTAAGGGACTGAGAAGGCTGGTTGTGAAGGATGGTTGCAGGCTGGTAAGGGGGCATTACGATTAGCTCACATAATGTGGGGGGGGAATTCTATAGGGAAGGCAGTATAGTTCAGAGAATTCAAGCAGTGATTCTTACTATGCTGGTGAACAGTGAGTGTAATGGGGTCTGGGGGGCGACTTGATGATCTGGGCAGTCTAGTAACCTTAATGTTCCTTATGTAATTGTAGACTGGTTATTGTGAATAGTGCTGCCATAAATTTAGGGGTGCAGATGTCTTTCTAGAACTGGGTTGCTGCATTCCTTATGTATGTATGTTTGTATGTATGTATGTGTGTATGTATGTATTCATCCATCCATGCATCCATTCATTCATTCTTTCATTCATTCATTCATTCATTATCTGTCTACCTATCTATCCATGGATGTTTCTGTCATTAATGCACAATTAGATGAGTTCCATTATGTTTACTAGACTCCCCCCATCACGCACGTGCCCCCAGATACCCCATTGCAGTCACTGTCCATGAGCATTGTAAGATACTGTAGAATCCCTACTTGTCTTTTCTGTGTTTTTCCGCCCTGTCTGTGACACCCCTCCCACATTATATATTCTTCTTCTAATGTGTCCTTACTTCGCCCCTCCCTAATCCCTCCATTCCCACCCATACACCTCAGTCTCTTTCCCTCTGTTAACTTTTAGTCCATTCTTGGGTTTTCTGAGACTGCTGCTGTTTCCTTCTTCAGTTTTTTGTTTGTTCTGATACTGTAATGATGAGTGATATCATTATACATATATATATATATATATATAGATATTTATATCTATATATATATATGTGTATGTATGTAGGTAAGTAACTCTAATGTTTGCTAAGATGATGCAGCTCCGCAAGGCTGGGCACTGCCCCCCCCCCCCGTGGGTGGAGTTTGTAAGCGCAGCACTGTTGCCTGGAGATTCCACGATGTCACAGTGGTGCCTCTGTCCTAGAGACATAATGTGTATGCTGAGAGGAGCAGGTGTGATTCGGGTGAGGTGGACACTGACCAACTTGACAGCATCAGGCTAAATGGAATCCAGAGCCAAGGTACTGTGTGTTCCTTTTCATTTTGTTGTCACTACTTCAAAGTTACATGAACAACATTATGGTTCCTAAGACTACCCCCACTGTCAAGTCCCCAGCACGTAGCCCGTAAGAGTCGCTGTCCAACAGCCCAGGAATATGCTGTAGAAGTGCTGCTGATCATCGCTATGTTATACGGACCTACCTAAGCTTGCCGCCGGGCCACACCCTGTGTGCCACTCATAATGCCCCATTTTCCCTCTCTCCCTTCCCTCCTAAGCCATCCTCCTCAGTCCCATTCCCTTTGGTAAGTGTGAGTCCATTCTTGGGTTCGGTGCGGCTGCTACTATCCTTTTCTATCACTCCTTTTCTTTTTTCTGGTACTCCACAGGTGAGTGAAATCAGTTGACACTTGTCTTTCTCTGCGTGGCTTATTTCGCTGAGCATGATACCCTCTACCTCCCTCCATGTTGTTGCACATGGTAGGATTGGTTTCTGCATATGGCAGAATAATATTCCACTTTTCATCCTCTGATAGACACTTACCTTGTCTGTTGTTGTGGACAGTGCTGTGATAATTATACGGGTGCACAGGTCTTTTTTAAACTGGGCTGCTGTATTCTAGTGTTTATTTCTGTATGTCCGGATGTATGAATATATTTAGTTAGTTCATTACTCACTGGTATATCTGTTATTTATTTATTTATTTATCATTAGTCTTCATCTACGTGAGTCTCATGTAGTTTAGTAAACTGCCCCCCACAATGAGATGCCCCCACATACCTCATTGCAGTCACTGTCCATGAGCATGTTAAGATGCTGTAGAATCCCTTGTTGTCTTCTCTGTGTCGTACGTCCCTCCCCGTGCCCCCCTTCTGCTTTATGCATGCCAAAGGTAATGTGCACATTCGCCCCCGCTCCGCCTGACATTTTCCTCCGTTCCCACCTGTCCACGTCCATCCCTTTCCGTTTGGTAACTGTGAGTCCACTCTTGTGGTGCCGTTTTTCTTCTTCGGATGTCTCTTGGTTCCCCTCCTGCACAGGCGAGTGATATCATTTGATCCTTGTGTTTCTCCACCTGCCTGCCTTATTACACTGAGTATGATGCCCTCTCACACCATCCGTGTTTCTGCAAATGGTGTGATTTGTTTTCCTATGACTGAATAATATTCCATTGTTCATCTACTGATGGACACTGAGCTTGGCTATTGAGAACAGTGCTGTGGTAATCATAGGGATGCACGTGTCGCTTTTAAACTGGGGGCGGCAATGTCTCATTCATTCATTCATCTGTTTATTCATTTATTTTTTTATCATGAATCTACAATTATGTGGATCACATCATGTTTATTACACTCCCCCCATCACCAACGTAGGAATGGTTAAGGGACTGAGAAGGCTGGTTGTGAAGGATGGTTGCAGGCTGGTAAGGGGGCATTACGATTAGCTCACATAATGTGGGGGGGGAATTCTATAGGGAAGGCAGTATAGTTCAGAGAATTCAAGCAGTGATTCTTACTATGCTGGTGAACAGTGAGTGTAATGGGGTCTGGGGGGCGACTTGATGATCTGGGCAGTCTAGTAACCTTAATGTTCCTTATGTAATTGTAGACTGGTTATTGTGAATAGTGCTGCCATAAATTTAGGGGTGCAGATGTCTTTCTAGAACTGGGTTGCTGCATTCCTTATGTATGTATGTTTGTATGTATGTATGTGTGTATGTATGTATTCATCCATCCATGCATCCATTCATTCATTCTTTCATTCATTCATTCATTCATTCATTATCTGTCTACCTATCTATCCATGGATGTTTCTGTCATTAATGCACAATTAGATGAGTTCCATTATGTTTACTAGACTCCCCCCATCACGCACGTGCCCCCAGATACCCCATTGCAGTCACTGTCCATGAGCATTGTAAGATACTGTAGAATCCCTACTTGTCTTTTCTGTGTTTTTCCGCCCTGTCTGTGACACCCCTCCCACATTATATATTCTTCTTCTAATGTGTCCTTACTTCGCCCCTCCCTAATCCCTCCATTCCCACCCATACACCTCAGTCTCTTTCCCTCTGTTAACTTTTAGTCCATTCTTGGGTTTTCTGAGACTGCTGCTGTTTCCTTCTTCAGTTTTTTGTTTGTTCTGATACTGTAATGATGAGTGATATCATTATACATATATATATATATATAGATATTTATATCTATATATATATATATGTGTATGTATGTAGGTAAGTAACTCTAATGTTTGCTAAGATGATGCAGCTCCGCAAGGCTGGGCACTGCCCCCCCCCGTGGGTGGAGTTTGTAAGCGCAGCACTGTTGCCTGGAGATTCCACGATGTCACAGTGGTGCCTCTGTCCTAGAGACATAATGTGTATGCTGAGAGGAGCAGGTGTGATTCGGGTGAGGTGGACACTGACCAACTTGACAGCATCAGGCTAAATGGAATCCAGAGCCAAGGTACTGTGTGTTCCTTTTCATTTTGTTGTCACTACTTCAAAGTTACATGAACAACATTATGGTTCCTAAGACTACCCCCACTGTCAAGTCCCCAGCACGTAGCCCGTAAGAGTCGCTGTCCAACAGCCCAGGAATATGCTGTAGAAGTGCTGCTGATCATCGCTATGTTATACGGATCTACCTAAGCTTGCCGCCGTGCCACACCCTGTGTGCCACTCATAATGCCCCATTTTCCCTCTCTCCCTTCCCTCCTAAGCCATCCTCCTCAGTCCCATTCCCTTTGGTAAGTGTGAGTCCATTCTTGGGTTCGGTGCGGCTGCTACTGTCCTTTTCTATCACTCCTTTTCTTTTTTCTGGTACTCCACAGGTGAGTGAAATCAGTTGACACTTGTCTTTCTCTGCGTGGCTTATTTCGCTGAGCATGATACCCTCTACCTCCCTCCATGTTGTTGCACATGGTAGGATTGGTTTCTGCATATGGCAGAATAATATTCCACTTTTCATCCTCAGATAGACACTTACCTTGTCTGTTGTTGTGGACAGTGCTGTGATAATTATACGGGTGCACAGGTCTTTTTTAAACTGGGCTGCTGTATTCTAGTGTTTATTTCTGTATGTCCGGATGTATGAATATATTTAGTTAGTTCATTACTCACTTGTATATCTGTTATTTATTTATTTATTTATCATTAGTCTTCATCTACGTGAGTCTCATGTAGTTTCGTAAACTGCCCCCCACAATGAGATGCCCCCACATACCTCATTGCAGTCACTGTCCATGAGCATGTTAAGATGCTGTAGAATCCCTTGTTGTCTTCTCTGTGTCGTACGTCCCTCCCCGTGCCCCCCTTCTGCTTTATGCATGCCAAAGGTAATGTGCACATTCGCCCCCGCTCCGCCTGACATTTTCCTCCGTTCCCACCTGTCCACGTCCATCCCTTTCCGTTTGGTAACTGTGAGTCCACTCTTGTGGTGCCGTTTTTCTTCTTCGGATGTCTCTTGGTTCCCCTCCTGCACAGGCGAGTGATATCATTTGATCCTTGTGTTTCTCCACCTGCCTGCCTTATTACACTGAGTATGATGCCCTCTCACACCATCCGTGTTTCTGCAAATGGTGTGATTTGTTTTCCTATGACTGAATAATATTCCATTGTTCATCTACTGATGGACACTGAGCTTGGCTATTGAGAACAGTGCTGTGGTAATCATAGGGATGCACGTGTCGCTTTTAAACTGGGGGCGGCAATGTCTCATTCATTCATTCATCTGTTTATTCATTTATTTTTTTTATCATGAATCTACAATTATGTGGATCACATCATGTTTATTACACTCCCCTCATCACCAACGTAGGAATGGTTATGGGACTGAGAAGGCTGGTTGTGAAGGATGGTTGCAGGCTGGTAAGGGGGCATTGCGTTTAGCTCACATAATGTGGGGGGGGAATTCTATAGGGAAGGCAGTATAGTTCAGAGAATTCAAGCAGTGATTCTTACTATGCTGGTGAACAGTGAGTGTAATGGGGTCTGGGGGGCGACTTGATGATCTGGGCAGTCTAGTAACCTTAATGTTCCTTATGTAATTGTAGACTGGTTATTGTGAATAGTGCTGCCATAAATTTAGGGGTGCAGATGTCTTTCTAGAACTGGGTTGCTGCATTCCTTATGTATGTATGTTTGTATGTATGTATGTGTGTATGTATGTATTCATCCATCCATGCATCCATTCATTCATTCTTTCATTCATTCATTCATTCATTATCTGTCTACCTATCTATCCATGGATGTTTCTGTCATTAATGCACAATTAGATGAGTTCCATTATGTTTACTAGACTCCCCCCATCACGCACGTGCCCCCAGATACCCCATTGCAGTCACTGTCCATGAGCATAGTAAGATACTGTAGAATCCCTACTTGTCTTTTCTGTGTTTTTCCGCCCTGTCTGTGACACCCCTCCCACATTATATATTCTTCTTCTAATGTGTCCTTACTTCGCCCCTCCCTAATCCCTCCATTCCCACCCATACACCTCAGTCTCTTTCCCTCTGTTAACTTTTAGTCCATTCTTGGGTTTTCTGAGACTGCTGCTGTTTCCTTCTTCAGTTTTTTGTTTGTTCTGATACTGTAATGATGAGTGATATCATTATACATATATATATATATAGATATTTATATCTATATATATATATATATGTGTATGTATGTAGGTAAGTAACTCTAATGTTTGCTAAGATGATGCAGCTCCGCAAGGCTGGGCACTGCCCCCCCCGTGGGTGGAGTTTGTAAGCGCAGCACTGTTGCCTGGAGATTCCACGATGTCACAGTGGTGCCTCTGTCCTAGAGACATAATGTGTATGCTGAGAGGAGCAGGTGTGATTCGGGTGAGGTGGACACTGACCAACTTGACAGCATCAGGCTAAATGGAATCCAGAGCCAAGGTACTGTGTGTTCCTTTTCATTTTGTTGTCACTACTTCAAAGTTACATGAACAACATTATGGTTCCTAAGACTACCCCCACTGTCAAGTCCCCAGCACGTAGCCCGTAAGAGTCGCTGTCCAACAGCCCAGGAATATGCTGTAGAAGTGCTGCTGATCATCGCTATGTTATACGGATCTACCTAAGCTTGCCGCCGGGCCACACCCTGTGTGCCACTCATAATGCCCCATTTTCCCTCTCTCCCTTCCCTCCTAAGCCATCCTCCTCAGTCCCATTCCCTTTGGTAAGTGTGAGTCCATTCTTGGGTTCGGTGCGGCTGCTACTGTCCTTTTCTATCACTCCTTTTCTTTTTTCTGGTACTCCACAGGTGAGTGAATTCAGTTGACACTTGTCTTTCTCTGCGTGGCTTATTTCGCTGAGCATGATACCCTCTACCTCCCTCCATGTTGTTGCACATGGTAGGATTGGTTTCTGCATATGGCAGAATAATATTCCACTTTTCATCCTCAGATAGACACTTACCGTGTCTGTTGTTGTGGACAGTGCTGTGATAATTATACGGGTGCACAGGTCTTTTTTAAACTGGGCTGCTGTATTCTAGTGTTTATTTCTGTATGTCCGGATGTATGAATATATTTAGTTAGTTCATTACTCACTTGTATATCTGTTATTTATTTATTTATTTATCATTAGTCTTCATCTACGTGAGTCTCATGTAGTTTCGTAAACTGCCCCCCACAATGAGATGCCCCCACATACCTCATTGCAGTCACTGTCCATGAGCATGTTAAGATGCTGTAGAATCCCTTGTTGTCTTCTCTGTGTCGTACGTCCCTCCCCGTGCCCCCCTTCTGCTTTATGCATGCCAAAGGTAATGTGCACATTCGCCCCCGCTCCGCCTGACATTTTCCTCCGTTCCCACCTGTCCACGTCCATCCCTTTCCGTTTGGTAACTGTGAGTCCACTCTTGTGGTGCCGTTTTCCTTCTTCGGATGTCTCTTGGTTCCCCTCCTGCACAGGCGAGTGATATCATTTGATCCTTGTGTTTCTCCACCTGCCTGCCTTATTACACTGAGTATGATGCCCTCTCACACCATCCGTGTTTCTGCAAATGGTGTGATTTGTTTTCCTATGACTGAATAATATTCCATTGTTCATCTACTGATGGACACTGAGCTTGGCTATTGAGAACAGTGCTGTGGTAATCATAGGGATGCACGTGTCGCTTTTAAACTGGGGGCGGCAATGTCTCATTCATTCATTCATCTGTTTATTCATTTATTTTTTTATCATGAATCTACAATTATGTGGATCACATCATGTTTATTACACTGCCCCCATCACCAACGTAGGAATGGTTAAGGGACTGAGAAGGCTGGTTGTGAAGGATGGTTGCAGGCTGGTAAGGGGGCATTGCGATTAGCTCACATAATGTGGGGGGGGAATTCTATAGGGAAGGCAGTATAGTTCAGAGAATTCAAGCAGTGATTCTTACTATGCTGGTGAACAGTGAGTGTAATGGGGTCTGGGGGGCGACTTGATGATCTGGGCAGTCTAGTAACCTTAATGTTCCTTATGTAATTGTAGACTGGTTATTGTGAATAGTGCTGCCATAAATTTAGGGGTGCAGATGTCTTTCTAGAACTGGGTTGCTGCATTCCTTATGTATGTATGTTTGTATGTATGTATGTGTGTATGTATGTATTCATCCATCCATGCATCCATTCATTCATTCTTTCATTCATTCATTCATTCATTATCTGTCTACCTATCTATCCATGGATGTTTCTGTCATTAATGCACAATTAGATGAGTTCCATTATGTTTACTAGACTCCCCCCATCACGCACGTGCCCCCAGATACCCCATTGCAGTCACTGTCCATGAGCATTGTAAGATACTGTAGAATCCCTACTTGTCTTTTCTGTGTTTTTCCGCCCTGTCTGTGACACCCCTCCCACATTATATATTCTTCTTCTAATGTGTCCTTACTTCGCCCCTCCCTAATCCCTCCATTCCCACCCATACACCTCAGTCTCTTTCCCTCTGTTAACTTTTAGTCCATTCTTGGGTTTTCTGAGACTGCTGCTGTTTCCTTCTTCAGTTTTTTGTTTGTTCTGATACTGTAATGATGAGTGATATCATTATACATATATATATATATATAGATATTTATATCTATATATATATATATGTGTATGTATGTAGGTAAGTAACTCTAATGTTTGCTAAGATGATGCAGCTCCGCAAGGCTTGGCACTGCCCCCCCCCGTGGGTGGAGTTTGTAAGCGCAGCACTGTTGCCTGGAGATTCCACGATGTCACAGTGGTGCCTCTGTCCTAGAGACATAATGTGTATGCTGAGAGGAGCAGGTGTGATTCGGGTGAGGTGGACACTGACCAACTTGACAGCATCAGGCTAAATGGAATCCAGAGCCAAGGTACTGTGTGTTCCTTTTCATTTTGTTGTCACTACTTCAAAGTTACATGAACAACATTATGGTTCCTAAGACTACCCCCACTGTCAAGTCCCCAGCACGTAGCCCGTAAGAGTCGCTGTCCAACAGCCCAGGAATATGCTGTAGAAGTGCTGCTGATCATCGCTATGTTATACGGATCTACCTAAGCTTGCCGCCGTGCCACACCCTGTGTGCCACTCATAATGCCCCATTTTCCCTCTCTCCCTTCCCTCCTAAGCCATCCTCCTCAGTCCCATTCCCTTTGGTAAGTGTGAGTCCATTCTTGGGTTCGGTGCGGCTGCTACTGTCCTTTTCTATCACTCCTTTTCTTTTTTCTGGTACTCCACAGGTGAGTGAAATCAGTTGACACTTGTCTTTCTCTGCGTGGCTTATTTCGCTGAGCATGATACCCTCTACCTCCCTCCATGTTGTTGCACATGGTAGGATTGGTTTCTGCATATGGCAGAATAATATTCCACTTTTCATCCTCAGATAGACACTTACCTTGTCTGTTGTTGTGGACAGTGCTGTGATAATTATACGGGTGCACAGGTCTGTTTTAAACTGGGCTGCTGTATTCTAGTGTTTATTTCTGTATGTCCGGATGTATGAATATATTTAGTTAGTTCATTACTCACTTGTATATCTGTTATTTATTTATTTATTTATCATTAGTCTTCATCTACGTGAGTCTCATGTAGTTTCGTAAACTGCCCCCCACAATGAGATGCCCCCACATACCTCATTGCAGTCACTGTCCATGAGCATGTTAAGATGCTGTAGAATCCCTTGTTGTCTTCTCTGTGTCGTACATCCCTCCCCGTGCCCCCCTTCTGCTTTATGCATGCCAAAGGTAATGTGCACATTCGCCCCCGCTCCGCCTGACATTTTCCTCCGTTCCCACCTGTCCACGTCCATCCCTTTCCGTTTGGTAACTGTGAGTCCACTCTTGTGGTGCCGTTTTCCTTCTTCGGATGTCTCTTGGTTCCCCTCCTGCACAGGCGAGTGATATCATTTGATCCTTGTGTTTCTCCACCTGCCTGCCTTATTACACTGAGTATGATGCCCTCTCACACCATCCGTGTTTCTGCAAATGGTGTGATTTGTTTTCCTATGACTGAATAATATTCCATTGTTCATCTACTGATGGACACTGAGCTTGGCTATTGAGAACAGTGCTGTGGTAATCATAGGGATGCACGTGTCGCTTTTAAACTGGGGGCGGCAATGTCTCATTCATTCATTCATCTGTTTATTCATTTATTTTTTTATCATGAATCTACAATTATGTGGATCACATCATGTTTATTACACTCCCCCCATCTCCAACGTAGGAATGGTTAAGGGACTGAGAAGGCTGGTTGTGAAGGATGGTTGCAGGCTGGTAAGGGGGCATTACGATTAGCTCACATAATGTGGGGGGGGAATTCTATAGGGAAGGCAGTATAGTTCAGAGAATTCAAGCAGTGATTCTTACTATGCTGGTGAACAGTGAGTGTAATGGGGTCTGGGGGGCGACTTGATGATCTGGGCAGTCTAGTAACCTTAATGTTCCTTATGTAATTGTAGACTGGTTATTGTGAATAGTGCTGCCATAAATTTAGGGGTGCAGATGTCTTTCTAGAACTGGGTTGCTGCATTCCTTATGTATGTATGTTTGTATGTATGTATGTGTGTATGTATGTATTCATCCATCCATGCATCCATTCATTCATTCTTTCATTCATTCATTCATTCATTATCTGTCTACCTATCTATCCATGGATGTTTCTGTCATTAATGCACAATTAGATGAGTTCCATTATGTTTACTAGACTCCCCCCATCACGCACGTGCCCCCAGATACCCCATTGCAGTCACTGTCCATGAGCATTGTAAGATACTGTAGAATCCCTACTTGTCTTTTCTGTGTTTTTCCGCCCTGTCTGTGACACCCCTCCCACATTATATATTCTTCTTCTAATGTGTCCTTACTTCGCCCCTCCCTAATCCCTCCATTCCCACCCATACACCTCAGTCTCTTTCCCTCTGTTAACTTTTAGTCCATTCTTGGGTTTTCTGAGACTGCTGCTGTTTCCTTCTTCAGTTTTTTGTTTGTTCTGATACTGTAATGATGAGTGATATCATTATACATATATATATATATATAGATATTTATATCTATATATATATATATGTGTATGTATGTAGGTAAGTAAATCTAATGTTTGCTAAGATGATGCAGCTCCGCAAGGCTGGGCACTGCCCCCCCCCGTGGGTGGAGTTTGTAAGCGCAGCACTGTTGCCTGGAGATTCCACGATGTCACAGTGGTGCCTCTGTCCTAGAGACATAATGTGTATGCTGAGAGGAGCAGGTGTGATTCGGGTGAGGTGGACACTGACCAACTTGACAGCATCAGGCTAAATGGAATCCAGAGCCAAGGTACTGTGTGTTCCTTTTCATTTTGTTGTCACTACTTCAAAGTTACATGAACAACATTATGGTTCCTAAGACTACCCCCACTGTCAAGTCCCCAGCACGTAGCCCGTAAGAGTCGCTGTCCAACAGCCCAGGAATATGCTGTAGAAGTGCTGCTGATCATCGCTATGTTATACGGATCTACCTAAGCTTGCCGCCGTGCCACACCCTGTGTGCCACTCATAATGCCCCATTTTCCCTCTCTCCCTTCCCTCCTAAGCCATCCTCCTCAGTCCCATTCCCTTTGGTAAGTGTGAGTCCATTCTTGGGTTCGGTGCGGCTGCTACTGTCCTTTTCTATCACTCCTTTTCTTTTTTCTGGTACTCCACAGGTGAGTGAAATCAGTTGACACTTGTCTTTCTCTGCGTGGCTTATTTCGCTGAGCATGATACCCTCTACCTCCCTCCATGTTGTTGCACATGGTAGGATTGGTTTCTGCATATGGCAGAATAATATTCCACTTTTCATCCTCAGATAGACACTTACCTTGTCTGTTGTTGTGGACAGTGCTGTGATAATTATACGGGTGCACAGGTCTTTTTTAAACTGGGCTGCTGTATTCTAGTGTTTATTTCTGTATGTCCGGATGTATGAATATATTTAGTTAGTTCATTACTCACTTGTATATCTGTTATTTATTTATTTATTTATCATTAGTCTTCATCTACGTGAGTCTCATGTAGTTTCGTAAACTGCCCCCCACAATGAGATGCCCCCACATACCTCATTGCAGTCACTGTCCATGAGCATGTTAAGATGCTGTAGAATCCCTTGTTGTCTTCTCTGTGTCGTACGTCCCTCCCCGTGCCCCCCTTCTGCTTTATGCATGCCAAAGGTAATGTGCACATTCGCCCCCGCTCCGCCTGACATTTTCCTCCGTTCCCACCTGTCCACGTCCATCCCTTTCCGTTTGGTAACTGTGAGTCCACTCTTGTGGTGCCGTTTTTCTTCTTCGGATGTCTCTTGGTTCCCCTCCTGCACAGGCGAGTGATATCATTTGATCCTTGTGTTTCTCCACCTGCCTGCCTTATTACACTGAGTATGATGCCCTCTCACACCATCCGTGTTTCTGCAAATGGTGTGATTTGTTTTCCTATGACTGAATAATATTCCATTGTTCATCTACTGATGGACACTGAGCTTGGCTATTGAGAACAGTGCTGTGGTAATCATAGGGATGCACGTGTCGCTTTTAAACTGGGGGCGGCAATGTCTCATTCATTCATTCATCTGTTTATTCATTTATTTTTTTTATCATGAATCTACAATTATGTGGATCACATCATGTTTATTACACTCCCCTCATCACCAACGTAGGAATGGTTATGGGACTGAGAAGGCTGGTTGTGAAGGATGGTTGCAGGCTGGTAAGGGGGCATTGCGTTTAGCTCACATAATGTGGGGGGGGAATTCTATAGGGAAGGCAGTATAGTTCAGAGAATTCAAGCAGTGATTCTTACTATGCTGGTGAACAGTGAGTGTAATGGGGTCTGGGGGGCGACTTGATGATCTGGGCAGTCTAGTAACCTTAATGTTCCTTATGTAATTGTAGACTGGTTATTGTGAATAGTGCTGCCATAAATTTAGGGGTGCAGATGTCTTTCTAGAACTGGGTTGCTGCATTCCTTATGTATGTATGTTTGTATGTATGTATGTGTGTATGTATGTATTCATCCATCCATGCATCCATTCATTCATTCTTTCATTCATTCATTCATTCATTATCTGTCTACCTATCTATCCATGGATGTTTCTGTCATTAATGCACAATTAGATGAGTTCCATTATGTTTACTAGACTCCCCCCATCACGCACGTGCCCCCAGATACCCCATTGCAGTCACTGTCCATGAGCATAGTAAGATACTGTAGAATCCCTACTTGTCTTTTCTGTGTTTTTCCGCCCTGTCTGTGACACCCCTCCCACATTATATATTCTTCTTCTAATGTGTCCTTACTTCGCCCCTCCCTAATCCCTCCATTCCCACCCATACACCTCAGTCTCTTTCCCTCTGTTAACTTTTAGTCCATTCTTGGGTTTTCTGAGACTGCTGCTGTTTCCTTCTTCAGTTTTTTGTTTGTTCTGATACTGTAATGATGAGTGATATCATTATACATATATATATATATAGATATTTATATCTATATATATATATATATGTGTATGTATGTAGGTAAGTAACTCTAATGTTTGCTAAGATGATGCAGCTCCGCAAGGCTGGGCACTGCCCCCCCCGTGGGTGGAGTTTGTAAGCGCAGCACTGTTGCCTGGAGATTCCACGATGTCACAGTGGTGCCTCTGTCCTAGAGACATAATGTGTATGCTGAGAGGAGCAGGTGTGATTCGGGTGAGGTGGACACTGACCAACTTGACAGCATCAGGCTAAATGGAATCCAGAGCCAAGGTACTGTGTGTTCCTTTTCATTTTGTTGTCACTACTTCAAAGTTACATGAACAACATTATGGTTCCTAAGACTACCCCCACTGTCAAGTCCCCAGCACGTAGCCCGTAAGAGTCGCTGTCCAACAGCCCAGGAATATGCTGTAGAAGTGCTGCTGATCATCGCTATGTTATACGGATCTACCTAAGCTTGCCGCCGGGCCACACCCTGTGTGCCACTCATAATGCCCCATTTTCCCTCTCTCCCTTCCCTCCTAAGCCATCCTCCTCAGTCCCATTCCCTTTGGTAAGTGTGAGTCCATTCTTGGGTTCGGTGCGGCTGCTACTGTCCTTTTCTATCACTCCTTTTCTTTTTTCTGGTACTCCACAGGTGAGTGAATTCAGTTGACACTTGTCTTTCTCTGCGTGGCTTATTTCGCTGAGCATGATACCCTCTACCTCCCTCCATGTTGTTGCACATGGTAGGATTGGTTTCTGCATATGGCAGAATAATATTCCACTTTTCATCCTCAGATAGACACTTACCGTGTCTGTTGTTGTGGACAGTGCTGTGATAATTATACGGGTGCACAGGTCTTTTTTAAACTGGGCTGCTGTATTCTAGTGTTTATTTCTGTATGTCCGGATGTATGAATATATTTAGTTAGTTCATTACTCACTTGTATATCTGTTATTTATTTATTTATTTATCATTAGTCTTCATCTACGTGAGTCTCATGTAGTTTAGTAAACTGCCCCCCACAATGAGATGCCCCCACATACCTCATTGCAGTCACTGTCCATGAGCATGTTAAGATGCTGTAGAATCCCTTGTTGTCTTCTCTGTGTCGTACGTCCCTCCCCGTGCCCCCCTTCTGCTTTATGCATGCCAAAGGTAATGTGCACATTCGCCCCCGCTCCGCCTGACATTTTCCTCCGTTCCCACCTGTCCACGTCCATCCCTTTCCGTTTGGTAACTGTGAGTCCACTCTTGTGGTGCCGTTTTCCTTCTTCGGATGTCTCTTGGTTCCCCTCCTGCACAGGCGAGTGATATCATTTGATCCTTGTGTTTCTCCACCTGCCTGCCTTATTACACTGAGTATGATGCCCTCTCACACCATCCGTGTTTCTGCAAATGGTGTGATTTGTTTTCCTATGACTGAATAATATTCCATTGTTCATCTACTGATGGACACTGAGCTTGGCTATTGAGAACAGTGCTGTGGTAATCATAGGGATGCACGTGTCGCTTTTAAACTGGGGGCGGCAATGTCTCATTCATTCATTCATCTGTTTATTCATTTATTTTTTTATCATGAATCTACAATTATGTGGATCACATCATGTTTATTACACTCCCCCCATCTCCAACGTAGGAATGGTTAAGGGACTGAGAAGGCTGGTTGTGAAGGATGGTTGCAGGCTGGTAAGGGGGCATTACGATTAGCTCACATAATGTGGGGGGGGAATTCTATAGGGAAGGCAGTATAGTTCAGAGAATTCAAGCAGTGATTCTTACTATGCTGGTGAACAGTGAGTGTAATGGGGTCTGGGGGGCGACTTGATGATCTGGGCAGTCTAGTAACCTTAATGTTCCTTATGTAATTGTAGACTGGTTATTGTGAATAGTGCTGCCATAAATTTAGGGGTGCAGATGTCTTTCTAGAACTGGGTTGCTGCATTCCTTATGTATGTATGTTTGTATGTATGTATGTGTGTATGTATGTATTCATCCATCCATGCATCCATTCATTCATTCTTTCATTCATTCATTCATTCATTATCTGTCTACCTATCTATCCATGGATGTTTCTGTCATTAATGCACAATTAGATGAGTTCCATTATGTTTACTAGACTCCCCCCATCACGCACGTGCCCCCAGATACCCCATTGCAGTCACTGTCCATGAGCATTGTAAGATACTGTAGAATCCCTACTTGTCTTTTCTGTGTTTTTCCGCCCTGTCTGTGACACCCCTCCCACATTATATATTCTTCTTCTAATGTGTCCTTACTTCGCCCCTCCCTAATCCCTCCATTCCCACCCATACACCTCAGTCTCTTTCCCTCTGTTAACTTTTAGTCCATTCTTGGGTTTTCTGAGACTGCTGCTGTTTCCTTCTTCAGTTTTTTGTTTGTTCTGATACTGTAATGATGAGTGATATCATTATACATATATATATATATATAGATATTTATATCTATATATATATATATGTGTATGTATGTAGGTAAGTAACTCTAATGTTTGCTAAGATGATGCAGCTCCGCAAGGCTGGGCACTGCCCCCCCCCGTGGGTGGAGTTTGTAAGCGCAGCACTGTTGCCTGGAGATTCCACGATGTCACAGTGGTGCCTCTGTCCTAGAGACATAATGTGTATGCTGAGAGGAGCAGGTGTGATTCGGGTGAGGTGGACACTGACCAACTTGACAGCATCAGGCTAAATGGAATCCAGAGCCAAGGTACTGTGTGTTCCTTTTCATTTTGTTGTCACTACTTCAAAGTTACATGAACAACATTATGGTTCCTAAGACTACCCCCACTGTCAAGTCCCCAGCACGTAGCCCGTAAGAGTCGCTGTCCAACAGCCCAGGAATATGCTGTAGAAGTGCTGCTGATCATCGCTATGTTATACGGATCTACCTAAGCTTGCCGCCGTGCCACACCCTGTGTGCCACTCATAATGCCCCATTTTCCCTCTCTCCCTTCCCTCCTAAGCCATCCTCCTCAGTCCCATTCCCTTTGGTAAGTGTGAGTCCATTCTTGGGTTCGGTGCGGCTGCTACTGTCCTTTTCTATCACTCCTTTTCTTTTTTCTGGTACTCCACAGGTGAGTGAAATCAGTTGACACTTGTCTTTCTCTGCGTGGCTTATTTCGCTGAGCATGATACCCTCTACCTCCCTCCATGTTGTTGCACATGGTAGGATTGGTTTCTGCATATGGCAGAATAATATTCCACTTTTCATCCTCAGATAGACACTTACCTTGTCTGTTGTTGTGGACAGTGCTGTGATAATTATACGGGTGCACAGGTCTTTTTTAAACTGGGCTGCTGTATTCTAGTGTTTATTTCTGTATGTCCGGATGTATGAATATATTTAGTTAGTTCATTACTCACTTGTATATCTGTTATTTATTTATTTATTTATCATTAGTCTTCATCTACGTGAGTCTCATGTAGTTTCGTAAACTGCCCCCCACAATGAGATGCCCCCACATACCTCATTGCAGTCACTGTCCATGAGCATGTTAAGATGCTGTAGAATCCCTTGTTGTCTTCTCTGTGTCGTACGTCCCTCCCCGTGCCCCCCTTCTGCTTTATGCATGCCGAAGGTAATGTGCACATTCGCCCCCGCTCCGCCTGACATTTTCCTCCGTTCCCACCTGTCCACGTCCATCCCTTTCCGTTTGGTAACTGTGAGTCCACTCTTGTGGTGCCGTTTTTCTTCTTCGGATGTCTCTTGGTTCCCCTCCTGCACAGGCGAGTGATATCATTTGATCCTTGTGTTTCTCCACCTGCCTGCCTTATTACACTGAGTATGATGCCCTCTCACACCATCCGTGTTTCTGCAAATGGTGTGATTTGTTTTCCTATGACTGAATAAGATTCCATTGTTCATCTACTGATGGACACTGAGCTTGGCTATTGAGAACAGTGCTGTGGTAATCATAGGGATGCACGTGTCGCTTTTAAACTGGGGGCGGCAATGTCTCATTCATTCATTCATCTGTTTATTCATTTATTTTTTTTATCATGAATCTACAATTATGTGGATCACATCATGTTTATTACACTCCCCTCATCACCAACGTAGGAATGGTTATGGGACTGAGAAGGCTGGTTGTGAAGGATGGTTGCAGGCTGGTAAGGGGGCATTGCGTTTAGCTCACATAATGTGGGGGGGGAATTCTATAGGGAAGGCAGTATAGTTCAGAGAATTCAAGCAGTGATTCTTACTATGCTGGTGAACAGTGAGTGTAATGGGGTCTGGGGGGCGACTTGATGATCTGGGCAGTCTAGTAACCTTAATGTTCCTTATGTAATTGTAGACTGGTTATTGTGAATAGTGCTGCCATAAATTTAGGGGTGCAGATGTCTTTCTAGAACTGGGTTGCTGCATTCCTTATGTATGTATGTTTGTATGTATGTATGTGTGTATGTATGTATTCATCCATCCATGCATCCATTCATTCATTCTTTCATTCATTCATTCATTCATTATCTGTCTACCTATCTATCCATGGATGTTTCTGTCATTAATGCACAATTAGATGAGTTCCATTATGTTTACTAGACTCCCCCCATCACGCACGTGCCCCCAGATACCCCATTGCAGTCACTGTCCATGAGCATAGTAAGATACTGTAGAATCCCTACTTGTCTTTTCTGTGTTTTTCCGCCCTGTCTGTGACACCCCTCCCACATTATATATTCTTCTTCTAATGTGTCCTTACTTCGCCCCTCCCTAATCCCTCCATTCCCACCCATACACCTCAGTCTCTTTCCCTCTGTTAACTTTTAGTCCATTCTTGGGTTTTCTGAGACTGCTGCTGTTTCCTTCTTCAGTTTTTTGTTTGTTCTGATACTGTAATGATGAGTGATATCATTATACATATATATATATATAGATATTTATATCTATATATATATATATATGTGTATGTATGTAGGTAAGTAACTCTAATGTTTGCTAAGATGATGCAGCTCCGCAAGGCTGGGCACTGCCCCCCCCGTGGGTGGAGTTTGTAAGCGCAGCACTGTTGCCTGGAGATTCCACGATGTCACAGTGGTGCCTCTGTCCTAGAGACATAATGTGTATGCTGAGAGGAGCAGGTGTGATTCGGGTGAGGTGGACACTGACCAACTTGACAGCATCAGGCTAAATGGAATCCAGAGCCAAGGTACTGTGTGTTCCTTTTCATTTTGTTGTCACTACTTCAAAGTTACATGAACAACATTATGGTTCCTAAGACTACCCCCACTGTCAAGTCCCCAGCACGTAGCCCGTAAGAGTCGCTGTCCAACAGCCCAGGAATATGCTGTAGAAGTGCTGCTGATCATCGCTATGTTATACGGATCTACCTAAGCTTGCCGCCGGGCCACACCCTGTGTGCCACTCATAATGCCCCATTTTCCCTCTCTCCCTTCCCTCCTAAGCCATCCTCCTCAGTCCCATTCCCTTTGGTAAGTGTGAGTCCATTCTTGGGTTCGGTGCGGCTGCTACTGTCCTTTTCTATCACTCCTTTTCTTTTTTCTGGTACTCCACAGGTGAGTGAATTCAGTTGACACTTGTCTTTCTCTGCGTGGCTTATTTCGCTGAGCATGATACCCTCTACCTCCCTCCATGTTGTTGCACATGGTAGGATTGGTTTCTGCATATGGCAGAATAATATTCCACTTTTCATCCTCAGATAGACACTTACCGTGTCTGTTGTTGTGGACAGTGCTGTGATAATTATACGGGTGCACAGGTCTTTTTTAAACTGGGCTGCTGTATTCTAGTGTTTATTTCTGTATGTCCGGATGTATGAATATATTTAGTTAGTTCATTACTCACTTGTATATCTGTTATTTATTTATTTATTTATCATTAGTCTTCATCTACGTGAGTCTCATGTAGTTTAGTAAACTGCCCCCCACAATGAGATGCCCCCACATACCTCATTGCAGTCACTGTCCATGAGCATGTTAAGATGCTGTAGAATCCCTTGTTGTCTTCTCTGTGTCGTACGTCCCTCCCCGTGCCCCCCTTCTGCTTTATGCATGCCAAAGGTAATGTGCACATTCGCCCCCGCTCCGCCTGACATTTTCCTCCGTTCCCACCTGTCCACGTCCATCCCTTTCCGTTTGGTAACTGTGAGTCCACTCTTGTGGTGCCGTTTTCCTTCTTCGGATGTCTCTTGGTTCCCCTCCTGCACAGGCGAGTGATATCATTTGATCCTTGTGTTTCTCCACCTGCCTGCCTTATTACACTGAGTATGATGCCCTCTCACACCATCCGTGTTTCTGCAAATGGTGTGATTTGTTTTCCTATGACTGAATAATATTCCATTGTTCATCTACTGATGGACACTGAGCTTGGCTATTGAGAACAGTGCTGTGGTAATCATAGGGATGCACGTGTCGCTTTTAAACTGGGGGCGGCAATGTCTCATTCATTCATTCATCTGTTTATTCATTTATTTTTTTATCATGAATCTACAATTATGTGGATCACATCATGTTTATTACACTGCCCCCATCACCAACGTAGGAATGGTTAAGGGACTGAGAAGGCTGGTTGTGAAGGATGGTTGCAGGCTGGTAAGGGGGCATTGCGATTAGCTCACATAATGTGGGGGGGGAATTCTATAGGGAAGGCAGTATAGTTCAGAGAATTCAAGCAGTGATTCTTACTATGCTGGTGAACAGTGAGTGTAATGGGGTCTGGGGGGCGACTTGATGATCTGGGCAGTCTAGTAACCTTAATGTTCCTTATGTAATTGTAGACTGGTTATTGTGAATAGTGCTGCCATAAATTTAGGGGTGCAGATGTCTTTCTAGAACTGGGTTGCTGCATTCCTTATGTATGTATGTTTGTATGTATGTATGTGTGTATGTATGTATTCATCCATCCATGCATCCATTCATTCATTCTTTCATTCATTCATTCATTCATTATCTGTCTACCTATCTATCCATGGATGTTTCTGTCATTAATGCACAATTAGATGAGTTCCATTATGTTTACTAGACTCCCCCCATCACGCACGTGCCCCCCAGATACCCCATTGCAGTCACTGTCCATGAGCATTGTAAGATACTGTAGAATCCCTACTTGTCTTTTCTGTGTTTTTCCGCCCTGTCTGTGACACCCCTCCCACATTATATATTCTTCTTCTAATGTGTCCTTACTTCGCCCCTCCCTAATCCCTCCATTCCCACCCATACACCTCAGTCTCTTTCCCTCTGTTAACTTTTAGTCCATTCTTGGGTTTTCTGAGACTGCTGCTGTTTCCTTCTTCAGTTTTTTGTTTGTTCTGATACTGTAATGATGAGTGATATCATTATACATATATATATATATAGATATTTATATCTATATATATATATATGTGTATGTATGTAGGTAAGTAACTCTAATGTTTGCTAAGATGATGCAGCTCCGCAAGGCTTGGCACTGCCCCCCCCCGTGGGTGGAGTTTGTAAGCGCAGCACTGTTGCCTGGAGATTCCACGATGTCACAGTGGTGCCTCTGTCCTAGAGACATAATGTGTATGCTGAGAGGAGCAGGTGTGATTCGGGTGAGGTGGACACTGACCAACTTGACAGCATCAGGCTAAATGGAATCCAGAGCCAAGGTACTGTGTGTTCCTTTTCATTTTGTTGTCACTACTTCAAAGTTACATGAACAACATTATGGTTCCTAAGACTACCCCCACTGTCAAGTCCCCAGCACGTAGCCCGTAAGAGTCGCTGTCCAACAGCCCAGGAATATGCTGTAGAAGTGCTGCTGATCATCGCTATGTTATACGGATCTACCTAAGCTTGCCGCCGGGCCACACCCTGTGTGCCACTCATAATGCCCCATTTTCCCTCTCTCCCTTCCCTCCTAAGCCATCCTCCTCAGTCCCATTCCCTTTGGTAAGTGTGAGTCCATCTTGGGTTCGGTGCGGCTGCTACTGTCCTTTTCTATCACTCCTTTTCTTTTTTCTGGTACTCCACAGGTGAGTGAATTCAGTTGACACTTGTCTTTCTCTGCGTGGCTTATTTCGCTGAGCATGATACCCTCTACCTCCCTCCATGTTGTTGCACATGGTAGGATTGGTTTCTGCATATGGCAGAATAATATTCCACTTTTCATCCTCAGATAGACACTTACCGTGTCTGTTGTTGTGGACAGTGCTGTGATAATTATACGGGTGCACAGGTCTTTTTTAAACTGGGCTGCTGTATTCTAGTGTTTATTTCTGTATGTCCGGATGTATGAATATATTTAGTTAGTTCATTACTCACTTGTATATCTGTTATTTATTTATTTATTTATCATTAGTCTTCATCTACGTGAGTCTCATGTAGTTTAGTAAACTGCCCCCCACAATGAGATGCCCCCACATACCTCATTGCAGTCACTGTCCATGAGCATGTTAAGATGCTGTAGAATCCCTTGTTGTCTTCTCTGTGTCGTACGT